>NC_056623.2:84131590-84750340 GCF_002870075.4 Lactuca sativa
AAATTCCAATTCAACCTAAGCATTGAATTTTATATGAGCTATCATGTCTAAAACTTGTAATTTTTTCTGCACTTACTCATTGTTTTGTGCATTTTCTTCAATTTTTACTTATGGGTTTTTCTGCACTTTCATTCTATGAGAATATAAGTATTACATAAAACATATGTTGCTAGTAATTCTGACAAAATACATTTATACATGCTTTAGAATGTTTATGCATATAGAAGATAACACTGTGATTTAAGTGCATTCTGTTAGAATTTATTTATATAAATACATTCTGTTAGAAAGTCTTTAAGAATGTTTGTTAACAACAAGTATATTTGTTTAACAGGTAATACTAACGAGTAATGTACCTTATTCTTTCAGAATTGCATGAAGAAGGAATTCAATATTGATCATACAAGAGAAATATTTGGAATCGAGTTCAACAACAAGTATATATGTGAAGATCAAGTTGATTATATGAACCATTGAAGATGATCAAGTGTATTTGTTCAATAATTGTATATTCACGAATGTTATTTTCTAAGAATTTTATTAATTTTTGATGATATTCTGTTAGAATATGTATAACTATATTAAAATGTATAAGGATATTAGTCTGTAAGAATATGTATGAATTTGTATTTAATTTTGGATATATATTAAGAATAAAATCATAGACCCAAGTTGGATGTATATGAATAATATCTTATTCTTAAATTAGGTCAATTATCAAATATAACTGCATTGAAAATGTATTCTGCAAGAATAAAATCAAAAATATATTTACTAGTTAATGGTTGGCATTCTATCATCCTGACAGAATAAAATCGAGTTTTTAAATTTGAATTAATTTAAAATATTCAAATTTTAAAATAAAAAGGAATTAATTATCCCTTAAAATCCGAAAATTTCCTATTTTAATATAGTTAAATTGACCAAAATACCCTTATGCTGAAAATTGTGTGATTATATGGTGCATGTTACCTTATCGTAATATCATAGACTCTCAGATCATGACATCTGATTCTATTCCATCCGGTGGTCTAGATATGTGCATTCTGGCACACAATAGTTAGTAAAAACAAAATAACCTAATATCATCAAGTAAAAACAAAATAACCTAATATCATTTGATTTGTCAATTAAATTCAAAATCTTACTAGTAACCTCTGATTTCTACATAAACCAGCAACTTGCACAACGATTACAGTCCATATTTAAAGATTTCAACAAATTTGGTCAATTTGCACCGAATGAGAAGAAAAAAGGAAAAAAAGTGTGCATGAATCAAATGCATAAGATTTTTTTAAAAGAAAACTTAGCCTTTTCTGGTTCTTAAGAAAGAGAATATCTAATAAGATGTTAATATGGGAATGGAAATGTTATGCGGAATCTAATGGCATCTCGGGGATGCTGAAGACAACGTCTCATCCATCGTCGATTGTTTGATATATAATTTTTAGTGAAAATTAAAATAATGAAGTCTTATTTTGAACCTTCTTATGGAATTAATATTACCTTTGGGATCGTTTTGCATAGCAATTTCATTTGGATTTGGACTTGGACTTGGAATGCGAATGGATGGACATATATTCTATTCCTGGCAGTTGGAGTTTGTGTTCACTGGAAGAAGTAGTAGTGGTTTTATCCGGAATCTTAGTAGAAACAATATTATCATGTGAACCAGAATCAGTAGTTTTGGTTTCAGTATGAGTATCATAAAAAAGAACACCAACATATTCTTGAGAACAAGAATCTTTAATGGAAATTTTGTCTTCAACCGCCTTTTTTATGGAGAAGGAAGTAGCACTACAATCATTTATTTCCATGATAGAGTAACGCAAACTACTCAAATCGTTTGTGTTTAAGGCTTTGAAATCAGAAACTACTCCAAGAGTTCCTCTTTCCTTTTCCTTTTTTCTATTCATTTCACTTCCACATGAACCTTGTTTGGAAGTAGCTGAATTGACTAATTCTCAACGAATGGTGGAAGGAAAGACAGAATGAACGAAATCCAAACGACAACGCACCATTGAGTGGATTAAGATGTGCCGCTGAAGTCGTGAAGAATGGAACTTTTGTGGGAATGCCTGAATTAGGTTTGGTAAGTGTAAAAAAAGTCTAATTTTGAACTTAATGAATCTGTTGGGGTTTTAGTAGCCCAAAGTTTATATTATTAACCACTCAATTATTTATTTATTTTAATTATCTATTAGGTTGACCCATTATATTTATAAAAATATAAAATTTATAAAATATTATATTTAATTAAAAGGTTATTTACTAGTTTTCGTCGAATCGAAAATCATAACCCTAACATTATTCTTATGTATATGTATATACTTATTCTTATTCATATGCATATACTTATTCTTATGTATATACATATACTTATCCATATACATATGCATATACTTATTCTTATGTATATACTTATAGTTATTAATATGCATACACATATACTTATGAATATGTATATACTTATTATTATGTATATGCATATGTATATTAATAAGCGCACACACACACACACAGTTATTTATATGCATATTTCATAAACTCATTCTTATGCATATGCATATACATAAACAAAATCATAATCATATGTATTTAATTTCCTTATGTATATACTTATTCATATGCATATGCATATACATATGTGCATATTTATTGATATGTATATATGCATATGTATATACTTAATCATATGAATATAGAGATATTCAAATTTTTTTTAAATGTGCATGTGCATATGCATATGTTTTTTAAAATATGCATATATACAAAAAAAAAGGATATGAATATGCATTAAAAATGCATTTTTTTTAAAAATACTTTTTTCAAATATTAATTTCAAAATGTAAGGAATATTTTCGCCAATTAAAAAAAAAGTTAAAAAAAACTAAAAACAATTAAAAAAAATTCAAATATATGAAAATACACTTTATATTTTGGAAATAAGATTTTAATTTTTTTTTTTCAAAAAGATGCATTTTTAATGCATATTAATATTTTTTATGCATATATGCATTTTCAATAAAAAATGTGCATATATACAAGCTTATAATTTTTCTTCAATTTTTTTTGTAAGTCTCATAAATATATGTATGTACACACATGTGAAATTTGGTAACTAAATTTATTGTAGATAAAAAATTTGTTTGTTCTTTCCGTCAATTCTCTCTCTCTCTCTCTCTCTCTCTCTCTATATATATATATATATATATATATATATATATATATATATATATATATATATATATATATATATATATATATATATATATATAAGAATGAAAAACTGATTAAGAAGTAAATGAGCAACCAAAAACAGACCTAATAGCACTAACATGTTCCAATCGGTTCCAGCTTCGGTTCGTTTTTACTAGGAAGTGTACTATTAAATAAGTGTTTGATATCGAAACCACTGAATTGGACAAAAACAGAAAGAACCGAAACCCAAAAATAATGAAATGGAGGAGCCGGGACCGAATACCACTATTCAGTTCCAACCAATTTCGATTTCGGTTTGTTTTTTCAACTAAAAAGCTAATACATGTGTGTGTGTGTGTGTATATATATATATATATATATATATATATATATATATATATATATATATATATATATATATAAACTTTTTTTCTTCATAAAAAGCTACTTTATTTACTTTTGTTTTTTTTGAAGAGTTAACTTTCCGTTTTATAAAAAAAAAAAAAATTGTTTTCAAAATTCATATTTTTTAATTCTCTTTAAACATATATTCATATTGATGGTTTTTTTTTTTTTTTTTTTTTTTTTTTTTTTTTTTTTTTTTAATTTCAGCTTAGATTGATATTGTGAATCTGCTCAGATTTACCGTGTGAATGATAATAATTCTGATTCACGTTGTGAATTTTAAAAGCTAAATTATATAGAGTTCATATTTACAATGTGAATAAATCTAGTTGTTGATTTTATAAAACTAATATTTTGATTTGTGTATACATTTCACTAAATTAATTTTGAATGATTGAAGAGTTGAAATAGTAAGCCATATTGACATTGTGAATTTTAAAATTGAAATATTTACAGTTCAGATTTATTATGTGAATTTGAACTGGTCCATGTTTTTTAATGGATGTTGGTATTTGTTAATAAAGGACAAAAATTTAAGATTTTTGGTATAATTTGTTTTTTGTTTTTATTTGTAAAAATAAACCTAAATATTAAAAAAAAAAAACAACAAAACGAAGTGAATTTTGTTTTTTCAAAAAAAAAAGATTTTGTTTTTTTTATGTATCAGCATGAATCTCTATGAAAAGAAGTGAGTTTTTTAGTAGAAATATGTGTATGTATGTTCAATGTACAAATCTACAACCATTCCCATGGTCGTTGATCATTATGATTTCCAATGCTCAAGATTTATTAATTCGTTCCTTGTTAATAATGGTTATGTATTGAACCTCAACATATATATATATATATATATATATATATATATATATATATATATATATATATATATATATATATATATATATATAGAAGTAAGTTCAAATAAAAACAATAAATATTGTGAGATCTAGAGAGAGAGAGAGAGAGAGAGAGAGAGAAGTAGGTTTCGTTGAGATTCTAAAGAAAATAGAGATATCAATTTCTCATTTCCCGCTTTAGTGCAACGGTGTATCGACACGATAGGAGTCTTATAATCATAAATGATTATGTAGTGTCGTCCGTTCCTTTTACCCCAACCACTTTCCTCACCACCACAAACGTCACCATCACTACCACCACCACCTCTGCCACCAACCGACCCACCGCTACCACCTCCGTAACCTTGACCACCGCCACATCAGTGACTATCACCTCCTCTGCCACCAACCACCATTATCATATATGATTACTTACTTTCTAAATAAACATATATTTATAATCATATATTATTATACCTTTTTGTTATATAATCATTTGTGATTATATATATATATATATATATATATATATATATATATATATATATATATATCTTGTTGATGTCTGTACGCTAGAACGTTAGAACAACAAATAAGAAATATATGGCTAATATTGAATCTCAAGATTTTTTTTCCAGAATTTCAAATGAAGTCTTCATATGAGTCCGTTCAATTAATAAATTTCAAAAAAATTGTTAGTAATTTAAAATGTCATTTGTGGATAAGGGTCTTAATATCTTAAACAATATCCGATACAAATAAATTGTCTTCTTAATGTCCTTAACCTTCTTTATCCTCAATGTTTCTAATAAATGTCACGAACATGGAAACATATCAATGTAGTGTTACGCTTCGAGACGACTAGTGAATAATCTTAAGGTTAGACATTATATACATTTTATATAAATGAGTACATGATTTGTATACAAATATACATAAACCTTTTGAAAACTCAAAAAAAACCATCAAAACTCATATTTGAGGGGAAACATAACATTAATCAAACATTATAAGGTGATGCATAAAATTCTATATATAAAACAGAACAAAGTATCCAATTCTCATATTATCTCAAATCCAAAACATCTGGAGTACAAAACATCTCAAATCCAAATCATCTCATATAGAGCCGACGAACAACGATGAACCACCCTTATGTAAGATTGACGAACGACAACAAACTACCCTGAATTGGGGGCAACAAACAATGACGAACAATTATCAAAGTAGGTACCTAAGTTACAAGTATTGGGACCACACATAAACCTCCAAACCTACCAAAAGTATCATGTCACAAGTGTCCGGACCACACACAATTATGATGCAAAATCCTAAAGTATCTTTAAATATTTCAATTATTTTCAAAACTCATTCTAAACAATGTCATTTAATTGTTTATAGGATGTCTCAGATTTAGAAATTCTTTCATTAAAGAATTTGAAATTAAAGAGAATACCACACAAAATATAGTTAATATCCAAGCAAGGTATAGAAATAGTAATGCCTATAAGAAAATTATCGAAGTATATCAATATATGGGAGCCATTTGCTCCCAATAATGTTTGGGTATCAATTTATCATTTAATCCCAAGCTAGAACAATATTCAAAATCATGACTTCCTTCCTCTTTTAATTTTAAAACCATCCAAATAGACATAAAAGAAGGGTGCACAGATTATGTTATTGAGTTTGGTATTTTGTAACATTTAGCCCCTTATACTAATAGTTCTTTATATGATTACGAAATGATCTCAACACTTAACGTTCTAAGTTTCACAAAGTTAACCTTATTTATTCATTTTGGTTATATTAACTAAAATATGACAAATATGAATTAATTGAAGCTATAGGAACTAAAATTGTCATTTCCAAAAAATTTAAGTCGGTTTTAACATAATAAGGTTGGATTTAAATCGGCTTTGACTTAACAAGGTTGGTCTAAAATAAGTTTAGACGCAACCTTGTTATGTTAAAGCGGACTTAAATTTTTTTGGGAGGACAATTTTAGTTAATGAAACTTTAGCTTTCTATTATTTTCATTTTAACTTTCTAATAACTTTGAAACTTTTAATTCACTAGTTTTATCTTATTTTAATTATTAATTAAATATTTAATTATTTAGTTTTATTTAATTTAAATAAAAAATTTAGCCTTAAAATATAGATGTTGCATAACCATACATAAACACACACATATACACACGCATATATATATATATATATATATATATATATATATATATATATATATATATGAGAAAAGGGAATATACATTACAGCCCCACCTAAGCTTAGGTACTAAACCTCTTGAAATACATCGTTTTACTATATAAAGATTATGGTTAATGGATTCACGATTAATACTTCAAGATGTAAATTCAAGATTGACACAATAGGGTTTAGGGTTTAGGGTTTAGTTTTAGGTTTAGGGTTTAGGTTTTAGGGTTTCGGGTTTAGATTTAGGGTTTAGTGCTTAGGTTTAGGGTTTAGGGTTTAGGGTTTAGGGTTTAGATTTAGGGTTGAGGGTTTAAATTTAGGGTTTAGGGTTTATGTTTATGGTTTAGTAATGTTCAGTTGGGTGAAGTAATAAACGATAATTGAAGAAAGAAAACAGGGATGGTAAAACGATAATGAAAGAATGATATGTTGTGGAGGATGATATATTTACCAAGTGAAACCAAACCGGGTATATCTAGCATGTTAAAACGACATATTTTAGAAGTTTAGTACATAAGCTTAGGTGGGGCTGTAATGTATATTCCCTATCCCATATATATATATATTATATATATATATATATATATATATATATATATATATATATATATATATATATATATATATATACTAGGCGAATGCTCGCGCGTTGCGCATAAACACATATATAGTTGAAGTCTTTACAAATATATGTTTTTTTAAATATAGCAATAACATTGTTGTTAAATTTGATATAGTAATTCATTTACTAAATCGATATAATATATTGATTATTTTGAATCATTGATAACATATACATCTATTATAAGTATATAATCTCAATCGTTTGAATGACTTCTACCCGCAAGTTACATATGAATAAAATTAAATATAATATATGGTTTAATGTTATTTATAGTTGTTTTTATTGTTAATTAATTTTTTAAAATTTATTTGCTTAATGTTTTAATTTCTATCATTATAATTATTTAAAACATCAAACATTGTTTTTTGATTTTAAATGCAACAATATAATCATTTATATAGAGTTATTTTTAACTATTGTCATCATAAGTTATTTAAACTACTTATTTGAATACTTTTAATGATTATAAAAATATCTTTAGGAGATATTTTAGTTAATTTGAGATTAAAATTTTATTTTTGCATTTATCACTCCAATTTAACACTTTTAACTATTTACATAATATTTTTTGGTTTTATAAGTGGAGCTGAAATTTATATTTAAGTTGACATTGTAATGTTATATTTAAATTAAAGAAAATAATAACAATTTAAGTATTTTGTCCAAACTGTTCAAAAGTTGTAACTTTAAACTAATAATGGTTTACATACAACAACATATTAAATCTAATACATTAAGTATAATATGTTAAAAGTTAAACACATAACTTTAGAAGCATAAGTAAATATATTATTTTAAAATTGAAATTTAGTTTATTTATCATTACACTTTAAGTTTGATATGTATTTAACCATATTAACCAACTTATAATCATTATTAAAGACACTACAACTAATCACTTTTAACTATTTACATAATATTCTTTGGGTTGTTAAGTTAAACTAAAATTTATATTTAAGTTGACCATGTAATGTTATATTTAAATTAATAATTTAAGTATTTTATACAAATTGTTCCAAAATTTTATCTTTAAAATGATAATGTTTTATAATCCAACAATATATTAAAACTTATAAATTAAGTATAATATGTTAAAAGTTAAAAAACATAACTTTATAAGTAGAATAAATATATTATTTTAATATTGAAATTTAGTTTATATATGATTACACTTTAGGTTTGATATTTATTTAATCTTATTACACAACTTATAATTATTATTAAAAAGAAATTAAAAAGTCATAGAAGTTTCAAATGAATGTGAATGGGAGTTTAAATGAATGTGGTGAAAGGAATATTTAGTATTATTCTTAACAATTATTATTATTGATTAATTATATTTTTACTTATGCGATCATTTTCTAATTTCAATAATGATGTTCATTTAAAATACAATTTATTTATAGCTAAATGTAATTTATAATTTGATGTTATTATCATTTAAAATTGTTATTCATTAATTTTAAGCCACTTATTATTAATAATAAGTTAAAGAAGACTTTTAAGAAACACTTAATATTATTATTAAAATGTGAAACATACACTAAATAATAAAGTGATAAGATAGATAGTTTGCATTTTAAAAGAGATTTGCATGGATAATATGACATATCCATGTAATTTGATTTTATTATTTATAATTATTGCTTATTAATTTTAAAACCAATTGTTATTATTAATAAGTGAAAGAAACTTTTAAAAGTACTTATTATTATAATTAAAATGTTAAACATATACTAAAATATAAAGTGATAAGATAGACAATTTGCATTTTAAAAAAGGCTTACATGGATAATATGGATAATATGACATATCCATGATTTTTAATTAATTATTGTTTTGAAGCAACATGAACATACACACATGTATACAATAGTTAATTAAATGTTATTGATATATATATATATATATATATATATATATATATATATATATATATATATATATATATATATATATATATCACCTTCCATAACATATGATCGATAACATGAATCTAATCTAATTTACATTAAAATTTCAACCACAACATACAATGATATTCTTAAAAGACTTTTGAGACTTTTGAGAGGTATTCATTATTAATATATGTTATAAAACCTTTGAATTGTTAATCATTATTAAGAGACTTTTGAGAGGTATTCATTAAAATAGGAAGTTTCAAATGCATGAGTTGTTTGCAAATTTTTATGGAGGTTTCAAATGCATGAGGTTCAAGAAAAAATGTTAGTTTTATAAGTGTGTATATATATATATATATATATATATATATATATATATATATATATATATATATATATATATATAGGTTCAAATGTGGATTGACATCTATTGTGTGGACGTGTAGATAATGCTATTCTGTGAGAATGACAGAAAATATTTTGTTTGATAATATGAATATATTCAATCTTATATAATTATTGTAATTATTAAGCAGTCTATAAGGTTATTATACACTTTTTTTAATTATTCTTATTCTGTTAGAATGTTATCAGGATGTTTATTGAGTCGTATTCTGTAAGAATTAAAATATATAAAAAAACGATGCATGAGAACAAAAATGAATTAGAATTTGTGAGAATTCATTAAAATAACAATAGTTCTGTCAGTACCATGCAACTGCTTCAAAGACAACGTGATGCTCCTTGGTCAGATGACCATGAGATTTATCGTATTCACATTACTAAACAACATATTCTCTTAATAATTTTCATAAAATAACATTATCCACACGTCCATACAATAGTTGTTCATCCATATATATATATATATATATATATATATATATATATATATATATATATATATATAATGGGTTTAAAAGAAGAAGATGCGGTGCAGTTAGTAAACGTGTACTTATTACATGCACAAATTTAAAGTGGTTTTGTAGTGAAAATGCATTTATTTTACAACATTTATAAATTATTAATTAATTTAATTATCATTTTGAAACAATTCCTGTAATATGGGAAATAAAAATGGTGTTTTGTATAATGATACATTCCATTAGAGGAAGAGGCGATAAGTGGTGGAGGAGGTTTGATATGTCAGATGTGGTGATGGAGGATCATGATTCTTTTTCCTTTCAGTTCAATTATGATTGTTTTTATTATTTCCTTATTGATTATTGATGGAAGACCAATAGACCATATACAAAATTGTAGACCCGAAATGGATGATATTCTAATATAGAAGATTTATTTATTGATGAAGTTCTAAATATCAAGAAAATCCTATTGTTCTTTATAAATGGTATAACTATGATCAAATATTGACATTTTGACACTAAATATAAAGTGGAATTTTGCACTAAGGTTCATAATAATTTCGACGGTTTCTTTTAATGATTAAATAATATAAAGTAGTCTTGTTATATTATAAACTTATTTGTTTTTGTGGCTAACGTTTAAGGATTTTCCATAATGCAAACAAATTAATGTTGAATATGATAATGGGAGGATTCTTGGTTGGAATAATACTGTTCAGATTATTAGTGTTGGGTTAGGAATTATAGAATATGCAGCTACCTATTTATAGGTGCTGTTCCGAAACAATAATGTAATATATAGTGAATTTTTATTTAATGTTAAAATCTAAGAAGAAAGTCGAGCATTTAAATACAGAATTTTAAACTACCACCTATAAGTAGACCTGACAAACGTGTCGTGTCGTGTTGGGTTCGTGTCGTGTCAAGACATTAAACGTGTTGAGAGTGTTTGACCCTAACCTGACCCGTTTAATTATCGTGTCGTGTCAACCCGTTTATTTTCGTGTCGATTTCGTGTCGGGTTTCGGGTTAAAGTTTAAACTTTATAAATATGTTGTGTAATGTCGGTTTGAAGCATTTTAAATGTTGAAAAGTAAGAGTCATGGAGGAAAAAAATGAAAAAAATGAAATGTTTGATTTGGGAGGTGGAACGGAGAAAATTTTTACTAGTAACTTTAAAAAGCAAAATGAAAAGAGTTAAGAGTTATGAAGCAAATGAGATATGTAGTGAGGATGAGTAAAATTAAGTCACTTTGAAAGTTTGAATTTTACTGTTAATTCTTGAATTTGGGCCGCTTCAAATTATAATATTGAAAATATTTATAAAAATATGATATATATATATATATATATATATATATATATATATATATATATATATATAAAATTAAACGGGTCATCTTCGAGTTGAAAGTCTTGATTCTAACTCTACCCGTTTAATTATCATGCCGTATCGTGTTAACTCGTGTATATAAACGGGTCGAAATCTCTGACCCTAACCCGCTAACTTCGTGTCGGGTTGTCGTGTCCTGCCAGATTTTACCAGGTCTGCCTACAAGTTATAAACTATGGTTAAGACTTTAAGTCTCAACAAATAACACACGCCCCTTTTAAATCTTATTACTAACTATTCATCTGTTTACGAACCAACTTAAACTCTTAACTCATTAGGGGAAAAACACTTTTTAAAAACCATCATTCCGTTAGGCCAAAGGCCTTTAAGTTATTAACTTCAAAATTTAATTGAGAAATTAAATGTCTTTATATTTTTTGTTGCTACATATCCAATTAAATAATGACATGTGTTACATTTTATGCTTATTTAATGATTAATGCTCACATTTAATGACATATGTCATCATTTAATTGGATAGAAGGATTTATAGGAACAAAAGTAGAAAAACATTTAATTAATTAGATTGGAAAAAAAAATAGCAACAAAAAGATTTTTAATTATTTAACGTCTCTCTTGTTCCCTCAACATAACCATTGATTAGGAAATTCCACGAGGATATTCTCGAATAATATTGAGCACCCTCAAAAACATAGAAAACAATTGATATTCATAGGGAATGAAATAACATTCAACCCTTATTTGTAGCACACGGAATTGATTAGGAAAAGATTTTTAATTATTTATCTAAAATCTAAAACAATCATAAAGAATATTAGATTTAAAAAACATAAAAAAGAAAAAAGAAAAACGGGGATTTGAGCCTTGAAACAATCAAGAATGACCGAAATTCAATTCGGTATATTTGATGAATATGGCTACAAGTCTTTAATCCTACTAATGATAAAGTCATAAGGTGGTGTACTGGAAGCATTGTAAGTTGCACATCCTGCGTCATTCAATGTTTTGACTGGAATTTTCCTCTTATGTGTGACAATTGACTATTGTCATTCTGTCTGAATATTGGATGATCAAAAGCGTCAGTAAAATGGTAGATGTGAAGGGATTACTTCAATCAAATCAATTCTATTTATAACAAAAAAAATCACAGTAGAGGAAAAGCATTATAGAGGGAAAAAGTGTGGGCAAAAACATGGGACTACTCACTCACATCTAGAAGACACGGAACGTGTGAAAAATATGAAGAGGAAAAGTGAATAAAATGTGATCTATAGTTTATTGATCAACGAACTCCAACGATGATCTATAGTTTATTGATCAACGAACTCCAACGAGTTTTAGAGGTATCTAATCGGATTAGGAATACCAAAAGTTATTTTGTATTCTATTTTCAAACTTACCAAGAGAGATGAAATCTAAAAACTTATCGCCAGTATTTCACAATATGGAATTACGGTGGATCTGTATCTTGCTAAAAAGTAAGTAAAGCTATAAAACCCTATGGATTTGCTGAGTTTATTATGGTTGATAATATGGATTCTCGATCTCATTCATTAAATAATATTCGTAGTGGGTGGTATAAGGTGCAAGTCTCAGTTGCAACTTGCAAAGTTTGATCATTCATGCGCTTCTAATTTTATTCCTAAAACTATTATGGGTAGTTAGCACTAACATTTTAAAAAGAGAAAATTACAAAAATAGTTTAATCCCTTAATTACTTTGTAAAAAATAGCAACATAGAAAAGGAAAAAAAATCCAAGTTATAAAAATAGCCATCAAAATCCAGATGGATTAAACCTATTTACGATTTTAACCTTCCATCTGCGAGCGTACAAGTTGATAGAACATGGGTACGTTTTAGTGACTTGTACGTTCGCAAGTGGTTTTATTTGTTTATTTTTTTTTTCGTATAAATACTTTGCAACCTCACATTAAAATCACAGATGAACTAAGTTCATCTGCGATTTCCTCTACGACCCACCTGCGATTTTGCACTTTTTTTTAATTACGAAATTGATAGGGTTTGACTATGAAACCATCATATTATATATAAAGTTTTACAAAAAATTATCACTATAGTTATTATGTCTTTTGAAAATTTGTTTAAAATCTCTCTAATAAAATGAATGAATATTTGGTTTGCGTTGTAACTGATGAGAGGTGGAAAGTTGTGGAAATAAATCTTGAATACGTATGACCACATGTAGGAATTTTTGAATTCGCTTTGATATTTTCCAAGTATATTAGTTATATAGATTTTATATCTTTGGTGAGAATGAAAACCGGTTTGTTAGACATATATAAAATTAGTCTTCGTTTCCATCATCCTGAATTGAATCATTATATAGCCATAGATGAAGACATGAATGTTTGGGTGTTGATCAACGTAATCAAATTGATTGGAGGAAGGGTCGTGAAAGTCTTTGTAGTGGCTAATGAATGTGATGCGATTACGAAGGGTGGCGAGAGTGGAAATAAGTTGGTTGCTAACTTATGCAGTGATAAAGGGAGCAACAATCCAATAGGTACTTTCATGACTCATAGTGTATCTCAATTTCATAGTGTTGCTGAAAATGTGAATGCGAGGTATTCACATATTCACTATATGGATCCTGAAAATTACAAGTATGTTGCTAATGATGATGTTGGTACATATTTTAATGACATGAGTGGTTGTTATGTTGACGTTCCCCAATAAGAAGATAAAGTTAAGAATAGGGGTGAAATAGATAATAGTAAAGAGAAAAAATTTATGATTCAGAAAGATGAAAATGTACATGGTTACGAGGATTTTTATTGATGTTGCTGATGTAGCTTGAGATATAACCGACTTAGAAAGCAATTTTGATGGAGATAATTTGGGTGATGAACATAAAGCTAAGTTTCCCGATAACCTGTTTCACAGTATGCCCCCTCAACTAGCATTGCAGTTGATGTTAATGAAGATATCCCATCATAGATGGTAGATGTCAATCATAAAAGATTGAATGTCTCCGTATATTTAAGAACAAAGACCTTCTAAAATGGGCGATTGGAAAAAATGTCTTCAAGAAGGTTTTCAGACGAATGCAAGTAGATCAACCAAATTAAGGTATGAGGTTGTGTGTGTTGGGAAAAAAATGTTCTCGGTTACTAAGAGCAAAAGGAATTAAAAATTCTAGCAGACTTTTCCAAGTGAATAAATTTGTTGACGTACACACATGTTCTTTAACAATATTGCAACCTAATAATCGACAAGCAAACAAACATGTTTTGGGTGAATATCTTGCTAATGTTTTGGCTGAAGATTATAGTAGAGTATATCGGGGACAACATATTATTAATGATACGAATGCTCAACTGAAAATCAGTATCTCATACCATCAAGCTTGGCGTGCGAAGCAATATGTATTGTTGTTGTTAAGGGGTATTCAAGATGATTCTTTTACCAAACTTCCGACTTATTTCCACAATTTGGTCGAACATAATCCCAACACGGTGACACATATTCAAACAGATGGTGAAGATCGGTTTGAATTTTTGTTTGTCGCACTTGGTTGCTCGGTTAGTATTACTGTATTTTATTATTTTTATTTTTATTTTTGGTGTACCTAACTATAATCAGTGTATTTGAATATATATATATATATATATATATATATATATATATATATATATATATATATATATATATATATGTATGTATATACACACACACACAATGTATTGTAGGTACGCGCTTTTGTCAATTGTTGTAAGCCGACCCTTCTAGTAGATGGAGTCCACCTAAAGGGAGAGTTCAAAGGTATCATGTTACTTGCAGTTACAAAGGATGGACAAAACCAAATATTACCGGTTGCATATGGTATATGCAAAAATGAGTGTACAGATTATTGGACATGGTTTTTTCAAAAACTATGTGATTGCATAGGCAATATGGAGGATCGTACAATTATATCTGATAGGTCTCCATCTATAGACACATCTGTTGCCCACATTTTTCCACACGCTCATCACGGAATATGTGGTGGCCATTTATATTTCAACATAATAGCTAGATACGAGAAGAGTAAGACAGTTAAAGGAATTTTTTTGGAGGCTTGTAGAGCCTATACAGTTGAGGGTTTTAATGATGTCATGGACCTTATGAAAATCAGAAAATGACAAAAGAACCAATATGAGAATACTTACAAAGTATAAATCTTGAAACTTGGTCTAGGGCATATTTTAGAGGCAACCGATACAATCTTATGTTGTCTGACAGTGCGGAGTCTATAAATGCATTATCTCACCATGCACGTAAGGTGTCAATACTGATGTTGATTGACCTTTTCATGCAACAATGCAACGGTGGTAGTTTCAAAGACGTAACTTTGCAGGTAGTAAGTTGTAATATTAATGTTTGTGTTAAATGTTGTTGATCTTAACCATGTAATTTTCTCTATTTTTAGCGGAAGCAACAACAACTCTCACCCCTTGGGTCGATGATATTGTAAAAAAAAAAATACTTTTAGTAATTGGGATGTTCGCGTGATCTCAAGTAAGAAATGCGAGGTCAAAAAGGGGACACAAAACGTCATTGTTGATTTTAGACAAATGACATGTACATTTAGGCGTTTGTAATTTGACGACATACCTTGTGGTCATGTCATAAGAGTGATAACAATCAACAATTACCAAGACTGCTCGATGTATGCATTAAAAGTTTACCATACCGAAACATTGAGGACAACATAAGAGGAATCAGTAAACCCTTTGCCAAATCCATTCGAATGGGGGATCCCTGATGATTTGATGACTGTTAGGCCACCTATGATGGATAAACGTCAACAAGGTAGGCCAAGAAACACATAACACATTCTATCCCAAGGAAAGGGTCGAATAAGAAAATAGTGTTCTACATGCGGCCAAGCATGACATATGAGAAACAATTGTTTTGGAATGGAATCCAACAATGGAGCAAGTCGCACGAGAATTCCTACTATTGAGACAACATTTTATATTGGGGCTTTTGCGAGTTGTTCATAGAGCTATAACACCGATTATGATTTAAAACTACCTTAAATTGAAGATTTTTTAATTTATTATGTATTGTAATATTTTTATTAGTTTTCGAAGATGTTGTTCGTATGCTTTTATATTTTAATTTAGTGTGAACATCATAAAAGCAAATGAAGTTTTTATACATGATTTTATAAAATACATGGAAATTAACGGTAAACAAAAATATTAATCTAAAAAACATATAGCAAACCCAAGACATGCTAATCTTACACCATTTTTTAACTAATTATTAACCTTAGGGAACTTTAATGTGTACTTCTCTTTCTCGATTGTTATATACTCATTCCTAATTCTCATTTTATCTTCGGAACGATCCTTTTGCACCCTAAGATGTATCATCTCCGCGTCCTTGTCAGCAAACTATTTTTCAGTTATTTGATAGTATTCTTAGTCTTTTTGATCCATTCTTTGTGCTCTTTGATTTTCTTTTTATTAAGGTCTATCCATTATCGATCTTGTTTGCATTCCAATGCAATAACTTTACGACATTGACTGAGAAGTCGGGACGATTCTTTATCCTATTTTTGTTGTTCTTCAACCCTTTTCAATTCTTGAAAACTTTCATCCCACATATATGGGCCTTCCAAAGAGGGTGTAACAATGGGGTCGACTGGATCACATTAGTAACAATCCACTTCGTCGCATTAGCAAATTTCGAACTTTCAAGATGAACTCATAATAAAGTTGAGATTATATATAATATTTTTAATAAGTAAATGATCATATATGTCATATTTATACATCCTAGTAATCTTCAAATCATAGTCCAAAGGCAACCATTTTGTAGTAGAGTTGGAATTCATAGATGATTGTTTGACATGACAAGTCACTATAGTAACCTGCAAATCGTAGTCAAAGTTGGAAATGACTACACATAGATGACTGTTTGACATGATAACTCACTGTAGTACATAGAGATTCCACTAGACTGGTCAAGTCCTTGTTAACTCCCTTTTTATTATAAATAGATGTTAAATCTATACGAAACGAACACCCATATCATCTATACGAAACGAACACCCATATTCAAAAATGTTGTCCAATGTAGCAACTTCTTCGAATGCAGTAACTGGTTCCAATTCTCCATGACCATGGACGACAATCGGGGTGTTGGTTGTAACACGATGTTGGATTAGCGTTAAGGAGGGTGTAACACCACTGGATTCCCCATATTGCCTGGTAGGTGATGAATGGACCAACACACGATTCCTAATATATTCTATCGCGCTATATATAAAATTACTTTTCCTAATGAAACACTTGAATTTATAAATTAAACATTCAGTTACATACATATCACATCCAACTACATAGGACCAACACACGATCCCCAATAAATTTTGGTCATCCTTTGACGAAACTCTAAAGCTACATTTTTTGGGTCTATAAGTTCACGTATCTGTTGTCCTGATACTAGTTGTTCCATAAACATACAAGCAAATACAACACAATCTCCCAACCCGCTGCTTTGTTGGGGAACATTATCTTCGAGAGTAAATGCCATATTCAATGGTCTCCTGGGATGTTCTTCCTCTGCCAATAATTAATTTTGTCTAAAATTTTTGCCACCCACACCTCACATTTGCTAAAAGTTCCATTTTACTCAAAATTTTCAAACACACTCCTACCGAGACTGTCATATAGATGGACTTCCATTGACTCCAGTCGTAGTTACCCAAACAACCAATGATTTGGATAGGAATGAATCAGCATATAAACCAACATCAAGTTTAAAAAATAATTAATTATTAATATTTTGATACAAAAAAATAAGACTAATGAATGTAATTTCAATAAAACAATAATATACCATATCCACATCCCACCAAGGAACTATAATGTTGGCGTATGTAGCTACCCCAGACATAAATGCCCTCCAATCGTTACTATCTTCCAGAAGATGCCAAACAAAAAAATTTGGAGGCTTTATGGTATACTGGTCAGCTTGAAACCATCTCTCCATCAACAGTCTAATCCAATTCGTGATACGCTGCGAAGGTTATGATACTTTGGTTATAAATTAATAAATAAATAATCACTTATAGGAATAAATTTATAAATACTTACTGCTTCATCTAACGAACCGTTGTGTGTATGCCCAAACAACGCGCACCAAAGCTCTCTATCTAATATCAAATTGTAGAATCTGTGTTGCACGTTATACACATGAAAAATAATTTAGTAACACAACCTCATCGCCTACTACATAAGGTTGCGGGTGTAAAACTGAAAAGTCATGAGCAACACCGAATATTGGAGGAGTAGGAGGGGTTGTTGATCTGGTATCCACCTTCTTCTTTGCTCTTCGCTTTGGCTTTGGTGTCATGTGTAACTAAAACATTCCTCAAACATTTATATCATTATTTTATGAACATTTGACATAAAAAATATTCTTTCCATAATAGATTTTAATGTATACCTACGTGAAAGTACACATAAACTTTGATGGACTACGAAGCCTATGTCTATTGGGTGTAGCTACATTATCATGAAAGTGATTTGTACTCTCTAAGATTATTACATCGTCACCTAAAACCTACTTCATATGTTATAATTATTTATAAAATATCTGTATTTATTAACAAATTATATCATAAATATAAGGTATAATTACCTTTTAAGCTTCATTATCATCAAAATCCAAAATATCCTCATTGAAATTATTTGTATTCTTCCCCCGTTCGTCTAACGCCTCTTCATCCAACACCTACATTAATACGTTATAATTATTAATAAAATATACAAATTTATTAACACATTATATCATAAATATAAGGTATAATAACTTTTTCAGCTTCATTATCATCAAAAACATCATCATCGAAGTGATTTCTATTCAGTTCCCCTTCATCTAAAACCTACATTAATACCTTTTAATTATTAATAAAATATACATATTTATTAACAAATTATATCATAAATATAGGGTATCACTAACCTTTTCATCAAAAGAATAATTTGGTGAAACTTCGCCGATTCATCAAAATTTATGTTGTTTCATATAATTTCGTCATTCACTTCTTCCACGATCACCACGGTGCATTGTCGGTTCAAATACACCTCTTGTTCAAGTGCAATTAACCGATTCACCAACTCTTCTAAACCTGGTTTCCTACTGTCTTGCTCTAGCTTGGGATCAGCCACTAGACGATAGGCTTCACGAAGATTCGTCTTGCCTCCTAAAATGCTTCCATACTGGGATAGAACTGAAGACGGTTCACCATACACATGCTCTTGATGTAACACCCAAAAAAAACATGCCAATTTAAAAAAATTTAAATCATTCAAAAACCAATAATTATTACAAATTTGTTTTCAAAATGGTTTCATGTCAGAGTATCCCAGAATCAAATCATAAAAATATAAGGAGGTGCACGATCATGCCTTCTCATTCCCGCGATCATCAGAAGTACCTGAAAAAAAATCCAAAATCGTAAGCCCGAAGCTTAGTGAGTTCCCCCAAAATACCAACACCATAAAATCATAAACATGTCATAGCAAATAAAGAAAATGCATATAGAGTCTACAAAATGACTGGATTGCCCTCACCGGGCCTGCAGTTTATCTGGCCCACTCTCAGAACCTTAAGCATGTCTGGTCCGCCCACCTGGGCCTTTAGCCTGTCTGGAACGTTTTCCGGGCCTTCGGCCTGATTGATATGCCCTACTGGACTGCAGTCTATCCGGACCGCCCTGGGTATGTTGGCCTACAACACAAAGTAGTGTCGCCTCAACCCACCCCAAACAAACAATCATGTGCACATAAATATCATACGCTAGCTAGCATGTACAGATAGCCATACAGATCTAACAGATCACTAACATAGTATCATCCTATAACCAGGATACCGATCTAACCGGTCACTAACATAAGATCATCATATATACTAGGATACCGACCTAACAGGTCACTAAGCATATCATCATGCAATAACCATGATAACAATCCAAAAGAAGTGCCAAAATTGGTGCCTTCGACCCTGTTAGTATAGTGAGGACAACTCACCTCACAAGTAGCTCGCGATGATAATGTCAAACTCCCCAAATACAACTCCAAACTCAAACACCTACATCCACCGATGATCCACTTCCATAAATTTCCAAATTAGTAAAATACCCGTAGAAGTCAAACTGATCAACCCTTGGTCAAATTCAAAGTCAATGGTCAATGTCAACAATCCATGTTGACCTAACTCGTCGAGTGTAGTTCATTGACTCGTTGAGTTCCTTCAGAACTCAAGAAATCGCGAAAACCCTAGTCTCACAGAGGTTGTAGACCACTCGTCAAGTCCATGCAATGTCCAAAATGTCGTGAAAACCTTAACCAACTCGTCGAGTCATCTTACTGACCCGCCGATTCCATGCAGAACCAAAACAGGAAATCTTCATCTGACTCGTTGATTTGACCATGTAACTCGTCGATTCCCTTCAGTCTTTTTCTTATTCAGATGCTTTTAAGCAAGACCAAGGCCTCGAGTTGTAGATCTAACCTCCTAGGGCATGGTTACCATGTAAAGTTACAAACTTTACGTGCATGGAAGGCCTTAAATGCCAAAACCAAGCTAAGGAAGAGGTTTAAGCCAAAAATATGGCCAAAGCTTGATAAATTCGACAACTTTATGACTTTGAGGACTTAGAGGAGTCCAGATCTAAAGTTACAACTTCAGATCATGCCCAATACCCGAAATGACCCACAAATATGCTAAAAATGGCCTTAAACCCAAGAATATGGAGATCTAACACTATAAAGATCAAGGTAACAACTTGTTACCTTCAAAAGAAAGCCAAAATGATGTAGATGCTAGATCTACAAGCTCCTTCCCATTCCAAGCTTCTCAACCTTCAAGCTTCTTCCACTAATGCACCAAAACACTATCTTAGCCTCACAAACACTGAAAAATGGGGTTACATCGCTTAGGATTTTCTTTTGGATGTGAAAGGGTGGTAAGGAGGATGGAAGGAAGGAGTTAAGGTCCTTTACATAGTGTGCAAACCCTAAAAATCAGGGTTTCATTTTCCAGATCCAACTCGTCGAGTTGGGTCCTCCTACTCGTCAAGTAGGTCCCTTAAGTCACGCGGCCATATCCATTTCTACATGACAAGTTGGGGCATCCAACTCGTCAAGTAGGCCTTTAAATATGAATATAAAGCTGTAAAATTTATACCTAGGAGTCGGGGTGTTATAACTCTCCCCTACTTAGACTAGACTTCGTCCTCGAAGTCTGATGCAGTGAACAACTCCGGGTAATGCTCTTGCATCTCTGCCTCCGGCTCCCAAGTCCACTCGGATCCCCTTTGATGCTCCCATTATACCTTTACCAGAGGTACTTCCTTGTTCCATAAAACCTTCACTTTCCTCTCCAGAAAGGCCACTGGTCTCTCCACGTAATTCAGACGGTCATCAACATGTACATCAGCCAATGACACCACTGCCTCCTCATCTAATATGCACTTTCGCAACTGTGACACATGGAAAGTGCTATGGATTTGACTAAGCTCCTTCTAGAGATCCAGTCTATACGCCACCTTTCCAACCCTGACAATGATCTTGAATGGCCTAATGTATCAAGGACCCAACTTTCCCCTCTTTCTGAAGCGGATCACACCCTTCCAGGGTGAGACCTTCAGTAATAGCATGTCACCCACCCTGAACTTCAACTCAGACTCTGAGTGGCCTGCAATCGCTGTCTAATATGTTGTATCCTTTCGGTAGTCTGCAGAACTACCTCTGTCCATCCCATCACCCTATGACTGATCTCACCCCAACAGACTAGGGTGCGACATCTCCGTCCATACAACAACTCATAAGGTGGAGCACTAATACTGGAATGAAAGTTGTGTTGTAGGAGAACTCTACAAGAGGTAGGTAGGAGTCCTAACTCCCACCGAAGTCAATAACGCTGGCTCTCTACATATCCTAGAGAGTTTAGATGGTGCGCCTACTCTGGCCATCTGTCTACGGATGATAGGCTGGACTGAAGTGCAGCCGCGTGCCTAGTTCCTTGTGGAACTTCTGCCAGAAATGGGAGGTGAACAGAACATCACAGTCTGAGACAATAGAGACCAGTACCCCATGGCGAGCGACGATCTCGCAGATATACAAGTCGACCAGCTTCTCGACTGATGAACTTTCCCGTATCGCTAGAAAATGGGCGCTCTTGGTCAATCGATCCACGATGACCCAAATAGCATCGAAATCCCTAGCCATCCTCGGTAGCTTGGTGATGAAATCTATCATGATCTGCTCCTATTTCTACATAGGAATCTCCAGAGGCTGCTGCTGACCATGCGGCCTCTGATGCTCGGCCTTGACCATTTGGCAGGTCAAGCACCTCTCAACGTACCATGTGAACTCCTCTTTATGCGTGACCACTAATAACTCAGACGCAGATCTCGATACATCTTGGTGGCCCCTGGGTGAATAAAGAACCGAGACTTATGAGCCTCCTCCAGAACAATTTGTCTGACCCCACTAGACATTGGAACCCATACCTGACCATAATAGGTTAATAATCCCTGACTATCCTACACAAAATGGGTGTTCTCGCCCCTGATCCTCTCAAGCTTCCAGTTCTCTAGACGCATACCCTCAGCTTGAGCTTCCCTAATCAAGCTCAAAAGTGGAGAGTCCACCGATATCCTCATACATGCAGTTGGAGCAGAAGATCCAGCTGACTTGCAGCTCAGGGCATCCGTAACCACATTCGCTTTACCAAGATGGTAAAGGATCTCACAGTCATACTTCTTGACTACGTCACACCACCTACACTGTCTCATGTTCAAGTTTGGCTGATCCAGGATGTGCCTCAAACTCTTGTGGTCCGTGTATATGGTATAACAGACCCCATAGAGGTAATGTCTCCAAATCTTGAGAGCGAATACCACCGCTCCCTACTCCAGATCATGAGTAGGGTATCTCATCTCGTGCAGCTTCAACTGCCGTGACGCGTAGGCTATCATCCGTCCTCTCTGCATGTGGACCACTCCTAGTCCCGTGATAGATGCATCACAGAACACTACAAAATCCTCAACTCCCTCCGAGAGAGTCAAGACTGGAGCCTCAAAAAGTCGTTGTCTGAAGGTCTCAAATACCCTTTGTTGCTTAGGGCCCCACTTGAAATCCACCCCTTCCTCGTCAGACGAGTGAGGAGTACTGTAATCTTGGAGAAATCTTGTATGAATCTCTAGTAGTACCCAACCAATCCCAAGAAGCTTTTGATATTCCAATGGAGATTTTAGAACCTCCCACTGCATAACCGCCTCGATCTTGGTTGGATCGACCAAAATCCCCTCCTGGTTAACGAGATGTCCAAGGAACTAAACCTCTCTTAACCAAAACTCGCACTTCGAGAACTTGGCATAAAGTCGTTATCGCCTCAAGACTCCCAATAGCTCCCGAAGATGCTCCTCGTGCTGCTCCCTGGTCTTGGAGTACACCAAGATATCATCTATGAACACGATGACTAAGAGATCGAGAATCAGTTTGCAGACCCGATTCATCAGGTCCATAATCACTGTCGGCGCTCTGGTGAGCCTAAACGACATCACCACGAACTCCCGGTAGTCGATGCACATCCGGTGTGAACCATCCTTCTTCCCAACAAAGAGAATCAGCGCTCCCCATGGAGAACTGCTCGGATGAATGAACTGCTTGCCCAGAAGTTCCTGCAGCTGTGATGATAGCTCCTGCATCTCTGGTGGTGCCAATCCGTACAACACCTTGGTGATAGGAGCCACACCTAGCACTAGGTCAATCCTAAACTCGACCTGCCTCTCCGAAGGCACTCCAGGTAACTCCTCTGGGAAAACGTCAGCGAACTCCTTGACTACTGGAACCTCTAAAACCGAGGTCTGATCCCTGACCCACATATACACCACATTCTCTAGATAACTCGCACACCTGTGCTAAATATACTGTCTAGCCCTGGTGGCTGAGCAGAACCCTGAACCCAATCTGGTGTCATCGCCAAATATAACCAGTTCTCCCCCACTTGGGGTTCAAACTACCACCCGCTGACCCTCGTAGTCGATTATGGCACCGAAGCGACAAAGCTAGTCCATACCCGCAATCACACATACATCCCCCATGGGAATTGGAATCAAGTCTATTGGGAAAGATACCCCGAAGATCTCCAACACACAACCCTGATAGACTGAAGAAGCGAAAATCCCGTGTTCGTTGGCCATAGAGACTCATAACGGACACTCTAACTCTCCTACTGGCAAACCGAACTCCCTACTGAATGACTGAGAGACAAACGACCGACTCGCCCCCGAGTCAAATAATACCAAGACAGGTAAGGATTTCACTAAGAATGTACCTAACATGGTACAACACATATAAGCATAAACCAAATATAATTAGTAATATAAAGGACAGAAACATACCAGCAACCACATCTGGTGCTGCCCTAGCCTCCTCGGTAGTAAGCTAGAAGGCGTGTCCCTGAGACCTCCGAGGCCCTGCCCTACCCTGCTCCCATCAGTATTCCTCAGTGTAGTCGGCGCTGGAGCTAGCGTCGGCCTGGCAGTGAGCTATGGATAGTTGGTCTTCATGTGACCAACCTGATCGCAGTGATAGCAGATCCTCATATCCTCAACCGGGGCTGGATGGCAACAATCCCTCGCGAAGTGCCCATCCTTGTCGCATTTGAGGCATGTACTAGTCAATCTACAAACTCCCAAATGGCCCTTCCCGCACTTCCCACAAGTGCAGCCACGCTGACCCTCAGACTTAGAATCAGCGGTCATAGGCCGCTTCGTTGCAGGCTGTAACTGCACCAGGGCATGCCTTTGCTCCCACAACTGTAACTCAATCTCCAGCTCACGCTGCCTAGCGGCCTCCTGTAACTTTATCAGTGTATCATAACACTGGGTAGCAACAAACTGAAGGATGTCAGTCTTGAGCATGCTTAGATAACGTGTCATCTAAGCCTGCTCAGAAGCAAACTTCAGGAAATACATCGCCCTCTCAGTGAGCATACGAGTGATCTCCGTTATCATCTCCACGCTCTGCCTTAAATCCAGAAACTCTTGTGCCAGCCGCTCGCGCTCAACCCGTGGAATGTAGCGAGCGCGAAATAGATCCTTGAATTGCTCCAAAGTAACTGCAACTCTCTGATCATTACAATACGACCCTGTCATCAACCTCCACCAGTCCTTGGCTTCGGACCTCAGCAGGTTCAAAGCACATCTGACCTTCTGGTCAGCAGGACATGAGCATGTGAAGAAACATCCCTCCACGCCAGATAGCCACCTCATGGCTATGATCGGGTCCTGAACCCCATCAAAAGTCGGGGGCTTCATGTTATCAAAGTCCCGGTACTAGAAAGCCCTACTGGTCCCACCACCAGCGGCTGCTACGGCTGCGGAGGCTGCAATGGTAGCCGTCTCAGCAAGAGTTGCATAGCGCTCACCAAAGTACTCCACCATAGAGGTGTTGATAGACCCAAAAATTTCTGCGACTGTGCCTGGAACAGAGTAGCAACTTCATCATGCAGGATTTCTCGAATCATGGCGTCTAACTCATCCGACATCATCTGACCAATGACCTCGGACACTGCTAGTCCCTCCTGACCGCCATCTCCTAATCTTGATCCGGATCCAATAACAAATCGTCTAGTAACCACCATGCTGAATGTAAGGTGTTAAGTGGTGCGTCTTTGGGCTTGTTTAGTTAGTCCATTTAGTATTCGGTATTGGGCATGTCCATGCCGTGTCATTAATTAGGGTTTGAGTATTAATAGTGCATGCATGCACCATAGACCAAAAACGTTTTTTTGATAGAGTCATTCTTGTAAACCCTATCACGCCTCTACAATTGAAATTCTTCATTGAGTTCACCTGAGGCATGACTTTTAATCATTTAGCATTTGTTTGATCATCTTTGTGTTCTTTATTTACCTGTTTGAATCTTGTCGATCATTAAGGATTTTAATCATATCAGTTGGTATCAGAGCAGGAGACTGTGTAATCCATACACATCTCTTCTATTAAAAGAAGCTATTAGGGTTTCTGTTGATATTAGATCCTTTTAAGCCGTCATCTCTATGTTCTTGACGTTGTGATTGTGATTTAAATATTACCCTAAGTTTTACACGTCTGATTCATATACAGGTTCCCAATATCTTGTTAAAAATGTAGCATGATGATTCTCAAATAAATTCCATTAGTAGCATTGGGTCTACAACCAGGATTCCCATTCTCTTTCCTGGCGACTATGAAGTCTGGGCACTTCACTTTGAAGATTAAGTTTTAGGTTTGGAAGATAATGGATACTTGATATGGCAAGTTATTACTGTTGGAAATTTCGTTCACTCTGGAACAAGAAGGGAGATTAAAACTCAGACCGACCTCAATCGACTTTTTTTTGATGTCAAAGAAGTTCCTCAAGATGAGAAAGAAAAACTGCAAAGCCACATCAAAGCAATGAGAATCATTAGATTTGCATTACAAGCTGATACATTTCGTCTTGTTAGCACTTGTGATATTGAAAAAGCCATATTATGGGACAGGCTTAAAGAGATTTACTCAACAGACACAGATTTGGAACCTTCAACTCAAACCCTCTTGTTGTTTGAATTTGGTGCATTTGTACAAAAGGCTGATGAAAACATGAGTCAAACGTTCAATCGTTTCAATCATCTTTTAAGCCGAATGATGAAGCATGGGATAGGATGAGAAGTCATCGAGGAAAAGGTAACATTCATGAATGGACTAATGTCATAATGGATGGCAGTGGTATCGAAAATGAAAGCCCACGAACAGTTCAGAAACTATACCTTAGCAAAGCTGGTAGGGATCTGGAAGTCACATGAAAGTGAAGTTACTAAAGAAACGAAAGTTGTGTCAAGCATGGGTTTGTTGGCTCTGGTTGCAAAAGGAAAGCAAGTTGATGAGGATGATTCTGAGTCTAACCTTTCTGACTGTGAACTCACAAATGAAGAGTATGCTCTAATGGTGTCAAATCCTAGGAGATTCACAAAGAAAAAGCTTCCTTCCGAAAACCGAAATTAGCAGGGAAGCTATAGTTCAGAAAAGGTGAAAGAGGATAAAGTGAACAACTTACAGAAAGAAGAAGATAAGAAAGAGAAGAAGGTGGCAGGTGATTCAGGATATGATCGCAACTACTGTCACAATAAGAATCATTTACCAAAAGATCGCATGCTAAGGAGAATGAACGAGAAGAAGGAGGGAGATGATGATAAGGAGTATCATCTTCGTAAGTTTGAGGAAATCAAGCAGAAAAAGAAAATTGATAAAGTTATGCCTGCTTTAGTTGTGCATGAAAATAATGATGAAAATGAGTTTGGTGGAGTGGAAGTATGGTCAACTGATTCAGAAGATGAAGAAGTTAGAAAACCCACTCATGGAAAGAGCTTGGTGGCAAAAGAAGGAGAGCTGCATGTGGGTGGAAGATGCTTTGTGGTGACAAATGGTGTGTCACAAATGCGAGGGTACACAACAAATGATGGAAAGGGAGATGCAGATGAACGATGGGATGTCAACTGCTTCGCTGCGAATCCGGTTCTTATACAAATCAACGAATGTGATCAGCTGATCAATAAGGTACATTCTATTCTTGAATCTCTTAATATTCCAGTATCTATTTATGATACTGACTTAAATTATCTAAAATTCACCTTTTCAAGTATAAGTGAAAGTTTGAAATAAATTCGCATATCAAACGCTAACATGATCGATCAAATGAGCAGGGTGTCATCAAAAAGTGAGGAGTGGAGAATGTGGATTGAGAAGATTGAGTCCGAGCTTTCTAGGTCAAGGGATGAGTCTATTTATTTACAACGAGACAATTTGAAGCTTTTAAAACAAAGAAACATTTTCTGTTTGATTGCTAAGAGGATTTAATTTAATATCACTCAATTGCATTTAGATTGTGAAATTGGTAAGAAAATTCATAAAATGATCTTGCCATTTTTGGAATTAAAGGAAGATGAAATTGATGTTGATTGTTTTCAATGTGAATCTATTGTTTCATCAGATGAAACCTCTTAGGCGTATAAAATTGGACTTGATAAAATTGAATCATACATCAAGTCTAAGGATCACAAGGACGTCTTGAGACAATTACTTGATGAAAATGACTAATTAAAAATCAAAACCGAGACTGTACAAAAATTTGATTCATTGAGTTCAAAATTGAGTTCAGAAAATAAATTAAATGTTGAAAATGTTTCTGAATTCGATGAGGACAATGAAATGAGTGAAATATATGTAGAAGATGAGGTCGGTTGTTCTCAATTCCTTCAAAAGGAAAATGAAAAGTTGAAAGTTCTCATTTCAGAAAATTCAGTTGAATTCACTCGTATTTCCCAAAATGAACCAAAAACATTATAAGCGAAAGCAACTATTTTCCCAAAGGTCCAAACTGTTCCTAATCAAGTGTTTGCCATTGGAGGACTAGACAAAAATCAAACAGTCGAACTTACGTCCCTCGTTAATGAAGACAACAAAGGTGGTTGTGATGAATTCTTTTGGTCTGCACCAATAGACAATGCAAATGAAACCGAGGGTTTGTCTAAAAGAACCTCTTGGAAAGTTAAAGGAAGATATTTAACAGAACCACTGAACAATCGTTCGGCGTTTGAAAAGGGTAGCCCAAGTGGTACCAAGGAAGTTCAAAGCGAAACCAAACCTCAGTCAGCAAAGAACGAACCTCATGTGAAGAAAGCGAAACCTCAAGTGAATATTCACAAGTCAGCTGAACAACTTGCTGAGCAAAAACGTTTGAGGAATCGAAGATATTAGAATAATCTCAGTGAAAGGAAGAAACTTTGGCAATCTCAAAATTCCAATTACCTTCGTAGAGAAAATCTTCAAATCGGAGTACGAAAGCTCGTTTGCAAGCAAGTCCTAGTCAATGTTCGCGTTGTCACTCTTGCAGATCAAATGCAAACTTCATTCGAAAAACCTCTTTTCCTAAGGAGCATACTGAGAAAACAAAATATCATTCCACATCTGTATCACCCAAGGATGTCAAAGGAAAGCGAAAGATAGTCTCAAATCCTAACACTCAAACCAAGAAATCGACTGCTAACCCTAAGAGAGTTAAGAGATAATTCGTCAAGAATCAAGTTAACAATAAACAATCTGATTCTGAAGAAACGAAAAACAACAAAATCAAAGTTTTTATAATAAAGAAGAAAGATCAAGAAACCTTAACTAAACGAACCTACATGATTGATCTCTCTGTTGCTTATCCAGTTTCTGTAAAAGGCTCACGAGAACCTAAACACCTTTGGGTTCCTAAATCTGCTTAATTCTTGCAGGTAATTCGTGATGAACAGTTTGACACTGAATGATATATTGACAGTGGCTGTTCGCATCACATGACGAGAAGAAAGGAGGAGTTGAAAGAATATAGAGAACTGAAGGATGGAGGTCTCGTGAAGTTTGGCAACAACGCACTTGGAGAAATTAAAGGATATGGTATGATAAGGAATGGTGAATTCTTGATTTGCAATGTGGCATATGTTGAAGGACTGCAACATAACTTAATAAGTGTTTCGTAGTTAGTAGTGGGTACATGTCTAAAGGTCTCATTTGATGATGAAGGATATGAAATTATCGAAAAGAAGACGAAATCGGTATTGCATAAATCAAAACGCAAATGCGAGATGTATCCATTAAACATCAATCCAATATGAGGGAAGCTTTCTATTTGTCTACTTACTAAGGCTGCTATAGACGATAGTTGGTGGTGGCATAGGAGACTTTCGCACCTCAATTTCAAAGATATCAACAAGTTGGTTCTTGGTGATCATGTTCGAGGTCTTCCCCTCTTGAAGTATGACAAGGATCATCTATGTGCCGCCTAAGAATTAGGAAAACAAAGCAGGAAAAGTCATCCAAAAATAGTGAACACGAAGGTTATTGAGCCACTCGAACTTCTTCACATCGATCTTTGTGGCCCATCTACAACCGAGTGTATTGGTGGTAATAAGTATATTCTTGTAATTGTAGATGATTTTTCTCATTTCACTTGGGTGTTCTTTCTTAAGCAGAATTCTGAAGCAACTCCTAAGCTTAAAGATTTCATCAAGCAAATTGAGTTACAACTGCGAAAGGTAGTTCGCAATGTTCAAAGCGACAATGGTCTGGAGTATAAGAACCAAGCATTCCAATAATTCCTCACTGACAAGGGAGTATCTCATAATTTTTCTGCTCCTTATACTCCACAGCAAAATGGGGTAATTGAAAGACGAAACCGTTCACTGTGTCAAGCAGCAAGGACCATGCTTTCATTCGCATCACTGCCGCTTTACTTCTGGACTGATGCGGTTGCCACCACCTATTTTACTCAAAATAGATATCTTCTCAATAAAAGATTTTATGTTACTCCATATGAAATCATCAATAAACAAAAACCTAACGTAAAATTCTTTCATGTTTTTGGTTCCAGGTGTTTTATTTTCAATTCCAAGGAGCAACGAAAAAAGTTTGATGAGAAGGCTGACGAAGGGATTTTTCTGGGATATTCGCTAACATCAAAAGCATATAGGGTTCTCAACAAAAGATCCAAAAGGATTGAAGAAACCTATTATGTCACATTTGATGATAATTACTAAAGAAGACTCAAGCGAATGATGGTCAAGCAAAGGAGATCTTTCCTTCAACGAACCAAGTGGCTGTTCCCTTGGCTAATATTTATGAAAAAATCATGCTTCTATTTGATTAACCTGAAAGAACTATTTCTTCTGAAGAGAAAGCTGCTGACAACAAAGTCAATGAATTGAAGAAGATAATAGATGAAGTCACAAAACTCAATGATAATCAGCCACCAACTACGAATGTGCCTCAAGACACGAGCACTCTAGTCCAAGGGGATGATTCAGACTCTAATGCACCTCCTCAGGGGGAGCAACCGGCTATGGAAGAAACGAACATTCCATCACAGGGTGAAGAAGACACTTCAATTCCTAATGAAGCAAATCACTCGTCATTCGAGGGGGAGAACAAGGATGCAAATGACGCTTCAGATGTTCAATCAGAGTTTGAGGAAGTAAATGCCGAATTAGACCCCTCCTATGATCTAAATTATCCTCCACTTGTCAAATGGACCGAAGATCACCCCAAAACCCAAGTAATCGGTGAATCTTCTACAGGTGTTCTTACGAGATCTCAATTAAAAGCGAAATGAATTGCTTTATTCTCCAAAGTGGAATTTTGTATGTTCAATGCGTTTGTGTCCAAAATAGAACCTAAAACTGTCAACAATGCTCTTGATCATTCTGATTAGGTGCAAGCGATGCAAGACGAACTCAATGAGTTCGAACGAAACAAAGTTTGGAGGCTAATTCCTACTCCACCTGAAGCATCAGTTGTAGGTTTGAAATGTGTATTTTGTAACAAATTGGACAAAGAAGGCAATGTTATAAGGAACAAGGCGAGAATCGTGGTTAAGGGATATTGCTAGGAAGAGGGTATCGACTACGAAGAAACCTTCGCACCTGTTGCAAGGTTGGAATCTATTCGTATATTCCTGGCATATGCAACACATAAGAATTTTAAGGTGTTTCAGATGGACGTTAAATGCGCTTTACTAAATGGAGAATTAGAAGAGACCGTATACGTAGAGCAACCACCTGGGTTTGTGAATGAAAAGTATCCTGATCACTTCTATATGTTGGACAAGGCAGTCTATGGTCTGAAGCAAGCTCCAAGAGCCTAGTACGAAACTCTTACTCGTTTCCTCAAAATGTATAAGTTTAAACAAGGTTCGGTTGACCCAACCTTCTTTCATAAGAAAGTGGGTGACCATTTGATGATCGTCCAAATTTATGGTGATGACATCATTTTCGGATCCACAAATCCCAGCCTCATAGCTAAATTCCAAAAGTTGATGGAGACTAAGTTTGAGATAAGCTCAATGGGTCCTATTAACTTTTCCCTTGGATTGAATATAAGATAGGGACCAGAAGGTATTTTCATTAACCATGAAGCATATATGAAAACTTTGCTCTCTAAATTTGGCATGATAGGAGACTCTAAAGCGAAGGTTCTAATGACATTCGGAACGAAACTTACACCTTCTCTAGAAAAATCAGCTGCGGATATGACCCTTTATCGTCAGGTGATTGGTTCTTTGATGTATCTAACAGCTAGTAGACCGGATATTATGTTTTCCATTTGTTATTGTGCAAGGTTCCAAGCAAACCCTCGCGAACCTCACATGGTGGCAGTGAAGAATATCTTCAGGTATCTGAAACGAACTTCATCTCTAGGCATATGGTATCCTGCGAATTCAGGCTTTTTCGTTCAAGCGTTTTCGGATGCTGATCTTGGTGGGTGCGACTTAGATAGAAGAAGCACGACTGGTGGATGCCAATTTCTTGATGGAAAGTTAGTTAGTTGGCAATCCAAAAAGCAAACATGCGTTTCGTTGTAAACAGCCGAAACTGAGTATATCGCTGTTGTATCCTATACATCTCAAGTCATATGGATTCAGAATCAACTGCGTGATTATGGCCTGAATATGAAGCGAATCCCACTCTACTGTGACTCTGAAAGTGAAATTTGCATCTGTCACAACTCAGTGCAACACTCAAAGACGAAACACATAACACTAAGGTATCACTTCATCAAGGATTATGTAGAGGATGGCAATGTTGAAATCCATTTCGTTCGCTCAGCAGATCAATCAGCAAACATATTCACTAAGGCCTTACCTGAAGCATCATTTAATAGAATACTCCAAGGTATAGGAATGATGGAGGCTGAATCAGTTCCAAAGCCTCTCTTGCCTTCTAAGTAGCTCGTTCACTTCTGGGTTACATGTTCACTTTCGCTCTTACTTTCTAGAGAAGCAAAATAGAAAGAACGCTCGCTCTAGTTCGTTTCTGATTTTTCGAGACACAAATTGGGACGAACGTTCACCCTATCTCGCTCCTCAAAATTCTTAAAAGTGAACATATGTGTTCTAAACTTTGTATATTGGGTACACTTCGTTCATTTCTTTCTCACTAATATGCTTTGAGGATCATGGGAAGGTACCGACTTGATTTTACACACCCGAGAAAGAGTTATGATTTAAGGAACCTGGATTATTGATCAAACAATTATGGAGTCGCATTTTGTAAAGTAAATCAATGACATTTTTGTGATTTGTGTTATGTGAATTATGTGATTTTAAAATGAAAATTTTGTTTGAAAATTTACGGTGTTACAGAAAATCTGCCCACTGGAGCACCAACTCGGCGAGTACATGAACTGGACTCGTCGAGTTGATCATTTAACAAGGGGACTCGGCGAGTCACCTAGTGGAATTGGCGCGTTCACTGGGCAGAAGGTAGAAATTCGATTTTTTACACTTTGAAAATCAATATAACATCAAGTATAATAGAAAACAAGCCTAGACTCTGATACCAATGAAAGGTTTTGAGCATCCTAACAACCTTAAGGTGCACATATAACCCTAAATGTTTTGGATCTATGTTTTCTCTAATTATACATGCAAAATGATATTCCAAAGCATTACCCTAACTAGCATACAATCATGGGTACTTGTATAAAAAAAAAACTACTTATAACACATACCTTTTCTTGTAGTTTGATTCCTTGGACCTTTAAGATCCTAGAACCCCAAATGTGATGACTCAAATGCTTCACACAATATCACCAACAATGAAGGAGTTGAGAGAGGATTACGTGCTTCACAAATTCGACTAGCACTCTTCTAAGCTCACTTAGGTGCCGATTTTGGTAGCCAAGGGGTTTCTTATATAGTGTGGCAAAACTAGGGTTACACCATGTAAACCCTAATGTGCATGACCTTCCATATTCCTTATGCTCCATAGGTTTAAACCTCCATGGATCATCCATGGGTTGTCACATGGGTTTAGCCCAACTTAAGGAATCCTGGATCATTGTCCCACACCATAAGAATGAATGATTTCCCAAATCAACCCCTTTTATTTAATTAGTCTCTTTTGATCACAAAATTAATTCCAAATTAATTCTTGATCAATACTAATTAAATAATATGATTTCATATTAGTATATTAGAACTTATAATATATTAATAAATCATGAATATCCTCTTCTTAAAAGTCCATCCTTACAAATTGTTTCGGTGCCATGCAACCCAAATGGACCATGCTACTCTCAGGTCAAGTACATACCAATTATAGTTATGGGTTTAGACACTAAATCCAATAGTTTGGACTCTTAGTATGAGTCGGGATCCAATTATTTGTTAGATGTTATTTTGTGATTGACAGCGCAAGGATTTTAGCGGGCCAACATCTAGAGATTTTTCTGTGACATTCAATAGTACGAGGTGAGTTTCCTCACTATGTTTAGCGAATTGAGGGCACCAATGTCGGCCGATGGTTTGATATTTTAGTATGCTCATTGTCTACATGACTCTTGCATGTGTTATGTGTCTATGTTTACCGAGCGGGGCTTGATGTCGGACGCGGACCAATGACTGTAATGTATGCTATTATCTTTGTGATTATCGCATGTGTTTGTTTGATTATATGATTATATGTTTATATGTATACTGGGCTTGGACCGATGCCAGGCGGGGCCTGATGACTGACAGATCTGTATACCGAGCGGGGCCCATTATGTGTTTATTTATGTATGTATGTATGGTATGTGGTATTTTGGGGAACTCACTATGCTTTGTGCTTACAATTTTCAGTTTTATGTTTCAGATACTTCATGATCGAAATGGAAGAGCCCGGGATGGTTGCAGAGCACAAACCACATTTTTCCGCATTTTGAGAATTACTCTGATATGCTTTGATGTGTTGACATACTTTGATCTTTTTAGGGTTGGATGACAATGTTTTGATTAATGTTTTATAAAATCAAAAATAAAATTTTTTGGTCATATTTTTGGGACATTACAGTTACACTTTAGTCCTAAGTTTTTTTTAACATAAAAGTCCTGATTATTTGTAAAAACACGATAATATGTCATTTCCTATTAAAAGAAAAAAAAGACTTTTTTTGTTAATTTGAGCCAAAATGAAATATTCATGACTTTTATGTTCAAACAAAACTTTAGACTAAAGTGAAACTTTTTCGAAAATATTGGGACTTTCCTGATAGTTTCCCTTTCATAATCAGTGAAATATTGAGGTATTTGATAGAACCAACGCCCAACCCACCCATGGTTTTATCAGCAATGACTTTGTCCCAAGAAACCTAGTGTATCTTTGCTTTATTCTTCGATCCACCCCAAAGAGAACTCCTTTGTATTTTCCTTAGCTTGGTCAAAGCACTAGCAGGTGCGACTAAGAGTAACAAGTAATAGTTTGGTAGATTCCCAAAACTAATTTGATGAGTGTCAAACGACCACCAAAAGATACTATCTTCGATTTCCATCCTGAAAGTTTGTTATGAAATCTTTCAAAAATAGGTGTCCAATGTTTAGTGATTCTCATGTTAAGCACCCATAGGTACCCCAAGATAAGTGAAGGGTAGGCAAGACGGTTTGCAACCTAAGGGTCTGGACCAGCGAGAAACTTCATACATATTGGCACCAACACCAAAAACTCTTGATTTGTTGAAATTTACTTTGAATCCCGAAGCCACATGGAAGCAACAAAGGATTCTTGGTAATTTCTTGATGCTATTTTTTGATCATTCTCCTACAACATAGCATATTGTCAGCGTATAGGAGATGTGAGAATAATGGTCCATTGTGTGGCAATTGTAGTCCTTGAAAGACACCTGCATCACACACTACTTGTATTTCCATGCTCAAACCTTCCATGGCAGCAACAAATAAAAACGTGGAGAGGGGTTCCCCTTCTCTAACTCCTTTCGAAGTCGAGAAATCTTCAGTTTGGTTCCCATTTATTAATATAGAAGCATGCGTTAAATTTAGTCAGCCTCTCATCCACAATCTCCACTTGCTCCGAATTTGATCTGCATGATATTACCATCAAGGAATTTCTAGCTAATGCTGCCAAACGCCTTGTCAAAATTGACCTTGAAGAGAAGTACTTGCTTTTTGGTTTTCTTTACCCATGAATATATTTCGTTTACCATTAGTGATATGTGTAAAAGACTTTTTTCCCTCCACATAAGCCGATTGTACTTCACTAATGCAATGCCCCATTACATTTTTAATTCATAGAGCTAGTATCTTGGCGATGATTATGTATATATACGTGATACGACTGATTGGTCTAAAGTCACTTAGTTTCATCGGATCTTTGGTTTGGGGATTAGGGAGATAAAAGATGAGATGCAAGATTTAACTAGTCGTCCATGATGTTCGAAGTGCTTGACCACAGCCACAATGTCCCCAAATAGGACCTCCCTGTACCTTTCGATGAACTTGAATGTAAACCCGCACTGGGCCGATGCTTTTTCATTGCCACAAGCCTAAACAACATCCTTAATTTCCTCAAGCAAGAAAGGGAGTTCTAGGGTGTGCGTATCTAATTCAGGTATTCTTTTGAAGAGGGGACTTCGGAATTTAGGTCTAGAAGACCAACGTTTAGTGAATTTTTTTTTTAAAAAAAGCGTAGGGCCTCCGCTTTTATTTTAGTTGGATCTGTGCACCGGTCCTCGCTGATTAGGAGACCATTATTATGATTTCGACGATTTTTGTTGTTTTCGTATCCATGCAAAAATCTTGTATTCTCTTCCCCATATTAAATCTTTCATCGGGCCTGCAATGAAAGATTTTTACATTCTTCATAAACCGTATGAATTTCATTCAATTTCGAAAGCATAATAATGTCACTAAGCTCCTAATTCTAATAGTGATCATCATAAATACGTATTTCTTTTGCATACATACTTGTACCCGACTCGGCATCATTCTTCAGTTAATAATCCAAGTACAAGTAAAAAAGTAAAACGACCAAAATCAAATTAATATTACTATTTATTTATAGAATATGTTATTAACTAAAGCCAGAACAGAGTCACAAGACATCATCATGTACTTAAAAAGCCCAAAGGTAAGTTGGGCTTTGTTAAACGTTATTGCTACGCTGCAGATCAACAACACGAAAAATGTTGTTTCACAGTAATAGGATCTTATTGTAAGCCATCTTTCAAATTTATTTTCTCGTATTCCATGCGGTGTTTAATGGTCAAAATGGACACTATACAAGCCCAAAAATATTTTGGGACCGAATTTTATATATATATATATATATATATATATATATATATATATATATATATATATATATATATATATATATATATATATATATATATATATATATATATATATATATATATATATTCTAATAAATGAATAGTTTTAATTTCATTTTGCCAAGTGTTACTCTAATAGAACTTCAGATTAATATTATGTCATATGTCATGTAAATATACTAGACACTCATTTCAAAATTCAAATTTACATTTTCTAATTATATATTAAATTTGAAGTTATATTAACTTTAAAAATTTCATATATCTCTTAATTAATATTTTATTTAAAATGACTTATTTAAAATAACTGATTAATAATTACAATTTTTTATTAAAAAAGTTTAATTAATTTTAAAACCATGGTTCCACGGGTGTTATATATATATATATATATATATATATATTCTTCCTATTAAATAAATAATTTTTTCCCACATGTCACGCTCTCATTGATTTGACCACATGTCATTTTATGTTTATTTTCAATTAATTTTTTTTTTCACATGATATTTTGTGGTTTTTTTGATTTTATTAATTTCAACATAATATTTAAATTTAATAATTGCAATAAATGTAATAAGAAATGCATATCAATTTTATTAATTCACTTCCTTATAATTTTAAATTTTCTAAATTAAAGTTTCATTAGTTTTCTTTGTTTATTTATCTAAATTATTTGTTTAATTTAAAAGATAAACAACCAATTTGATTTTAATAATTCAATAACTTTTTTTTATTTTTTTTCTTATAAATTCAAACTTATCAAATGTTTAGAATTTCATTTTTTTTCATTTAAAATGAGCATCTAATATATATATATATATATATATATATATATATATATATATATATATATATATATATATATATATATATATATATATATATATATATATATATATTATAATAACTAGATGGGCTTTTTTTTCTAGCTCATCATGGCATATGAGAATATTTAAATTCTGACGATCGGTCTTGTTCAAAACTATAGATAATGGATTGTATCATTGGGAGTTTATGGTGCGGATTGAATTTTTCGAAAAGTGCAAAACTTGTAAACCACATTATGTGGTGCGATTTGGTTTCGTGCAGTGCCAACATGTTTATATTGTTTGACAAGATTCTAAGTTTACAAATTTTTAATTCTTTTTATAACTTGTATATGAGGCTAAATGTAGTTATGGACGTTATAAAACGTATTATACGATATAATAAAATAAAAAAATAAAAAAATAATCATGAAAGAAGTAATTCAATAGAGTAAGTGTCAAGCAAACTTTTATATATATATATATATATATATATATATATATATATATATATATATATATATATATATATATATATATATATATATATATATGCTTAGGTTATTATATTCTAACAATTTATTGTATGAGTGTATGATTGATTGTGGAGGAATCATTTTAATTATTTTAATAAAGTGAATAACACATATTATTGAATTAAAGATAATTGAAATATACAATCTAATTTAATTGCAAGGGTACTTTAGTCGATTAAGATAAATTTAATAAAGGTAAATTGCATATTTTAAGGGATCATATATTTTATTAATTTTAAATTTTGATTTTATGAATTCTTTTAATTCGGACATGTCTAAGAGAATATGTTTATGAGTACATTAAAAACTAACAATATTCTTGAACAATAAAATAATAAATGTTCTGAGAGAATATATATTTTGATCGACATAACTTTTTGAAGAATAACAATTTATTACAATAGAACACTCTGTAATAACAAAACAAAACATACACTATATAGATTATTCTACTTGAATATTTGATCAAAATATATTATTACATATATCTTATTGTTCTATCGTCGAGTGTTCTGCGAAAAAATAACGATTAATACTGTATTCTTTTTGGAAGATTGATGATCTATGCTTCAAATTTTTCCGTCAAATGTCAATTTAATGAAAATTCATTAAAATCTATCACATATCTTTCATGAATCTGTTGGTAAACCATCACGAAGTATGATAATTGTGAATTTTGTGAAAATTTGTCAATTTATTGACAATTTTTTTGATGGAAACTACCTCCATGAATGAGTTTTTTTCCTAATAGTGCAACCCTAAAAACAATTGTGCAACCCAGACCTTTCTTTCTAGATACACCAATATATATATATATATATATATATATATATATATATATATATATATATATATATATATATATATATATATATATATATATGTATGAGACGGTTCACTTGAGATTAAATAAAATAGAGATCTTGAGATTCAACTCAGCCATATATTTCTCATTTGCCGCTCTAACGCCATAGTGTACCGGCAACAACGGGGTATGACTAATCATAAATTATAATATCGAAGAAAAATACAATCATATATGATTGTACATTGCAACAACCCAAATTTTCAAATAAAAATTTTCATTTAAATATTAAAACCCATGTTCATTAATTATAAATTCCAATCGTAATTTACTTCTCAATAATCCATTACATCGATTAATTATTCAAAAGATCAGAGTGTCTATAACAAAATGTTGGAGAGTGTGTGTTGCGCCATCATGCCTGGCCCTTACCCTTTGATCCAGAGGTATCTGAAACAATCAATAAAATGTAAGATAATGCTTAGTGAGTTCCCATAACATATCCCATATAAAACCACATAAGTCATGCATACAAACATATAAGGATGCCATGAAAACCCTTCATGGTCTTACTCAAGGTGTCATGGGAGCCCCCACATGGTCCTAAGTAACTACCATGGGAACCCCCACATGGTCTTGACTAACTGCCATGGGAACCCCCACATGGTCTTAACTAACTGTCATGTTAACCCCACATGGTCTTCATGTACATACATAAAACATTACATTCGCAAATAACCACTTTAGCTAAATAACATGGGACAGCCTTGGTGCCTTCGACCCATTGATATGGTGAAGAGACTCACCTCAATACTGAACGATAGTCGGCTAGGTCTGAACTCCGAATATCAGCTCTACATAAACGCTAACACAAAAACAAGTCCTTAGATACAACTCAAATGCCCCAAAACCCCTTATAGGTCAAACTTGGTCAAAGACTAAAGTAAAAAGTCAAATTCAACGACCTGAGTTGACTCAACTCGCCAAGTTGTACTTCAACTCGTCGAGTTCTCCACCAACTGCCTGGATTGGGAAAAATCCAATCAACTCGTCGAGTTCACTAATGAACTCGCCGAGTTGGGCAGAAATCCAACCTCTTTATGCATTAAGATACTTCCATCGAATCTGGGGACTCCCAATCTCAGATCTCTTCCAAAACGATCTCTAGAAGGGTAAAGTTTCCAACTTTACCCTCAAGAACCATCCATAAAGAGCCAAACTTAAACCCTAGGCTCATTAGAGTGGGTCTTAACTCATTAAGACCTTAAACTCTCACAACATAGTCCCAAAACACATATCTGGAGTCGAAAGGTTGGAAGCCACGTAAAGTTTCCAACTTTACCTCCATAAAATCTCGAAATACATTCTAGAACTCAATAAAGTCTTAATGAGGGCCTTATTGCATGAATGGGACGTAGAAACCAATAAAGTTTGCAACTTTAAGCCAAGAGTAGTCATGAAGGGGTCAGATCTTACATAATAAACCCTGAAACCTTCAACATCTTCGACATCCCAACCAGAATCCCAAAATCATGCTAAAACTTCAATCGAAGAGATCTAGATGATAATAAGGCAAGGTGTTGACTTTATACCTCAAAAGGCTCCTTTTGATGAAGAGTTTCAGGATCTAAAGTCCTCCTTCCAAGATAGGCACTTCCAATTTCAAAGCTCCTTCCAAGAAATCACCAAAATCAACTTTCCAAGCTCACTACAAGCTCACACACTCAAACTTTCAAGGGGATACATGAGTCTAGAGTTTCTGGACAAGGGTGGCTAGTAAGGAGGCCAACCAAGGGAGTTAAAGTTGATTAAATTAGGTGAAACACCCTAAATTTAAGATTTCATCCCAGCCGCCAACTCGTCGAGTTGGGAGAACCCGACTCGCCGAGTTGGGTCATTAAAACCCGCGACCACAATCCTTCTCAAGACGATGAGTTGGAGCTCCCCAACTCGTCGAGTTCCAACAGATATTTCAAAATTTTAAAGAATAACTTATACCTGAGCCAAGAATTAAGATAATGCTTTCTCATCTTGTCCGCTGGCTCCCAGGTGCATTCAGTGCCTCTTCGGTGCTGCCATTGCACCTTTACTAACTTCACTTCTTTGTTCCAAAGGACTTTCGTTTTTCTGTCCAGAACCGCAATGTGCTTCTCCACATAATTCAGTCTCTCATCAACCTGAATATCATCTAAGGAAATGAATGTGACTTCATTAGCAACACACTTCCGAAGCTAAGACACCTGAAAGGTGTTGTGGATTTGATTGAGCTCGTCCGGTAGGTCCAATCGATAAGCAACCCTACCAACTCGAGCAGAAATCCTAAACGGACCAATAAATCGAGGCCCCAGCTTGCCCCTCTTTCGAAACCGAATGACACCCTTCCATGGTGACACCTTTAGCAAAACGAAATATCCAACCTAAAAATCGATCCGAACGATGCCAGTCAGCATAGATTTTCAGACGGTTATGTGCGATTCGCAGCCTGTCATGCACCTACTATATTAACTCGGTGGTCTTAAGCACTACCTCAATGCTACCCATAACTCAGTGCCCTACCTCCCCCTAACAAACTGGAGTCCTACACCTCCGACCATACAACATCTCAAACGGGGATCAGTCAATACTAGCTTGATAACTATTGTTGTATGAAAACTCTGCTAGTGGGAGGGAAGTATCCCAGTTCCCTCTGATATCCAATACACAGGCCCGAAGCATATCCTTGAGCGTCTGAATCGCCCGTTCACTCTGTCCATCGGTATGGGGGTGGTAAGAAGTGTTGAAATGCAATTGAGTTCCCAGCACCTCAAGAAACTTCCTCCAGAACCTGGAGGTGAAACGAACATCGCGGTCAGAGACCACAAACACTGGCACGCCGTGCCTAACCACCACCTCTCGCATATAAATATCTGCTAATTTCTCGGTAGAGATACTCTCGGAAATCGGAATAAAATGTGCACTCTTGGTCAACCTGTCCATAATAACCCAAATAGAATCCACACCCTGCGCTATCCTAGGAAAATTCGTGATAAAATCCATAGTAAACTCTTCCCATTTCCACATGGGGATTGGTAGCATTTGAACCTTGATATGGGGTCTTTGATGTTCATCTTTGACATTTTTGCATGTCAAGCACTACTCAACAAACCACGCAACCTCCCGCTTCATGCAGGGCCACCAATAACTCAACCTCAAGTCTCGATACATCTTTGTGGCCCCCGGATGGATAGAAAACTTGGAATTATGCGCCTCTTCCAAGATCTTTTGTCTCACTCCCCCAAATACCAGAACCCAAATCCTGCCGCACTGAGTCAATAAACCCTAACTATCTCGAAAAAATAGGGGAATTTTTCCCTGAATCTGCTCAACCTTCCAGTTCTCCTTTTTCAATACCTCCACCTGAGCCTCATTGATCATATCCATCAAAGGTGAAATCACCATCATCCTCAAGCAAACATCTCAGATCAGAGTGCTTGCCGCCTTACGGCTCAAGGCATCGACCACCACGTTGGCCTTCCTAGGATGATACAAAATCTCGCATTCAAAATCTTTTACTACATCAAGCCATCTCCTCTGCCACATATTCAGATTCTGCTGATCCATAAAATACTTCAAACTCTTGTGATCAGTGAAGATGGTGCATCGGACCCAATATAGGTAATGTCTCCAAATCGTGTGGGTAAACACCATTGCCCCCAAATTCTAAGTTATGAGTGGGGTAATTCACCTCAAGAGGCTTCAATTTCCTTGAAGCATAAGCAATCACATGCTCACCTGCATCAGAACAACGCCTAAACCTAAAATAGAAGTGTCACAATACACTACAAAGTGATCTAATCCATTGGGTAGCGCTAGAATCGTGGCCTCACATAATTTCTATCTTAAAGTCTCGAAAGCCAATTGTTGATCTGGGCCCCACCAAAAGGTTACACTCTTCTTGGTCAACTGATTCAAAGGTACAACGATCTTGGAGAAATCATGAATAAATCTCCGAAAGTACCCTACTAGACCCAAGAAACTCCGAATCTCGGATGCATTCTTTGGAACCTCCCAACGCATCACCGCCTCAATTTTGGCTGGATCAACCAAAATACCATCTTGATTGATAATATGCCCCAACAACTGCACCTCCATCAAATCATATTTGGAGAATTTGGCATAAAGCCTCTCCATCTTCAAGGTTTCCAGCACCTCCCTCAAATGTTGCTCGTGTTTCTCCTTGGTCTTAGAGTAGACCAAAATATCATTAATGAAAATGATTACAGATCGATCCAACATCGGTCTACATACCCGGTTCATGAGATCCATGAACGTTGCTGAAGTATTGGTGAGCCTAAATGGCATCAAAAAAACTTATAGTGACCATAATGGGTCCTGAAATCCGTCTTCGGTATATCCTCATCCTTAATCCTCATTTGATGATACCCCGACAGAAGATTAATCTCGGAAAACCACGATGCACCTAGAAGTTGGTCGACAAATCATAATCCTCGAAAGCGGATAACGGTTCTTTACCGTTAGCTTGTTCAGCTCCCGATAATCAATACACATCATGTGTGATCCATCCTTCTTTTTCATAAAAAGGATCGGTGCTCCCCACGAAGAGCTGCTCAAACGAATGAATCCTCAATCTAGCAGCTCCTGAAGCTGCATAGACAACTCATGCATCTCAGGCGGAGCTGGCTGATACAGTACCTTGGCTGTCGGAGCCGCACCAGGCACTAAATCAACACAGAACTCCACTTACCTCTCACCGGAGGAACCCCTGACAACTCCTTAGGAAATACGTCAGGAAAATCTCGCATAGTGGGAACACTGCTCAACTCCCGCGTGGCTTCCACCCTAGTGTCTGAAACCAAATCCAAGAATTCAGAACAACCACCCTTGTGTGAGACAACTCCTGCATCTCAGGCGGGGCTAGCTGATATGGTGCCTTGGCTGTCGGAGCCGCACCAGACACTAAATCAACACATAACTCCAATTACCTCTCCGGAGGAACCCCTGACAACTCCTTAGGAAATACGTCAGGAAAATCTCGCACAGCCGGAACATTGCTCAACTCCGGCGTGGCTTCCACCCTTGTGTCTGAAACCTAATCCAAGAACCCAGAACAACCCTGTTGAAGGAGCCTCCTAGCCCTCACAGACGAACAAAGATCTGGAACATACGAGGCGCTCTCTCTCCATGAATAACCAGTTCTCCCCTACTTGGGGTTCGATCTCTCACCAACTGACGCTTAAAGTCAATCATGGCCCCATTGGGCCCCAACCAATCCATCCCGATGATCACCTTCAGACCTCGCAACAAAATCGGAACCAAATCGATATGAAATCTCTCCCTGAATACATTTAGAATACTCTTCTGATATACCCGTGCAACGCTCACGGTGCGGTCATCCGCAATCTCCACCTCGAGTGGGGAATCCCGTAACACCTGTTCTAGGTATCATTTAATTTATCTAAGTTTTTAGGGTTTTGTGCTTGAACTCGACGAGTTGAGGAGCTCCAAATCGTCGAGTAGAGATCATTTATGACGACGTGGGATTTAGATTGTACTCGACGAGTCGGAAGGCCCCGACTCGACGAGTAGGCGTTGTTAGGATAATAATCCTTGAAAGATCGATTAGATTCAAAACAAATTATGAACAAGAGGAAGACAATGATTCAAAATATGCCTAATGATTATAATCCACAGCCTCATAAAAACTCGATTAAAAATTGCTACTATAGAGGCGTGATTAGGGTTACAAGAATATTGCCAAAGTTATCAAAACATTGTGCGTGCATGCACCTTAAATACTATAACCCTAATAAATGATGGGTGGACAAGGCCAAGCCCGTTTACATAAATGAACTAGTAAACAAACACAATGACACAACCCTAAATCCCAACAATCTCTCCCTTTGCGTCCATTGAGGCGAGAGGCTCTTCATTGTTGTGTCTTCTTTGTAGTTTGGAATAGCTTGGGAATTACTGCAAGAAGATGCATGCAAAAGGCAATGTACCATCTTATCATATAAGAGTAAACCTTCTTCGTAGCTTTGACATTCAGTTGACATTGACCTATGATTTCCAAAATAAACTCCAGGCAAGTTGTAGAGAACAAATGCTTATCAGGCAATGCGAAGAGGCACTTTTGCACATTATCAACTGGACCACGATGACACATTACAGTCTAGTTTTCCTTTTCCATCTTACCCATCTTCATCTTATTACTATCTTTCGTTTTTCCAGTAAGGGGAGCAATGGGTTTCCTCTTCAGAACGGTGGCAATCTCAACATCAAACTTCGCCACTTCATGAATGTACAAAATAGGCATTCATTTTATATGCGCAAGAACAGGTTTGTATTTCTTTTCATCTTTCAGAAGGAAGTGCAATAAAACGATCCAATAATAGGGATTAAGACATGGTAGATCAGCCAAGGAAAACTCGTGAACAACACTTTCGGATCCTCTTGTTGTTTTGAATTTGATATTCACGAAGCTCCCTATTTCAACTGGCTCTATGACCTTCACAATGGTAATCTTTTGTGCACTCCAGGTGATGTAATGAGGCTTGGCATTGGATAAGTAAAACTCAATTAAAGAATTATCAACTTTCTCATCTGTTGCATGAGCATTCACAATTACTTCAAAACTACAAAAGAGGAATGCTCGCGGAGTGATAGGCATGTCAAATTGAGAATCCTGCGAATTCTCCAGATCAAAAGAGGTTATAGGTTCTAACCAATGCATGCTATGATTTTCAACAGCCTCATTGATTATGCGCTCCAAGGTCCATGGTGGAAACAAAGTCTTTCAACTTTCCAAAGTGAACTGAGCTTCGCGCTATGCTCGCTCTTTCGCTTCAGCTTCGCGGATGATTCTTTGATGTTCATCCATTTCAGCCTTTTGATCCTTTCTTCTTTTGAGCTTGTTTTCATTAGGATCTTCATCTTCGCTGTTGTCGATAATGGGATCGTCATTCAAAAGTTTTCTTTGCCTCTTGAACTCGAAGCTACATTATCCTTCGGTTGTTTTGAGACTTTCGGTTTTTACTCATCATGACCAGATGTACTTGTATTGGTCTTTGAAGGTTAAGTGGTCTTCAGAGGTTGTTGAGTTTCTTTTGATGATTCTCCCCCTTGTTTTGGAAGCTCAGGAAAATCTGAAACACCCTCTATTTGATTAAGCATGGAAGAGCAGGATGAAAATTTTCAGCCAAATGCCTTCGAATAGAGATTGGAAGTATAAGATCATGAGTATCAAGAAGATTAGAGAGCAAAGCATTAACATCTTTAACAACGCTTTTAATAACAACTCGTTGGGACTTAAGCACCTTGATCTCTTTGTTTGTGTGGGCGAGTTTGGCAACTTGAACTTGGAATTTCGTTGTTTTGGCAGCAAGTTCGTCCATAATGCCGCTTTCAACTGCCAAATCTTCACGAAGCTTATCAATTTTTGACGAGATTAACATCCGAAACTCAGTGTTACCCATTTGTAGATCTGTGTGAACCTGCACAAGCGCTTCTTTTTCATTTTGAAGAGAGGTGTAAAGACCCACTATTGCCTCATTCGCCTTAGAGGTATTTGTTTCAAAAGATGTTTGTAAAGTCGTCATAAAGGTCTAAGCGTCAGAAATGAGTTTTTCAAACTTGTCAAGTAACACTTTGCACATAGCAGTCGAATCAGAAACCACTTGATTCGCTTTATCCAGATTGGCCTGATGTTCTTTTGTCATTGACTGGAAAAAGGCCTCAATTGCTGCCTTAGAATAAGCATCGGTTAATGAAGCTTTCGAAAGGGACTGAAATGAAAGGATGCGAAACTAAAACCAACGTTGTCAAAAAACGTATCTGAATCGCCTTGTCTTAGAGGAGAAATTGGAGGTGTTGAATGACCAACAGTTAAACCTGAAACTCCTACCCCCACATCTAATGTGTTGGTAGTAACAGGAGGCTCATTAGTCATCTTCATAGTTGAGGTGGTGACAATAGAGTCAGTGAACATAGGGGTTGAATAAGCAAGAGTGGTTTGCACCTACGAACTAACAGGGGTGGACATGGTGCGATGGTAATCAGGGTAGAAATAGTAGTAGTAGGAGAGGGAATAGATGCATTCTCAAAGAAGTCATTAGTAATCGAAATTGAGAAGGGAATCGAAAAGATTACCCTTGGGTTTGTGGAAATAGGTGGTGAAACCTCATGATTGGAGGTTGCAGTAGTGTCTTCAGTTTGGACAGGCTCATCCACTTTAATGCGAATGTCTGACTGAGTGTTAGACTGCGAATGTTCGCTTTCACTGGGAGTTGGAGATCTGGTCTTGCGAGTTGCTTTCTTGATCTTTCACTTCTTGGTTAGAAGAGGAGCTGGTGTAGATGAGCCAGCTTTTGCCTTTCGTTTCTTGGGGGTTGAAGCTGCTGTTGAAGTACCTTCTTTTGTAGTTTTCTTCTTTCCTTCTTTCTTAGGCTTATCAGCCTCTACTAATATCACTCATATCTCATCAGTCAAAGGACGAAAGCCTGAAACTGGAAGTTTCCTGTAAGCCTCAAGAATCTTGCTTGCAACAGGAACAGAACGAAACATGGCTTCAAGAATGGAACCCACGAACAAAAATTTTAAGCTGTCAGCAATGATGAAATTCGTAGTGTGAAAGATTGAAATAGCAGGCATGAATGAATCTCACATCACCGGAAGTTTAAGCTTCTTAATGGCCCTTTAAACAACAATCTTCGAGAATCGAGCACATGAGATTTCACTGTGTCGGTTTGAAGAATGGGTAAAGAACTGCCCCAAAGTCGATGTTTTCCCCTGTGTAGATCCCATACATGATGGTCATGAATAATTTACTGGTACAGTCAGAGCCAGTCACACGTTCAGAGAAACTCTTGAATAATAAAGTAAAAAGCCCACTCCATTGAGGTAGCAGATTAGGTTTTCTGAACTTGGAGATGGAGGTTAGGGTTTCTTTGTAACCCATTTGGTAGAACATCTCCGTAATGGCGACAATTGTGATGGAATCAGGGTCTACCATATCAGCGGTCAGTTCAAGCCCTAGCAGAGAACAAAATCGGGACTTAGTGATTGAGGTTTTCCTGTAGAGAACTTCGAATGTGATTCTTTGTTCTTACTTGATGTATCAAGCCGATGAGTAAGCATTTGATAGGAGAGACATTGGAACAATCTCACACGTTGTCAAAGCTTTAACCAGTGGTGAGTTTCAAGAACTCGACGATCGGTAACACGAAGGTGTCGTACTTGAGAGGATCTAGATTAAGAATCGGGTTATGGTTTTGCTTGATGGTGAGAAAAGATGACTACCCTGATTGTTCTTGAACAAAAGCATATTCAGAAGATCCTGCCATTGATGATTTCTTAACCGAAATTCTTTGAGAGTATTTGTGAGTGGTAAGGGAAGATGTAGCGTCCAAAACCCTTTATACCGTTTGTTTGGTGAGAGAAATCCGGAGAGAGATTGTATCGGGCACTGAAAGGTCGCCTGCAAAAGCGTAATTTGACAATTGTGACGTTGAAAATGTGTGTCAAGAGGCTGTAAAGGAAACGTCGGTCCAAATTTTCACGCGCCCATTAGTGTAACGCCCGCAAAATCCGGGCTAGTCAAATTAGAGGCAATAGGGGTCGAAAACGACTTTTTGACAAAAGATTATTTAGAATAAATAATCTTAACCAAGTTGTAGAGTATGTTACAAGGTTTCCGTACATATAAAGAACGCCGAAATCCGAGTTATAACGAAGAAGTTATGACCCGTCGAAGTTTCGCGTCAGAACCGACACGGTACCGGGAAGCGTAAATAGTGAATTTATGATAGAGCTTCTTTTAGCCTTAGTAATCTAAATGAAAGTCGTAGAATATGTTAACCTGAGAGCGTCCATAAAAAGAACGCCCAAATCTGACTTCTTATGAGGAAGTTATGATTTTTTGAAGTTTCGGCTTAGCGGTGTACAGCCCGAAGTTCGAGTATTAGATCGAGCGGTTTTTAGCCGACACAACCTAAACGAGAATCGAAGATCTCGTTATTAGTAGCGTAACGATAAAAAGACAGACGAAAATGGTCATCAGATAAAGAAGTTATGAGATTTTAACGGACCAATCCTGTCCCGACCTGTTAAAAATATAACTTTAAAAATAAAGTCAAAATTAGCCGACGGAGTCTAAACGAAAGTTGTAGAGTATGTCTCCACCTACGCGTGGATATAAATAACGTCAAAAACGGAGTTCGTATGAACGAGTTACAAATTATAATAGCATATTTACATATTAAAATAAAGTATAAATCATATATACATACACATATATATACATATTTATATATCATTAGAAAGGTATCGACGATGCGGTCATTATAAGACTAATGTTGAGTTCTTTCGACATTAGTTTAGTGCGAATATCGTTAAATCTATTTAAAATAGTATTATAAAGGGGTGTTTAGTTGTTTATATAACTATAAGGTCATTAAGTAATTATGGAGGGTAGTTTTTGTAAATTCAATTACTATAAATAAGAGGCTTGGGCTCTCATATTTCTTGCACCACTTTCTTGATTCAAGAGTCTTTCTCTCCTTATGCCCCGAGCATTTCGGTCCCTCGTGATTCGACTTCTCTTTCTGTAGCTTTAGTATAGTAAGGTGAGCGCTGAAGCGCTGCACGAATCTTTCTTAGAAAGATTCAGCGACGAAGTTCTGCCCCTGCAGAGCCCGACTCCTAGCTAAAATCCACTTGAAAGTAAGTTATGCTTACCCTATTTTAAATATAGTTTATATTTAAAATTAGTATTGTTATTTTAAATTTATAATAAATATTTGAGCTATTATTATGGCTTATATAAGTGTCGTTATAATATCTTTTTAACTACTCGCGGTACGGGGAATCTGGTTTAAAGGGCCGCATAGGGTTGTTGGATTTCAGAAGTGCTATACGCCAAAATGGTCCTGCCCTCCGGTGTTTTATGTCTGCCCCTGTCTGTACATAGTAGTTGGAAAGTATTGTTTAAACGCTTATATAATAATAATAATAATAATAATAATAATAATAATAATAATAATAATAATAATAATAATAATAAGACTAATAATTAGTCATGGTAATATTAGACTAAAATCTAGTGGTGATAATACTAGGTTTCGTCAAAGGAAATTATTTTAAAGTAAACGAAGCGCTGTCCGAGTTCCGAGTCACCACCTTCTCAGGTGAGTGCATAGTTACTTTCAGCTTACACATAGATATGAAGTATTTTATATAAATTACGTGCTATGTGTGCATATTATCTGAATACTTGCTATCTATGCTGGATGAACGTTTTATATATGTTTTCAATGATTTAAACTGTATATGTATTTTATATCTACAAAATGTGTTGGGTAAAACATGGGTAGATGTAATAGTTGCTGTGTGACAAAATAAAATAATGAGAGGCCTCGTTATAGCTGTTCTTGATGATCTAGTCATCTAGCGGAGTATAGATGATCCAAGCGATGTTGGATCGTCAAATGGAGGAAACCAGGCGTTTACTCCAGCAAAATCGAGAGGAAGCGACCATTCAGATCGAACAGCCCGAGTTGAACGAAGGGCAGACTGAGGGAGGAAACTATAGTGGGACTGTTGGTCAAGTCAACCCACCAATAGTTCGACAAAACAACCAAGATGACGAAGTCGAGAGGAATGGATGCAAGTACAAGAATTTTTTGACTTGCAAGCCATCGACTTTCACTGGAAAGGAGGATCCGATCGGGGTCATGGATTGGATCTCGGAGATGGAGTTAGCTTTGATGACATGCGGTTGCAGAGGGAAGCTACAGACCACGTTTGCAGTGCGTCAGTTTCGAGGAGGCGCTGTATGTTGGTGGAATACCTTGGGGAAGACTTTAAGCCCCAATAAGCCCCTGCAACTGACATGGGTAGAATTTTTGGTGCAATTCAAGCGAAAGTACTTCTCAGCTCCAAACCTGCTCGAGCTGGAGAACCAGTTTCTAACCCTGAAGAAGGGAAGCATGTCAATTGATGAATATACCAACAACTTCACAGAGAAGATGGAGTTCGCCTTGCGCCTTGTTCCGGATGAGCTGACAAAAATTGACAAGTATGCAAAAGGACTTCCATGGGAGTACGCGGCGTCAGTGCGTTAGGCACCTACCTTGGAGGCAGCTATTTGGGCTGCCAAGTCGGTTGAGGATATGATCAAGGGAAGAGCCGCCAACAAGACCGAGGTTGGTGAAAAGAGGAAGTTTGAGGGGTCTGCAAAGCCCAATGAGAGAAGCAAGACCAGTACCAGGAAGTTTAGAGGAGGGAGTAAAGAAAGATGGTGCGAGAAGTGCAAAAAGAAACACTCTGGAAAATGTGGTGAGGAGTTGACTTGTTTCAAGTGTGGGAAGCATGGGCATTATGCCAACGAGTGTAAATTCAACAAAAGGGTGTGTTACGAATGTAACTAGGAAGGGCACTTCAAGCAAGATTGCCCAAAAAGAGAAGGCGCTACAAAGCCAAATGTGCCGCCAAAACCAAATGCAAGAGCATTTCAAATGATCCTTGACGAAGCAGCTGACGATGCAAGGAATCAGGAGTAAGGATGGATATATAGAGATCAAGTTATGAAGAAGCCATATAGATAGTGTCATATGATGTAGCCTATTAGAGGCATAGTCTACGGAGAACTTGAACATCCATGTAATAGTTTCAAGAAATAATAAAATCTTCGTTTTGTTATCTGGTGTGTTAAATTGCTATGTGATTTGCTACATGGTGACTTGGGAAACCGCAGGACAATACTTGGGACGAGTATGAGTAGGTGTGAATGGTAGTAGAGGCCTATACTACCGGAAGCACAGGACTCACACTTGGATCAGGGAAAGTCACAAGGTTACCAAGAAGCTAGTAATTGATTTCGTTTTATTCAAGTATGTCATTACCATTGTTTCGGTAATGACTAAGAAGATTGTTGTTATCCCGAACCTAGTGGTCATATCCCATTGAGTCTGACTACGATGAGTAGGTTACGTGGTTCAGAGAACCAAGTTTAATGTAGCGTCCGACTTAAACCAAAGGATTGAAATCAAAGCTATCAATAGAAGTATCGCGCTCGTAGTTAAAAGAGTTGGTAGCCAGAATTGCTTAAATGTTAAAGTGTGATTATATCACATTAAAACATGAAGGAAGGCATAGTCTGTTTTAGAATTTAACTCTAAAAGACCTAAGTCTAAGAGTTGCAACATATGATGATAGGTCATTAGAATATGACACATCAGTCCATTATAGTAACAAAAGAACTCATCTCAAGTTCGTATCCAGTAAGGATCGGAATTGTGACTTAAAGGTCATAATTTGGAGTCTAACCTGAGATAGAGAGCAGGTGTATGATTAAGTACTGCTTACAGTCAATGAGTCTAAGATATAAACTTGAAGGAATACAGAAGTTATAATTACCTAGGATGAAGAGATGACGTATGGAGTCATTATAAGAACCCTGTTTCGTTGATGATTTCGGGACGTAATCATCCTAAGGGGGAGATAATTGTAACGCCCGTAAAATCCGGGCTAGTCAAATTAGAGGCAATAGGGGTCGAAAATGACTTTTAGACAAAATATTATTTAGAATAAATAATATTAACCAAGTTGTAGAGTATGTTACAAGGTTTCCGTACATATAAAGAACGCCGAAATCTGAGTTATAACGAAGAAGTTATGACCCGTCGAAGTTTCGCGTCAGAACCGGCACAGTACCGGGAAGCGTAAATAGTGAATTTATGATAGAGCTTCTTTTAGACTTAGTAATCTAAATGAAAGTCGTAGAATTTGTTAACCTGAGAGCGTCCATAAAAAGAACGCCCAAATCTGATTTCTTATGAGGAAGTTATGATTTTTCGAAGTTTCGGCTTAGCGGTGTACAGCCCGAAGTTCGAGTATTAGATCGAGCGGTGTTTAGCCGACACAACCTAAACGAGAATCGAAGATCTCGTTATTAGTAGGATAACGATAAAAAGACAGACGAAAATGGACATCGGATAAAGAAGTTATGAGATTTTAACGGACCAATCCTGTCCCGACTTGTTAAAAATATAACTTTAAAAATAAAGTCAAAATTAGCCGACGGAGTCTAAACGAAAGTTGTAGAGTACGTCTCCACCTACTCGTGGATATAAATAACGTCAAAAACGGAGTTCGTATGAACGAGTTACAAATTATAATAGCATATTTACGTATTAAAATAAAGTATAAATCATATATACATACACATATATATACATATGTATATATCATTAGAAAGGTATCGACGATGCGGTCATTATAAGACTAATGTTGAGTTCTTTCGACATTAGTTTAGTGCAAATATCGTTAAATCTATTTAAAATAGTATTATAAAGGGGTGTTTAGTTGTTTATATAACTATAAGGTCATTAAGTAATTATGGAGGGTAGTTTTTGTAAATTCAATTACTATAAATAAGAGGCTTGGGCTCTCATATTTCTTGCACCACTTTCTTGATTCAAGAGTCTTTCTCTCCTTATGCCCCGAGCATTTCGGTCCCTCGTGATTCGACTTCTCTTTCTGTAGCTTTAGTATAGTAAGGTGAGCGCTGAAGCGCTGCACGAATCTTTCTTAGAAAGATTCAGCGACGCAGTTCTGCCCCTGCAGAGCCCGACTCCTAGCTAAAATCCCCTTGAAAGTAATTTATGCTTACCCTATTTTAAATATAGTTTATATTTAAAATTAGTATTGTTATTTTAAATTTATAATAAATATTTGAGCTATTATTATGGCTTATATAAGTGTCGTTATAATATCTTTTTAACTACTCGCGGTACGGGGAATCTGGTTTAAAGGGCCGCATAGGGTTGTTGGATTTCAGAAGTGCTATACGCCAAAATGGTCATGCCCTCCGGTGTTTTATGTCTGCCCCTGTCTGTACATAGTAGTTGGAAAGTATTGTTTAAACGCTTATATAATAATAATAATAATAATAATAATAATAATAATAATAATAATAATAATAATAATAATAAGACTAATAATTAGTCATGGTAATATTAGACTAAAATCTAGTGGTGATAATACTAGGTTTCGTCAAAGGAAATTATTTTAAAGTAAACGAAGCGCCGTCCGAGTACCGAGTCACCACCTTCTCAGGTGAGTGCATAGTTACTTTCAGCTTACACATAGATATGAAGTATTTTATATAAATTACGTGCTATGTGTGCATATTATCTGAATACTTGCTATCTATGCTGGATGAACGTTTTATACATGTTTTCAATGATTTAAACTGTATATGTATTTTATATCTACAAAATGTGTTGGGTAAAACATGGGTAGATGTAATAGTTGCTGTGTGACAAAATAAAATAATGAGAGGCCTCGTTATAGCTGTTCTTGATGATCTAGTCATCTAGCGGAGTATAGATGACGACCATGGACTATTCTAGACAGTCCAGTGGAAGACTAGCAGGCTCGCCACCTGTAGGTGTTTATTCGAACTGTGTGAACTGTGTGCTCACCAGGTACACTCCATCCCAATGATAGTCCTTTGACTAAGTCCCTTGTGTTAGATGTTTTAGGGACGTAATGTGAGGATAAAGGGAATGGGTAATTGGGTTGATTGCTTGATGTTTAAAAATAATAACTATATTATTGTGGGTTGAAAGCCTTATGTGCTCACCAGGTTTCCCAACCTGACCCACTCAGTTTATATATATCACAGGTGTTGATATGAAGTGACATTACACTGAGAGATTTAAAGAGATGTAGATCACTAGTGTAAATAATTGTAAGTTCTGTTTATGCTTATGTTTCTGTATTAACGATGACATCCCAAACGTTTTAAAATGAAATAAATACGTTTCTTCGAAAATGTTTTAATAACGTATTTACCATGTTTTTCTGGGAACAAATTCCGCAATATTTTTATAAAATGAAGTAATCTGATTTTTATAAAGCATAAACAAAATCAGTCTTTTCTGGCCGTGAAAATGGGGATGTCACAGTTAGAATCCTTATCCATTAGAGTTTCGCGTCAGTTTCCCCCTTTCGCATTTAAGTGTATACCACCTTTCGCATTGAGATACGAAACTTTGCCTTAAAGTAAAGTTGAGTTGAACTGCGAAACTGAAAATGAGTGTAAGCACCACGAACCAGACTTTTGGAAAATCACAAGGATCTTCGTGCTAGAGTGTGCCAAAGATAAAGAAATAAAGCAAAGCATATGTGTGGAATTTTAGTGATGTCTATTAGAGAACACGAAACAGTGGATCCCGAGCAAAGATCTCTTCCTTCAAAGTCACGAGAGACTAAGAAGTGTCTGTCTGGTTTCCCGTTGAATTACGATCACCTGTTTTTTAAGAAACAGTGAAAGGCATCTTTTCTTTAGGCTTTACAGGGTGACTTTAGCTTCAACCAAACTCCGAAACTTGATATAAGTACGAACATTGGGATGAAGTACTCGTGTGACCAATGTTGTCAGTTGAACGAGTAGCTTTGAAATTATTTTAGTGACTTGGATAGATGCAGAAATCTCAAAAAAAAAAAACTGGATCTTTTGGGAAGAAATGTCTTAGGTCTAGAGCATTTCATTAAGATCTCGCAAAATAGAAAGAGATTTCTTGGTACAAACCACGAATGTGGTGTTTCGTCAATTCCTTGGTGAAAAGTCTAGAACATTTAATTGTGCACCGTCAATTCATAAAAGTGTGTTGAATTTTGGGTTTCACTCTGTTAGGTCCAGTTAAGTGTTGCGTCTTGGGCTCGATAGTTAGTCCAGTTTAGTCTCCGGTATGGGCCTTTCCATCCGTGAGTTATTTTGTAGGGTTTATTATTTATAGATGCTTGCATGCATTTTAGAACGTAAGATTTGATAGAGATTTTCATAACGTTCACATTCTTATCCTTTTGTAACCCTAATATCCTCTACAGCGGAAGTTCTTCATCGAGCTCTACTGAGGATTGAGTTAATTGAATCATTCGACTCATTCAGATCCATTCTTGTGTTTTTATCTTACTGTTATTACTTTCTTGATTCGCCTCTTATAAGATCTAATCGATCAAGAGTTTTATAAACTCATCAATTGGTATCAGAGCAGGAGGCTGTGTAATTCATACACATCTCTTTTGTGAAAGATGTGATTAGGGTTATTCCGCATTAACTGATATTTATTGAGCCGTCACTCCATAATTGACGTATCTCATTATTTATTCGTTTTGCCCTAATATTACATATTACAAGTCTGATCTTGCAACAGGTTAAACGATCAAGCATGGACGATTCTCAATCTAATCCTATCAACATCTCAAACAGTATTGGATCAACAACAAAGATTCCAATTCTTTACACTCAAGATTACGAGGTATGGGCGCATCATTTTGAAGACTATGTCATCGGATCTGAAGATAATGGGTATCTTTTATGGGAAGCTATTGTGTCTGGACCATTTGCTCATTCAGGAACATCCAGAATCATTAAAACTCAGAAAGAGTATAATGATCTGTTAAAAGATGTGAAAGACGTTGCTCAAGACGAAAATGAGAAGTTTCAGTGCAACATCAAAGCATTGAGACTGATCCGATTCGCTCTTCAGTCTGACACGTTTAGGTTGGTGAGTTCCTGCAGTATAGCTAAAGAAATCTGGGATCGGCTGCGAGAGCTGTATTCTACAGATGAAGATTTGGAACACTCAATTCAGACCTTGCTTTTGTCTGATTTTGGTGAGTTCAAGCAAAACTCTGATGAGTCTGTTACACAAACGTTTGATCGCTTCAATCATCTTCTCAGCAAGATGATCAAACATGATATCGAAAGGAAACTGATTGAACAGAAGGTCACCTTTCTGAATGGCTTAAGATCCGTATGGAGAGCTGTTGTGTCTACAGTTAAAGCTCACGAGCAATTCAAGTCATATTCACTGGCGAAACTGGTGGGAATTCTGAAATCCCAAGAAAAGATAGTGATGCAAGAGAAGAGTGTGGTCTCAAATTTGGGGTCCTTGGCCCTCCTATCTAAAAGCAAGAATGTAGTAGAAGATGAAGATCTGAACCTGGAGGACTACGATCTAACTTCAGAAGATTATGCTATGATGGTGTCCAATCCAAAAAGGTTCATCAAGAAGAGGTTTCCTACCAATAAGAACCGAAATTGGCAGGGAAGCTACAGTTCAGAAAAAGTAAGGGAGGAGCCGAAGAATGAGGAACCAAAGAAAGAGGTGAAGGTTGAAGGAGATTCTGGTGTCAGCTGCTATTACTGTGGAGGAAAGAATCATTATGCCAAAGATTGTGTTCTGAAGAAAATGGCATAGAAAGATGAAGAGGCAATCCTGATGAAAAAACTAGAAGAGATTAAGAGAAAGAAAGCTGCTACTAATCCTTCTATGAATGCTCTTATTGTACAGGGTTCGGCAGAGGATGACGAGTTCGGTGGCGTACAGGTGTGGTCGACCGACTCAGAAGATGATGAGGTGAGAAAGCCTTCTCATGGAAAAGCGTATGTAGCAAGAGGTGGTGAAAGCAGTGGAAAGTGTCTGATGGTGATTGACGTATCTCACATGAGGGGATACAATACAGATGGTGGAAATGAGGACACCAAGGAGCGATAGGACTTATTCTTCACAGCAAAACCTCTCAGTGTGCAGATCAATGAACTTGATGAATTGATCAAGAAGGTACAATCTCTTTTTATTTCGTTCAGAATTCCATAGAAATCATATGAAAAGGAATTAAATAACTTAAATTCAAGAATCTCAAATCTGGATAGTTGTTTAACTCAAACACGGGTCACCAATTCTAACCTAACTGACCAAATAAGCAGGGTGTCATCCAAGAGTTAGGAGCGAAGGATGTGGATTGAGTAGAAGGAGTCAGAGCTGATTAAGTCTAAGGATGAAAACATTTATTTGCAAAGAGACAATTTGAAACTTTTAAAACAAAGAAATGTTTTTTTGTTTGATTGCTAAAAGACTTTATGCTAACATTACTCAACTACATCTGAATTGTAAAATAGGGCAGAAAATACATCGCATGATTTTACCCTTCTTTGAGTTTAAGGAGGATGAAATCGATGTTGAAGCATATAACTGTGAAAGTGTTGTATCGTCTGATGATGTGAATCCTACTTATATGTATGGTCTGGACAAAATAGAATCTTTTATAAAGTCCAAAGACCATAAGGACATGCTGAAAAATCTTTTGGATGAAAACGATAAGCTGAAACTAAGGACCGAAACCATACAAAAATTCGACTCATTGAGTGCCAATTTAAGTTCAGAAAATAAAATTGATGTTGAAAACGCATCTGAACTTAATGAAGATGATGATATGAGTGAAATTTCTGTAGAGATTGAAGTTGACTGTTCTGAGTTTGTCAAGAGCGAACCCGAAAATTACAAAAATCTAATTTCTGAAAATTCTGTTGAATTCTCTCGTTTGTCCAAAAATAAGTCCCCGACCCTCAAAGAAAAAGCTCTTGTGTTTCAGAAGGTTAGAACTACTCCAAATCTGGTATATAAAGTCACAGGAGTACCCGAACATCAAACAGCCGAACTCACTGCCATAGTGAACGAAGATAACGCAGATGGATGTGATGAATTCTTTTGGTCAGCTCCTATAGATAATGCCGACGAAACAGTTGGTTTGTCAGAGCGAACGTCCTGGAAAACAAAAGGAAGATATGTACCAGAGCCAATGAATAAGCCTGACAACTTTGACGTGCCAAGCACAAGTGGCACAAAAGAAATACCTGTAGAAGAAGTCAACTCCACAAGCGAAACCTCATCTACGAAGAGCGAACTGGCTGTCAAGAAGCTAAAGCAAAAGGCTAATATCCATAGACAACCGAAACAGGTGAAAAATCAAAAGCAACAAAGAAACCTAAGATACAAAAAGAATCTCTCTGAGCGAAAGCAGTTTTGGCGCTCTCAAAACACTCATTTCTCTATCATGATAGAAATTCAAAGTCAGAGAAAAAGACTTTTGGGCCACATGAGGAACAAAACCAAAAGGTTAGGCTCGGTCCTGAAAGCAAAAGCAACCGAAAGGACAGGTTCGGTCCCGAGAGCATTAGCAACCGAAAGGATTGGTTGGGTCACGAAGACAAAAGCTACCGAAGCTCAAGGTTCGGTCCCTCAAATGACCAAAAACAAAAGGGTCATTTAGAACCTCAAGTCAGGAAAAACTCCCAGTCTAAATTCACTCGTTCTAATTCCTCTTATTCTCAATTCTCTTTTAAACCCAATTCTGTTCCTGCACAAAATTCAAAATCAACAACGAACTTGAAAGGAAAATCGAAGATTTCCTCAGTCCAGGAAGACCGAAAGCAGAGTAATGCCCAAACACCAAAATCTGAAACCAAAACGTCTGTAACTAACCCTAACAAAATCAAAGTTTTCACTATTAAGAGGAAAGATGAAACAACATTAATAAAAAGAACATATCTTGTTGATGTTTCTCTTACTATTCCTGTTCCTGTGAAAGGCTCACGTGGACTCAAGAAGCTTTGGGTTCCTAAATCTGCTTAATTTTTGCAGGTTATAAGTGACGAGTAGTTCGATGAAGAATGGTACATTGACAGTGGCTGCTCACGTCACATGACAGGAAGGAAGGAAGAGCTAAGGGAGTTTCGATCTCTTCAAAATGGTGGGAATGTCAAGTTCGACAACAACTCTTATGGAACGATAAAGGGTTATGGGATGATAACCAATGGAGACTTTACAATAAGAAAGGTGGCGTACGTTGAAGGGTTGCAGCACAATCTCATCAGTGTATCTCAACTGGTGGGCGGTACAGGTCTCAAGGTTTCATTCGACGACGAAGGTTTAGAGATTATAGAGAAGAAATCCAACAAGGTCATTCTTAAATCAGACCGAAAAGGCGAAATGTTTCCTCTCAATCTCGAACCAATCAAAGGAAATCCAGCTATATGTCTTTTGTCCAATGCTCATTCTAACGAAAACTGGTTGTGGCACCGAAGGCTCTCACATCTTAACTTCAAAGACATCAACAAGCTTGTCACCGGAGGTCATGTTCGGGGTCTTCCATTGCTCAAGTTTGATCGAGAACACTTGTGCGCTGCATGTGAAATGGGGAAACAAAGTCGTCAAAGTCACCCATCCATCATAAACACAAAAGTTGTTGAACCACTTGAGTTACTTCACATTGACTTGTGTGGTCCATCATCAATCGAAAGCATTGGCGGTAGCAAGTATATTATTGTTATTGTTGATGATTTCTCACGTTTTACATGGGTGTTCTTTCTGAAGCACAAATCTGAGGCTACTCCTAAGCTAAAGATGTTCATCAAGCAGGTTGAAGTGCAACTGAGAAAAGTCGTTCGCAACATTAGGAGCGACAATGGACTGGATTTCAAGAACAGAGAATTTGAAGACTTTTTGGCAGAAAAAGGAACCAGTCACAACTTCTCAGCCCCCTACACGCCTCAACAGAACGGAATTGTCGAAAGACGAAACCGATCCTTGTGTGAGGCGGCCCGAACTATGCTAAGTTTTGCTTCTCTTCCTTTATATTTCTGGGCTGATGCTATTGCTGCAGCATGTTTTACGCAGAACAGGTCTTATCTCAACAAGCGTTTCTCTCTTACTCCTTATGAGATCATCAATAACAGGAAGCTGAACGTAAAATTCTTCCATGTGTTCGGCTCACGATGTTTCATCTTCAACTCCAAAGAACATCGTAACAAGTTTGATGTTAAAGCTGATGAAGGAATTTTTCTGGGATATTCTCTTACTTCAAAAGCATACCGGGTCTTAAATAAGTGTTCTAGGAAGATCGAAGAAACATATTATGTGACTTTTGATGATAACTACGTCAAGAAGCTAAAGGCTACTGAAGAAGCAATTGGAGAGATTTTCTCTCAAACAGGTCAGGTCACGGCCACCATTGCTAATTTGTTTGATCAGTTTGTGGAATTATTCGATGAACCTGAGAAAGCTACTCTCTCGGAAGCCAAGGCAGCAGACAACAAAATCGACCATCTAAAGCAAATCGTCGAAGATGCAGCCAAACAAATGGGTGAAGGAGAACAAGTTCCAAACGATCCTCCTCAGCAAGGTACTTCAGTCGAGGGGGAGAATCCATTTCCTTCAAATCTACCGAACTCACACTTTCAGGAGGAGAATTCTATTCCTGCTACACCCGAAAGTCCTGTAGCACCCGAAAGTCCTATAGCACCAGAAAGTCCAGCAACACCTGAGAGTTCTGCTGCACCTGAGAGCTCATCAGTCGAGGGGGAGAATTCCGATATGTTCTACGATGACGATAGTCAATCTGAATTGGAAGAAATGATCAACGCCGAATTGGATCCATCTTATGATCCAAATTATCATCCTCTTATTAAATGGACCAGAGATCATCCTGTATCTCAGATAGTGGGTAATGTCTCTGAAAAGGTCCTGACCCGATCTCAAGTGAAGGCAAAGCAATCACCTCTATTCTCCAAAGTAGAGTTCTGCATATATAATTCTTTCGTATCCAAAGTTGAGCCTAAGACTGTCAACACAACTCTTGATCATTCCGATTGGGTACAAGCCATGCAAGATGAACTTAATGAGTTTGAAAGAAACAAGGTTTGACACCTTATTCCAACTCCTAAAGATGCCTCAGTCGTTGGTCTCAAATGGGTTTTCAGAAACAAAATGGACAAGGAAGGCAATGTAATACGAAATAAAGCTCGTCTCGTGGTAAAAGGATACTGCCAGGAAGAAGGAATTGATTACGAAGAAACTTTTTGCTTCGGTAGCTAGGCTGGAATCTGTTCGAATATTTCTGGCCTATGCTGCACACAAGAACTTCGAGGTCTACCAAATGGATGTAAAATGCGCCTTTCTGAATGGAGAACTTGAAGAAACGGTTTACGTGGAGCAACCTCCAGGTTTTGTCAATGAAAAGTACCCAAATCACTGTTATATTCTAGACAAAGCAGTTTATGGTCTGAAACAAGCACCTAGGGCATGGTATGAAACGTGTGACATCCCCAAAATCTCGGCCAGAAAAGACCGATTTTCATTTATGCTTTTAAAATAATTTCAGAGTAAATCCTTTTGATTTGAAAGAGTTGTGGAATTTGTTCCTAAAAACAAAACATGATAAAACAATGTTTACCAAAGCATTTCATAAAAGAAATGTATTTTTCATTATATAATCAAAACTCGGGGTGTCATGTTCCGATACAGATCAATAAGCATAAACGATAACATTACAAGTCATTCAACAAATATATACATATACAGACTTGTAAACAAAACAACTGATGGTTCATCCATCTCATGCCCTTGCGCCACTTCCTGTAATACAAATAAAACTGAGTGGGTCAGGCTTGGGAGCCTGGTGAGCATATAGGGTTTTCAACCCACAATAAATAATCATATTTAATTTTCACCAACCAAGAATAACCCAATTAGCCATTCCCGTTATTCTCACTTTATGTCCCTAAGACAACTAACATAAGGGACCTAGTATAAGAATATTTCATCGGGGCGACAACACATGCTTCGGGGGTACCTCAGCAATATAAGTCAAATAAGGAAACCATGAGGGGGATGGAGTACAACGAATGAACACCCAAGTTCATTAACACCTACAGGTGGCGAACCTGCTAATGTTTCCACAAGACTATCTAGAAAAGTATGTGGTCGCCATCTAAACTCCGCTAGATGACTAAATCAAACAACAACAAGGCCTCTCATCTGTTTATTACACACCAACTATCTACCCATGTTCTACCCAACATATTAGTAGATAAAAATATACATTTTTATACATAGATAAAAACCTGTATAGCATGCTTTAATCAACACATATTTCACATAACAGACGAGGCACACACACACATAACACATATCTCATAGAGAATAAATCATATCTATGAGTTAGAAGAAAGTGAATACACATTCACACATATAAACAACAATATACTTAATACACTCGAACCATACTTGTATTATTATCATGTTTATGAAAGGTAGTATACACTCACTTGATCAGAAGATGATCGGACATCACTACGACTTGCAGAAGTAGTAATCCTCAGCAGATCTGGAAGATCTCTTGAAAAATCGAACTTCTCGCGGGCAGAGCTTCGGCTCGGGAACCGCACTTCTCGGGATCTTCGGGATCTCGGGACTTGCCTCGGGGCTCGAGAATAATACCGGGGCTTCGGGATATTTCTGGCACGCAAATCGATGCAAAACGGGAGAGAGAAGAGAGAAAATAGCAAAAGAACTCGGCTGCCCTCGCATCCTATTTATAGGAGGCTGGAGCCTCGGAGTACGCAGGGCGTAGTGGTCCGAAAAACGTCACTGCTTACGCATCCGAAGCCACTTGATGCGAGTGTCGACATCTTCGGTGTACGCGGGGCGTACACGAGATCGGATTGCTGACTCCCCTTCAGATAATACCGGATTTTCAATTAAATTTAAATACAAAATATTTAATAAACTTCGGAAATTCATATCTTCTTCATACGAACTCCGTTTTCGACGTTCTTTATATCCACGCGAAGGTGAGACTACGCTCTACAACTTTCTTTTAGACTCCGTCGGCTAATTTTAAGTTTATTTTTATTATTTATATTTAATAGGTCGAGACAGAAAAACTTCGTTATAAATTCATAACTTCTTCGTTTGACGTCCGTTCTCGCCTAAATTTTTATCGCTTTGATACCAACAACGAGACCTTCGATCCTCGTTTAGATTGCTTCGGCTAAAAACCCCTCGATCTCAAATCGAGTATTTCAGGCTGCATACCGCTAAGCTGAAAATTCGATAAATCATAACTTCCTTATACGAAGTCAGATTTAGGCGTTCTATATATATTCGGAAACCTTGTTTCAACTACTACAACATTATTCAAAGATATCAAGTTTACTTTACACTTAAATTTTGACGCTTATTTTTATTCTTAATTAATCAAACCACATAATTAAGCAATTAAGCACAAAACACACAATACTTAAATAATACAATCTTATTATTTCCAAACGGGTTACAAAGGTTAACCTAGACTATTACATTGCTAAAAGTGGCAAGCCCGGAAACACAGGCGTTACAATTCTCTCCACCTTAGAATGATTCCGTCCCCGGAATCACACATCAACAAACAAATGCAGATAGCAACTCAACATGTCACTCTCCGTCTCCCAGGTGAGATTCGGCCCATTCGTGTGTTTCCATCGGACAAGCACTAACCCAACCATTTTGCGTCGCAACTTCTTAGTCTTTCGGTCAACAATTGCCTCTGGTTCTTCAATCAACCTTTTGTTCTCATCAATTCTCAATTCAGAAATTGGAATTATATCGGGAACTTCTCCCGTGAACTTCCTCAAATAACACACATGAAAAGTGTTGTGAATTCCATTCAGTTCTTCGGGTAATTCGAGCTTGTAAGCTTGGTTCCCAATCCTCTGAAGAACTTTAAATGGTCCAATAAACCTTGGACTCAACTTTCCCCTTTTACCAAATCTTATAAGTCCCTTCCACGGCGAGACTTTAAGCAAAACCGAATCTCTAACCTCAAAAGTCATCGGTCTTCGCTTTTTGTCAGCATAGCTCTTTTGACGATGCTGAGCCGCTAACATTCTTTCCCTAATTATTTTCAACTTTTCAGCAGTTTGATGAACCATCTCCGGTCCCATAAACTGCTTTTCCCCAGCCTCAAGCCAACAAGACGGCGTACGACACTTCTGTCCATACAAAGCTTGATAAGGTGCCATCTTAATGCTCGAGTGAAAAATATTATTATAGGAAAATTCTACCAATGGTAAATGTTCATCCCAATTACCTAGGAATTCCAAGGTACTTGCTCTCAGCATATCTTCAAGTGTTTGTATCGTTCTTTCACTCTGACCATCAGTCTGCGGATGGTAAGCTGTGCTTAAACATAACTTGGTACCCATTTCCTCTTGTAGACTTTTCCAAAACCTTGAGGTGAAACGGCTATCACGATTCGATACAATCGTTAACGGAACACCGTGAAGCCTCACAATTTCCCTCACGTAAGAATTCGCAAGCTTTTCCATAGACCATTTCTCCTTGGCTGCTATGAAATGCGCACTCTTAGTGAATCGATCAACGACCACCCAAATCATGTCGTGACCATTCTTTGTTCTGGGCAGTTTAGTGACAAAATCCATAGCAATGTCTTCCCACTTACCCATAGGCACAGGCAATGGTTCTAAACTCTCGTACGGTTTCTGATGTTGTGTCTTTACTCTCGCACAAGTCACACACTCGGCCACATACTTTGCAACATCAAGCTTCATCGTCGGCCACCAGTAGTAGGGTTTCAGGTCCCTATACATTTTAGTGCTACCAGGATGAATCGAGTACATGGTTTTGTGAGCTTCTTCCATCAGAAGATCCCTAATTCCTCCTGACTTAGGTATCCAAATACGATCTTGGAATACCTTCAGTCCATGACCGTTTGTACCAAACACCAACGTTTTACCCAAACGTTCCTCCTTTCGGTCATTTTTCTCAGAAGCTTCCTCTTGAGCTTTCTTTATACTTTCCACAATGGTCGAGACAACTTCAATTCTCAACGCTCTTGGCCTTCTCCTTTCAAGATTGACTTTCCGACTGAGAGCATCAGCAACAACATTAGCTTTACCGGGGTGGTAAAGTATCTCGCAGTCGTAGTCTTTAAGTAATTCTAGCCAACATCGTTGCCTCATATTCAATTCCTTCTGATTAAAGAGATATTGGAGACTCTTATGATCAGTAAAAAGTTTGCACTTCGTGCCATAGAGGTAATGCTTCCATATTTTCAGAGCGAAAACTACCGCTGCCAACTCCAAGTCATGAGTCGGGTAGTTCTTTTCATGCTCTTTCAGCTGTCGAGACGCATATGCTATCACCTTTTCTCTTTGGGTTAAAACACAACCCAATCCAACCCCAGACGCATCGCTATAAACGGCAAAGTCTTCAACTCCATCGGGTAGAGAAAGTATCGGTGCCTCGCATAGCTTCTTCTTTAACTTCTCGAATGCTTCTTTATGCTTATCACTCCAAGCATAAGTAGCTCCTTTGTGGGTCAAAGCTGTCAATGGAGTAGCAATCGAAGAAAAGCCTTGGATAAACCTGCGGTAATATCCGGCTAATCCTAAAAAGCTTCGAATCTCTGTGGGACTTTTTGGTTGTTCCCACTTCATCACAGCTTCAATCTTTGCTGGATCAACCATTATCCCTTCTTGGTTGACCACGTGACCCAAGAATTGGACTTCACGAATCAAAAAATCACATTTGGAGAACTTTGCATACAGCTTCTCCTTCTTCAGAACTTCCAACACTTCTCGCAAGTGTCTGCCATGCTCTTCCTGGCTTTTCGAGTAAATCAGAATGTCGTCTAGGAACACTATCACAGATTTATCAAGGAAAGGATTACAAACCCTATTCATCAAATCCATGAATGCTGCCGGAGCATTGGTTAGTCCAAAAGACATAACCAAGAACTCGTAGTGTCCATATCTAGTTCTGAATGCAGTCTTCTCGATATCTTGATCTCTTACTTTTAGCTGATGATATCCTGACCTTAGACCGATCTTCGAGAAATAGCTCGAACCTTGCAATTGATCAAACAGGTCATCAATCCTTGGCAACGGATATCTATTCTTTATTGTTGCCTTGTTCAGCTCTCTGTAATCGATGCACATTCTCATACTTCCATCTTTCTTCTTTACGAATAACATCGGAGCTCCCCAGGGCGATGAACTAGGTCTAATGAAACCTTTGTCCAATAACTCCTGAAGTTGCATCATCAGCTCCTTCATTCCCAACACGATGTCGAAACCATTAAGCTCGATGGGCAATAATTCCTCGTGAAACTTATTCCCATTAAGGTCGATGAAAATGTTTTTCATACGATGGCTAACAGGTACAAACTTGCCACTAGCTACTTCGACTAATAAAACATTATCTTGTCTATCAATAGGAAAAGCTAGCTTTCTACCAAAATCATGCGAAATAAAGGAGTAGTTGGCTCCAGAATCAAACGAAATTTGAGCAGGTAATTCGTTTACGAGAAAGGTACCTGAAGCGACATCAGCTTCATCTTTTGCAGCCTCAAGTGTCATCTGGAAGGCTCTCCGCCTTCAGCTTTGGTGGAATGTTGGGCCTAGGTGCCTCCTTCTTCTTCGAACAGTCTTTCAAAATATGCCCCTCTTCATTACAACCAAAACACATCCTTTTGTTGTTCGGAAATTCATTGGAAAAATGTCCAACCTTTCCACACTTGTAGCAGGTCACATCCTCGCTACATTTCCCAAAGTGCTTTTTCTTACACTTATCACACCACTTCGCTTCGCCTCCTTTTCCTCCAAACTTTTTCGAATCAGATTTCGAAAATTTGCCTTTCTTACCAGAACCAGATGTTCCCTCAAACTTTCTTTTCTCACCAACCTCAACCTTGTTGGTGGTTCTTCCCTTAATCATGTTCTCAACAGACTTGGCAGCCCAGATAGCTGCCTCTAGAGTAAGTGCCTGACGTACTGGCACCTCGTACTCCCATGGGAGTCCCTTCGCATACCGGTCCACCTTTGTCAGCTTGTCTGGGACGATACGCAAGGCAAACTCCATCTTATCGGTGAAGTTATTGGTGTATTCATCAACTGACATGCTGCCTTTCGTCAATGTCAGAAACTTGTTCTCCAACTCCAACAGATTTTGAGCCGAGCGGAACTTGCGCTTGAATTACACCAAGAACTCTGCCCATGACAATTGCAGTGGCTCATTAGGGCTCAACGTCTTCCCTAGAGTGTTCCACCAACGAACGGCTCCACCTCGGAACTGACGCATTGCATAGATAGTCTGCAACTTGCCTCTGCAGCCACAAGTCATAAAGGCCAATTCCATTTCGGAGATCCAATCCATATCCCCAATCGGATCCTCCTTTCCATTGAAGGTCGATGGTTTGCAAGTTAGAAAGTCCTTGTACTTGCATCCCATTCCATCATTCCTTCTATCATGGTTATCTTGCCTAACTATCGGTGGGTTGGCTTGACCAACAGACCCACTGAAGTTTCCACCTTCCGAGTGCCCTTCATTTAATTCAGGCTCTTCCACACGAATTGACAGTTCTTTACGATTCTGTTGAAGCAACCGTCTAGTTTCATCCATCTGACGATCCAACATTGCCTGAATCATCATTTGCACACCAGCCATGGTTATTGGCTCAGGTGCTGCTGCTACGACAGGTATTTGTTCAATCACTGGTGGTTGATTCCTGTTTTCGTCAGCATTTCCAACTCCACTTCTTGTTCTCACCATTTAGATCTACACACCGAATAAGATAAAATTAGATCCTCAATCACAATAGATATTCAAATCATCCTTATCACTCCGAAACGTTTACATGCTAGTTATAATATCGTAGACGTACGCTTAGAATCCTACACACATAAGGTTTCTAGATCCGGTCGGCAACAGACCATGGATCCGAACAAATAATATCGTATATGGCAACATATAACATTTAGCACATAAAGCATTTTAGGCAATTTTCCTAAAATAAACTAGTGCTCGTGTCTAAAACACAACAGACACATATCTCAAAATTTCACTTAGCATTCTAAGTTTAAGTCTAGAAATCCTACAAATCCCTAGTTCGCTTAAACTAATGCTCTGATAGCAACTGTGACATCCCCAAAATCTCGGCCAGAAAAGACCGATTTTCATTTATGCTTTTAAAATAATTTCAGAGTAAATTCTTTTGATTTGAAAGAGTTGCGGAATTTGTTCCCGAAAACAAAACATGATAAAACAATGTTTACCAAAGCATTTCATAAAAGAAATGTATTTTTCATTATATAATCAAATCTCGGGGTGTCATGTTCTGATACAGACCAATAAGCATAAACGATAACATTACAAGTCATTCAACAAATATATACATATACAGACTTGTAAACAAAACAACTGATGGTTCATCCATCTCATGCCCTTGCGCCACTTCCTGTAATACAAATAAAACTGAGTGGGTCAGGCTTGGGAGCCTGGTGAGCATATAGGGTTTTCAACCCACAATAAATAATCATATTTAATTTTCACCAACCAAGAATAACCCAATTAGCCATTCCCGTTATTCTCACTTTATGTCCCTAAGACAACTAACATAAGGGACCTAGTATAAGAATATTTCATCGGGGCGACAACACATGCTTCGGGGGTACCTCAGCAATATAAGTCAAATAAGGAAACCATGAGGGGGATGGAGTACAACGAATGAACACCCAAGTTCATTAACACCTACAGGTGGCGAACCTGCTAATGTTTCCACAAGACTATCTAGAAAAGTATGTGGTCGCCATCTAAACTCCGCTAGATGACTAAATCAAACAACAACAAGGCCTCTCATCTGTTTATTACACACCAACTATCTACCCATGTTCTACCCAACATATTAGTAGATAAAAATATACATTTTTATACATAGATAAAAACCTGTATAGCATGCTTTAATCAACACATATTTCACATAACAGACGAGGCACACACACACATAACACATATCTCATAGAGAATAAATCATATCTATGAGTTAGAAGAAAGTGAATACACATTCACACATATAAACAACAATATACTTAATACACTCGAACCATACTTGTATTATTATCATGTTTATGAAAGGTAGTATACACTCACTTGATCAGAAGATGATCGGACATCACTACGACTTGCAGAAGTAGTAATCCTCAGCAGATCTGGAAGATCTCTTGAAAAATCGAACTTCTCGCGGGCAGAGCTTCGGCTCGGGAACCGCACTTCTCGGGATCTTCGGGATCTCGGGACTTGCCTCGGGGCTCGAGAATAATACCGGGGCTTCGGGATATTTCTGGCACGCAAATCGATGCAAAACGGGAGAGAGAAGAGAGAAAATAGCAAAAGAACTCGGCTGCCCTCGCATCCTATTTATAGGAGGCTGGAGCCTCGGAGTACGCAGGGCGTAGTGGTCCGAAAAACGTCACTGCTTACGCATCCGAAGCCACTTGATGCGAGTGTCGACATCTTCGGTGTACGCGGGGCGTACACGAGATCGGATTGCTGACTCCCCTTCAGATAATACCGGATTTTCAATTAAATTTAAATACAAAATATTTAATAAACTTCGGAAATTCATATCTTCTTCATACGAACTCCGTTTTCGACGTTCTTTATATCCACGCGAAGGTGAGACTACGCTCTACAACTTTCTTTTAGACTCCGTCGGCTAATTTTAAGTTTATTTTTATTATTTATATTTAATAGGTCGAGACAGAAAAACTTCGTTATAAATTCATAACTTCTTCGTTTGACGTCCGTTCTCGCCTAAATTTTTATCGCTTTGATACCAACAACGAGACCTTCGATCCTCGTTTAGATTGCTTCGGCTAAAAACCCCTCGATCTCAAATCGAGTATTTCAGGCTGCATACCGCTAAGCTGAAAATTCGATAAATCATAACTTCCTTATACGAAGTCAGATTTAGGCGTTCTATATATATTCGGAAACCTTGTTTCAACTACTACAACATTATTCAAAGATATCAAGTTTACTTTACACTTAAATTTTGACGCTTATTTTTATTCTTAATTAATCAAACCACATAATTAAGCAATTAAGCACAAAACACACAATACTTAAATAATACAATCTTATTATTTCCAAACGGGTTACAAAGGTTAACCTAGACTATTACATTGCTAAAAGTGGCAAGCCCGGAAACACAGGCGTTACAATTCTCTCCACCTTAGAATGATTCCGTCCCCGGAATCACACATCAACAAACAAATGCAGATAGCAACTCAACATGTCACTCTCCGTCTCCCAGGTGAGATTCGGCCCATTCGTGTGTTTCCATCGGACAAGCACTAACCCAACCATTTTGCGTCGCAACTTCTTAGTCTTTCGGTCAACAATTGCCTCTGGTTCTTCAATCAACCTTTTGTTCTCATCAATTCTCAATTCAGAAATTGGAATTATATCGGGAACTTCTCCCGTGAACTTCCTCAAATAACACACATGAAAAGTGTTGTGAATTCCATTCAGTTCTTCGGGTAATTCGAGCTTGTAAGCTTGGTTCCCAATCCTCTGAAGAACTTTAAATGGTCCAATAAACCTTGGACTCAACTTTCCCCTTTTACCAAATCTTATAAGTCCCTTCCACGGCGAGACTTTAAGCAAAACCGAATCTCTAACCTCAAAAGTCATCGGTCTTCGCTTTTTGTCAGCATAGCTCTTTTGACGATGCTGAGCCGCTAACATTCTTTCCCTAATTATTTTCAACTTTTCAGCAGTTTGATGAACCATCTCCGGTCCCATAAACTGCTTTTCCCCAGCCTCAAGCCAACAAGACGGCGTACGACACTTCTGTCCATACAAAGCTTGATAAGGTGCCATCTTAATGCTCGAGTGAAAAATATTATTATAGGAAAATTCTACCAATGGTAAATGTTCATCCCAATTACCTAGGAATTCCAAGGTACTTGCTCTCAGCATATCTTCAAGTGTTTGTATCGTTCTTTCACTCTGACCATCAGTCTGCGGATGGTAAGCTGTGCTTAAACATAACTTGGTACCCATTTCCTCTTGTAGACTTTTCCAAAACCTTGAGGTGAAACGGCTATCACGATTCGATACAATCGTTAACGGAACACCGTGAAGCCTCACAATTTCCCTCACGTAAGAATTCGCAAGCTTTTCCATAGACCATTTCTCCTTGGCTGCTATGAAATGCGCACTCTTAGTGAATCGATCAACGACCACCCAAATCATGTCGTGACCATTCTTTGTTCTGGGCAGTTTAGTGACAAAATCCATAGCAATGTCTTCCCACTTACCCATAGGCACAGGCAATGGTTCTAAACTCTCGTACGGTTTCTGATGTTGTGTCTTTACTCTCGCACAAGTCACACACTCGGCCACATACTTTGCAACATCAAGCTTCATCGTCGGCCACCAGTAGTAGGGTTTCAGGTCCCTATACATTTTAGTGCTACCAGGATGAATCGAGTACATGGTTTTGTGAGCTTCTTCCATCAGAAGATCCCTAATTCCTCCTGACTTAGGTATCCAAATACGATCTTGGAATACCTTCAGTCCATGACCGTTTGTACCAAACACCAACGTTTTACCCAAACGTTCCTCCTTTCGGTCATTTTTCTCAGAAGCTTCCTCTTGAGCTTTCTTTATACTTTCCACAATGGTCGAGACAACTTCAATTCTCAACGCTCTTGGCCTTCTCCTTTCAAGATTGACTTTCCGACTGAGAGCATCAGCAACAACATTAGCTTTACCGGGGTGGTAAAGTATCTCGCAGTCGTAGTCTTTAAGTAATTCTAGCCAACATCGTTGCCTCATATTCAATTCCTTCTGATTAAAGAGATATTGGAGACTCTTATGATCAGTAAAAAGTTTGCACTTCGTGCCATAGAGGTAATGCTTCCATATTTTCAGAGCGAAAACTACCGCTGCCAACTCCAAGTCATGAGTCGGGTAGTTCTTTTCATGCTCTTTCAGCTGTCGAGACGCATATGCTATCACCTTTTCTCTTTGGGTTAAAACACAACCCAATCCAACCCCAGACGCATCGCTATAAACGGCAAAGTCTTCAACTCCATCGGGTAGAGAAAGTATCGGTGCCTCGCATAGCTTCTTCTTTAACTTCTCGAATGCTTCTTTATGCTTATCACTCCAAGCATAAGTAGCTCCTTTGTGGGTCAAAGCTGTCAATGGAGTAGCAATCGAAGAAAAGCCTTGGATAAACCTGCGGTAATATCCGGCTAATCCTAAAAAGCTTCGAATCTCTGTGGGACTTTTTGGTTGTTCCCACTTCATCACAGCTTCAATCTTTGCTGGATCAACCATTATCCCTTCTTGGTTGACCACGTGACCCAAGAATTGGACTTCACGAATCAAAAAATCACATTTGGAGAACTTTGCATACAGCTTCTCCTTCTTCAGAACTTCCAACACTTCTCGCAAGTGTCTGCCATGCTCTTCCTGGCTTTTCGAGTAAATCAGAATGTCGTCTAGGAACACTATCACAGATTTATCAAGGAAAGGATTACAAACCCTATTCATCAAATCCATGAATGCTGCCGGAGCATTGGTTAGTCCAAAAGACATAACCAAGAACTCGTAGTGTCCATATCTAGTTCTGAATGCAGTCTTCTCGATATCTTGATCTCTTACTTTTAGCTGATGATATCCTGACCTTAGACCGATCTTCGAGAAATAGCTCGAACCTTGCAATTGATCAAACAGGTCATCAATCCTTGGCAACGGATATCTATTCTTTATTGTTGCCTTGTTCAGCTCTCTGTAATCGATGCACATTCTCATACTTCCATCTTTCTTCTTTACGAATAACATCGGAGCTCCCCAGGGCGATGAACTAGGTCTAATGAAACCTTTGTCCAATAACTCCTGAAGTTGCATCATCAGCTCCTTCATTCCCAACACGATGTCGAAACCATTAAGCTCGATGGGCAATAATTCCTCGTGAAACTTATTCCCATTAAGGTCGATGAAAATGTTTTTCATACGATGGCTAACAGGTACAAACTTGCCACTAGCTACTTCGACTAATAAAACATTATCTTGTCTATCAATAGGAAAAGCTAGCTTTCTACCAAAATCATGCGAAATAAAGGAGTAGTTGGCTCCAGAATCAAACGAAATTTGAGCAGGTAATTCGTTTACGAGAAAGGTACCTGAAGCGACATCAGCTTCATCTTTTGCAGCCTCAAGTGTCATCTGGAAGGCTCTCCGCCTTCAGCTTTGGTGGAATGTTGGGCCTAGGTGCCTCCTTCTTCTTCGGACAGTCTTTCAAAATATGCCCCTCTTCATTACAACCAAAACACATCCTTTTGTTGTTCGGAAATTCATTGGAAAAATGTCCAACCTTTCCACACTTGTAGCAGGTCACATCCTCGCTACATTTCCCAAAGTGCTTTTTCTTACACTTATCACACCACTTCGCTTCGCCTCCTTTTCCTCCAAACTTTTTCGAATCAGATTTCGAAAATTTGCCTTTCTTACCAGAACCAGATGTTCCCTCAAACTTTCTTTTCTCACCAACCTCAACCTTGTTGGTGGTTCTTCCCTTAATCATGTTCTCAACAGACTTGGCAGCCCAGATAGCTGCCTCTAGAGTAAGTGCCTGACGTACTGGCACCTCGTACTCCCATGGGAGTCCCTTCGCATACCGGTCCACCTTTGTCAGCTTGTCTGGGACGATACGCAAGGCAAACTCCATCTTATCGGTGAAGTTATTGGTGTATTCATCAACTGACATGCTGCCTTTCGTCAATGTCAGAAACTTGTTCTCCAACTCCAACAGATTTTGAGCCGAGCGGAACTTGCGCTTGAATTACACCAAGAACTCTGCCCATGACAATTGCAGTGGCTCATTAGGGCTCAACGTCTTCCCTAGAGTGTTCCACCAACGAACGGCTCCACCTCGGAACTGACGCATTGCATAGATAGTCTGCAACTTGCCTCTGCAGCCACAAGTCATAAAGGCCAATTCCATTTCGGAGATCCAATCCATATCCCCAATCGGATCCTCCTTTCCATTGAAGGTCGATGGTTTGCAAGTTAGAAAGTCCTTGTACTTGCATCCCATTCCATCATTCCTTCTATCATGGTTATCTTGCCTAACTATCGGTGGGTTGGCTTGACCAACAGACCCACTGAAGTTTCCACCTTCCGAGTGCCCTTCATTTAATTCAGGCTCTTCCACACGAATTGACAGTTCTTTACGATTCTGTTGAAGCAACCGTCTAGTTTCATCCATCTGACGATCCAACATTGCCTGAATCATCATTTGCACACCAGCCATGGTTATTGGCTCAGGTGCTGCTGCTACGACAGGTATTTGTTCAATCACTGGTGGTTGATTCCTGTTTTCGTCAGCATTTCCAACTCCACTTCTTGTTCTCACCATTTAGATCTACACACCGAATAAGATAAAATTAGATCCTCAATCACAATAGATATTCAAATCATCCTTATCACTCCGAAACGTTTACATGCTAGTTATAATATCGTAGACGTACGCTTAGAATCCTACACACATAAGGTTTCTAGATCCGGTCGGCAACAGACCATGGATCCGAACAAATAATATCGTATATGGCAACATATAACATTTAGCACATAAAGCATTTTAGGCAATTTTCCTAAAATAAACTAGTGCTCGTGTCTAAAACACAACAGACACATATCTCAAAATTTCACTTAGCATTCTAAGTTTAAGTCTAGAAATCCTACAAATCCCTAGTTCGCTTAAACTAATGCTCTGATAGCAACTGTGACATCCCCAAAATCTCGGCCAGAAAAGACCGATTTTCATTTATGCTTTTAAAATAATTTCAGAGTAAATTCTTTTGATTTGAAAGAGTTGCGGAATTTGTTCCCGAAAACAAAACATGATAAAACAATGTTTACCAAAGCATTTCATAAAAGAAATGTATTTTTCATTATATAATCAAATCTCGGGGTGTCATGTTCTGATACAGACCAATAAGCATAAACGATAACATTACAAGTCATTCAACAAATATATACATATACAGACTTGTAAACAAAACAACTGATGGTTCATCCATCTCATGCCCTTGCGCCACTTCCTGTAATACAAATAAAACTGAGTGGGTCAGGCTTGGGAGCCTGGTGAGCATATAGGGTTTTCAACCCACAATAAATAATCATATTTAATTTTCACCAACCAAGAATAACCCAATTAGCCATTCCCGTTATTCTCACTTTATGTCCCTAAGACAACTAACATAAGGGACCTAGTATAAGAATATTTCATCGGGGCGACAACACATGCTTCGGGGGTACCTCAGCAATATCAGTCAAATAAGGAAACCATGAGGGGGATGGAGTACAACGAATGAACACCCAAGTTCATTAACACCTACAGGTGGCGAACCTGCTAATGTTTCCACAAGACTATCTAGAAAAGTATGTGGTCGCCATCTAAACTCCGCTAGATGACTAAATCAAACAACAACAAGGCCTCTCATCTGTTTATTACACACCAACTATCTACCCATGTTCTACCCAACATATTAGTAGATAAAAATATACATTTTTATACATAGATAAAAACCTGTATAGCATGCTTTAATCAACACATATTTCACATAACAGACGAGGCACACACACACATAACACATATCTCATAGAGAATAAATCATATCTATGAGTTAGAAGAAAGTGAATACACATTCACACATATAAACAACAATATACTTAATACACTCGAACCATACTTGTATTATTATCATGTTTATGAAAGGTAGTATACACTCACTTGATCAGAAGATGATCGGACATCACTACGACTTGCAGAAGTAGTAATCCTCAGCAGATCTGGAAGATCTCTTGAAAAATCGAACTTCTCGCGGGCAGAGCTTCGGCTCGGGAACCGCACTTCTCGGGATCTTCGGGATCTCGGGACTTGCCTCGGGGCTCGAGAATAATACCGGGGCTTCGGGATATTTCTGGCACGCAAATCGATGCAAAACGGGAGAGAGAAGAGAGAAAATAGCAAAAGAACTCGGCTGCCCTCGCATCCTATTTATAGGAGGCTGGAGCCTCGGAGTACGCAGGGCGTAGTGGTCCGAAAAACGTCACTGCTTACGCATCCGAAGCCACTTGATGCGAGTGTCGACATCTTCGGTGTACGCGGGGCGTACACGAGATCGGATTGCTGACTCCCCTTCAGATAATACCGGATTTTCAATTAAATTTAAATACAAAATATTTAATAAACTTCGGAAATTCATATCTTCTTCATACGAACTCCGTTTTCGACGTTCTTTATATCCACGCGAAGGTGAGACTACGCTCTACAACTTTCTTTTAGACTCCGTCGGCTAATTTTAAGTTTATTTTTATTATTTATATTTAATAGGTCGAGACAGAAAAACTTCGTTATAAATTCATAACTTCTTCGTTTGACGTCCGTTCTCGCCTAAATTTTTATCGCTTTGATACCAACAACGAGACCTTCGATCCTCGTTTAGATTGCTTCGGCTAAAAACCCCTCGATCTCAAATCGAGTATTTCAGGCTGCATACCGCTAAGCTGAAAATTCGATAAATCATAACTTCCTTATACGAAGTCAGATTTAGGCGTTCTATATATATTCGGAAACCTTGTTTCAACTACTACAACATTATTCAAAGATATCAAGTTTACTTTACACTTAAATTTTGACGCTTATTTTTATTCTTAATTAATCAAACCACATAATTAAGCAATTAAGCACAAAACACACAATACTTAAATAATACAATCTTATTATTTCCAAACGGGTTACAAAGGTTAACCTAGACTATTACATTGCTAAAAGTGGCAAGCCCGGAAACACAGGCGTTACAATTCTCTCCACCTTAGAATGATTCCGTCCCCGGAATCACACATCAACAAACAAATGCAGATAGCAACTCAACATGTCACTCTCCGTCTCCCAGGTGAGATTCGGCCCATTCGTGTGTTTCCATCGGACAAGCACTAACCCAACCATTTTGCGTCGCAACTTCTTAGTCTTTCGGTCAACAATTGCCTCTGGTTCTTCAATCAACCTTTTGTTCTCATCAATTCTCAATTCAGAAATTGGAATTATATCGGGAACTTCTCCCGTGAACTTCCTCAAATAACACACATGAAAAGTGTTGTGAATTCCATTCAGTTCTTCGGGTAATTCGAGCTTGTAAGCTTGGTTCCCAATCCTCTGAAGAACTTTAAATGGTCCAATAAACCTTGGACTCAACTTTCCCCTTTTACCAAATCTTATAAGTCCCTTCCACGGCGAGACTTTAAGCAAAACCGAATCTCTAACCTCAAAAGTCATCGGTCTTCGCTTTTTGTCAGCATAGCTCTTTTGACGATGCTGAGCCGCTAACATTCTTTCCCTAATTATTTTCAACTTTTCAGCAGTTTGATGAACCATCTCCGGTCCCATAAACTGCTTTTCCCCAGCCTCAAGCCAACAAGACGGCGTACGACACTTCTGTCCATACAAAGCTTGATAAGGTGCCATCTTAATGCTCGAGTGAAAAATATTATTATAGGAAAATTCTACCAATGGTAAATGTTCATCCCAATTACCTAGGAATTCCAAGGTACTTGCTCTCAGCATATCTTCAAGTGTTTGTATCGTTCTTTCACTCTGACCATCAGTCTGCGGATGGTAAGCTGTGCTTAAACATAACTTGGTACCCATTTCCTCTTGTAGACTTTTCCAAAACCTTGAGGTGAAACGGCTATCACGATTCGATACAATCGTTAACGGAACACCGTGAAGCCTCACAATTTCCCTCACGTAAGAATTCGCAAGCTTTTCCATAGACCATTTCTCCTTGGCTGCTATGAAATGCGCACTCTTAGTGAATCGATCAACGACCACCCAAATCATGTCGTGACCATTCTTTGTTCTGGGCAGTTTAGTGACAAAATCCATAGCAATGTCTTCCCACTTACCCATAGGCACAGGCAATGGTTCTAAACTCTCGTACGGTTTCTGATATTGTGTCTTTACTCTCGCACAAGTCACACACTCGGCCACATACTTTGCAACATCAAGCTTCATCGTCGGCCACCAGTAGTAGGGTTTCAGGTCCCTATACATTTTAGTGCTACCAGGATGAATCGAGTACATGGTTTTGTGAGCTTCTTCCATCAGAAGATCCCTAATTCCTCCTGACTTAGGTATCCAAATACGATCTTGGAATACCTTAAGTCCATGACCGTTTGTACCAAACACCAACGTTTTACCCAAACGTTCCTCCTTTCGGTCATTTTTCTCAGAAGCTTCCTCTTGAGCTTTCTTTATACTTTCCACAATGGTCGAGACAACTTCAATTCTCAACGCTCTTGGCCTTCTCCTTTCAAGATTGACTTTCCGACTGAGAGCATCAGCAACAACATTAGCTTTACCGGGGTGGTAAAGTATCTCGCAGTCGTAGTCTTTAAGTAATTCTAGCCAACATCGTTGCCTCATATTCAATTCCTTCTGATTAAAGAGATATTGGAGACTCTTATGATCAGTAAAAAGTTTGCACTTCGTGCCATAGAGGTAATGCCTCCATATTTTCAGAGCGAAAACTACCGCTGCCAACTCCAAGTCATGAGTCGGGTAGTTCTTTTCATGCTCTTTCAGCTGTCGAGACGCATATGCTATCACCTTTTCTCTTTGGGTTAAAACACAACCCAATCCAACCCCAGACGCATCGCTATAAACGGCAAAGTCTTCAACTCCATCGGGTAGAGAAAGTATCGGTGCCTCGCATAGCTTCTTCTTTAACTTCTCGAATGCTTCTTTATGCTTATCACTCCAAGCATAAGTAGCTCCTTTGTGGGTCAAAGCTGTCAATGGAGTAGCAATCGAAGAAAAGCCTTGGATAAACCTGCGGTAATATCCGGCTAATCCTAAAAAGCTTCGAATCTCTGTGGGACTTTTTGGTTGTTCCCACTTCATCACAGCTTCAATCTTTGCTGGATCAACCATTATCCCTTCTTGGTTGACCACGTGACCCAAGAATTGGACTTCACGAATCAAAAAATCACATTTGGAGAACTTTGCATACAGCTTCTCCTTCTTCAGAACTTCCAACACTTCTCGCAAGTGTCTGCCATGCTCTTCCTGGCTTTTCGAGTAAATCAGAATGTCGTCTATGAACACTATCACAGATTTATTAAGGAAAGGATTACAAACCCTATTCATCAAATCCATGAATGCTGCCGGAGCATTGGTTAGTCCAAAAGACATAACCAAGAACTCGTAGTGTCCATATCTAGTTCTGAATGCAGTCTTCTCGATATCTTGATCTCTTACTTTTAGCTGATGATATCCTGACCTTAGACCGATCTTCGAGAAATAGCTCGAACCTTGCAATTGATCAAACAGGTCATCAATCCTTGGCAACGAATATCTATTCTTTATTGTTGCCTTGTTCAGCTCTCTGTAATCGATGCACATTCTCATACTTCCATCTTTCTTCTTTACGAATAACATCGGAGCTCCCCAGGGCGATGAACTAGGTCTAATGAAACCTTTGTCCAATAACTCCTGAAGTTGCATCATCAGCTCCTTCATTCCCAACACGATGTCGAAACCATTAAGCTCGATGGGCAATAATTCCTCGTGAAACTTATTCCCATTAAGGTCGATGAAAATGTTTTTCATACGATGGCTAACAGGTACAAACTTGCCACTAGCTACTTCGACTAATAAAACATTATCTTGTCTATCAATAGGAAAAGCTAGCTTTCTACCAAAATCATGCGAAATAAAGGAGTAGTTGGCTCCAGAATCAAACGAAATTTGAGCAGGTAATTCGTTTACGAGAAAGGTACCTGAAGCGACATCAGCTTCATCTTTCGCAGCCTCAAGTGTCATCTGGAAGGCTCTCGCCTTCAGCTTTGGTGGAATGTTGGGCCTAGGTGCCTCCTTCTTCTTCGGACAGTCTTTCAAAATATGCCCCTCTTCATTACAACCAAAACACATCCTTTTGTTGTTCGGACATTCATTGGAAAAATGTCCAACCTTTCCACACTTGTAGCAGGTCACATCCTCGCTACATTTCCCAAAGTGCTTTTTCTTACACTTATCACACCACTTCGCTTCGCCTCCTTTTCCTCCAAACTTTTTCGAATCAGATTTCGAAAATTTGCCTTTCTTACCAGAACCAGATGTTCCCTCAAACTTTCTTTTCTCACCAACCTCAACCTTGTTGGTGGTTCTTCCCTTAATCATGTTCTCAACAGACTTGGCAGCCCAGATAGCTGCCTCTAGAGTAAGTGCCTGACGTACTGGCACCTCGTACTCCCATGGGAGTCCCTTCGCATACCGGTCCACCTTTGTCAGCTTGTCTGGGACGATACGCAAGGCAAACTCCATCTTATCGGTGAAGTTATTGGTGTATTCATCAACTGACATGCTGCCTTTCGTCAATGTCAGAAACTTGTTCTCCAACTCCAACAGATTTTGAGCCGAGCGGAACTTGCGCTTGAATTACACCAAGAACTCTGCCCATGACAATTGCAGTGGCTCATTAGGGCTCAACGTCTTCCCTAGAGTGTTCCACCAACGAACGGCTCCACCTCGGAACTGACGCATTGCATAGATAGTCTGCAACTTGCCTCTGCAGCCACAAGTCATAAAGGCCAATTCCATTTCGGAGATCCAATCCATATCCCCAATCGGATCCTCCTTTCCATTGAAGGTCGATGGTTTGCAAGTTAGAAAGTCCTTGTACTTGCATCCCATTCCATCATTCCTTCTATCATGGTTATCTTGCCTAACTATCGGTGGGTTGGCTTGACCAACAGACCCACTGAAGTTTCCACCTTCCGAGTGCCCTTCATTTAATTCAGGCTCTTCCACACGAATTGACAGTTCTTTACGATTCTGTTGAAGCAACCGTCTAGTTTCATCCATCTGACGATCCAACATTGCCTGAATCATCATTTGCACACCAGCCATGGTTATTGGCTCAGGTGCTGCTGCTACGACAGGTATTTGTTCAATCACTGGTGGTTGATTCCTGTTTTCGTCAGCATTTCCAACTCCACTTCTTGTTCTCACCATTTAGATCTACACACCGAATAAGATAAAATTAGATCCTCAATCACAATAGATATTCAAATCATCCTTATCACTCCGAAACGTTTACATGCTAGTTATAATATCGTAGACGTACGCTTAGAATCCTACACACATAAGGTTTCTAGATCCGGTCGGCAACAGACCATAGATCCGAACAAATAATATCGTATATGGCAACATATAACATTTAGCACATAAAGCATTTTAGGCAATTTTCCTAAAATAAACTAGTGCTCGTGTCTAAAACACAACAGACACATATCTCAAAATTTCACTTAGCATTCTAAGTTTAAGTCTAGAAATCCTACAAATCCCTAGTTCGCTTAAACTAATGCTCTGATAGCAACTGTGACATCCCCAAAATCTCGGCCAGAAAAGACCGATTTTCATTTATGCTTTTAAAATAATTTCAGAGTAAATTCTTTTGATTTGAAAGAGTTGCGGAATTTGTTCCCGAAAACAAAACATGATAAAACAATGTTTACCAAAGCATTTCATAAAAGAAATGTATTTTTCATTATATAATCAAATCTCGGGGTGTCATGTTCTGATACAGACCAATAAGCATAAACGATAACATTACAAGTCATTCAACAAATATATACATATACAGACTTGTAAACAAAACAACTGATGGTTCATCCATCTCATGCCCTTGCGCCACTTCCTATAATACAAATAAAACTGAGTGGGTCAGGCTTGGGAGCCTGGTGAGCATATAGGGTTTTCAACCCACAATAAATAATCATATTTAATTTTCACCAACCAAGAATAACCCAATTAGCCATTCCCGTTATTCTCACTTTATGTCCCTAAGACAACTAACATAAGGGACCTAGTATAAGAATATTTCATCGGGGCGACAACACATGCTTCGGGGGTACCTCAGCAATATAAGTCAAATAAGGCAATCATGAGGGGGATGGAGTACAGCAAATGAACACCCAAGTTCATTAACACCTATAGGTGGCGAACCTGCTAATGTTTCCACAAGACTATCTAGAAAAGTATGTGGTCGTCATCTAAACTCCGCTAGATGACTAAATCAAACAACAACGAGGCCTCTCATCTGTTTATTACACACCAACTATCTACCCATGTTCTACCCAACATATTAGTAGATGAAAATATACATTTTTATACATAGATAAAAACCTGTATAGCATGCTTTAATCAACACATATTTCACATAACAGACGAGGCACACACACATAACACATATCTCATAGAGAATAAATCATATCTATGAGTTAGAAGAAAGTGAATACACATTCACACATATAAACAACAATATACTTAATACACTCGAACCATACTTGTATTATTACCGTGTTTATGAAAGGTAGTATACACTCACTTGATCAGAAGATGATCGGACAGCACTACGACTTGCAGAAGTAGTAATCCTCAGCAGATCTGGAAGATCTCTTCAAAAATCGAACTTCTCGCGGGCAGAGCTTCGGCTCGGGAACCGCACTTCTCGGGATCTTCGGGATCTCGGGACTTGCCTCGGGGCTCGAAAATAATACCGGGGCTTCGGGATATTTCTGGCACGCAAATCGATGCAAAACGGGAGAGAGAAGAGAGAAAATAGCAAAAGAACTCGGCTGCCCTCGCATCCTATTTATAGGAGGCTGGAGCCTCGGAGTACGCGGGGCGTAGTGGTCCGAAAAACGTCACTGCTTACGCATCCGAAGCCACTTGCTGCGAGTGTCGACATCTTCGGTGTACGCGGGGCGTACTTCGGATCAGATTGCTGACTCCCCTTCGGATAATACCGGATTTTCAATTAAATTTAAATACAAAATATTTAATAAACTTCGGAAATTCATATCTTCTTCATACGAACTCCGTTTTCGACGTTCTTTATATCCACGCGAAGGTGAGACTACGCTCTACAACTTTCTTTTAGACTCCGTCGGCTAATTTTAAGTTTATTTTTATTATTTATATTTAATAGGTCGAGACAGAAAAACTTCGTTATAAATTCATAACTTCTTCGTTTGACGTCCGTTCTCGCCTAAATTTTTATCGCTTTGATACCAACAACGAGACCTTCGATCCTCGTTTAGATTGCTTCGGCTAAAAACCCCTCGATCTCAAATCGAGTATTTCAGGCTGCATACCGCTAAGCTGAAAATTCGATAAATCATAACTTCCTTATACGAAGTCAGATTTGGGCGTTCTATATATATTCGGAAACCTTGTTTCAACTACTACAACATTATTCAAAGATATCAAGTTTATTTTACACTTAAATTTTGACGCTTATTTTTATTCTTAATTAATCAAACCACATAATTAAGCAATTAAGCACAAAACACACAATACTTAAATAATACAATCTTATTATTTCCAAACGGGTTACAAAGGTTAACCTAGACTATTACATTGCTAAAAGTGGCAAGCCCGGAAACACAGGCGTTACAATTCTCTCCACCTTAGAATGATTCCGTCCCCGGAATAACACATCAACAAACAAATGCAGATAGCAACTCAACATGTCACTCTCCGTCTCCCAGGTGAGATTCGGCCCATTCGTGTGTTTCCATCGGACAAGCACTAACCCAACCATTTTGCGTCGCAACTTCTTAGTCTTTCGGTCAACAATTGCCTCTGGTTCTTCAATCAACCTTTTGTTCTCATCAATTCTCAATTCAGAAATTGGAATTATATCGGGAACTTCTCCCGTGAACTTCCTCAAATAACACACATGAAAAGTGTTGTGAATTCCATTCAGTTCTTCGGGTAATTCGAGCTTGTAAGCTTGGTTCCCAATCCTCTGAAGAACTTTAAATGGTCCAATAAACCTTGGACTCAACTTTCCCCTTTTACCAAATCTTATAAGTCCCTTCCACGGCGAGACTTTAAGCAAAACCGAATCTCTAACCTCAAAAGTCATCGGTCTTCGCTTTTTGTCAGCATAGCTCTTTTGACGATGCTGAGCCGCTAACATTCTTTCCCTAATTATTTTCAACTTTTCAGCAGTTTGATGAACCATCTCCGGTCCCATAAACTGCTTTTCCCCAGCCTCAAGCCAACAAGACGGCGTACGACACTTCTGTCCATACAAAGCTTGATAAGGTGCCATCTTAATGCTCGAGTGAAAAATATTATTATAGGAAAATTCTACCAATGGTAAATGTTCATCCCAATTACCTAGGAATTCCAAGGTACTTGCTCTCAGCATATCTTCAAGTGTTTGTATCGTTCTTTCACTCTGACCATCAGTCTGCGGATGGTAAGCTGTGCTTAAACATAACTTGGTACCCATTTCCTCTTGTAGACTTTTCCAAAACCTTGAGGTGAAACGGCTATCACGATTCGATACAATCGTTAACGGAACACCGTGAAGCCTCACAATTTCCCTCACGTAAGAATTTGCAAGCTTTTCCATAGACCATTTCTCCTTGGCTGCTATGAAATGCGCACTCTTAGTGAATCGATCAACGACCACCCAAATCATGTCGTGACCATTCTTTGTTCTGGGCAGTTTAGTGACAAAATCCATAGCAATGTCTTCCCACTTACCCATAGGCACAGGCAATGGTTCTAAACTCTCGTACGGTTTCTGATGTTGTGTCTTTACTCTCGCACAAGTCACACACTCGGCCACATACTTTGCAACATCAAGCTTCATCGTCGGCCACCAGTAGTAGGGTTTCAGGTCCCTATACATTTTAGTGCTACCAGGATGAATCGAGTACATGGTTTTGTGAGCTTCTTCCATCAGAAGATCCCTAATTCCTCCTGACTTAGGTATCCAAATACGATCTTGGAATACCTTCAGTCCATGACCGTTTGTACCAAACACCAACGTTTTACCCAAACGTTCCTCCTTTCGGTCATTTTTCTCAGAAGCTTCCTCTTGAGCTTTCTTTATACTTTCCACAATGGTCGAGACAACTTCAATTCTCAACGCTCTTGGCCTTCTCCTTTCAAGATTGACTTTCCGACTGAGAGCATCAGCAACAACATTAGCTTTACCGGGGTGGTAAAGTATCTCGCAGTCGTAGTCTTTAAGTAATTCTAGCCAACATCGTTGCCTCATATTCAATTCCTTCTGATTAAAGAGATATTGGAGACTCTTATGATCAGTAAAAAGTTTGCACTTCGTGCCATAGAGGTAATGCCTCCATATTTTCAGAGCGAAAACTACCGCTGCCAACTCCAAGTCATGAGTCGGGTAGTTCTTTTCATGCTCTTTCAGCTGTCGAGACGCATATGCTATCACCTTTTCTCTTTGGGTTAAAACACAACCCAATCCAACCCCAGACGCATCGCTATAAACGGCAAAGTCTTCAACTCCATCGGGTAGAGAAAGTATCGGTGCCTCGCATAGCTTCTTCTTTAACTTCTCGAATGCTTCTTTATGCTTATCACTCCAAGCATAAGTAGCTCCTTTGTGGGTCAAAGCTGTCAATGGAGTAGCAATCGAAGAAAAGCCTTGGATAAACCTGCGGTAATATCCGGCTAATCCTAAAAAGCTTCGAATCTCTGTGGGACTTTTTGGTTGTTCCCACTTCATCACAGCTTCAATCTTTGCTGGATCAACCATTATCCCTTCTTGGTTGACCACGTGACCCAAGAATTGGACTTCACGAATCAAAAAATCACATTTGGAGAACTTTGCATACAGCTTCTCCTTCTTCAGAACTTCCAACACTTCTCGCAAGTGTCTGCCATGCTCTTCCTGGCTTTTCGAGTAAATCAGAATGTCGTCTATGAACACTATCACAGATTTATTAAGGAAAGGATTACAAACCCTATTCATCAAATCCATGAATGCTGCCGGAGCATTGGTTAGTCCAAAAGACATAACCAAGAACTCGTAGTGTCCATATCTAGTTCTGAATGCAGTCTTCTCGATATCTTGATCTCTTACTTTTAGCTGATGATATCCTGACCTTAGACCGATCTTCGAGAAATAGCTCGAACCTTGCAATTGATCAAACAGGTCATCAATCCTTGGCAACGGATATCTATTCTTTATTGTTGCCTTGTTCAGCTCTCTGTAATCGATGCACATTCTCATACTTCCATCTTTCTTCTTTACGAATAACATCGGAGCTCCCCAGGGCGATGAACTAGGTCTAATGAAACCTTTGTCCAATAACTCCTGAAGTTGCATCATCAGCTCCTTCATTCCCAACACGATGTCGAAACCATTAAGCTCGATGGGCAATAATTCCTCGTGAAACTTATTCCCATTAAGGTCGATGAAAATGTTTTTCATACGATGGCTAACAGGTACAAACTTGCCACTAGCTACTTCGACTAATAAAACATTATCTTGTCTATCAATAGGAAAAGCTAGCTTTCTACCAAAATCATGCGAAATAAAGGAGTAGTTGGCTCCAGAATCAAACGAAATTTGAGCAGGTAATTCGTTTACGAGAAAGGTACCTGAAGCGACATCAGCTTCATCTTTCGCAGCCTCAAGTGTCATCTGGAAGGCTCTCGCCTTCAGCTTTGGTGGAATGTTGGGCCTAGGTGCCTCCTTCTTCTTCGGACAGTCTTTCAAAATATGCCCCTCTTCATTACAACCAAAACACATCCTTTTGTTGTTCGGACATTCATTGGAAAAATGTCCAACCTTTCCACACTTGTAGCAGGTCACATCCTCGCTACATTTCCCAAAGTGCTTTTTCTTACACTTATCACACCACTTCGCTTCGCCTCCTTTTCCTCCAAACTTTTTCGAATCAGATTTCGAAAATTTGCCTTTCTTACCAGAACCAGATGTTCCCTCAAACTTTCTTTTCTCACCAACCTCAACCTTGTTGGTGGTTCTTCCCTTAATCATGTTCTCAACAGACTTGGCAGCCCAGATAGCTGCCTCTAGAGTAAGTGCCTGACGTACTGGCACCTCGTACTCCCATGGGAGTCCCTTCGCATACCGGTCCACCTTTGTCAGCTTGTCTGGGACGATACGCAAGGCAAACTCCATCTTATCGGTGAAGTTATTGGTGTATTCATCAACTGACATGCTGCCTTTCGTCAATGTCAGAAACTTGTTCTCCAACTCCAACAGATTTTGAGCCGAGCGGAACTTGCGCTTGAATTACACCAAGAACTCTGCCCATGACAATTGCAGTGGCTCATTAGGGCTCAACGTCTTCCCTAGAGTGTTCCACCAACGAACGGCTCCACCTCGGAACTGACGCATTGCATAGATAGTCTGCAACTTGCCTCTGCAGCCACAAGTCATAAAGGCCAATTCCATTTCGGAGATCCAATCCATATCCCCAATCGGATCCTCCTTTCCATTGAAGGTCGATGGTTTGCAAGTTAGAAAGTCCTTGTACTTGCATCCCATTCCATCATTCCTTCTATCATGGTTATCTTGCCTAACTATCGGTGGGTTGGCTTGACCAACAGACCCACTGAAGTTTCCACCTTCCGAGTGCCCTTCATTTAATTCAGGCTCTTCCACACGAATTGACAGTTCTTTACGATTCTGTTGAAGCAACCGTCTAGTTTCATCCATCTGACGATCCAACATTGCCTGAATCATCATTTGCACACCAGCCATGGTTATTGGCTCAGGTGCTGCTGCTACGACAGGTATTTGTTCAATCACTGGTGGTTGATTCCTGTTTTCGTCAGCATTTCCAACTCCACTTCTTGTTCTCACCATTTAGATCTACACACCGAATAAGATAAAATTAGATCCTCAATCACAATAGATATTCAAATCATCCTTATCACTCCGAAACGTTTACATGCTAGTTATAATATCGTAGACGTACGCTTAGAATCCTACACACATAAGGTTTCTAGATCCGGTCGGCAACAGACCATAGATCCGAACAAATAATATCGTATATGGCAACATATAACATTTAGCACATAAAGCATTTTAGGCAATTTTCCTAAAATAAACTAGTGCTCGTGTCTAAAACACAACAGACACATATCTCAAAATTTCACTTAGCATTCTAAGTTTAAGTCTAGAAATCCTACAAATCCCTAGTTCGCTTAAACTAATGCTCTGATAGCAACTGTGACATCCCCAAAATCTCGGCCAGAAAAGACCGATTTTCATTTATGCTTTTAAAATAATTTCAGAGTAAATTCTTTTGATTTGAAAGAGTTGCGGAATTTGTTCCCGAAAACAAAACATGATAAAACAATGTTTACCAAAGCATTTCATAAAAGAAATGTATTTTTCATTATATAATCAAATCTCGGGGTGTCATGTTCTGATACAGACCAATAAGCATAAACGATAACATTACAAGTCATTCAACAAATATATACATATACAGACTTGTAAACAAAACAACTGATGGTTCATCCATCTCATGCCCTTGCGCCACTTCCTGTAATACAAATAAAACTGAGTGGGTCAGGCTTGGGAGCCTGGTGAGCATATAGGGTTTTCAACCCACAATAAATAATCATATTTAATTTTCACCAACCAAGAATAACCCAATTAGCCATTCCCGTTATTCTCACTTTATGTCCCTAAGACAACTAACATAAGGGACCTAGTATAAGAATATTTCATCGGGGCGACAACACATGCTTCGGGGGTACCTCAGCAATATAAGTCAAATAAGGCAATCATGAGGGGGATGGAGTACAGCAAATGAACACCCAAGTTCATTAACACCTATAGGTGGCGAACCTGCTAATGTTTCCACAAGACTATCTAGAAAAGTATGTGGTCGTCATCTAAACTCCGCTAGATGACTAAATCAAACAACAACGAGGCCTCTCATCTGTTTATTACACACCAACTATCTACCCATGTTCTACCCAACATATTAGTAGATGAAAATATACATTTTTATACATAGATAAAAACCTGTATAGCATGCTTTAATCAACACATATTTCACATAACAGACGAGGCACACACACATAACACATATCTCATAGAGAATAAATCATATCTATGAGTTAGAAGAAAGTGAATACACATTCACACATATAAACAACAATATACTTAATACACTCGAACCATACTTGTATTATTACCGTGTTTATGAAAGGTAGTATACACTCACTTGATCAGAAGATGATCGGACAGCACTACGACTTGCAGAAGTAGTAATCCTCAGCAGATCTGGAAGATCTCTTCAAAAATCGAACTTCTCGCGGGCAGAGCTTCGGCTCGGGAACCGCACTTCTCGGGATCTTCGGGATCTCGGGACTTGCCTCGGGGCTCGAAAATAATACCGGGGCTTCGGGATATTTCTGGCACGCAAATCGATGCAAAACGGGAGAGAGAAGAGAGAAAATAGCAAAAGAACTCGGCTGCCCTCGCATCCTATTTATAGGAGGCTGGAGCCTCGGAGTACGCGGGGCGTAGTGGTCCGAAAAACGTCACTGCTTACGCATCCGAAGCCACTTGCTGCGAGTGTCGACATCTTCGGTGTACGCGGGGCGTACTTCGGATCAGATTGCTGACTCCCCTTCGGATAATACCGGATTTTCAATTAAATTTAAATACAAAATATTTAATAAACTTCGGAAATTCATATCTTCTTCATACGAACTCCGTTTTCGACGTTCTTTATATCCACGCGAAGGTGAGACTACGCTCTACAACTTTCTTTTAGACTCCGTCGGCTAATTTTAAGTTTATTTTTATTATTTATATTTAATAGGTCGAGACAGAAAAACTTCGTTATAAATTCATAACTTCTTCGTTTGACGTCCGTTCTCGCCTAAATTTTTATCGCTTTGATACCAACAACGAGACCTTCGATCCTCGTTTAGATTGCTTCGGCTAAAAACCCCTCGATCTCAAATCGAGTATTTCAGGCTGCATACCGCTAAGCTGAAAATTCGATAAATCATAACTTCCTTATACGAAGTCAGATTTGGGCGTTCTATATATATTCGGAAACCTTGTTTCAACTACTACAACATTATTCAAAGATATCAAGTTTATTTTACACTTAAATTTTGACGCTTATTTTTATTCTTAATTAATCAAACCACATAATTAAGCAATTAAGCACAAAACACACAATACTTAAATAATACAATCTTATTATTTCCAAACGGGTTACAAAGGTTAACCTAGACTATTACATTGCTAAAAGTGGCAAGCCCGGAAACACAGGCGTTACAATTCTCTCCACCTTAGAATGATTCCGTCCCCGGAATAACACATCAACAAACAAATGCAGATAGCAACTCAACATGTCACTCTCCGTCTCCCAGGTGAGATTCGGCCCATTCGTGTGTTTCCATCGGACAAGCACTAACCCAACCATTTTGCGTCGCAACTTCTTAGTCTTTCGGTCAACAATTGCCTCTGGTTCTTCAATCAACCTTTTGTTCTCATCAATTCTCAATTCAGAAATTGGAATTATATCGGGAACTTCTCCCGTGAACTTCCTCAAATAACACACATGAAAAGTGTTGTGAATTCCATTCAGTTCTTCGGGTAATTCGAGCTTGTAAGCTTGGTTCCCAATCCTCTGAAGAACTTTAAATGGTCCAATAAACCTTGGACTCAACTTTCCCCTTTTACCAAATCTTATAAGTCCCTTCCACGGCGAGACTTTAAGCAAAACCGAATCTCTAACCTCAAAAGTCATCGGTCTTCGCTTTTTGTCAGCATAGCTCTTTTGACGATGCTGAGCCGCTAACATTCTTTCCCTAATTATTTTCAACTTTTCAGCAGTTTGATGAACCATCTCCGGTCCCATAAACTGCTTTTCCCCAGCCTCAAGCCAACAAGACGGCGTACGACACTTCTGTCCATACAAAGCTTGATAAGGTGCCATCTTAATGCTCGAGTGAAAAATATTATTATAGGAAAATTCTACCAATGGTAAATGTTCATCCCAATTACCTAGGAATTCCAAGGTACTTGCTCTCAGCATATCTTCAAGTGTTTGTATCGTTCTTTCACTCTGACCATCAGTCTGCGGATGGTAAGCTGTGCTTAAACATAACTTGGTACCCATTTCCTCTTGTAGACTTTTCCAAAACCTTGAGGTGAAACGGCTATCACGATTCGATACAATCGTTAACGGAACACCGTGAAGCCTCACAATTTCCCTCACGTAAGAATTTGCAAGCTTTTCCATAGACCATTTCTCCTTGGCTGCTATGAAATGCGCACTCTTAGTGAATCGATCAACGACCACCCAAATCATGTCGTGACCATTCTTTGTTCTGGGCAGTTTAGTGACAAAATCCATAGCAATGTCTTCCCACTTACCCATAGGCACAGGCAATGGTTCTAAACTCTCGTACGGTTTCTGATGTTGTGTCTTTACTCTCGCACAAGTCACACACTCGGCCACATACTTTGCAACATCAAGCTTCATCGTCGGCCACCAGTAGTAGGGTTTCAGGTCCCTATACATTTTAGTGCTACCAGGATGAATCGAGTACATGGTTTTGTGAGCTTCTTCCATCAGAAGATCCCTAATTCCTCCTGACTTAGGTATCCAAATACGATCTTGGAATACCTTCAGTCCATGACCGTTTGTACCAAACACCAACGTTTTACCCAAACGTTCCTCCTTTCGGTCATTTTTCTCAGAAGCTTCCTCTTGAGCTTTCTTTATACTTTCCACAATGGTCGAGACAACTTCAATTCTCAACGCTCTTGGCCTTCTCCTTTCAAGATTGACTTTCCGACTGAGAGCATCAGCAACAACATTAGCTTTACCGGGGTGGTAAAGTATCTCGCAGTCGTAGTCTTTAAGTAATTCTAGCCAACATCGTTGCCTCATATTCAATTCCTTCTGATTAAAGAGATATTGGAGACTCTTATGATCAGTAAAAAGTTTGCACTTCGTGCCATAGAGGTAATGCCTCCATATTTTCAGAGCGAAAACTACCGCTGCCAACTCCAAGTCATGAGTCGGGTAGTTCTTTTCATGCTCTTTCAGCTGTCGAGACGCATATGCTATCACCTTTTCTCTTTGGGTTAAAACACAACCCAATCCAACCCCAGACGCATCGCTATAAACGGCAAAGTCTTCAACTCCATCGGGTAGAGAAAGTATCGGTGCCTCGCATAGCTTCTTCTTTAACTTCTCGAATGCTTCTTTATGCTTATCACTCCAAGCATAAGTAGCTCCTTTGTGGGTCAAAGCTGTCAATGGAGTAGCAATCGAAGAAAAGCCTTGGATAAACCTGCGGTAATATCCGGCTAATCCTAAAAAGCTTCGAATCTCTGTGGGACTTTTTGGTTGTTCCCACTTCATCACAGCTTCAATCTTTGCTGGATCAACCATTATCCCTTCTTGGTTGACCACGTGACCCAAGAATTGGACTTCACGAATCAAAAAATCACATTTGGAGAACTTTGCATACAGCTTCTCCTTCTTCAGAACTTCCAACACTTCTCGCAAGTGTCTGCCATGCTCTTCCTGGCTTTTCGAGTAAATCAGAATGTCGTCTATGAACACTATCACAGATTTATCAAGGAAAGGATTACAAACCCTATTCATCAAATCCATGAATGCTGCCGGAGCATTGGTTAGTCCAAAAGACATAACCAAGAACTCGTAGTGTCCATATCTAGTTCTGAATGCAGTCTTCTCGATATCTTGATCTCTTACTTTTAGCTGATGATATCCTGACCTTAGACCGATCTTCGAGAAATAGCTCGAACCTTGCAATTGATCAAACAGGTCATCAATCCTTGGCAACGGATATCTATTCTTTATTGTTGCCTTGTTCAGCTCTCTGTAATCGATGCACATTCTCATACTTCCATCTTTCTTCTTTACGAATAACATCGGAGCTCCCCAGGGCGATGAACTAGGTCTAATGAAACCTTTGTCCAATAACTCCTGAAGTTGCATCATCAGCTCCTTCATTCCCAACACGATGTCGAAACCATTAAGCTCGATGGGCAATAATTCCTCGTGAAACTTATTCCCATTAAGGTCGATGAAAATGTTTTTCATACGATGGCTAACAGGTACAAACTTGCCACTAGCTACTTCGACTAATAAAACATTATCTTGTCTATCAATAGGAAAAGCTAGCTTTCTACCAAAATCATGCGAAATAAAGGAGTAGTTGGCTCCAGAATCAAACGAAATTTGAGCAGGTAATTCGTTTACGAGAAAGGTACCTGAAGCGACATCAGCTTCATCTTTCGCAGCCTCAAGTGTCATCTGGAAGGCTCTCGCCTTCAGCTTTGGTGGAATGTTGGGCCTAGGTGCCTCCTTCTTCTTCGGACAGTCTTTCAAAATATGCCCCTCTTCATTACAACCAAAACACATCCTTTTGTTGTTCGGACATTCATTGGAAAAATGTCCAACCTTTCCACACTTGTAGCAGGTCACATCCTCGCTACATTTCCCAAAGTGCTTTTTCTTACACTTATCACACCACTTCGCTTCGCCTCCTTTTCCTCCAAACTTTTTCGAATCAGATTTCGAAAATTTGCCTTTCTTACCAGAACCAGATGTTCCCTCAAACTTTCTTTTCTCACCAACCTCAACCTTGTTGGTGGTTCTTCCCTTAATCATGTTCTCAACAGACTTGGCAGCCCAGATAGCTGCCTCTAGAGTAAGTGCCTGACGTACTGGCACCTCGTACTCCCATGGGAGTCCCTTCGCATACCGGTCCACCTTTGTCAGCTTGTCTGGGACGATACGCAAGGCAAACTCCATCTTATCGGTGAAGTTATTGGTGTATTCATCAACTGACATGCTGCCTTTCGTCAATGTCAGAAACTTGTTCTCCAACTCCAACAGATTTTGAGCCGAGCGGAACTTGCGCTTGAATTACACCAAGAACTCTGCCCATGACAATTGCAGTGGCTCATTAGGGCTCAACGTCTTCCCTAGAGTGTTCCACCAACGAACGGCTCCACCTCGGAACTGACGCATTGCATAGATAGTCTGCAACTTGCCTCTGCAGCCACAAGTCATAAAGGCCAATTCCATTTCGGAGATCCAATCCATATCCCCAATCGGATCCTCCTTTCCATTGAAGGTCGATGGTTTGCAAGTTAGAAAGTCCTTGTACTTGCATCCCATTCCATCATTCCTTCTATCATGGTTATCTTGCCTAACTATCGGTGGGTTGGCTTGACCAACAGACCCACTGAAGTTTCCACCTTCCGAGTGCCCTTCATTTAATTCAGGCTCTTCCACACGAATTGACAGTTCTTTACGATTCTGTTGAAGCAACCGTCTAGTTTCATCCATCTGACGATCCAACATTGCCTGAATCATCATTTGCACACCAGCCATGGTTATTGGCTCAGGTGCTGCTGCTACGACAGGTATTTGTTCAATCACTGGTGGTTGATTCCTGTTTTCGTCAGCATTTCCAACTCCACTTCTTGTTCTCACCATTTAGATCTACACACCGAATAAGATAAAATTAGATCCTCAATCACAATAGATATTCAAATCATCCTTATCACTCCGAAACGTTTACATGCTAGTTATAATATCGTAGACGTACGCTTAGAATCCTACACACATAAGGTTTCTAGATCCGGTCGGCAACAGACCATAGATCCGAACAAATAATATCGTATATGGCAACATATAACATTTAGCACATAAAGCATTTTAGGCAATTTTCCTAAAATAAACTAGTGCTCGTGTCTAAAACACAACAGACACATATCTCAAAATTTCACTTAGCATTCTAAGTTTAAGTCTAGAAATCCTACAAATCCCTAGTTCGCTTAAACTAATGCTCTGATAGCAACTGTGACATCCCCAAAATCTCGGCCAGAAAAGACCGATTTTCATTTATGCTTTTAAAATAATTTCAGAGTAAATTCTTTTGATTTGAAAGAGTTGCGGAATTTGTTCCCGAAAACAAAACATGATAAAACAATGTTTACCAAAGCATTTCATAAAAGAAATGTATTTTTCATTATATAATCAAATCTCGGGGTGTCATGTTCCGATACAGACCAATAAGCATAAACGATAACATTACAAGTCATTCAACAAATATATACATATACAGACTTGTAAACAAAACAACTGATGGTTCATCCATCTCATGCCCTTGCGCCACTTCCTGTAATACAAATAAAACTGAGTGGGTCAGGCTTGGGAGCCTGGTGAGCATATAGGGTTTTCAACCCACAATAAATAATCATATTTAATTTTCACCAACCAAGAATAACCCAATTAGCCATTCCCGTTATTCTCACTTTATGTCCCTAAGACAACTAACATAAGGGACCTAGTATAAGAATATTTCATCGGGGCGACAACACATGCTTCGGGGGTACCTCAACAATATAAGTCAAATAAGGCAATCATGAGGGGGATGGAGTACAGCAAATGAACACCCAAGTTCATTAACACCTATAGGTGGCGAACCTGCTAATGTTTCCACAAGACTATCTAGAAAAGTATGTGGTCGTCATCTAAACTCCGCTAGATGACTAAATCAAACAACAACGAGGCCTCTCATCTGTTTATTACACACCAACTATCTACCCATGTTCTACCCAACATATTAGTAGATGAAAATATACATTTTTATACATAGATAAAAACCTGTATAGCATGCTTTAATCAACACATATTTCACATAACAGACGAGGCACACACACATAACACATATCTCATAGAGAATAAATCATATCTATGAGTTAGAAGAAAGTGAATACACATTCACACATATAAACAACAATATACTTAATACACTCGAACCATACTTGTATTATTACCGTGTTTATGAAAGGTAGTATACACTCACTTGATCAGAAGATGATCGGACAGCACTACGACTTGCAGAAGTAGTAATCCTCAGCAGATCTGGAAGATCTCTTCAAAAATCGAACTTCTCGCGGGCAGAGCTTCGGCTCGGGAACCGCACTTCTCGGGATCTTCGGGATCTCGGGACTTGCCTCGGGGCTCGAAAATAATACCGGGGCTTCGGGATATTTCTGGCACGCAAATCGATGCAAAACGGGAGAGAGAAGAGAGAAAATAGCAAAAGAACTCGGCTGCCCTCGCATCCTATTTATAGGAGGCTGGAGCCTCGGAGTACGCGGGGCGTAGTGGTCCGAAAAACGTCACTGCTTACGCATCCGAAGCCACTTGCTGCGAGTGTCGACATCTTCGGTGTACGCGGGGCGTACTTCGGATCAGATTGCTGACTCCCCTTCGGATAATACCGGATTTTCAATTAAATTTAAATACAAAATATTTAATAAACTTTGGAAATTCAAATCTTCTTCATACGAACTCCGTTTTCGACGTTCTTTATATCCACGCGAAGGTGAGACTACACTCTACAACTTTCGTTTAGACTCCGTCGACTAATTTTAACTTTATTTTTATTATTTATTTTTAATAGGCCGGGACAGAAAAACTTCGTTATAAATTCATAACTTCTTCGTTTGACGTCTGTTCTTGCCTAAATTTTTATCGCTTCGATACCAACAACGAGACCTTCGATCCTCGTTTAGATTGCTTCGGCTAAAAACCGCTCGATCTCAAATCGAGTATTTCAGGCTGCATACCGCTAAGCCGAAACTTCGATAAATCATAACTTCCTTATACGAAGTCAGATTTGGGCGTTCTATATATATTCGGAAACCTCGTTTCAACTACTACAACATTATTCAAAGATATCAAGTTTATTTTACACTTAAATTTTGACGCTTATTTTTATTCTTAATTAATCAAACCACATAATTAAGCAATTAAGCACAAAACACACAATACTTAAATAATACAATCTTATTATTTCAAAACGGGTTACAAAGGTTAACCTAGACTATTACATTGCTAAAAGTGGCAAGCCCGGAAACATAGGCGTTACAAAACGCTAACTAAGTTCTTAAAGATGTCAAAATTCAAACAAGGTTCGGTTGACCCAACCTTCTTTCGTAAGAAGGAAGGTAACCACCTTATGATAGTTCAAATCTATGTCGATGATATCATCTTTGGCTCAACGAATCCTAGCTTAACAGCTGAATTCAGAAAGCTGATGGAGACTAAATTTGAAATGAGCTCAATGGGTCCGATTAACTTTTTCCCTGGTTTAAAAATTCGACAGGGACCCGAAGGCATCTTTATCAACCAGGAAGCATACACCAAGACTCTTCTTGCTAAATTTGGCATGATGGGAGACTCAAAGATCAAAGTTCCAATGGCGTTCGGCACCAAGCTCACACCATCCTTGGAAAAACCGGCAGTCGACATTACGTTATACCGCCAGATGATTGGTTCTTTGATGTATCTCACTGCTAGCAGGCCTGATATAATGTTTTCTGTGTGTTATTGTGCTAGGTTTCAGGCGAATCCTCGTGAACCACATATGCTTGCAGTGGAAAACATACTTCGGTATCTGAAACGAACCACCTCCCTCGGTCTATGGTATCCATCAAACTCAGGTTTCTTCGTTCAAGTCTACTCAGATGCAGACCTTGGAGGATGTGGTTTAGACAGGAAAAGCACCACTGGAGGCTGCCAATTTATTGACGGGAAGTTGGTTAGCTAGCAATCAAAGAAACAGACATGTGTTTCTCTGTCTACAGTCGAAGCAGAGTACATCACAGCTGTTGGATAAGGTGTCTAAGTCCATAACTTATTTGGTATATACTTGACCCAACTCGGCATGGTCCATTTGGGTTGCATTTCATCCAAACTATTTATGGATAATCTTATGAGAGTTATACACATATGTTTATTAATATATTATAAGTTATAATATATTAATATGAAGTCATGTTATTTAATTAGTCTTAGTCTTAAATTAATTATGAATTAATTTAGAGATTAAAAGGAAGACTAATTAGAGTGTGGGCTAACACTCATTTGTTAATGGGCTAGGCTTGTATGGAAGTCCATGGATGATCCATGGAGCTTTTAACCCATGGATCCTTGGAAAAGGAAAGGTCATGGGTTATTAGGGTTTCACCCTAATCATGTACACTATATAAGCATGCTTATGTTGCATGAAATAGCCACTAGGGGCACTAGTTGTGTGAGATTTTATGTGTGGCCGATTTTCTATGTGTGTATACACTCTCTCAAAGTTTTCCAAGAGTTTGTGGTGATTTGTGATTCCATTTGAGGCATTCACACTATTGGTGCTTGGCCCTCAAACTCCTCAAGAATCAACCATCATCAAAAAGGTATGTAATCTCTTCTAACTCTTTTATGTTTAAAAGTACCCCATGCCATGTTAGATAGGTTATGAACCTTGGAAAATTATTATTTTGCATGTATTTAGACAAACATAGATCCAAGGTTTATTAGGGTTGCATGCACACTTAGGAAGTGTTAGATTGCTCAAAACCCAACAGTGGTATCAGAGCCTAGGCTTGCTTGTTTGATACTTGATGCAAAATAGAGTAAAAATTTGAAATTGTTGCTGTCTGACTGATGTACTCGCTGAGTCCATGGGGCGACTCGCCGAGTACAACGCAAAATTCATCCTACTCGCCGAGTAGGTTCATGCACTCGGCGAGTAGAATGATCAGAGTGCAAAATTTCGACTTTTGCTGCTGGAAATGGACTAGAAACTTTACCCTAAACTGTTTTGATGTTTTAAAACTTATTTTAGTTGGTGTAATGGTTGTTCTAATCCATTTACAATAACATATATCAAAATTTCATGCTTTGTATGTGTTCATATAATTCTTGAGACTTTGATAATCATGTTCATGTTCTTATGAATTTAGAAGATGATTGGAATTATTTGCTAATTGTTTAGGATTAATTCTTGATCATTTATGTGTTTTAATGGAGTCCATAATTTTTCCTCAAGTTATGGATATCCAAAGGTCACTTTTCTTTAACACACATTAAAAACACATAAGTTACATAAAATGAAGAGTCTTCATTTTATGAACCTTTAATTCATAAGTTATGAAATGAAAAGTTTTGAAGAGTTACAAAACTTTCCCTCAAATTTTGGAATTTGGAAGAGTTTCACACACTTTAATAAACTTTAATTCCATACCCTAGAAGTTTGAAAAGTTAAAATTCTACCCTTATACTATTATAAGATTAATGGTTAATTATTATATATATGTATAAGAACAAGTCGTTTTACCGTTAGTAGGCCTCATTCACGAAGCCGGTCTATAAGGTGGGTATAAGGTTGTTGCCTATAAAATGGCAACTTAATGGGTGTCCACTCTCACCCACCGCTTGCTTGATCGGTGGAGGGTCGTTAGCCGAACGGGTAGGACAATGAATTTAAATTCTCATTAAAAGTATAATGATTATTATAAAGTAACTAAATATTTTTTTATTTAATTCCCAATCTTAGTTACTTTAGGAAAAATGTGAATTTGGTGCTAGCCCATGGAATTCACACTTTGTACCTTACCAAGTCGTTGGTGGAGCGTGTGTGGTTAACCGGCACACTAACTTGGACTAGTAAGGATCGCGAAGGGTGACTTAATGTTTGTCATAGATCAATGGAGCGTGTGTGGTTAACCGACACATTGATTAGGTGATAATATTAAGGGTACCAAGTGAATTGGTATGGTTATTCACACCTTGTTTTGTGATCCTCGACATCCCAGTCACAAAATTTGAGAGGGCACACTCGAGATTGAAACATGCCATTGAAAAGTTCAATGAATCTCAAAAGATCTAGGAATTTCAAATCCAATTAAAACTTAATAAATTATTTTATTTTTCATGGTGGTTATTGGTGAATCGTCATTGCCTACCTTCAAATATTTTATAGCTTGGATTACGGCATCCCTCTTCCAAATTATAAAATATTGTGTTGGGTCCTAGCCTTAATATTACATATTGGGTGTTATATTAAGGACTTTTGAATCAACTAACTTGATTTTCTCCCATTATAGATGTCTGGTTCAGATAACTATGATCTTCCCAAATCTCTTGAAGATGGTGTCCCTCAACATCATGCTTCACTTCCTTCACCTCCTCCAATTATTCTCCCTCACCCACAAGTTCTTGAAAAGTTTAAAGTCACTCAATCCCTATTGGCAAGCATAGTCTATGTGTGCTCACATCTTGGAGATAAAGTCACATATTGACAAGCCGGGAGAGTTGGGTGTCAAAGTCTCGTGAAAGTTGGATGTTCAATCACTTTCTTAGTAACATAGTGAGTCTCTTTGGGACTACTATGAGGCAGACTATGACATGACCCTTAAGGATGTTATCTATTTGCTTGGTGTTGTGGAATCGGCAATGATTCGGAACACCAGTAAAGCAAATTTGATTAAAAGAACAACTTCCCAAGTCTTAAATGGACATTGACAATGGTAGCATTGGATACCTAGAAAAAGATTTCTCTTCCCAATGGAAAGGGATCGGCCATAGTCAACTCGGTTGACCAAATGGTAAAGAGAAAGGCTAAGTCTGAGATAGTCTCATGTGCCATTACCAAAGGGTCCATGTGTTTTGTTGCCAAAGGAAGGGGCATTGGTTGCGAAGCTGCCCTATTCACCTGAAAGGTCATAAGGTTGATCAAGTCAAGAAGTTTGACTCTACTTCAGTTAAAGTCCACTGACTAACTCTATTAAGTTTCTATTTGGAGATTCTTATTACATAATGTGAATGGGTCACATGTTGATGTTTTTAAGAATCAAAGAGAGGATAGGAAGCTTAAAAGAAGTATATGTTGATTCTGATTGCGAAAATGGGTTTCGATCGCATGGTTCGGTAATCAGAATTTTGAGCTGTTGCTTAAGAGTTATAATATATTGCTTATGAATAGATAACAACAAGGTTTTCATGTGGATTGTAAGTATAAGTTTTTCCGCAAAGTTTTAAAATAAAAGAAAAAAAGGGTTTTAATTTTATTTATTTTAAAAATATCCTTACAATGGCATCTGTGGAAAATTGTTGTTTATATGTTTCCAGTAATAGCAATATTGGAAAGTGGATTTGATTCCTTCATTTGTGGTAGTGTCTGAATTTACTGAATGAAGAAAGGTTTTCATCACCCAAGTTTCAATTGGACAGAAACTTGGAATCATACAAGTTGTATTGTATGATGAATGAGAATTTTCATCTTTGAAAATTAAGACTAGTTCTTTGATCACATGTATATGTGAGTCAATTGAAGGACTAAGGAATTAGGTACACTGGGTGTGCGCTGGTCAAGGTCCGCCACAAAGATTGATTTGTCATGATTTACTAAAGATTAGTAAATATGATTATACTTATGAAGTTAAGTATAATTCTGTAACATTGCAAAGGTTACAATGTATGACAAAACAAATGAGAAGAATCAAATTAGGCAGAAAGATAAAAGTTTCTCAAATCTGAAAGGATGGGAGAGTACTTTAGTATCGTATTTCATGATCATCTTAATGATTATGAAACCATATCACAAATTCATACTCTAAGGACGTCTTAGTGCATTGTTATGGCTAAGAAGAGAGGTCATGAATTGTTGCATTGGTTAAAATCAAGAAGATGAGTCATACTTCGAGTCATACTCCAAGATTGTAACCTTGAGTGACATAAAGGAAGATTTATTAACACTAGTCAAATGTAAGAGTAAAATGTTTTCTACTCTTGTACATTTGAGTTTGGTAAGTTGTGATGTCTTGGATGAGACAAAGACCAACTAAGACCAATTGTGTGAAGTGTTAGTCTTGATAAGAATCCGCACTATCCCTTGAATATTTGTTTTGTCAAGGAATGGTTCTTGACTGGGGAAACTTATATGTCAAGGGGACAGTGGGAGCCTTAAAGATCCTGAAAGAGTTTCAAGATTTAATCAAGAGTAAAACCTGTAATTTATCACTAGCACACGACTTAAGGTTTGCAACCTATCGTGTTGACATAATTCTTATTTCTGTAACTACTTCAAATAAGTTGAATTTGCATGTGAGTTATCAGAGTTCAACTTGGAAGCATTGGTGGGCCTTGTGCTACCAAGGTGACAAGAAACTAAGATTGAACAAGTTTAATCCATGTAAGGCTGAATTTGTCACTAACCTTATCTTGTGATTATGGTTTTGACAAATTCACATGGATATGAACTCATACACTATAACATCTAAGTGTCGTAAGGTTTCTCTCCGATTCATGAGAATGATGGTGAGGAAACGCTTTCACTAAGTAGATTTTAAGTAGATAGAAATTGTGTTATTTGCATTTTCAAAAGTCGTTAGTGGAGTGCGTGTGGTTAACCGGCACACTAACATGGACTTGTGAGAAATGGAAAATGCCTAAGCAATTGAGACTATGATTACGGCATCCCTTTTCATAGTTCTGAAAATTATTTAGACACACATGTGAGCTATCTAAGAAAGGGTGTATGAATCTAAATTTCAAAAGTCCAGCAGATTTCTGGAAACATGTCAGAGCTAGTAGGAGCATAAGTGTTATGCTAATAATCATCATGTTAGTGGGAGCATGATCATTACGTTTAGTGTTGCAAGTTAGCAATGTTAATTATAGAAAACAAAGTTTCAATTCGTGAAGTTGCAGGGGTTGAAAAGTTGTTTTGCTATAATTAGGGGAGAGGAAATTATACTTCGTTTCAATTCTAAAGCTTAGATTGAGATTTTAATCATCTTTAGTCAAGAATATATATATATATATATATATATATATATATATATATATATATATATATATATATATATATATATATATATATATGAATTTTATGTTGGAATGGTTCAACTTGAAGAAATTCTATATATATTGCGTTTTCAAAATTCGATTATGATTACGACATCCCTCTTCATAGTTAAATTTTGAAAACATGGCAAATAAAAATATTGTAGCAAAAGACTGGTCTAGTATCATGTCTTTATGTCAAACATCATGAATCGTGTCCCATATGCTTCAGATATAGGAACAATTGCATGTGCTATAATGTTCATCTTTTCTAAATTTTCCAAATGCTTTGGGCATTGAGAAGGGAAAAGTATAGAACTGGATATGACTAAAGTGATTAAGCAATTGTCGAGGACAATCTGAGGTTCGCCAAAGATTCGTTGCTCAAGGAAAGTTGGAAGTATGATGTAAGTTGTCGGAAAGGACCATATTGACATATCCAGAAAAGAAGTAACTCTTGTTCGGAAGTGATAGTCAAAATGGGACTATGGAAATGTCTCCATGGGTGGAAGTTATTCAATCTATGTAAGATTAGAAAAGCTTAATGCAAGAAGGATGTTCAAAGCAATGTACTTTGAATATGAGACTTCCGTTCCATAGAAATTGACCTTCTTTGGAATACTCTGTAATGACTGGTGACAAGGTTTTGGTGACTTTGTGCATAATCATTACAAGAGGAACATTGCATAAAAGTTTAAAATCTAACAGATTTTTGGTAAATGATAGGAATTGGGGATTCTCACATTTAAAATAAGGATTTGGGATTGTGAAATGAGTATCAATGGAATCATGTTCAATTGATCTACATCACAATGCAAGGATCATAGACAAACATAGTGTGCATACTTGGAGTATGGCATAACTATTGTTTAGAGAAACAAAGTGTACATGCCAAGAGCATGGGACGACTGTTGTTTTTTTTATTCAAGTCTTAAGTTGATTGTTTGAAACATTATACAATGAATAATGTGTAATCAATATGGTGATAAATAAAAGGTGGTTCTATTTATATTCAAAAGGGTTCTGAGACCATATTGGATTTGATTATTATTGTGTTTCACTTTGCATGTTTTGACTTCCAAAATAGCTAGGTTATTCTTTCCGAATGACTAAGTTATTTAAACACTCCATAGTCGTTCATATGTTGGAAGTAGGTATGAATCAAGACTATCATGAATCGAGTTTGTAGATGGCTAAATGGGTTTAGTCATAGCAATGGTTGCTACAACATTCATGAGTGCTCATAAGTTATGAGTATTGGAATAAACCCACACTCACTTGTATCACTTCATGGAATTTATCTTGAGTGATCGTGAGACGGTAATATCATATAAATCTTCAAACCTAGAGATATGAGTTGTTACCTATGAGTTGGTTGTGCATTGATTGCACGTAAACGCGTCAGTAACTTGATGTTATAAAACGTACCTTTGTGTACAATTCAACAAGTAGTAAGAACAAGCATAGAAGTCGAAGTTTATCTGTTCCTTCTAGAAATAGAAGCGATATCTGGGCCCCTCGATGATTTTGTTGTGACCTATGTACCGACCGGTCAGAACTAAATTGATGTGTTCGATTAAGTTCTTTGTCAAAGAAATTGGAAAATCGGGAAACAAACTGCTGGACAATAAGTACGACGTTGTTCCATGTATTTGTCCGGCTGATATCATGAGAATAGAGGATTATATGATCACTTATCTAAAATGGCGCTTCATAGTTCAATAGAGTTTTCGAGAGCTACGATTGCTGGTTGGTTCCTGAAGTAACATACGCAAATATAGTTATTAGACTTATCCAAGTGGGAGTCTGTTGGATAAGGTGTCTAAGTCCATAACTTATTTGGTATATACTTGACCCGACCCGACATGGTCCATTTGGGTTGCATTTCATCCAAACTATTTATGGATAATCTTATGAGAGTTATACACATATGTTTATTAATATATTGTAAGTTATAATATATTAATATGAAGTCATGTTATTTAATTAGTCTTAGTCTTAAATTAATTATGAATTAATTTAGAGATTAAAAGGAAGACTAATTAGATTGTGGGCTATTGGTTTTATATAGTGTGGGCTAACACTCATTTGTTAACGGGCTAGGCTTGTATGGAAGTCCATGGATGATCCATGGAGCTTTTAACCCATGGATCCTTGGAAAAGGAAAGGTCATGGGTTATTAGGGTTTCACCCTAATCATGTACACTATATAAGCATGCTTATGTTGCATGAAATAGCCACTAGGGGCACTAGTTGTGTGAGATTTTATGTGTGGCCGATTTTCTATGTGTGTATACACTCTCTCAAAGTTTTCCAAGAGTTTGTGGTGATTTGTGATTCCATTTGAGGCATTCACACTATTGGTGCTTGGCCCTCAAACTCCTCAAGAATCAACCATCATCAAAAAGGTATGTAATCTCTTCTAACTCTTTTATGTTTAAAAGTACCCCATGCCATGTTAGATAGGTTATGAACCTTGGAAAATTATTATTTTGCATGTATTTAGACAAACATAGATCCAAGGTTTATTAGGGTTGCATGCACACTTAGGAAGTGTTAGAGTGCTCAAAACCCAACAGCAGCTGCCTCCTGTACATCTCAAGTGATTCGGATCCAAAGTCTAACATTATATATATGTATGAGTAAAAGTCAGTCTTACCGTTAGTAGGCCTCATTCACGAAGCTGGTCTATAAGGGGTGTTTAAGGAAATTGCCTATAAAATGGCGATTGAATGGGTATCCACTCTTACCCACCGCACTCATGACTAGTGGAGGGTCGTTAGCTGAACGGGTAGGATAGGACGAAACCTTCCATTATAAGTATAATGAAATACTAAAGTAACTAAATGTTTTCATAAAAATTCCCAATCTTAGTTACTTAGGCAAAAGTGAATTGATGCAATCCCATGAAATTACACTTTGTGCCCTTGCGAAGACGTTAGTGGAGCGTGTATGGTTTACCGGCACACTAAATGGTTCTAAGCAAAGGTAGCAAAGGGTGATTCAATGTTTGTCATAGTTCGGTGGAGCGTGTGTGGTTTACCGGCACATCGAATAGGTGACTGTAACATGTGAGGGCACCATGTAAGTTTGCATGGTTATTCACACCCGCTTTGTGATCCTCGGCATCCCAGTCACAAACAAGAGGGGCATATCGAGATTTAAACATGCCATTGAAGTGTTCAATGAATCTCAAAGGATCTAGGAGTTTTCATAGATTTAAAACTTAAATTTCTTTTTCGTTTTTTGTGGTGGAAATTAGTGAATCGTCATTCACTTACCTTCAAATATTCTTCAATTAGGGTTACGACATCCCTCTCCCAAGTTGTAGAATATTGTGTTGGGTCCTAGCCTTAGTATCTCATTTGGGTGATTTACTAAGGACTCAATCGATCAACTAACTTGAATTTGTTTTTCTCCTGTTTTGTAGATGTCAAAGCTCGACAACTATGGTCTTCCCAAATTCCGTGGAACAAGCATTCCACATGAAGATTATGTTCCACGATTCAATCGAGGAACGAGAAATCATGCTTCACTTCCTCCTCCTCCTCCTATTGTTCCCCCGAACCCACAAGATCAAAGAATTGAAAGGTTCAATATCACTAAAGCCCTATTGGAAATGAAACATGAAGATGGTAAACCCGTGTGTGCCCACGTTCTAGGAATGAAATCACACATTGATAGGTTAATAATGTTGGGTGCGTCATTCCCAAATGAGTTGGCTGTGAATTGGGTTTCGCAGTCACTTCCTATATCATATAATGAGTTCAAAAGAAAGTATTATACGATGAATCATGATGACAACCTCATTGACCTAACTTATATGCTCATTGCTGCTGAATCAGAAATGGTTTGGCGAAGCAATGGAGCGTATTTGTTGGGAAAGTCAACCAACCATGATTCCGAGGACGTTCTAGGAGAACTGACCTACGTTTACTGCCAAAATAAAGGGCGTTGGATACAAGTCTACCCAAAGAGCCTGAAGAGTCCAGAAGATGGGAGAGTCAAAGAGTATGGCTGCGCTTCAGGTAAAATCCACTATCTAACTCCATTAAGTTCCTATTCATTAATTCTTAACAATAATGTGATAAGATTACATTTGAATGTTTTACAGGATCGGCGAAAAGGAAGGAAGCTTGGTGAAAGAGCAAGATGAATCTAATCACAAGGAATGGGTCTTGATCGCATGGACTTGAAGATTAGATTTTGAGCTTAGATAGTTATGATAGAGTTGTTAGAAATATTTTTTCTTTTGAAATACATAGTTTTCAATGGATTTTGCATTGTAAGGACAAATGTTTTCCGCTGCTTTTATAAATAAAATAAAATTTCGTTTGACTTATTTATTTGTTTATTTCCTTGCAATGAAATCATTATGAAAATTGGTGTTTGCATATTTCTACAACAAATGGATATGATTCTTATTTATGGTGTTTATGGAAAAATCGAGAATTCACCAAATAGGGAGAGTTTCTCATCGCCCAAGTTTCAATTGGACAAAAATTTGGAATCATGCAACTTGGTTGCACGATGAATGAGAAATTTCATATTTGGAAATTAGACTAATTCATTGACAAAGTGTCAAGTGAACGACTTGGAGATCGAATACACAAAGTTGCGTGTTGATCAAGTCCACCATAAGAGTAACAAAGATATTCGTCATGATTTACTAAAGGTTTAGTAAATATGATTATACTTACAAGATTAAGTGTAATTTTGAATTGATTAAAGGGTTTAGATCAATAGCAGAACGGATAAAAAGAATCAAGTAGGCAGAAAGATAAAAGTTTCTCCACTCTAAGAAGATGGGAGAGTACCTTTTATGCTTTATGATAGGTCTTAATGATTAAGAACCATATCTCAATTGATCCTCTAGATGAGTCTTAGTACAATTGTATGTCTAGGAAGAGGAATCAAGAATTGAAGAAATGGTTAAATTAATAAGTCAATCATACTTCGTTCCAATAACAAGTCTTAAAGTTAAGACTGTGACATCGAGTGAAAAGGTAAGGTTTATAACATTCATTAAATGTGGTAAGTTGTGATGTCTTGGATAAGAAAAAGACCAACTAGGACCAATTTATGAAGTGTTTTGATAAAAGCTACACTACCTCTTGAATATTTGTTTGTCAAGAAATGGTTATTGACAAGAGAATCTTATATGTCAAGGAGTCAGTGGGAGTCTTAATGGTCTTGAAAGGTTTCAAGAACAAATCAAATAAACCTTATCGATCATCACTAGCACACGAGTTAAGGTTTACAACCTATCGTGATGACATTATTTTGGTTCTGTGCCAATCCAATCGAGTTAATTATGTATGAGAGTTCTATGAGTTCTCATTTTGAACGCATAAAAGGCAAAGCACCTTAATAAATGAAATGTACATTGATAGGAAAGGGTGAGCTGCTTAACTACTTGGAAGACATGGTGGGCAGCTGTGCTACCATAAGGCAAGAAATCAAGATTAAGAAAGTTCGGTCCATATGAGTTTGAATTTGTCGTAAACTTTGGTTTTAACAAATTCACATGGATAGGAACACATACATTGTTTAAATCTAAGTGTCATAAGATTTCCTCCTTCATGAAAATGATTGTGAGGAAATGCTTTCACTAAGAAAGATTTTAAGAAGTTAGTGATTGTAAAATTGCATTCTCAAATTCGATTATGGTTGCGGTATCCCTTTCCATAATTTGAATTGTGAGGTTTGGCAATTGTTTACACACACATATGAACTATCTAAGGCAAAGGTGTATAAGGTCAAGAAGCCTTGATAAAAGATTATCAAAGCACTAAGTATTAGAAACATGAACTTAAGAAATCCAATAAGCATTGTTTTTCTGAAAGTTTAGCTGTTTCTGAATACATGTCGAAGCTAGTGGGAGCATAAGTGTTATGTTTATAAGAATCATCATGATAGTGGGAGCATAAAAGTTATGATTGTATGATTATTAAGGCACGTATTGCAAGTTGGCAATATTAATTATAGAAAACAAGAGTCATTCTTTGCAAAGTTGTAAGGAAGGAATAGTTCTTTTGCTATAATTAAGGGAGAGAATATTACGCTTCATTTCAAATCTAAAGGATTAGGTAGAGAAATGTTGATAATATTTAGTCAAGGGTACATAGTGTGTTCTCAAAATTTCGATTATGATTACGACATTCCTCTTCATAATTCGAATTTTGAGAACATAGCCAATAAAACATTATGCATCGTGTCCCATACGCTTCGGGTATAGGATCGATTGCAAATGCTTTAATGTTAGACCATTCTAAAATTTTCCAAATGTCGAGCGCATTTAGAGGGAAAAAGGACTAGAATCGGTTTTGACTAAAATGATTAAACAACTATCAAAGGACAATCCAAAGTTCGACGAGGATTGGTCGCTTGTGAGTAGTTGGAAGTTTAGTATTGGAAAATATGGAATTGTTTCCATATTGGATGGACCATATCGACATCATTACGAATAGATAAGATTCTATTAAGAATGGGTTGTCATATGGAAAATATGGAAGCGTGTCCATATTGGGAATTGAATATTGAAAATCTATGAGTAGATTAGAAACTTTTATGCAAAAGGATGTTTGAAGGAATGTACTTTGAGTGAGAGACATCATATCTGAGGAATTGTCTTGTAACAATCTCCGATAGAAGATTTTGTAATATCATTGGCAATAGTCTTTGTGACTTTGGTGTAGTGACATTACAAAAGGATCATTGCATAAAATGTTAGAATCTAACATATTCTATAAGTGGCAAGAATTTGATATTCTTACACTTATGGAAAAGGATTTGAAGTTGTGAAATGAGAATGATTGGAAATGTGTTCAATGTGATCTATTCCATAAAGTAAGAACCATAGGTAAACATTGTGTGCATGCTAGGAGCATGGGACAAGTGTAATAATTCAAGTACGAAGTTGATTACCTGAAATGACAAATAATGAGTAATCGATATGGTGATAAATAAAAGGTGTTTTATTTATACTCAAAGGTTTGAGGCCATATGGGATTAGTATTATTCTTGTGTTTCACTTTGCATGTTTTGACTTCCAGAATAATTGAGTTTATTAAGAATAATCGAATTATTCAAATGGGCCACAGTCATTCATATGTTGGAAGTAGATATGAATGAAGACTGTCGTGAATTGGTGTGTGGATTGCCTAAAGAGCATTAGACATAAGCAAATGTTTGCTGCAACGTTCATGAGTGCTTATGAATATGAATTTGAGCATTGGATCAAACCCACGCTCACTTGGATCACTCCATGAAATTGTATCACAAGTGATTAGTGAGACGATAACATCTTATATTCTTGAAACCGAGATGTGTGAGTTGTATCTTGCAAATCGGTTGCACATTGATAATATGTAAACGCACTAGTAACTTGGTGTTATAAAACATATGGTTGTGTGTGATTCGGTGAGTGAGTGCAAGCAAGCATTGTATCAAAGTTTATCCGTTCCTTTTATCCAAGGTAGGATAAAAGCGATATCTTTTGGGCCCCTCGATGATTTAGTGATGACAAACGTAAATGCTCGGCCGGGCTAGGGCTAATTTGATTTGTTCAATTAGTCAGTCGTCATAAATCGGAATCGAGATATAGTACAAAGAGAATGATTTGAAATCATATCTCATATGATATCTAGAATGGAGGAATATATGATCCCTTATCTAAGGACACGCGTATCTGATAGGATCAGAGTTGACAGCGGCTTTGGAAAGCTACAATTGCAGATCAGGATCTAAAGTCATACGCATAATAGTTATTAGACTTATCCAAGTGGGAGACTGTTGGATTAGTGTCTAAGTCCATAACTATTTTGGTATGCACTTGACCCAATGGTGCATGGTCTTTTTGGGTTGCCTTCACCAAAGCAACTTGATTGGAGAAATAAATAGAGAGAGAGGTTATTATGATTTATTAATATGTGATAAGAATAATATATTAAAGGAGAAATCATATTTGTTTAATTAATATTGGTCAATAATTAATTAAGAATTAATTTTGTGATCAAATGTAATTAATTAAACTAGAGGGGCTGAATTGTAATTATGTGATAGTTGCAAAATAAGGCAATGGTTATCCTTGTTAAAGGATGGACGAATTCAAGGATAAGGATATCCTTAAAATCGTCCAAGGTCCAAAAGATAGGGATTTTCAAGGTTTATCCTATGGTTGCTTGATGGGCAACTAACTAGATAAGGATAAGGACTGAAACCCTAATCCCAATCCTATATAAAGACCCCTAAGGCCTTAGGATTTCTTACACTTGATCCCTAGAGCATCTAAGGACGAATTCCTACCTCTCTCCTCTCTCTTTATACCTTCTCCACTTGCTTATGGTGTTTGTAAGCCATTAAAGGAGTGACACTTGTGACTCTAAGCCTTCCAAAGTCAATTCAAGGAGGAATTGGGATTGTTATTGCTACATAACAATCAAGGTAATATCATAAACCTAATTATATGTTAATATCGATTTCCATATTCTAGAATTAGGGTTTATAGTCTTGGATTCAAAGCATGTACAATAGAGAAACCTAGATCCAAGCATTAGGGTTTGTATGAGCACATAGGATGTCTTATGACCAAAACCCATCAGTGGTATCAGAGCCTTGACTGGTTTCTATTGTATTGCTGCTTGATATGTTTGAAAAATTCGATTTTTGGTGTTCTGATTGATGGAATTGGCAAGTCCCACTTTGGACTCGACGAGTTGCCCCTACTCGGCGAGTTCCAGAGGGTGACTCGGCGAGTCGGTGCGTCAGATAGAGGGATATTCGGGATTTCTTGCTGTTTTTGTTTATGGATGGTTACCTTATCATGTTAGATCAATATTAATCCGATTATATGATATATTTGACAATATTTTTTATCCAATTGAAGATATTTATCAATTAATAAGATAATTGTTTCCTTATAAGATAATTGATTAATTATTTTGAGTAAATTGATAAATTGTTTTGCAAGAAATCACTAAATAAATCAAATATGGATAATTATGTGATTAAAGGTTAATTTGAATTATTTTTTATTTGATCCTTGTTGTTATGAAAAGTTTCATATTTTGCCCTTTAGGTTTTATAGTTTAAATTTGAACCCAAAAGTTTTGTAGTTTTGAAATTTAAATAGTTGAAACCCTAATGTTTTGAAAAAGGTTTCAAAACTTGCCCTCAAGTTTTGGAATTTAAAATTTGATTAAAAGTTTAATTAGGAATGTTAAATTCTAAAACTTTAGTATAGTTTTGAAAAAGTTCAAATCACATCCTTATGGTTTTATTAATTAATTAAGGTGTATAATTAAAAGAGGTTTAATAAATCCATAAAAGTTTAGGTTTACAATTTAATTGAATTAAATGTATAATTGTTAAATTAGACCACCTAACTATTTTAAAAGTGTAAAATACACCCTATACTATATATAACATTAAAAGTCTAACATTATATATATGTATGAGTAAAAGTCAGTCTTACCGTTAGTAGGCCTCATTCATGAAGCTGGTCTATAAGGGGTGTTTAAGGAAATTGCCTATAAAATGGCGATTAAATGGGAATCCACTCTTACCCACCGCACTCTTGACTAGTGGAGGGTCGTTAGCCGAACGGGTAGGATAGGACGAAACCTTCCATTATAAGTATAATGAAATACTAAAGTAACTAAATGTTTTCATAAAAATTCCCAATCTTAGTTACTTAGGCAAAAGTGAATTGATGCAATCCCATGAAATTACACTTTAAGAAGATGGGAGAGTACCTTTTAGTTATATTGGTTAATTTGGTTATGTTTTGGTTTTTCGGTTAATATGCTCACCCCTAATTATATGGTTGAGATTAAATCTTAAGATCTCTATGCTATTTTGAATCTCAGCGGAACCTTCCATTCTCTCACTCTTTCTCTCTCGCTCTCTCTCTACCACTCTATCTCTTTCTCTCTCTCTCTCTCTCTCTCTCTCTCTCTCTCTCTCTCTCTCTCTTTCTCTCTCTCTCTCTCACTATCTATCTATCTATATCTTGCTTTATATATATATATGACTGTTGATTTATAATATATGTATGTATGCATATAAGCGTCCACAGTCCATATGACTGTTGGCACGTAGTTTTCAACTGCTGATGCACTAGTTCGCCTGGCTTGGCGCTCTTCTGCTAGCCCTGTCTGGCGCTTCTTTGCTAATCTTGCATGGCGCTTCATTGCCAACCTCGCCTGACACTCTCCTGCCAGCCCTGCCTGGTGCTTCCTAACCAAAATTGCCTGATAATCTAATGAGTTTGAGCCATAAGAACTTTCCTATGTGCACATGCAAACCCTAATGCTTGGATCTAGGTTTCTCTAATTGAACATGCAATGTATCCAAGACTTTGATTGACAGATCTAATGAAAACATTCATATCATAACACATGAAATCAGATCTGAAAGATTACCTTGAATTACTTGCTTGAATCTTCTTGTCCTTGGAGCTTAGAGTCACAATTGTCACTCCTCTAATGGCTTACAAACACCAACTTAGCAAGAGGATGATTAGAGAGAGAGGGGAGGGTGAGAAAAGCCGGCCAGGGTTTCTCCAATACCAAGAGGGTGCCGATTTTCTTAACCCTAAGGGTCTATTTATACTAGTGAGCCTCCTAAGGTTTCACCCTTAAACCCTAATTGGATAAGTTAGGCCCTAAGCAATCCAATCTCCTTATTGATAAGCCTTGGACGATTTCTAGGCCTTTCCTAACCCTAAAATCGTCCACTCCCTTATTCATAAGGAAACATAGCCCAAAGTAAAACTATCATACAATTGACAGTTTATGCCCTTTTATTTAATTAATCTCTTTAAGTCACCAAATTAATTCCTAATTAATTTATGACTTATATTAATCAAATAACAATATTATTGTTCCTTATATTATTCTCTTAATATATTAATAATATTTCTTCTCTCATTATAAATCATCCTGTCAAGTTGCTATGGTGAAGACAACCCAAAAGGACCATGCACAATCGGGTCAAATACTTGCCAAATATAGTTGCAGCCTTAGACACTATTCTAACAGTCTCCCACTTAGATAAGTCTAGTAACTATATATACAAGCATAATCCGATTATCAATCGTAGCTCTCAAAGACGCTGTCAAACTCTGATTTATCAATCTTGTCCTTTAGATAAGGGATCGTACAGTCCTCTATTTAGATATCATGCGGACATTTCTATGGAACCAATTGTCCAGCAGTTGGTTTCTCGATCTTAGATTTATTTGACATAGAACTTAATCGAACACATCAATTTAGTTCTGACCGAGACCGACACATAAGTCAAATCAAATCATCAAACGGCCGAGATATCGCTTTTACCCTCCTAGGATAAAAGTAACAAATAAACTTCGACTTATATGCATTTACTTATTCATTAATCAATTATACACAACAATGCGTTTTATAACATCAATTTACTGATGCGGTTTCGCGTTATCAATGTACAACCAATTAACAAATAACAAACCATATATCTAGGTTTTAAGACCATATGATATTATCGTCTTGCGATCAACCTTTTCGTCAAATTCCATAAGGCGATTCCAGCAAGCGCGGGTTTGTTCCAATGCTCAAAACTAGTTCATAATCACTCATGAACGTTGCAACAAAATTTTGCTATGTCTAATACCATTTAGAAAATCTACACACCAATTCATGACAATCTTCATTCATACCTACTTCCAACATATGAACGATTGTGGATTGTTTGAATAATTCGATTATTCTAAATAAACTCAATTATTCTGGAAGTCAAAACATGCAAAGTGAAACAATAGTTAAACATTTAACATAAGACAATAACTTTACTTATAAATAATACTCTTTTATTTATTCATCAAATGTTAAATTACATTTATCTATTACAAGTTTCTAAAATTATCTAATCTAATCTAATATCATCTCTCAGTCCAATACTCCTAGAATGCTGCAAATGCTTAACCCTACTCAGTCCCTTCGTAAGCGGATCTGCTGGGTTATCTTCTGATGATATCCTCCTAACCACGAGGTGTCCTTCTTCTACTCGATGTCTAATGAAATGATATTTTCTGTCGATATGATGAGATCTACCATGATCCCTCGGTTCCTTGGTCAAGGCAACCTCTCCTTCATTATCACATAAAATTTTCATAGGCTCCTTTATGGCAGGCACAACTCCAAGATCACCAATGAAGTTCTTCAACCATATTGCCCCCTTCGATGCTTCGCTCGCTGCAATGTACTCTGATTCGCACGTTGAATCAGCTATGGTTTCCTGCTTGGAACTCTTCCAAGTTACTGCTCCTCCATTAAGAGTAAAGACCCAGCCCGACTGCGAACGGTAGTTGTCCCTGTCGGTTTTGAAAGCTGGCGTCACTATACCCTCGCACCTTCAAGTCATCACTCCCCCCGAGGACTAAAACCATTCCTTGGTCCTCCGAAGGTACTTAAGCATATTCTTGACCGCAATCCAATGGGCTCTGCCAGGGTTCCCTTGATATCTACTAACCATGCTCATAGCAAAGGCTACATCAGGGCGAGTACAAGTCATAGCATACATGATTGAGCCAACTGTGGAAGCGTATGGTACTCGGCTCATTTTTGCTATTTTGGCTTCGTTACTCGGACTTTGAGTCTTACTCAACTTGGCATTACTTTGTATCGGTAATTCTCCCTTCTTCGAATTTTCCATACTAAAACGTTTTAGTACTTTATCTAAGTAAGTGTTCTGACTAAGTCCTATTAGTCTCTTACTTCGTTCTCTCACTATCCTTATTCCCAAAATAGAGGAAGCCTCTCCGAGGTCCTTCATAGCGAAGCACTTCTCGAGCCAGGACTTAACCTCTTGCAGTGTCGACACGTCGTTTCCTATGAGTAGTATGTCATCGACATACAGAACGAGGAAGCTGACTATACTCCCATTGGCCATTGGCTTTGACATATACACATGATTCATCTTCGCTTCGTACAAATCCAAACTCTTTGACTTTCTCATCGAAGCAAAGATTCCATCTGCGAGACACTTGCTTAAGTCCATAAACGGATTTCTCAAGCTTACACACTCTATTTGGATGCTTCGGATCAACAAAACCCTCTGGCTAAGCCATGTAAACATCCTCAGCCAACTTCCCATTAAGGAAAGCAATCTTGACATCCATTTGCCAAATCTCATAATCATGAAATGCGGTAATAACTAGCATCACTCTAATAGACTTTATCTTTGCAACTGGCGAGAAGGTCTCATCATAGTCAACTCCGGGAGTTTGAGTGAAGCCCTTCGCAACCAATCGCGCCTTATATGTGTGTACATGTCCATCCACGTCGGTCTTCTTCTTGAAGATCCATTTGCACCCAACAGTCTTACGTCCGGGCACATTATCAACCAAATTCCAAACTTGGTTGTCATACATGGATTAGATCTCGCTGTCCATTGCCTCTTTCCATTTTGCAGACTCTGGGCCTGCCATGGCTTCCTTATAGCTATTAGGTTCATTTAGATTTATTAGTGTACCATCACTAATATACGTGTCCCCTTCGGTAGTAATATGAAAACCATAAAACTGGGGTTGAACTCTAACTCTTTCGGAACGTCTAAGAGGTAAGGACTCGTCAATTGGTTCAACCAGAGTTTCCTCCTCGGGTTGAGCACCAGCGGTAGAGGTTCCTTCATCAATCGATTCTTGAATCTCTTCAAGCTCGATTTGCCTCCCACTGTCTCCTTGGCTTATGAGTTCTCGCTCTTGGAAAACCCCTCTACTCGCAACGAAGAAAACATTGTCATTCAGTCTATCGAAGAGATATCCAAAGGATTTCTGCGGGTAGCCGATGAAAATACATCGTTCACTACGAGGTTCGAGCTTGTCGTGAGTATCTCGTCTTATGAAAGCCTCGCAACCCCAAACCTTGATATGTGCTAACGAGGGAGCTTTCACTGCCCACATCTCGTGAGGTGTTTTGGCAACCTTCTTAGTAGGGACTCTGTTAAGGATATGGGCGGCAGTCTCTAAGGCATACCCCCAGAATGAGATAGGTAGTGAAGCACGACTCTTCATAGAACGAACCATGTCTAACAAGGTTCGATTACGCCTTTCTGCCACACCATTCAACTGTGGTGTCCTAGGTGGCGTCAATTGCGAAACTATTCCACATTCTTTGAGATAGTCGTGGAATTCAAGACTCAGGTACTCTCCTCCTCGATTGGTTCAAAGCATCTTGATTTTCCTGACCAATTGATTCTCCACTTCATTTTTGAATTCTTTGAACTTTTCAAACATTTCTAAGTTTTGCTTGATTAAGTAAATATAGCCATATCTACTATAGTCATCGATAAAAGTCACATAGAAGCGGTACCCATCCTTTGTGGTTGATCTAAACGGTCCACATACATCGGTATGTATGAGGTCCAATAAACCCTTACCCCTTTCACATGAGCTACTGAAGGGTGACTTGGTCATCTTTCCAAGTAAACAAGATTCGCATATGTCATCTTCCCTAAGGTCGAATGACTCCAACACTCCATCCTTTTGGAGTTGGGCTATGCGCTTCTTGTTGACATGTCCAAGACGACAATGCCACAAGGATGCTCTATCCATACTATTGGAAGAATCCATGCATAAAACATCATTTCCTAGGTTATCTACAATCATAACAATTTCATAAATTCCATTACATGGCAATGCTTCAAAATATAAGACACCATTTAGATAAGCATAAATTGAACCATTATCATTATTAAAAGAAAATCTAAATCCTTGTCTAAACAAACCATGAAACGAAATGATGTTTCTTGCCATTTCTTGCGAGTAGCAACAATTATTTAAATCTAAACATAATCCATTACTAAGCACTAAAGAATACACTCCAATCTTGGTCACAGGCGACGATCTTCTGTTCCCCATGATTAGATTTATTCCTCCACGCTCCACATCCCTATTTCTTCTTAGTCCCTACAATTCAGAACAAATGTGGTAACCACACCCGGTATCGAGGACCCAAGAAATAGCATGAGATGAATCATTAGACTTAATTGTGTAAATACCTGCGAAAGACGGCTTGATCTTTCCTTCCCTGATGGTTTGCAGGTATTCTGGGCAGCTTCTCTTCCAATGCCCTATTTTGTGGCAATGGTGGCACTCTGCCTCCTTTGGGTTAGGGTTCGGCTTAGTAGGATCAACTTTGGTCCCACTAGAAGAGGAACCATCTCGGGACTTTCCCTTGCGGTGGCTCTTAGACGGAGCCTTCCTCTTCTTGCCCCTTCCCTGCCCAATAGCCAAAACAGGAGTAGCGGGCGGATTGGGAGTTGGTGCAACAGACTTGTCCTTGAGGTTGCTCTCAGCAACCCTTAGGAGACCTTGGAGTTTGCTTAGGGTGACCTCCTCCGTGTTCATGTGGTAGGTCATCCTAAATTGGTTGTAACGCGGAGGCAAGGAATGAAGTACCATGTCGATAGCCAAGTCTTCCCCAAAGTCGACATTCAACTTGCGAAGACGATCGACATACCTTTGCATCTTTTGCAAGTGTACGGTTAGAGATTCTCCATGTCCCATTTTAGCAGAGATCATGTTAGTGAAGATCTCGTAACGTTCCTGCCTTGCGTTTTGATGGTATCTCTCCAATAAGTCTTGATGCATTTCGTACGAATACATGTCCTCATAGGACTTTTGGAATTCGGCGTTCATTGTGGCTATCATGATGCAATGAACCTTCGTTGCATCACGTTCATGAGTCTCAAAAGTAGTCATTTCAGCCGGAGTAGTGATTTCTGGATTGATCTTTTCGAGCTTCTCGTCGAGGACATACTCCTTGTCCTCGTAGGGAGCAATTGTGCGAATGTATCTTATCCATTCACTAAAGTTTGTTCCATCGAACGTCACCTTTTGGCAAAGGCTCATCAATGTGAACGAGCTAGCAGCAGCGTTGTTCGCGTTCGACATCTACAAATAGAAAGTACAAAGATTGATTAGAATTTGAATCCCTAATTATCACCCAATAAGAAAAATTAGGGTTAGGATCCAACAACATTATTTACATATTAGAAAAGGGATGTCGTAATCCAAAATGCAAACAATTTGAAGGTAAGTGAATGACGATTCACTAATTCTCCACCATGAAAACATAACCTTAAGTTCTAAATGTATTGAGAATTCCTAGTTCTCGATGAGATTCATTGAACTTTTCAATGGCATGTTTAAATCTCGATATGCCCCTCTCGTTTGTGACTGGGATGCCGAGGATCACAAAGTGGGTGTGAATAACCATGCAAATCTACACAGTGCCTTCATTGTAACAATCACCTATTTGATGTGCCGGTAAACCACACACGCTCCACCGAACTATGATAAACAATGAATCACCCTTTTCCACCTATGCTTAGAACCAATTAGTGTGCCGGTAAACCACACACGCTCCACTAACTTCTTAGGAAGGGTGCAAAATGTAATTTCATGGGATTGCATCAATTCACTTTTCTTAAAGTAACTAGGATTGGGAATTTGAAAAACATGTAGTTACTTTGTATTTAATATTATACTTTTAATGAGGAGATAGAGTTGCCCTATCCTACCCGTTCGGCTAACGACCCTCCACCGATCAAGCAAGCGGTGGGTGTGAGTGTACACCCATTAAGCGCCATTTTATAGGCAGCAACCTTATACCCACCTTATAGACCGGCTTCGTGAATGAGGCCTACTAACGGTAAGAATAGCATTTTAATTATATATATATATATATATATATATATATATATATATATATATATATATATATATATATATATATATTAAGCTTGTAATCATATAGAGTATAGGGTTGAATTTTAAACTTGTAAAATTCTAGGGTTTGAAATTTAAATTGTCTAAATTAAACTTTTAATCGCAAAACTTAAATTTCAAAACTTGAGGACAAGTTTTAAACTTTTCAAAACACAAGGGATCAAATAACAAATAATTTAAATTAACATTTAATCTCATAATTATCCATATTTGATTTATTTAAATGTTTCTTGCAAAACAATTTACCAATTTAATTAAAACAATCAATCAATTATCACATAAGGAAATTATTATTCAATTAATTGGTAAATATCTTGAATTTGGTCAAGGATATATTCAAATATATGTTAAAATCGGATTTATATTGACCCATTAAGATAAAGGCAAGTTTCCATAAGATAAACAACAAGAAATCCCGAAACTATATCCTTCTGACGCTCGAACTCGCCGAGCTCCACAATGGACTCGCCGAGTTGTGGCCTACTCGCCGAGTCCACTATGGAACTCGCCGAGTTCATCAGGCAGAAGGAGAAAAATCGAATTTTGCAATTAACAATCAAGCAACCAATGCATCAATTCAATAGAAACCAATCAAGGCTCTGATACCACTAATGGGTTTGAGCCATAAGAACTTTCCTATGTGCACATGCAAACCCTAATGCTTGGATCTAGGTTTCTCTAATTGAAAATGCAATGTATCCAAGACTTTGATTGATAGATCTAATTAAAACATTCATATCATGACACATGAAATTAGATCTGAAAGATTACCTTGAATTACTTGCTTGAATCTTCTTGTCCTTGGACCTTAGAGTCTCAATTGTCACTCCTCTAATGGCTTACAAACACCAACTTAGCAAGACGATGATTAGAGTGAGAGGGGAGGGTGAGAAAAGTCGGCCAGGGTTTCTCCAATACCAAGAGGGTGCCGATTTTCGTAACCCTAAGGGTCTATTTATACTAGTGAGCCTCATAGGGTTTCACCTTTAAACCCTAATTGGATAACTTAGGCCCTAAGCAATCCAATCTCCTTATTGATAAGCCTTGGATGATTTCTAGGCCTTTCCTAACCCTAAAATCATCCACTCCCTTATTCATAAGGAAACATAGCCCAAAGTAAAACTATCATACAATTGACAGTTTATGCCCTTTTATTTAATTAATCTCTTTAAGTCACCAAATTAATTCCTAATTAATTTATGACTTATATTAATCAAATAACAATATTATTATTCCTTATATTATTCTCATAATATATTAATAATATTTCTTCTCTCATTATAAATCATCTTGTCAAGTTGCTATGGTGAAGGCAACCCAAAAGGACCATGCACAATCGGGTCAAATACTTGCCAAATATAGTTGCAGCCTTAGACACTATTCCAACACAATCTCCTGCCAGCCCTCCCCTGCCTGCCTTTCTTGATGCGCGACCACTAGCCTTGCTTAGTGTCTCCGAGCGACATTGTCGAGCTCCTTGCTATTGAATTGGGTTAGCCCAAGGCCTGACCTAATTGTACCCTATAAAGTGAACAGTGCCTCATCCATATATATATATATATATATATATATACACACACACACACACACACACACATATATATATATATATACATATGCTGTGTATGCATATTTTTTCGAGATTTTTTTGCAAATATGTCTCTACATGACCGATTTGATTTTTTATTCACATTGTGAATCTGAACTGGGTATAATTTAGCTATAAAAATTCACAATGAGAATTTCACTTGCTATTATTCACAGTATGAAACTTAACCGAAAATAATTCAGTTTTTAGCATATTCACAATTCACATTGTAAATCTTAGCTAAAATTTCGAGAAAAAAAACACTTTTTATACATCAATATGAATGCATATTTCAATAGTATAATAAATTATGAATTTTGATATATGTATTTTATTTTTTTATAAAAAGTAAACCTACATATCAAAAAACAACAACAAAACAAAATGAGTATTTTTTTAAATTAATTAGTAAAATTCTCATGTGAATTTATTCACATTGTCAATCTCAACTGTATATAATTTAGTTTCGAAGATTCACAATGTGAATCTGACTTACTATTATTCACACTGAATCTAAACTAAAAATAATCCAGTTTTCAACAGATTCACAATATGAATCTGAGCTAAAATTTTGAAAAAAATTGTTTTTACAATAATATGAATCTATATTTGAAGATTACAAAAAATATCAATGATGACACATTAATTAATTGTTTCAATAAAAAATAAACCTTAACTTTTCAAAAAAACAAAAAATACGAAATGGATTTTTCTGAAAGAATATATATATATATATATATATATATATATATATATATATATATATATATATATATATATATATATATATTGTTGAATCATGAAAGTGACCTTCTTAAACATGACCTACCACAGCCTTCGAAGATCCACATTCAAGTCAGATCAGCAACCGCATCCAAAGTCGTCATCATCCGTAGTTCACTATCTACCTTTCTTAGTTTAGCTCTTTATCTACTTTTTTTAGGATAGTCTCTTTTGTCTGGTATGCCTTGCATGGCTACGTATTAGATAGTTGAACAAGTGTAATCTTTGAGCCTCTATATATAGGACTCAATGTTTCTTATTTCAAATACATTATCACATAAAACTTCGCATCTTAAATATCATATCTAGTGTTATTTCTCTCTTCTCTCTCTTACTAGTAAAGTTCACTATATCTGATACCATCTCTCTTCCGAGCAAGTCATTATTGACTTAATCACTAAGTTTAATCTTACTTACTAACTTGGTTTGAATGTATACTTGATATAACACCTGTTGTCATTTATATTTCCTTACACTTCCACACCTAACTCTGTAACTATCTAACTTATTATTATTTTTGAGCTTTTAGATCCTTTGAGATAAACTATTCCGCAACTATACTTGTTCTAACGTTTGTTCAAGTGTGTCTGAAGGTTTTCTCTCAACAATTGGTATCAGAGCCAAAGTGGTTGCCTTTTGAAGCAAAACTCTGATTTTCAAAAAGCCTTCTATACCACTAAAGCTCATCTCTTCAAAATAAAAATAAAAAACTTTTCAAAACAAGGAAATATGGCACATGCATGAACTCTTAATGTATCAAACAATGTTGGTGGTTCGAATAGAGCACCGATACTTATGGCAAATGAATATCATCACTGGCCCCAGAGAATGGAAAGATATTTAAGGAGACTTGGAAGAGACGTATGGAGATCTGTTGAAGAAGGGCCTCATATCCATGTTCTTACTCAAGTATAAATCGATGAAGCCATAGCCAGACTAGGAGGAGGTCAACCAGCATTGAATCGTCTCGCCAAAGATGATCTAGAAAAAATGGAAAATGAATCTATTGCCTTTCATGAGATTTCATGTGAAGTTGCGTCTGACAAGTTCGACATAATCATAAATTGCAAGTCTGCAAAGGACATCTGGGATGTTCTTAAAAACCTGTATGAAGGAACTAAACAAGCTCAATACAAAAAGCTTACTAATGCACTCAATGAGTTTAATAACTTTAAAGCTCATGCGGGTGAATGTTTGGAAGATTCCTTTAAGAGGTTTAATCTGATAGTCACAAAACTATCCAATGTTGGCATGGTCCGAAGCAACCATGAAACAAATCTTCAGTTTCTTAACAGTTTAGGAAGACACTGGACGATTGCCAAAATGATTGTTCAAGGGGATAGAAAAATTCATTCTCTATCTCTCTATAAGCTCTATGTTGAACTGCAAGCCCAAGAATCTACCGTATTCAAAGACTGTGCAGACTTCGGTGGTCCACTAGCCCTCGTAGCACAATCTCCTCATTCTCAATAATACTCTGCAACATATGACAACTCTCCGCAGTCATATGAAGCAGACTCAGAGTATGACGACGAAGAAGAATTTCAAAACGCAATTGCTCTTGTTAGCCAAGAATTCAACCGACTACCACCTTCATCGTTCCGAAAGAATCAGCAGTATAACAAACCACCCTTCAACCAAAATCTTAACTCTTAAAACAATCTCTCTCGTTTCACTAAAAACACTCACCCACCACCGCAGTCACAAAATACTCAATCCAAGGAGGCACCGAAGCCTATCCAAACCATTGACTCCGGTACTCCCTCAAAAGACATAAGTGATGTTGTGATATGTCACAAGTGCAACAAAGAGAATCATTTTTCCAAGGACTGCAAGGCAAATATAGTGAAAGATAGAGCATTCTATCTCAGAATGACTCAGGAAATGGAGGAAAAAGAAAAAGGAAGGGCATATGTTGCTCAAGTAAAAAGAGATCATCAAGTTTGGTCCTCTGGGGATGAAGATGAGGATATCAGCAGCGTCAAAGGAGGGGGAAGATTGGTATGATTGCAACTACTGATGAGGATGATTCTACAAAGATAGAGAAGAATTACTGCTATATGGCAAAAGATGGGACACTTAACATTGTCGCACAGGTAAAACTTATGATTCAAACTTTAAATTATAACATGCATGATTGTCATCCCTTCATAGATAACCTTAATGACACATGTGCTGCTGTCCTTACAGACTATAACAAAGTATTATATGAGAAGAACATTGCATCCCAGGAGATGTTTCACGTAAAAGGACAACTGGACAACAAAAGACTCAAAATGGCTATGTTATCAAAGGACTTAATGTTAGAGAAAGATGCTAGAATGTTGAGTGAAACATAGTTAGACATAGCTTTGAATCAAAGAGATTTAGCTCAGAGTGAAATTGTACGCTTAAATATTTTAATTGAAAAACTGTTTAATGAAAGTGAAGCCATCGAGAATCTTGTTAACAATGGGACCACTGATAATACTTACAATTGGGTTTGGTCGAATGGGTACTCTACCGCAACGACCTCATCACCCCGATTCGATAAGGACCGTCCCTACGTCCCTCCAGATCATAACTTTATGTTTCCCGTCAATGACAAAACATTTCCTGAAGATATCAAAGTTCACTTTGGTAGACTTCATGATCTGAGTAACAATTGTGTTATCGAAGAAATTCTTCCCGAATTCTTTAATACTATTGATAGCACCACTCTTCCCAGTTCTCAGACTTCATCAATTTCTGATGAGGAAATTGTCATGGAAGATTCCGAAGTCTCAATAGACTTCCCATCTCTGCCGTCAGACGGCAGTATCCCTTACTGCAGTCATGAACCGCGGTCTGTCCATCTACCTTCCATCAATTGTCCCACCAATGTATCCAATCAAACTTATTCTGCGGTTGTTTAAGGCTCCGAACCGTAGACCTTAGTCAAAAGTACAATGACCACCCAACTAATTCATCATGACTTACCAATCGAGAACTTTGAAGTTTTTCAATATTCCCCGAGTACTGAACTCTCCAGTTCAGATGAATCAAGTCCTTGTTTTTCAAAAATTACCAAATGTTTCAAGGAAACAGCAGCTCAATATCACTGACTACAGTTCTCCTAAAACCGAGGCAAAAAAGGCTTTCAAGGAAGAAGTTCGATACCGTGGCAAAAAGCGTGAAAATCTTTCAAAACAAAAGCAACTTTTCAAAATTCCCAAGTCTAGAAGTCCAGTAAAACTTGTTTTCTCAAATTATCTGTCCAAAAACCCTGCAGTCAGGAAAACAAAGAAAATGGAATGTACAGTTCCTAAATCCATTCCAAACTCATCTGACACAAACCAAAAGAAAGTAGAGTTATTTCAAAGCAATGGTTTTCAAATCTATTCCTCAGATGATCCAAAATGGAAGGGTATTTTGCCAACTCCAGCACTTTTAAAGTCACATCAAAGTTTTAAGAAATCACTTCATAAAAGGTCTACACATGCTTTTACACATGCAAAATCTGCTTTTTCAAATCCTATTTTCAGAACTCACAACCCTCAAATTGGTCACAAGCATACCCCCTCACCAAGACCACTGATTAAACAAAATGTCAAGACAAATGACAAAAGTTCAGTTTGCAAATGTCAGTGTCAAAAGATTTATTCTCATGTCAAATCACGTTCTTTTCAAAAACCTCGTAACTTTTCTCAATCTCACAAAACTCCAAAAAATCTCAAACACCCAGGACTAGATCTAAAAGTTGATACAAAATTTGTCCTTGCAACCTTGTATCATGCATCAATTAAGAATTCATATGTTTCCTCGGGCTCCAAACTCATTTGGGTGCCTAAACTGACCGTTTAATTCTCAGGGTTTGTGCAAGGAGGACCAAGAAGAAGAATGGTTAATCGATAGTTCCTGCTCCTTGTACATGACCGGAAGGTTAGAGTACCTTCGGGATTTCAGGCAAATTTGTAACGGGGGTAACATCACATTCGGCAACAACGCGAATGGGATCATCCGAGGTTATGGTGTTCTTACTACTGGAAATTTTTCTATAGAAAAGGCTGCTTATGTGGAAGGTCTTAAACACAATCTCATCAGTGTTGGGCAATTATGTAAGGAAGGCCATTGGGTTGAATTTGATAACCAATTCTGCTACATAATGACAAGCGATAGGAGCACTTTCCTGATCAAATCCAGATCTGAAGGTACTATGTATCCTCTGGATGTCTCTTTGATCATCGGGAAACCGCAACTATGTTTCCTATCAAAAACCATATCCGAAGTTAGCTGGCTCTGGAACCGCAAGCTCGCTCATCTCAACTTCCGGTATATCAACAACCTGATCACAAGGGAACTTGTCCATGGTCTCCATATTCTTAAGTATCACAATGACACTCTCTACCCTGCATGTGAGTGTGGAAAATAGTCCAACGCAAGTGATCTTATAGTGATCGACTCCTCAATCTAATAACCACTACAACTTCTCCATATTGATCTCTACGGTCCATCCACCGTAGCCAGTCTTCACCACAAGAAATACATATTGGTTATAGTAGATGACTTCACACGTTTCACATGGGTCTTCTTTCTTAGACTCAAGCCAGAAACACCACAGGCACTTATCAATTTTATCAAGTAAATAGAACTTCAAATCAAACTACCAGTGCGTCGCATCCGCTGTGACAATGGAATCGAGTTCACTAATCATCATCTAAATAGTTTCTTGGTGTCCAAGGGAATAAGTCACAATTTCTCAGCTCCATACACCCCATAGTAGAATGGAGTAGTAGAGCGAAGGAACCGCACACTGGTAGAAGTAGCCAGATCTATGCTCAATTTTGCCAACCTTCCTCTCTACTTCTAGTCCGAAGTAGTGGCCACAACATGCTTTGTGCAGAACCAAAGCATCGTGTGCAAACGTCTCAGCAAAACACCATATGAGGGCCTCAACAGCAGAAAGCCTAATGTACGATTCTTTCACATTTTTGGATGCATATGTTTTGTGATCAACAACAAGGATCATCTCAACAAGTTTGCACCAAAATCTGATGAAAGCATCTTCCTTAACTACTCAACAACTAAGGTAGCCTATAGGGTTCTCATAAGACGTACGAGACTAATAGTCGAAAGCTTTGATGTAAAGTTTGATGATTATTATGTCCGCAACACTGCTCCCTCCACCGAGACTAAAGCAATCCTTGAATATGATATTCCTGACTCTTCGGGTCCGTTAAACATAGTTGAAGTTAACTATGATGATCTCTTCGACCCAATAGAGACTGCTAAACTATCTGAGGTTCTTGTGTCTCCTGAACCCCAAATGCAACATGCTGAAGTATCCGGGCCTACAGTATCCGATGATGTGTCGCTTAATACTTCCACCTCTCGGGTTGAGGGAGAAAACTCAACTCCAGATCATACGACAACCATCGAGGTTCCAGTACTAGAAGAAGAAGCTCCAGTCCCTCTCCGTAGAGGATTTCAACCATCAAACGTTTCTTCGAACTTGGATGATGAAGACATAGAGAATATAGACACCAGAACTGACCCAAGAATTCTCACAATTCCAACAATCCATGAGGAACTTTCTCAGGCTTAAGAGGATCTTCCATCAGCAATCCTGGGGGAACCTCTTCCAATCGCTCAAGAAAATGCTAATCTCGCTCCAACTGTCCAAGATGATTATGCAGGATGTTCTCAAATCCAGGGGAACTGTCGTCTTTAATTGCATAGTCTTCCGATATTGATGATATTCCCTCTACCGCAGCTGCTGATCATCTGCAACCCCGTCTACACGTATGGACGAAGGACCACCCATCGGGTCAAATCATCGGCAACCCATCCATAGGTATCCAGACTCGATCTTCCAAGGATTTATCTGATCACTGTCACTACGCAACATTTATGTCCTCGGTCGAGCCAAGAACGATCAATAAAGCATTACTAGAATTGGACTGGATATCTACAATGCAAGAAGAACGAGATGAATTCAAAAAGAAACAAATTATGGCAACTCGTTCTGAAGCAGCAAGGTCACACTATCGTTGGCACTAGATGGGTGTACAAGAACAAGCTGGATGAATCCGGTGCGGTCGTCAGAAACAAGGCAAGGGTAGTTGCCAAGAGATATAGTCAACTTTAAGGTATTGACTATGATGAAATGTACGCTCCGGTGGCACGAATGGAAGCCATCCGAATCTTCTTAGCATACACAACTCACATGAACATTAAAGTAAATCAAATGGATGTGAAAAGTGCTTTTTATCAACGGTGAATTAAAAGACGAGGTTTATCTTCAGCAACCTCCTGGCTTCGAAAGTCTTGAATTTCCTTATCACTGTTACAAACTTAAAAAAGCAGTCTGTGGTCTGAAGCAAGCTCCAAGAGCATGGTACGAGACTCTCTCATCATTTCTTGTCTCATCAGGGTACGAAAGAAGAGTGATTGATCCCACTTTATTTAGAAAAGAAAACGGTAGTCACCTTATGCTGGTACAAATATATGTGGATGATATCATCTTCAGATCCACAGATCAAGGAATGGTGGATGAATTTGCAAAGCTCATGACTAGTAAATTTCAAATGAGCATGAATAGAGAGATTAATTTCTTTCTGGGTCTTCAAATCAAACAAATTACGCAAGGAGTATTCATTCATCAAGAAAAATACACCTCTGAACTGCTAAAGAAATACTCAATGAACAACTGTTCCTCAGCAAAGGTCTCGATGGCCTTCGGACATAAAATCTTCGCTGATCCTACCGGTGAAACCGTAGATCACAAAACTTATCGAGGAATAATTGGTTCATTGATGTACCTCACCGCAAGCCGACCATATATTGTCTTTGCAACAGGTGTATGGGCAAGATACCAGGCTGATCCAAAAATGTCACACATGACCGTAGCCAAGCAGGTTCTAAGATACTTAAAGGGCAACAAGACTCTTGGTTTATGGTACCCTGCAAGAAATGACTTCACCCTACAAGCATTCACTGATGCGGATCATGCTGGATGCAGACTAGATCGAAAAATCACATCTGGTGGATGTCAATTTCTGGGTGGAAGATTCGTCAGCTGGTCATCAAGGAAAAAAAGTTGTGTATCATTGTCTACCATAGAAGCTGAATATGTGGCCGCAGTCAGCTGTTGTTCACAAGTCTTGTGGATGAAAACACAACTTATGGACTACGGATACAGAAGGCTGAGGATACCAATTTATTGTGACTCTGAGAGTGCTATAGAAATTTCTCACAATCCTACTCATCACTCTAAGACGAAGCATATTGAGCTACGGTATCACTTCATCAAAGACCCCATTCAGAAAGGTAATATCGAACTAATTTTTGTCAATACTCATGAAGAGACTGTTGATGTATTCACAAAGGCACTTGACTCTACAAAATTCAACAGTTTCTTACAAATGTTAGGAATGATGAATCCAGACCCACAATTCTTTTTGAATTGATAGGTACCGCAGACCACCCTTGGTCTCTGTTGCGGTCCTAATTGAACTAATTTATGATAGATAGTTTTGGTGTATCCTATGTACCGCAGTATCTCTCTTACACCGCAAATATATATCATATCTATCTTTCAATGGTCCTTATTGATTGTTGTTACTAATTTTTTTTGTTCAAGTGTTCTCCTCAGCTCTTCTACTGCAGTCATCTAACCATCCATCCGCAATGATAAAAGATTCATCCGCAATGAAGTCTCAATTTCTCAACTACTTCATAAATTCTTGAAATGTTGTGTGGTATTTAATGATCCTTCATTAAATAAGAAAAATATTCTAAAAAAACATTCTTGGTATAGCATATCATCGTTTCAATTCTACTTTTTAAATAAACCTTGTGAGAGACCTATTTTAGGTATGATGACAAAAAGAACAGTTTTCTATAAAAATCTCTTTTTAAGAGATATTTTTTCATTAAACTGTCTCTTCCTATTACCCCAAAATGTCAAATCCGTTACATCTTCCTCCTTTACACAACGGATTAACCTCCTCACCACACGTTCTTCAGACGTGATGTTTTAGGGACTGACGTTTCATTAATTGCAACCGCTTTTGGAAACTTCAAAAATAAAAAATAAATCTTTTAATAAAATCATTTGTGGCTGGGATTCCATCCAAATAAAAAAAAACCCAAATGTTTTATTTTACCCGACTCTAATTAGGGTAAAATCAATTAAGTTTTAATTCCGCCACTATAAAACCCTCTTTTTCTTCCCAAGAAAGGTTTACGCTCTCTGAAAACTCTCAAGATGAACTTCATCTCCTTCATCTTCTTACACTCTGTTTTCTTGCAAGTTCTTGAAACTTTTTTAAAAATGGTGAAATCGAGTATCTCCAAGAAACACTCCAAAACATCTGTCTCTGCTCACCCAACTGGTTCAGACTCTGCCTCAAGAGCCCAAATGCCTGTGATTGCCTCAAGCAATTTTAGGGTAGTGTTTGATGTGCATTCTTCTTACAATGATCCAATCAGGTTGATGATCAAGTTCTTTCCAAATCATCCATTGTTCGGTCCTTTTGATGCCTTCACTGGCGTAGTTCCACTTTCAACACTCTACAAATGTGCATTCTCTGCATATCTCCCTCTCAACAACCTTTAAGAGGTGCATCTGAATCTTAGGAATGATTCTTTGGTTATTCTGACCAAAGAGAAGTTTCTTAATGCCATTAATCTGTTAGTTCATCCTTCAACAAAGTTCTTCCCTCCAAACACAACTGATATTTTGTCTTCACTTTACCAGATGGGTTAGCAAAAGAAGCTCAAAGGCGTAGGCGAATTTAAGAAGAATCAGTTGCCTACAGTATGACAGTTCGTTTGCCAATTCGTAATCAGCGGTCTGTCTGGCAGGACCGGAGGCACTGATAACATGGGCCTCAAGTTATTAGAGTTAGTGTGGAGCATCTTCACTGGCCATGATGTCAACTATGGTCCGATTCTATAGGATGATTTCCTGCAGGACATTCCGAAGGAACGTCCAAGAGAAAGACCTACCGAACTCACCTTTGCAAGATTTTGGTCTCTGTGCATCTCCGATCTTCATGCTGATGCGGGACTGAGCATGGGCAACGATGTCAACCTCTTTATCACCAGAGATCTTAAAAGGTACAACCCTTCTAAAGATCAATCTCTTTTTGGACCTATTAGACGACTACCAGCCCACATACTGTCTACACTTGGACTTGAAAGCAATGATGTCACAGATCACTTAGAGGCTAAGAAAGGTATTGAACCATACCCTCCTACCCCGCCTCTACATAGTCAGAACATACAAACCTCAACCACACCCATCAATCCTGATAGTACCGCACCCCCATCCTCTACTATCCTATCCAAATTGCCTTTATCAGAAAGGGCCAAGAAGGTTGCCTCAGCCAACCAAGGCGCCCGCAACATCTCCAAGAAAAGAAAAACCAAATCCACAGACCAAATACGTGACCGGACAGATGCCACAGCCTCTGAAAAGGCTCCGGTAGTCCTTGGGGTGGCCGCAGACCCATTTAATACAACCATCGAATTCCACTTAGACACAGAAAGTGTGTCTGTTTCACCTACTTGTGGAGACTCACCCCCAAATCACTCCCAAGAGGATGGAACTGGTTCTCACCCTAAGGTGTCTAGGGCTTCCCATCTGCATTTCTTTTCACCTGAGGATTTGAACTACATCCTTTTGTTTGTAACCCGTACACTTCAAACACCTTCCCAACCGCAGGGCAATTCTTCTGCCCTTGCCAGAACTGAGCCGATGCCAGACTTGACCACGGGTCAAGGAGACCGAGGAAGCTCAGGAAATCCTACTCCGCTTCCATCTTTTCCAGGTGGTTTAGGCACGGTGAGAACAATTGTGCAAGGATCCGTGGACCCGAGGGACACCTCGGTGCTTTATCAAGGAATTGACGATATTAATCTTAATGATTCATGGAGTAAATACAAGCCAAACAATGAAGCTGAAACAAAGAAATATGCTGCTTTCAAGCAAGAAAAGATAGACAGACCAAGCAGCTTCAACAAAAACAGCAAGAGATTCACTCAGTGGCGAAGTATTGGGCAGACGCCATTAATAACGCTCACATCGTAGACAAAATTCTGAAAATATAGGAGTTGATGTCCCCAATGGCTGAGACAGTCCACAACGCTCAGACCTCTCCTGGTGGTGAAGTTCAATCAAAACCCCCTCCAAATCCAAGTGTTAGAGATTCTAAAGAAGATGGGACCGCAATTGAAGTTAGCTCCGTACCAACATTTGGGCTCGATGACTTCGATATCAATGAAGTAAATCAACTTGCTCCTTCTGATGATGATTTAATGATTTTGGATGAAGAAGAAGCATCGAGTGGTTCTCAACACTCAACCTCTAACCCTAAAGAGAAAAAGAAGAAAAAGAAGAACGTTGTATCAAGAAAAGAATTTCTAAATCTACAACCAAAAGTAGATCAGATTCTTGTTGCGATCAAGCCCACACAACCACAACCTGAAGACATTCTAGGACCGTAGTCTTTCATTAAAAGAATATAACGACTAGAAACTCGTGAACGTCTGTGTAACGTCCCAAAAATCCGTACCAAAATTTTTTCTTTAAATCATTACAAAAACCATGTTTATAAAAACATAACATAAAGCATAACATAATTCAGAGTATTAATTCCAAAACATGATTTTAGTACCAGAGTAAAACATCCCAGACTGACTAATCAATGGTGTGCTCCATGCGATCACTCCGAGCTCTTCCCACCAGTACCGGAAGTACCTGAAACCAAAACTGAAAACCGTAAGCATGAAGCTTAGTGAGTTCCCTAACCTACCACATACCCTGCATTAGCACACACAACACATATTGGGCCACACCCGCTATTTCGGGCCTCGCCCCCTACCTCAGGCCCCACGCACTACAACGGCCCCGCCGCTTTAGGCCCCGCCTGGCTTCGAGCCCCGCTTGGGATATAGATATGTCTCGCTTAGGTCTCGCTTGTCACTGGGCCTCACCCGCTAACATATACTATCACATAAACATATCACAACACATAAGCTAAACATATATTAATGAATCTTGTCCTAAGGCCTCGCCCTTGTCCTGTTACTGATGAGTCATGGAACCCCGTCCACGCTCCTACTGATAGTGAGTTACGGGCCCAACCCACACTCACTCCTTCCATAGGTTGGGCCTCGCCCCTGTTCTACTGCTAATGAGATGTGGAACACCGTCCACACTTTGCTATTGGTGAGATACGGGACCTAGCCCACACTTACCTCTCTACCAGGCACATACAAGTATCACACAGACAACAAGTATACTCTATCATGCAAACCATTTCTTAGGCACCCGCCTGCTATCAATGGACCTTGGTCCTAAATATCATATTGGCATACAATGCCTAGGGCTAACCCCTGGGTCTTCCTACTCATATCTATATGAGCCGGCATTGTGGCCTTAGACCCATTCACACAAAGGGAAACTCACCTGTACTGCTGAACTTGCTGATAACCCTCTGGCTGCTGCCCGATAATTCTCTGAACCGCTGCCCACTAGCTTCCCGAGCTATCAATATCAATATCATATAACACTTAGTCCCAAACTGAAATCTTAGAAGCCGCCTAACTCCACTCTTGCCAAAGTCAAAGTCCTGGTCCAAGTCAACCTTCTGGACTGACTCTACTCGTCGAGTCCATGAATTCAGAAACTCCCATAATACGACTCAACTCGCCAAGTCACCCCAAGACTCGTCAAGTTCAACGATATCTGAGTACCATCCTGCCTAACTCACTGAGTCTCCACTCAACTGACCGATCTAAGTCTTAACCAGAAGGGTTAGTGCTTCGCGACCTGACTCGCCGAGTCCAAGAAAGGATTCGCCGAGTCCATGACAATCTTCAACAGACTCGCCGAGTTGTTCTTCCAACTTGTAGAGTCCATGCCCATCTTCATCCAACTCCCCGAGTTCACCCATGTGACTCTCTGAGTCGCTTCAGTTCTTAATCCATACAGTGGCTTTTCGAGCCATGCAGGGGCTCCAACTCATAGATCTGCTCTTCCCAAGTCCATTCCTCACATAAAGTTGCAAACTGTACGTGAAACCAAAGAGATATGGGCTTAAAACACTCTAGGGCTAGGTTTTGTGACCAAGGGGCTTCACCAACAGCTTATTGGCATAAACTTTATGGCTTTCTGGATCCTTAATAGCCTATATCTGAGTTAGCAACCTCAGATCTACTCCAAAATTGGAATAAACCTCCTCTATACTCAAAATGCCCAAATCTCAACCATAAGATAGATCTAAATGCAATAAGGTCAGCTTATTACCTCAGAGGATCTAAAAAGCGAGACCAACTCTGGATCTAAAGCCAATTCTTGAATCACCAAAGGTTCCCTTCCTCCTTCTTCCTTCAAATCACCCAAAATGGCAAGAAAGCTTGAATGTGCTAAAATGGAGGCTTAGGATTTCGTGTTCTGGATAAGAGAGGCTATAGAGAACCCTAAAGGAGAGATTGAGATGTTTATATAGTGCACAAAGCCTCGGACTTAGGTTTTCCCAATCCAGACCAGACTCGCCGAGTCCACTTTCCGACTTGTCGATTCAGTCACTTACTCTTTGACCCGGATCCCGCTCGGGCCCATCGAGTTCCACCCTAGACTCGACGAGTTGACCCCTTTGACCCAGGGTTTTCCTTTCTTTTCTTGTTCTTTTTGATTATCGGTGTTACAGTCTGGCTGCTGAGCAACTCTCTCTGAAAGTTAAAATGGGAATTCGTTCTTTGGATACAAGTTGTAAGGCTGACCATCAATAGTTTATGGCTACTACGGAGCGCCTCATCTCTGAGGTATCCGCAATCAAGGTAGAACTTCAAACAACCATTGCGGATCAGTCAACTCACTCGAAGAAGATTATAGATGAAATTATACTGCCTATGAGTCCACCATCTCGGTCCTACAATCTACAATCAAGGCGTTTGGCACAAAGTTAACACCTTCTCTGGACAAACCGGCTGCTGACATGACCCTCTATTGTCAAAAGATAGGTTCGCTAATGTATCTAACAGCAAGTCGACTAGACACAATGTTTTCTGTTTGATAATGTGCTAGGTTTCAAGCTAATCCATGCGAACCTCACCTGCTGTGTGCAACATAGGCAAGAAAAATATGAACTGACTCCAGCCTCGATACGGGAGCGAAGGTCTCTTCATAATCAATGCCTTCTTCTTGACAATAACCTTTCACAACCAGTATTGCCTTGTTGCGAATTACGTTTCCTTCCTTGTCCATTTTGTTCCTGAAAACCCACTTAAGACCAACCACAGAAGCATCCTTTGGAGTTGCAATCAGTCTCCATGCTTTGTTTTGCTCGAACTCATTGAGTTCGTCCTGCATGGCCTGTACCCAATCAGAATGATTGGGTGCAGTGTTTATCGTCTTTGGTTCAACCTTGGAAACGAACGATTTAAACATACAAAATTCCACTTTAGAGAATAGTGCATTTTGTTTCGCTTTCAGTTGAGAGCGCGTGAGAACTTTTTCTGATGGTTTACCAATAATTTGTGTTTGAGGATGATCTTTGGTCCATTTGCTGAGTGGTGGGTAATTAGGATCATAAGAGGGATCTAGTTCAGCATCCACTTCTTCTTTGAGTTCTGATTGAATCTCATCATCATTTGAATTTTCATTCTCCCCCTCGAACAAAGATACTTCCTCCGGTTCAGGCTTAGAAGACTTTCCCTGGACTTGGCTTTTGGTTGGTGTTGATGATGATGGACTCTCCCTTAGAATGATGAATCTTGGTTATTTGGAGGACACGAACCCTCCCCCTAAACATAAGAACTATCTCTGGGAGGTTCGCTTGATTTAGACTGTTCGGTTGCTTGTTGTTGTTCATCTGCCATTTTCTCTGCAATGTCATCGATTATCTTCTTCAGGTGATCTACCTTGTTATCTACAGCTTCAGATTCGGAGTAAATGGCCATTTCTAGTTCATCAAATAACAACTTGTACTACTCAAAGAGATTTGAAATGGGTACAGTAACTTGACCAGAAATGAGAAATATTTCCTCCACAGAGCCTTCGGTCGTCTTTAGTTTCTTGATGTAGTTGTCATCGAAGGTAACATAATAGGTCTCCTCTATTTTCTTTGAATGCTTGTTGAGAACTCTATATGCTTTGAAGGTCAATGAATAACCTAGAAAGATTCCTTCGTTTGCTTTGACATCAAACTTGTTTCGGTGCTTCTTTGAATTGAAGATAAAGCATCTTGAACCGAACACGTGGAAAAAATTACATTGGGATTTCGGATGTTCAAGATCTCATAGTGAGTGATTGAGAAATGTTTGTTGAGATAAGATCTGTTTTGTGTAAAACACACAGCAGCAATGGCGTCAGCCCAAAAGTATAGAGGTAGAGAAGCGAAGCTCAACATGGTTCAGGCTGCTTCACATAGAGATCGGTTTCGCCTTTCAACAATCCCGTTCTGTTGTGGAGTAAATGGAGCCGAGAAGTTGTGAGTTGTTCCCTTCTCTACAAGAAAATCTTCAAAGTCTTTATTCTTGAACTCTAATCCGTTGTTGCTTATAATGTTGCGAACTACCTTTCGTAGTCGAACTTCTATCTGTTTGATAAAGAGTTTAAGTTTGGGAGTGGCCTCCGATTTCTGATTTAAAGAGAACACCCAAGCAAACTGAGAGAATTCATCTACAATAACAAGTATGTACTTGTTACTGCCAATGCTTTCGATTGAAGAAGGACCACATAAATCAATGTGCAGTAATTCGAGTGGTTTAATAACTTTTGTGTTGATTCGAGAGGGATGACTCTGCCGACTTTGCTTTCCCATTTCACATGCAGCACACATGTGTTCTTTATCGAACTTCAGAACAGGAAGACCTCGAACGTGATCCCCAAGCACTAGTTTGTTGATGTCTTTAAAATTGAGATGACAGAGTCTTCGGTGCCATAGCCATCTTTCGTCTGAATGAGCCTTTGATAGCAAGCAAACTGCTGGTTTTCCTCGTATGGGATTGAGATTCAAAGGCTACATCTCTCCTTTTCGCTTCGATTTTAGCAAAATGTTGTTCATCTTCTTTTCAATAATCTCTGAGCCATCGTAATCGAACGAAACCTTTAATCCAGTGCCAACCACCAGTTGAGAAACACTGATGAGGTTGTGTTGTAGACCTTCAACATACGCCACTTTTCGTATTGAAAAATCACCATTGGTAATCATGCCATAGCATTTGATTGTGCCGAAAGAATTATTACCATACTTCACACATCAACCATCTTGAAGTGACCGAAATTCCCTCAGTTCCTCCTTTTTTCCTGTCATGTGACGCGAACAGCCACTGTCTATATACCATTCATCATCGAACTGCTCGTCACACATAACCTGCAAAAATTATGCATATTTAGGAACCCAAAGTTTCTTGGGTCCTTATGAGCCTTTTACATAACAGGGAATAGCAAGGGAAACATCGACCATAAAGGTTCTTTTTATTAGAGTTGTTTCATCTTTTCTTTTATGGTAAAAACTTTGATTTTATTAGATTTGACCATTTCAGATTCAATTTATGATTTGTCATCGACAATCATTCGGTTCTTCACTTTGGAATCAAACGTCGTCTTCTTTTCAACTTCTGGAAAGAGCTTTCCTTTACCTTTTCTATCATTCTGTGAATGAGAATGAGAAGGATGAGATTTGGCAGAAGTATAAGACTTTTGATGATTGCCCTTACTTGGTTGGGAGCCGAAACTACATTCCCTTCGGTTCCTCTCAATGGTTGATTTAGGCTGAAACCATCCTTTCAGTTTCTCACACATTGAGGACTGAAACTTCCTTTTTGGTTGTTATCCATCTGATGACTGAAACTTCTCTTTTGGTTGCCTTCACTATGAGGACCGAAACTCTTCTTTCGGTTGTCTTGACTCTGGGGACCGAGACTATTCTTTTGGTTGTCTTGAATATGAGGAGCTGAGTTTGTTTTTGTTTCTTCTTTTGACTTAGAAGTTTTTCCATAGCGAACATAATTAGGATTTTGAGATCGCCAAAACTGCTTCCTTTCTGTGAGATTCTTCTTGTATCTCAAATTTCGTTGATGCTTTCTCTCTAACACTTGTTTTGGAGTTTTATGGATGTTGGCCTTTCGCTTTGGTACTTGAGCATAACTTCCGCTCTTTAGAGAAGAGGTTTTGCTTGACATCTTGACTGGTTCGTCTGAGTCAATTTTAGTACCACTTGTACTCGACACATCAAATCGAGTAGGATCATTAAGTGGTTCTTCCACATACCTACCTTTCACTCTCCATGATGTTTTCTGAGACAGACCTTCTATTTCATCAACATTATCTATCGGTGCTGACCAAAAAAACTCATCACAACCATCAACATTATCTTCTTATACTAATGTCGTTAGTTCGGCTATTTGTTGCTGTGTAACTCCTTGAACTGTGTAAACCTGATTTGGAGTTGTTTTTACCTTTTGAGATACAACACCTTTTGCCTTGAGAATTTTGGTCTTGTTTTTGATGAGCGAGCGAACTTAACAGAGTTTTCAGAAATAAGATTTTTATTGGTTTCGGGTTCGCTCTTGACAAATTCAGAACAATCCACCTCATCTTCTACAAATATCACACTCATATCTTCATCTTCATTGAATTCATAAGTGTTTTCAATATCAATTTTGTTTTCTGAATTCAACTTGGCATTCAAAGAGTCCAATTTCTGTACAGTTTCGATTTTGATTTTTAATTTGTCATTCTCATCCAACAAAATTTTGAGCATGTCTTTATGGTCTTTTGACTTAATGAAGGATTCTATTTTGTCAAGGCCAATTTTGTAAGAGGGAGATATATCATCAGAAGAAATAATGCTTTCACAATTGTATGCATCGGCATCGATTTCATCCTCCTTGAACTCAAGGAAGGGTAAAATCATACGATGTATCTTCTTTCCTATATCACAATTAGGATGCAGTTGAGTAATGTTGGCATATAATCTTTTAGCAATTAAACAAAAAACATTATGTTGTTTCAAAAGCTTTAAATTATCTCTTTGCAAATAAATTGTTTCATCCCTAGAACTAATCAACTCCTTCTCCTTTTGCTCTATCCAAATACACCTTTCCTCATTCTTCGATGATACCCTGCTGATTTGATCAGTTAGGTTAGAGTTTGTGACACGAGTTTGAGATAAACTACCACTTATACTAGAAAATTTTGATTTTAATCCATTTAGTTCCTTTTCATAGTTTGTGATGGGGATATTTAAAGAAACAAGAATAGATTGTACCTTCTTGATCAACTCATCGCATTCATTGATCTGCACATTGACAGTTTTCACTGCAAAACACCTGTCTTCTCGCTCTCTCACTGCGTCTCGGACCCCATGGGTGGTATAACCTCTCATTTGTGACACCTCAGAAGTCACCATCAGACCCTTTCAAACAACTTTTTCTTCTTTCACCAACAAAGCCCTGCCATGAGTGGGCTTCCTCACTTCCTCATCTTCAGAATCAATCGACCAAACTTCAACATCGCCAAATTCATCATCAACAGTATTTCCCTGCACAATTAAAGCATTCATTGTGTTATGAGATCCGACTTTCTTTTTCTTGATTTCATCCGATCGATGTAAGAGGCTCGCTTCCTCGTCATCATCGTCACTCTTTTCAGACTTCTTTCATAACATGCAATCTTTGGCAATGTGATTTTTGCCTCGACAATAGTGACAGTTAAAGCCTAAGTCACCACCAACGTTTGTTTCCTTCTCTGGTTCGTCAGGCTGAGAAACATTCTTCGGTTCCTCCATCACCTTCTCAGCACTGTAGCTTCCCTGCCACTTTAGGTTCTTGTTGGCTGGGAACCTTCTTTTGATGAACTTCTTGGGATTGGACACCGTTAATACAAAATCTTCACTTGTTAGATCATACTCAGAAAGATCTAAATCTTCTTCTTCTTCAACAACATTCTTTCCTTTCGAGATTAGAGCTAATGACCCCATGCTAGAAACCACATTCGTTTCTTTAGATACTACACTCTCATGTGACTTTAATATTCCCACTAGCTTTGCAAGAGAGTAAGCCTTGAATTGTTCTTGTGCCTTCACAGTGGACACCACAGCCATCCATTCGGTTCTAAGGCCATTCATAAATGTGACCTTTTGTTCAATGACTTTCCTTTCTATCCCATGCTTTATCATTTTACTAAGGAGATGATTAAAGCGATCGAAATCTTGAATAAGCTTCTCTTCAGGATTTTGCTTCAAGTCACCAAATTCCGAGAGCAATAAAGTTTGGATGGAATGCTAAAGATCTTCAGCTGTGGAATATAGTTCCTTCAACCTATCCCATATCTCCTTCGCTGTTGTGCATGAACTCACCAATCGAAACGTGTCCGATGGTAAAGCAAACCTAATCATCCTTAAGTCTTTGATGTTGCACTGAAACTTCTCTTTCTCATATTGGGGAATATCTTCACATCGTTAACGAGTTGATTATACTCCTTTTGAGTCTTGTCAATTCTTGAAGTGCTAGAATGAGCGAATGGACCAACTGTTATCGCCTCCCAGATCAAGTATCCATTGTCTTCTGAACCAATCACATAGTCTTCAAAGTGATGCATCCATACCTCATAATCCTGAGTGTACAGTATGGGAATTCTCGTCGTCGATCCAATGTTGTTGGAGATATTGATTGGGGTTGACTGGGAATCATCCATGGACATGACGATGTTTGTTTAAAAACCTTCTAAAAGACCAGACTTGTAAATAACGTTAGGGTATGATCGATTTAAAGAACTACGTCAATAGATAATGACGGCTCTAATAATATCAATCAAAGCGGAAAAACCATAAGATCTTTTTCGACAGAAGAGATGTGTATGGATTACACAGTCACCTACTCTGATACCAATTGTTGAGTTGAAAAACTCTGATCGATTAGATCTTCAACAGGTTAAACAGCAAAAGCAAACAAGCAAACACAGAAAAACACAAGCCGGAATCAAATAATGCTTAATGATTCAAATTAGTCACGCCTCAACAGAGCTCGATGAAAAGCTTCCACTATAGAGGCGATCTAGGGTTTGTAGTACAATTATGAGAATAATAAAAGCGATGTTTTCTAAGGATGCATGCATGCATCTTCAATACTAAACCCTAATAAAACAATCACGGTTGGATAGGCCCAAACCGGATAACAAAACTGGGCCAAGGACCAAGCCCAATGACGCAACACATTCTAACCCAACCGGTGGTCTTGTAAAAGCAAACACCTCAAACATCATTGGCGTTGACACTAGAGGTTTTGAATAATTCGCTTCTTTTTCCAATTGCTCTTTTGGTAAAGGCTCCTTCCATTCCTCCCACTCTTCTTTCTTCATGCGTTCAAATTCATCATGCTGAAGGGACTTCATGTTTTCTTGTTTCACCAAATTTCCATTGGCACAAGATGGGAAAGGAAGAGGTGGTCGATACGGCTCAACAACTGAGAAATCATAATTTTTTTTTATCGCCCACGACGTGGGACTATTGTCTCCACATCATGACGACTTGGCATGTTCACGATACTCTTCTTCTTCTTTCTTTTTTACTTCGAGTCACTGATTAGACTCCTATTCAAGGTCCTTTATATGCTCCAATTCATCTTCTTCTTCTTCTGTATCAATGGCCATGACTTGATCCATAGGGATTGACTCGACTTTTCTTGAAAGTAAATCTGATAGATTTTCTTGTACAAGTTTTGTAAATTTCCCAATTTGTGTGTGGATGCTCAAAATAGATGCTTGTTGAACTCTAAGTGTTTCATCAGTTGCATCATGTCTTTTTTCGCTAACTTCCATGGATCTGAATAACATCGACTCGAGATCATCTATCTTGTAACGACCAAAAATTGCAACCAATTTAAAATTTTCGAAAACAACTCGATTCCATTAAAGTTATTACAAAAAGGTTTTCAATACGATTTATTTTAAGTATTCCCAGAATCTCATCACGACATAAATACGAGGAGCGGTACGATCATGCCTTCGCCTTGCCACGGTCTCCTGAAGAACCTGAAAAACATAAAACCACAACTGTAAGCCAGAAAGCTTAGTGAGATATCCCCAAAATACCAACCCCATATACCATACACGCATAACATGCCATAACATATCCGATCACAGAACAGCCATGCACTTCGGGTCTATTGTGGGACTGGTCCGCCGCACCGGCCAACAGTCCACCTGGTCCACCCTCTGAGTCTAGCCATCACCTCGATTCTGCAGTGTGATTGGTCTGCCCGCACCGGGCCTACAGTCTACCTGGTCCACTCTCCGAATCTATCCACATACATCGAGTCTGCAGTGTGATTGGTCCACCCGCTCCGGGCCTTCAATCCACCTGGTCCACTCTCTGAGTCTACAGTATGACTGGTTCGCCCGCACCGGGCCTTCAGTCGGCCTGGTCCACTCTCCGAGCCTCGGCACGTCTGGTCCGCCCTCTTGGGGCCTACAGCTTATCCGGACTGCTCGCTGGGCCTTCGGGTCAACCGGTCCGCCCTGGGTATCTTGGCCTACAGCACAAAGCAGGACCCGCCTCAACACAACTCCAGTCCAAAAAACCATGTGCACATAAACATACAATCATATAGCAATTCACAGTCAACAAGCCGATCAAACAGATCACATAACATATCATCATCCTAACCAGGATACCGACCTAACCGGTCACTAGCATAGCATCACTCTACATCTCAGAATACCGATCTCAATCAGGTCTCTAACATATACCATCCTAGCTACCAGGATGCAAACATATCAAGGCAATAACTTAACAACAATACCCGGATCTCAATCCGATAAGGGCCGGCCTTGCTGCCTTAGACCCTGTTGATATAGTGAGGATAACTTACCTCGAAACTGTCGGCTGAAAGAATAAGATCCCGCTGCTCTAAACTCCGACACGAACTCCTCCACTGAACAACACCCAAGCACTGAACTCAATAAATACCCATAATTACCAAAATACCCCTGGAGGGCAACTGGTCAACTCTTGGTCAAAGTCAAAGTCAACCCCTGACTGACTCTACTCGCCGAGTCAAAACGATGAGTCGCTGAGTCCCAAAGCTCAGAACTTCCCTCAATCCGCGACCTAACTCGTCGAGTCACCCCGAGACTCGCCGAGTTCAACAATTCTGAGTCCACTCGCACACAACTCACCGAGTCATCCCTTGACTCACCAATTCTTGACTCAACCAGAAAATATTGGGACTCTTCGACAAGACTCGCCGAGTCCAAGAACAGACTCGCCGAGTTAAGTCTATCTTCAACCTACTCGCCGAGTTGTTCTTACAACTCGCCAAGTTCCAGGCCATCTTCATCCAACTCGCCGAGTTATTCTTCCAACTCGTCGAGTTCTAACTCATCTTCAAGCCACTCGTCGAGTCTACCCATGTGACTCGCCGAGTACCACCGGTCTGAATCCATACAGAAGAATTCCAGGCCATGCAATTGATCCAAAACATAGATCTATCCTCCTACCACCCATCCATCACGTAAAGTGGCAAACTTTATGTGAATCCAAAGAGATCTAGGCCTTTTACACTTTAGGGCTAGGGTTTGGGACATGATGGCTTCACTAAACACTCAAACACAGGTCCTTTAATGCACTCTAGACCTTCTCCATTCCAGATCTGAGGTAGCAACCTCAGATCTAACCTCCAATCTCCAAAACATACCAAGATCAGCTCCCATAAACCCCAAAATGATGAATCTATATGATTAACAGCCCAAGAACGAGATAATACCTCAATAGAACACCCCAACAACAATGAAACTCGAATCCAAGCAAAGCCCCTTGCTCCTAGCCTCCTACCCTTCAAGATTTCCTCAACAATTGCTTCTCCAAGCTTCCAAATGCAACTTGATCTACTCATACACGAAGGTTAGGGTTTCTGGACTTGAGGATGAGTAAGGAGGTTGGGGGAATGGATGTTATGTTCTTTATATAGGGCTCAACCCCGAGAATTAGGGTTTTCTCCACTTAGCGCCTACTCACCGAGTCCAATACACTGACTCGCCGAGTCGGCCACTTAACACGCGACAAAGTCGTGGCTCTACTCGCCGAGTCCACCCATGGACTCGTCGAGTCTCTCTTTCCCATATTACTCTTTTAGCCCTTCAACTTTAGTCTTGCTATTCCGGGATGTTACAATTCTCCCCTACTTACATTAGGCTTCGTCCTCGAAGCCTGCAACAACTCAACTCCTAGAACTACTCCTGCCATGCACCACCTGGCATTGACCCAACCAGGTTCCTTAAAATACAACCCTAGAACCAGAAACTCATTTTCTCCTTCCTTACGGTGTCCTGACCACTGTCTCGAGCCGGCCACTGACTTTACCCTCTGATAACTCCACTTAGCAACTGAGTACTACTCATGATGCAACACTGCTCCAATTCACAACCATTACTCGACCCATATGAGCTAGAAAATAACTATGCATCACCGGATTCCAGATCCGAGTCCAACTCTAACCATTCTGCTGACAGAAAGGCACATTCTTCAGAGCAACTCCTATGAGCTCTCCTCTTGCAATCACATACACATGCTGAACTAGCTCTAGCACCCTCAGGTTGGGAAAACCCGATACACTGATGACATCTCCAAACATCCCCCAGGATGAACCACTACTACAAACACAATTCCCTAATCAGAATCACACTGAGAGCCCAAGACTCCCTCCCTGCATCCCTTCCGAGCCTCTTGGCTCTACACCCGCGGAATTCCTTCCGCGACCACAGCAGACATCCCAAACCGGATGTGCTTCCATTCCACTGCCGCAAACACGCTGCTCAGTAACCATACTCGGATCATTCTAACCATAACTCTGCTCTGCCGCTTTCACTTCCGCGAATTCGCACTCCCTCTCGGAGTTACACTCCTCTCTCTTTCCTTACCAAGGAGAACCACTTGGCTACCTTGACACTACCACAAGTGCCACGGCGCTCGCCAATGCTACACCACTCCTTCATAGCGTATCCGCTATCCACCCATCACACATGCTCTAACTTTGATCGCAGGGACTCTCAAGCCCATGCACAATCTCCACCAATCAAGATTAATACATGGGGCCACACCTTTTAATGCTATTACACTGCAACATACACAATCCATCTCCTCGAACCGCTCTATCAATACCTGCAGAGTCTTTAGCATGACTGGACCGCCTTCACAGGACTTCAGCCAATCTGGACCACTCTCAGAACCTTCAGCCAATCTGGACCGCCCTCCAGTGCCTTCAGTCTGGATGGACCGTCCTCCGAGCCTTCGGCTTGACTGGTACGCCTACCGGCCTTCAGTCTATCCGGACCGCTCAGCTAACATCCATCATTCCGAGCTATCTCTCTGGGAGACCCTCTCATGCATACTGTTCTAGCCCTCTAGGGGTTCCGAACTCTATCTCCATCATACATACTCGATCCCGGCCCGAATCCCAGGCCCTCCATAATCAAGTGCCCTAGGTCTGTATCCCGCCCCGCATGCCCGACACTTGCTCCTACCAGCCTACACTCTGGGCTGGCAGAACACCGCTGAATCCCAACAGCTAAGCAACCTCACATGCTCATCGATCTTCCGGAGAATTTTCCAATTCTCCCCCACTTAGGGTGCTGACTATCAACCACCGGTCACCATCACCGACCTCCCAGAACAACTCTGTACAAAACCAACACTTACACGCAGACTGATTCCCACTAGCACTAGCAACCTTCACAAAACACATTTCCACACTGATCATCCCGCTCGAAAGAAACTCAATCTGCAGCTAACCACTCTCAGAAAGCAGGCGCTACCCGGCCTTCAAACCAATGCCAGATTTCCACTAATAATCCTCAGGAATGATAACCAACAAAAATTTCCAATACAATAACCCATAACCAAACCACAACCCTCAAAAACGATGAATACCACATCGTAAACCACACAAAGATACCAGTACATAAACAATACTCCATAATAAACACAGATAACAAGACATCAAGAAAGAAACATACCCGCAGCTGCATCCGGCACTGCTCTGACCTCCTCTGCTGAAAGCTGAAAAGCACGACCCTGAGCCCTTGGGGGCTCCGTTCCACCCTGACCTCCACCTGTGATCCTCAAAGTGGCCAGTGCTGGAGCCTGCACCGGTCCTGCAACAATCTGTGGACAGTTGACCCTCAAGTGTCCAACCTGATGACAATGATAGCAAATCCTCAAATCCTGAGCCTGCGTTGACTGTCGACAATCCCTCGCATAGTGCCCCTCCTTTCCGCACTTGCGGCATGCGCCACCGGACCTACAAAATCCGGTGTGATCCCTCCCACACTTCCCACAAGTGTGGCTGCTCAGATCTCCCACTCTAGCATTAACGGTCTTGGACCATTTCGGCGCCGGCTACGACTGCACCGGAGCCTGCCTCAGCTCACGCAACTGCAAATCAATCTCTAACTCACGCCGTTTGGCGGCCTCCTGCAACTCCAACAAGGTCTCGCACCTCTGCGCAGACACAAACTGTCTGATGTCCCTCTTGAGCATGTTCAGATATCGAGACATCTGAGCCTGCTCCGAAGCGAACTCTGGGCAAAACATCGCCCTCTCAGTGAACATCCTGGTGATCTCGGTCACCGACTCCGAACCCTGCTTCAACTCAAGAAACTCCTGAGCCAATCTTTCCTTCTCAACTTACGGGACATAACGAGTGCTGAACATCTCTCTTAATTGATCCCATCAAACCGCAGCCCTTTGCGCATCTGAAAATGACCCCGTGGTCAATCTCCACCTATCCTTCGCCTCGAACCTCAACAGGTTCAGAGCACACCTCACCCTCTGATCAGCAGGGCATGAACACGTGAAGAAACACCTCTCCACGTCCGATAACCACCTCATAGCAACAATCGGGTCCTGAACTCCATCGAAGGTGGGAGGCTTCGTATTATCGAAGTCCCGATACTGAAAACCCCGACCAGCTCCTCCCCCTGCCGCTGCTACAGCCGTTGTAGCTGCGGCGGCAGCCGTCTCTGTGAGAGCTGCATAGCGCTCATCAAAATACTCAACCATGGCGGTCTTCATCGACCCAAACAGTTCCGGCAACTCGGCCCTGAACAACGCAGCAACCTCATCATGCAGGATCTCACGAATCCTCGCATCCAACTCACACGTGCTCAACTGACCAATAACCTCGGGCGGCACAGACCCGCCCGGAACTCCCTCTCCTGCTCCCGATCCTTACCCGGATCCACTCCCAGTATGCCTCGGAATCTCCATACTGAAAAACACCACAAAAGCTCAGACACTTACCACTATCCCGGGAACCAACTCTCTCAACCCAACCCTAGAGGTCATGGTTTCCCTGATACGCATATGGGTCCTGTGCTTTTAGTAGTACGGGCCCATACTACCTTCCACACCTACCCATATTTGTATGAAGTACTACCACAACACCCTAGCGAAAACATACAAACAAGCGCTCAACCCTCACCACTAGAGGAACATTGGAAATCTCCCACAAGGAAACCCTAGGCTACAGGCATCACAAATCAGGCAACATTATCATGAAATCCTGAAGATCCCTAGCCTAACACTAGCATGCTGTTCTATCAAAGCTCAAAAACAAATATCATGTATGGCATTTTGGGGTTACTTACTGGCTCCGGCTGATCGTACCTCCGCATCCTCCTTTACTCATTTTGAAAACCATTTTAAATTCTCTTTTGAAAACACTCCTTGATTTGAGACTGGAGTCACACTAGTGTTCCTCCAATTCACTCAAACCAAGGCTCTGATACCAACTTGTAACGACCAAAAATTTCAACCAATTTAAAATTTTCGAAAACAACTCGATTCCATTAAAGTTATTACAAAAAGGTTTTCAATACGATTTATTTTAAGTATTCCCAGAATCTCATCACGACATAAATACGAGGAACAGTACGATAACGCCTTCGCCTTGCCACGGTCTCCTGAAGAACCTGAAAAACATAAAACCACAACTGTAAGCCCGAAAGCTTAGTGAGATATCCCCAAAATACCAACCACATATACCATACACGCATAACATGCCATAACATATCCGATCACAGAACAGCCATGCACTTCGGGTCTACTGTGGGACTGGTCCGCCGCACCGGCCAACATTCCACCTGGTCCACCCTCTGAGTCTAGCCATAACCTCGATTCTGCAGTGTGATTGGTCTGCCCGCACCGGGCCTACAGTCCACCTGGTCCACTCTCCGAATCTATCCACATACATCGAGTCTGCAGTGTGATTGGTCCGCCCGCTCCGGGCCTTCAATCCACTTGGTCCACTCTCTGAGTCTACAGTATGACTGGTTCGCCCGCACCGGGCCTTCATTCGGCCTGGTCCACTCTCCGAGCCTCGGCACGTCTGGTCCGCCCTCTTAGGGCCTACAGCTTATCCGGACTGCTCGCTGGGCCTTCGGGTCAACCGGTCCGTCCTGGGTATCTTGGCCTACAATACAAAGCAGGACTCGCCTCAACCCAACTCCAGTCCAAACAACCATGTGCACATAAACATAAAATCATATAGCAATTCACAGTCAACAAGCCGATCAAACAGATCACATAACATATCATCATCATAACCAAGATACCGACCTAACCGGTCACTAGCATAGCATCACTCTACATCTCAGAATACCGATCTCAATCAGGTCTCTAACATATACCATCCTAGCTATCAGGATGCAAACATATCAAGGCAATAACATAACAACAATACCCGGATCTCAATCTGATAAGGGCCGGCCTTGGTGCCTTAGACCCTGTTGATATAGTGAGGATAACTCACCTCGAAACTGTCGGCTGAAAGAATAAGATCCCACTGCTCCAAACTCCGACACGAACTCCTCCACTGAACAACACCCAAGCACTGAACTCAATAAATACCCATAATTACCAAAATACCCCTGGAGGGCAACTGGTCAACCCTTGGTCAAAGTCAAAGTCAACCCCTGACTGACTCTACTCGCCGAGTCAACCCGATGACTCGCCGAGTCCCAAAGCTCAGAACTTCCCTCAATCCGCGACCTAACTCGCCGAGTCACCCCGAGACTCGCCGAGTTCAACAATTCTGAGTCCACTCGCACACAACTCACCGAGTCATCCTTTGACTCACCGATTCTCGACTCAACCAGAAAATATTGGGACTCTTCGACAAGACTTGCCGAGTCCAAGAACAGACTCGCCGAGTTTAAAGCTATCTTCAACCTACTCGCTGAGTTGTTCTTACAACTCGCCGAGTTCCAGGCCATCTTCATCCAACTCGCCGAGTTGTTCTTCCAACTCATCGAGTTGTTCTTCCAACTCGTCGAGTTCCAGCTCATCTTCAAGCCACTCGTCGAGTCTACCCATGTGACTCGCCAAGTACCACCGGTCTGAATCCATACAGAAGCATTCCAGGCCATGTAATTGATCCAAAACATAGATCTATCCTCCTACCACCCATCCATCACGTAAAGTGGCAAACTTTACGTGAATCCAAAGAGATCTAGGCCTTTTACACTTTAGGGCTAGGGTTTGGGACATGATGGCTTCACTAAACACTGAAACACAGGGTCTTTAATGCACTCTAGACCTTCTCCATTCCAGATCTGAGGTAGCAACCTCAGATCTAACCTCCAAACTCCAAAACATACCAAGATCAGCTCCCATAAACCCCAAAATGATGAATCTATATGATTAACAGCCCAAGAACGAGATAATACCTCAAAAGAACGCCCCAACAACAATGAAACTCGAATCCAAGCAAAGCCCCTTGCTCCAAGCCTCCTACCCTTCAAGATTTCCTCAACAATTGCTTCTCCAAGCTTCCAAATGCAACTTGATCCACTCACACACGAAGGTTAGGGTTTCTGGACTTGAGGATGAGTAAGGAGGTTGGGGGAATGGATGTTATGTTCTTTATATAGGGCTCAACCCCGAGAATTAGGGTTTTCTCCACTTAGCGCCTACTCACCGAGTCCAATACATTGACTCGCCGAGTCGGCCACTTAACACGCGACCAAGTCGCGACTCTACTCGCCGAGTCCACCCATGGACTCGCCGAGTCTCTCTTTCCCATATTACTCTTTTAGCCCTTCAACTTTACTCTTGCTATTCCGGGATGTTACATATCTTCTCGGATTGGACTCGTTCTAGTTGGTAGAGATTATGCTCTAGTTGTTGATATTTTTCCGTGTCTTGAGCTCTCATGTATTCCAATTCATAATACCTTGCAGAGTGAGGTCTTCCACGAGATTCACATCTCTCGTGTACCACATTAATTGACCCATCCATTTTTGTGAGCCTATTTTCCATGGCATCGAGTTTCTTCATTACCATCATTAAGACTTCAGAAACTCCATCTTTACTTGACTTTCCTCTAGTGAAATCCTCCCCTTTTGGGTTGTGATACTCCCTTGAATGCTTGGCGAATTCTTCAATAAAGATTTATTTGTTGTCGGATTCTTCTTTGTCATGGGCCCTTGCAAGTCTAGAAGTTGACAAGTGCAGACATTGACTCCATCATAAAATATCGAGATTTATTGTTGCACATTGAAGTCATGTTTAGGTCAATGTCATAACAATCTCTTGTAACGTTCCCAAGCTTCATATAATGACTCCCCTTCTAATTGTTAATTGAAAATTTTGTATGTTTCATTTAAGCTTTGCCACTTTCAAAGGAGATGTAAAATGGTTTATGAACTTAGTCTTAAAATCAGCCCATGTCATGATAGCTCCAAAGGGAAGAGATTTTAACCATTCTTTTGCTTCACCCTTCAACGTGACTGGTAAAAGTCGAAGCATCACTGCATCTTCACTCACGTTTAGTGCATTAAAATAATGTGAAATCTCCACCACCTCTTCTATATACTCATAAGCGTCCTCGTGCTCCTTCCCATAAAAAGGTAGTTCCCTTAACATCTTGAGAATGTGCACCGGAAGTTCAAACTTTGTCGTGGCTAGGATTTTTGGTGGATCAAGACCCCATCTATTGTTGTTCCTCACATGTCGCTTGTATTCTTCCATTGACATGTTCGTGATGTCCCCCATTTTTTCCTGCTAAGATAAAACTAAAAAAACATGCGGAAAAGGAACTAAAAACAAATAAACAAAAAACTAACTGAAGAGAGACCGCGACGTGGTGAATATCACAACGACGTGGTTGCGTCTTAGAGAAAAGAAACTAAGCTAAACAAATGAAACAAGAGTAACTTTTTGTGGTTTTTACCCCACAAAAATGATTGAATAACTAAAAGCAATTAAACTAATAATCAAACAAGCCATTCGCCAGCAACAACGCAAAAAACTTGATGTGCAAAAAATATACCTATCAACTTTTAAATTTATAACCTAACAAACTTATACTAACTATGCACCTATAGGCAGTGTACCTACTCAGATTATAGTATAGCTTGGGTAAGTTGGGTGTCGATCACAGGGAACGGTATTTAATTAATTAAATAATTACTAAAAGCTAAACTAAGAAAAACAACTAAAAGTAGGGGTTTTATCTGATTTTACAAGTTCAGAAAAACTTAAGCACTCAACTAATAATGATTATAAATAGTATACTAGAGCACTTTTGTTTAGTTTCGAATCCACCTTTTTCTTATGGTTAGTACTCATTTATGGATTACTTAAGTTGGTTACCAATTTATATGTAATTAGTGATATTGGTCAAATCTACTAATCTTTTCACCAATTCATGAACTACCTTGTATGGTCATACACAAGAAAAACACAAAATTAGTTATTCATTATAGATGGGCTATGTAAGATTTATCTAAGCAAACACAATTATGGTCACAATTATGTTCTCCAACACAACTAAATTTGTTACTATTATTACTTATCTAAGATTTGGTCGATCCTAGCACTAGCAATTTAATGGTCACTAAATAACTAGGTAAACAAGTTCGTGTAATTTAATTGTCACTAAACTACACTAAACTTGAATTTAACCAACAGAGTCACAAAATTTAACATGATACGTAATGATAATCAAACACATGCATAAACCAAATTCATATAATCCATAAAGTAAGAAACTAACTCATAATTTTAGGTTTCATCTAACTAAATCAAATCAAGGGTTTTTAGCCCATAATCACAATTGATGAACACATAAACATAAGTTAAACTAAGCTAAACATCATTAAACTAGGCAAACCGAATGTGTAGATGTGAATCCTTGCTCCAATCGACTTCCTAGCTTCCAAAATCGGCCCCAAAGGGTTCTTAGAAGGGTTTTTGTCGCATTACTTCTCCTGAAAGTCACCTCCAATTCCCGAATTCGTCATAATGTTCATATATATATATATATATATATATATATATATATATATATATATATATATATATATATATATATATATATATATATATATATATATATATATATACTTACCTAAAATCTGGCCACCATGACGTGTTAAAGGCACCACATTTCGGTCCTCGTGTTTATGCCGTATTCTCCAAGCCAGCGTCAAGAATCGCGAATATTCCATTCACCACGTCATGGTTATCGAGAATCAACTTTTTCTCAAAACATGAAAGTTGTCCGAAATTGTATCTAGTTTTCAGATCATTTTGAATCACATCAATCGGAGTTATGAGTCATGAGATATGGCCAAAATACTGAAAAGGTGTCAAGTCTAGCAACATTCTTTTTTGTGTCTTCTTCTTTCCTGAGGTCTTCATTCTTGCTTCCAGCTTCCATGTTGCTTCCAAGAATGTCTTTTAAGCTACATAACATATATTAAACATAATAAGTATCGTTTTTCTATAATAAACATAAATATAGCTAATAATCTTTGAGATATGATGTAAAATATATATGTAGATATGCACATATCAATTACCATAGTCAACGTCCAATGAATTCTTGGGATTAGATCCTTCAGGCATTTTTGCTTTAGTTGTACTCTTAAGCATTTCTGCTTTTATAGTTATCAACATCTTGGTCAGATCAGTTAGGGTCACATCAAGATTCCTCATATGAAAGTTTTCAACAAACTGATCTTATAACTTAGGAAGCGATCTAAGAACCAAATTATTGGCTTTATCCTTTGGAAAATCAATACCCATTCTTCCCATTCTATCAATGCACAATTTCATTTTTAGAACATACACACACAAAATTTCCTTCTTTGTGTTTACATGTCAATAAGGCTTAAGTCATTTCATATCTTTCAAATTGACGAAAACGTGACGTTGTGAGAGTCATAGGAGGAGGAGGTGGAAGAGTTGAATAGATATGAAGTCCCGTTGCACCGTCACCTAAGGACGGGAAGATAACTTCACCTATACTTGAATGTGGAAGTCCATCTCCAGAAGATTGATAAAAACCATTCCCATAAGAATGAGGAAGACCATTTCTATCTTCATAATACATATAAAAGTGGGTAAATAAAGAACTTAAGTTAGTTGATTTTAATCCTTAATTATTAACACGAAATTTAAATTAAGGCTAGAATCCATATTTTCAATTCGAACTTTGAGGTGGGATTCTGTAATCAAATTGATAATATGTTTTAGGTAGGTAAGACTTTTACCAATTTCAATCTTACAAAACTACTAGGTCTTTTGAGATTCATTGAATCTTATCAATGACATATTAATCTCGTATTATTCCCTCACTTTTGTGACTGGGATGCCGATGATCATAAACGAGATGTGAATAACCATGAAAACCCACTTGACAACCTCAAGGTCATTTATCATCTCATATTGATGTGTTGGTTAACCAGACAAGCTCCACCAAAACCAATAATTTTCAATTTGTGTCATCGTTTCAACTTTATAGTCCCACATTAGTGTGCCGATTAACTGCACACACTCCACTAACGACTCAAAAAGAAATGATGTGCATTTTCATGGATTAGCATACAATTTCACATTTTTCCTAAAGTAACTAGAGTGGGATTGTAAAGAAGGTTTTAGTAATTTATATATTATACTTTTACTATGTTTATGTCCTATCGAACCCGTTCAACTAACGACCATCCACCATAGATGAGAGCAGTGGGTGAAAAGGATACCCATTCAAAGGTCATTTTACAGGGCGTTTCCTTATACCCTCTTTAAAGTATGGCTTTATGAATGAGACTTACTAGCGATTCGACTGATGTTATCTTATACATATAGTAATTAACGTTTAATCATATATATATATATATATATATATATATATATATATATATATATATATATATATATAAAAGGTGTATTTTAAAACTTTTCAAAATACAAAGTTTAAATATTAATTACCTGAATTAGAATTTTAATTAATTAATTTTTAAGCCAATTATGATTTATCTTTATCTTTTAATTAAAAAATTAATTAAATTAATTAGATCATTTAGGATAATTCACTAATTTAAGATTTCAAATTTCAAATTACCTAGTTAAATATTCAGCTTTTACACAATTAAAATAATATCAACTAAGGTTATTATCCAAATCAATTTGAATTAAGCAAGCCAAAATTCATTGAACAGAAATTCTCCACATGGTGGAAGAGGACTGCCTATGCCATGGCAGAAGGGAAAAAAATCACAGATAAGAAGATCCCCACGACGTGGCAAAGAGCTGCCCACATCCAAAAAGTTGTGACAAAATGAAGATTATGTCAAACTCCAATCGGTTTTCTTCAAGTTCAACCAATACACTATCATTTATTAGAAAATTGAAAGCTTTGATACCTCTGATTGGCTTTACATGTAATAATGCGAAATAATCCTCAAACTCTTAAGGGTACATGCAACCTATTAGATATATGTCTTATTGTAGCAACATAGTATTGAACAAAAAAGAACCTGAAACCTATATAAAACCAAAATATAAATACTAGGGTTAAATACCTTTAATTTCTTGTAGTAAACAAATCACTTGAATCCCCTATAGTTGATGGTTTTGAAAAGCTTAGCACCAAAAGGATGATACCTCTAATGGATCACACCTAAAACCCTAGAATGAAGATGAGAAAGGGGAGAATGATAGAAATTTAGTTCCTAGGCTTTTAGGTAAAGGTATCCATGAAATTTGATGCCTAATGGGTCTTATTAATAGTTTACGTAACTTGCAGGCAAATCCATATTTGAATTAATTAAATAATGGATTTAATCCCAATTCAAATTATTTTCTTATTTGGATCCAAGAGGCTTCTAGAAACCCAATAAGAGCTCCCAAAACATTCCACCATTCGATGGCTCTAGAATTGCCTCTTTTGTTCAACTGTTGAAAAATTACAATTCATCCCTTACACCTTTAATTAGTTCCAATTAATCTCGAATTAATTCCAGATTAATTCTGATAATTAATTAATTAAATCTAATTGATTTTTTATTAATTTATTAATAATATAAATTAATAAATGTAACACCGTAATTTTTCAAACAAAATTTTCATTTTAAAATCACATAATCTCATTGAAACAATTCACAAAAACCCCGATTATCAACTTATCAAAAACATATATCCATAATTGTTTGAATCAAAATCCAGGTCCCTCTAGAACATAACTCTGTCACGCGTGTACAATCAAGTCGGCGCCTTCCCGTGATCCTAAGAAGTACCTGAAACACATAACACATAACACAGTAAGCACGAAGCTTAGTGAGCTCCCCAAAATACCACACATAACTCATTAGCCTCTCATGGATATATCTCAAATAAGAACCTCTTGTCGATGTGTCTCAGTGGAACCCTCCGGTCCCATAACTCAGGTGGACCCTCCGGTCCTAACTCAGTAAAGCTCAACATAATACACAACATAAATCACAAAGACATAATGCAGCATATCACAATACTCAATATAAGCACATAAGACCCTCCAGTCAGACAAAATTACCATTTAAGGTAAGTATAGTGAGAAGACTTACCTCGTAAGCAAGAAAATAAACCTCTTACACGAATCACTGATCTTGCCTCCGCTTAACACATACGATAATTATCTCTAATTAACAATTAAATCACAACTCCAAGTTATTTTCTCTCTCTAATCTCTTGGAATGGGTAAAAGACCATTTTACCCCTCCATGCTCTCCATAATCCCTGTCTTGACCAAACCCTAAATCCAACCAAAGTCAACAGTCGATGTTGACCCGAGTCATCGAGTCTATCTATGTGACTTGTTGAGTCCCTTCGTTCCTTCAGAAATGTCGCGGAAGTTCAACTTAACTCGTCGAGTAGTCTCATCAACTCGTCGAGTTACTCATGTCCAGACTCGTCGGGGAAAACCCTAGCCGACACGTTGAGTTGGCTCATCAACTCGGCGAGTCCATTAAGTCTCTTTTCTCATTCAGAAGTTTTAGGGTAGAGTTACAACCCGAAACTTTAGATCTAGCCTCCTAAGGCTGAGATACCATGTAAAGCTGCAGGCTTTACGGCCATGCATAAAACCTAGGGCTTGAAATGCCAAAACAAGTTGCATTTAGAGTCTTAAGCATAAAAGCTCTCCTCTATCTTGATAAATCTTGAACCTTTGGGCTTAAGGGACCTTACAAGGTCCAGATCTGAAGTCTCAATCTCATGGCAAGCTCATAATACTCAAAGTCTCAAGAAAAGATGGAAAAAGCCCTAAAACTTCCTAAACACGAGATCTAATCAAAATAATGAGAAAGGTGGCAACCTTTACCTTCAAACAGAAGCTAAGGACGGATAAACATTGGATCCAACAGTCTCTCCTCGTTCCAAGCCTTGCTACTCTTCTCTTCTCTTATCTTCCAAAAGTGCACTAGAATGCTCAAAGTTAGCTCTTCTCTCGCTCTCTCTCTTAGATCAATAAAAACGATTAGGGTTTCACACAGGGGAGTAAGGTGACATAAGAGGCGGAAATGAGGGCTTAAGTTCCTTTAAATAGGACACAACCCTGGGAAATTAGGGTTTCCTCTCGCAGCGCCAACTCGTCGAGTTGGTCCGTCCAACTCGTCGAGTCGGTCGTAAAACCTACACGGCCAAAACCCTTCTCTACTCGATGAGTTTTTTTCCAACTCGCCGAGTTGGTCAATAAAACTCATAAAAATTAAAAAAAAAATATTGTACCTGGGGGTCGGGATGTTACAATTCTCCCTCGTTATAATCAGACTTCGCCCTCAAAGTCATGCTCCGAAAACAACTCTGGGTACTGCTTCCACATCTCGGACTCCGACTCCCAGGTCCACTCCGATCCTCTATGGTGCTCCCATTGCATTTTAACTAGTCACTCCTCCTTGTTCCTCAGGGTCTTAACTTTTCTATCCAAAATCATTGTCGGTCTCTCAATATAGTTCAGGATTGCATCAACCTGAATGTCCTCTAAAGGTACCATTGCCGTCACATCGGCTACACACTTCCTCAGTTGAGACATGTGGAAGGTGTTATGAATATGGCTCAACTCCACAAGTAGCTCCAACTGGTACGCTACCTTACCAAATCAGGTGATCACCCTGAAAGGACCATTATATCTAGGGCCCATCTTGCCCTGCCTCCTGAATCGGATCACCCCTTTCCATTAGGATACATTCAGGAAGGAAAAATCTCTGACCTGGAACTCTAGCTTGGATCTTTGCTGGTCTGAATAAATCTTCTGGTGACCCTGTGTTGTCAATAACCTCTGCCTGACCTGCTGAATCTGCTCGGTCGTCTTGAGCACTATCTCAGTTCCACTTATCACTCTTTGCCCCACCTCTCCCCAACAGACGGGAGTCCGACACCTCCTCCCATATAAGAGCTCAAAGGGAGGCATACCAATACTGGAATGATGGCTATTGTTGTATGAAAACTCAACCGGGGGCAAATAAGTGTACCAACTTCTACCGAAGCCCATAACTCATGCACGCAGCATGTCCTTAAGCATCTGAGTCGTCTGTTTACTCTGCCCGTCTGTCTGTGGGTGGTATGTGGTACTGAAGTGCAACCAGGTACCCAACTCCTCAGGAAACTTCTTCCAGAACCTGGAAGTAAAGTGCACATCACAATGTGACACTATCGATGTCGACACTCCATGCCGTGCTACCACCTCTCTCACATAAATCTCGACCAATTTCTCTGCAGAAGAGTTCTCACTGATAGCCACAATCACCCATATCGCGTCGACACCTTGCGCGGTTCTCGGTAATTTGTTAATAAAATCCATGGAGATCTGTTCCCACTTCCACTGGGAATCTCTAGAGACTGCAACGGTCCATATGGATGTAGGTGCTTCGCCTTAACCTGACGACAGGTCAAGCACCTCTCAACTACCCATGCCACATCTCTCTTCATACAGGGCCACCAATAATCCCTCTTTAGATCCGAATATATCTTAGTGTCCCCTGGACGGATCGAGAATCTTGATCTATGTGCCTCCTCCATCAGTATACATCGAGCTCCACCTATATATGGCACCCAAATCCACCCACGGAAAGTAATAAGCCCCCAACTATCCGTTTCAAACTCGAAAACATGTCCGATCACTCGCTCCCTCTTGCGGTTCTCTAGTCTCACGACCTCCACCTGGGCCTCTCGGATGGTATCTAAGACTAGAGTCATCACCGTCCTCCTCATACACACGTCTCTAATCGGAACACTCTTTGCTCCACGACTTAAGGCATCGGCTACCACATTTGCCTTGCCTGAGTGCATAGGATTTCGCAGTCGTAGTCTTTCACTACATCCAACCACCTCCTCTGTCTCGTATTCAGGTTGGGCTGATCCGTGAGGTACTTCAAGCTCTTGTGGTCCATGTATAAGGTACATCGAACTCCATACAGATAGTGCCGCCAGATATTGAGGGTGAACACCACCGACCCCAGCTCCAAATCTTGGGTGGGATACCTCGTCTTATGAGGCTTCAACTTTCTCGATGCATATGCTAGCACATGCCCCCTCTGCATCAACACTGCACCTATCCCTGAAATAGATGCATCACAATAAAATACAAAGTCCTCCACTCCCTCTGGAAGGGCTAACACTAGAGCTTCGCAAAATCTCTGGTGAAGAGTCTCGAATGAGGCCTGCTGTGTAACGACCCAAAAATCAAGGGTAGAAATTTCATTTTTAATATAACTAAAACATTGATACCATTTAATTCAAACATTCTAATTCATAGCCAAGTAAATCCTTTATCAGATTTTATCCCAAAATCATTCATTGCGGAAATCATAGGTGTGTGGATTGCGATCAATCTGAGCCCTTCCTTTCCAAAAACGATGAAACCAGAAACAAAACCTATAAGCACGAAGCTTAGTGAGTATCCCAGAGCATACCATACATACAATCCACATATCACATATCCTGTTAGCTATAAAAGCTACATGTATCAAATATCCTGCTAGCTATAAAAGCTACATGTATCACATATCCTGCTAGCTATAAAAGCTACCTATAACACATAAGCCATGGATACAAAAACCTGTAAGGATGTCGTGGGCTCCCCCAAGGTTTTACACCATTGTGCCATGGGATACCCCACATGGTCTTAACCTGGGAATGCCATGGGCTACCCCACATGCTCTTATATCCGATTGACATGGGCTCCGCCTGGGGTCCTCCATGCAAGTATCACAAAGACAATTAGCGTAACACACATCGCATAAACATATTTTATATCACATAAATATCTACATATAACACAAATAAACCTGTGAGGATTCCATGAGCTCCCCCAGGTCTTACACCATTCTGCCATGGGCTACCCCACATGGTCTTTACCTAGGAATTCCATGGGGTACCCCACATGGTCTACATCTAATCTCATGGGCTACCCCATATGGTCTTACATCCAATGCCATTGGCTACCCCACATAGTCTTTACCTAGGAATGTCATAGGCTACCACACATGGTCTTACATCCAATGTCATGGGCTACCCCACATGGTGTTTACCTAGGAATGCCATGGGCTACCCCACATGGTCTTACATATAATGTCACGGGCTCCCTCTGGGGGTCTTCCATGCAATAACACACACTCACATAGCATATCAAATCACAAAATGACCAACACATATACCATAATCACATAATGGGTTGGCCTTGGTGCCTTAGAATCATGGGTATGGTGAGAAGACTCACCTCGCACTGCTAAAGTCCCGCGGATGAACTTCTAGCTGCTGTTTGATAGATTCCCGAACTGCCAACATCAAACAATACCCAATTAATAATTGGGTTCTAATGCGTAACCACAACTCCATACTTGGGGTAAAAGACTCAGCTTTATTCAGTCCAAGGGAAAATCTAAAGTTCCAAAAGTCAAACCATGGACCAAAGCCCAACATATGGCCCAATTTTCCAAATTGGGCCCAACCTTTAAATGGTGTCAGTCAAAGGCCCAACCATTTAGTCCATTCGAAACATTTGGCATTTCTAACGGCCCAGTATCTCGTAATCATAAAGGCCCAATTATGGCCCATTGATGGCCTAATTTTCCAAATTAGGCCCAAACCTTCACATGGGCCTTACCCTAAAGCCCATTAAATTATTATAGTCCATATGATTGTTCTTGGACGAACCATCAATATCCTAATCACCAAAACCCAAAAGAAAGGCCAAACTCAAAGCCCAAATGAAATAAGGGTTTCACATAAAATGACAATTAGGGTTAAGTGTTTCTCACTTAACCCATTAAGGACTTAATCCATCACGTCCACCACTCTACTAGAGAAATCATATGGTGTGATTGGGTTAAATACATAGTCCAATTCCAATGGCCTAAATGTGGGTCCCGATAAGTCCAAAGCCCATAAATCAAATATTAGGGTTTTCTAAACCCTAATTAGGGTTTCTAATCCATCTTAGCCCAATAGACCCAATAGATAGGTCTTTTGATAAATTAGGGTTCACTAGGCCCATTAGGGTTTATTAGGCCCATTGTCTAAACATCCCAAACGAATCACAATCCAAACGAGGCACACCGTCACCCGACACGACGGCCGGTGGTGGTTAGGGTTTCTCGTTCATTATTTCACTTTCTAATACATTTGACAAGGATTTAATCCTAAAATAACACAAACAACTAAGCTAAACACACACACATAACCACCTTGTGGTGGCCAACGATGGTGAGTGGTGGCAGTAGGGTTTTCCTTCGGATCTCCGGCCAAAAATCGCTTCAGCAGCCTCATAACGTCACCACAGTTGAACAGAAACACCATAAATCCCACAGCCACCTTTCATGGTGGTTGGCGACAGCAACGACGTGACAGGAACGACGACCATGGGGTTCTTCACGGCTGTCGGCTATCAAACACACCCACAATACATTATATATGCAACAATATAACCATACTTGATATGACTGAGAGACCTTTATAATGTTCTTCAGGCGTTAAGCTAAATGACATTTGTTCACCATAGGCATGCCTGCCTAACTGTAGCTAGCAGTTCTGGTGTGGGATTGTCAGTCCCGAATATATCTATTCACAAATCTTACGCTCTCTCTCCAGGAGACTCTGGTTATACTAAAAGGATTTATCCCTATACACCTAAGGGTACAGTATTGAAGTAGCACCTCACAATTCGGTATAATATAGTTCACTAGCGGGAAATAGCATAAAACAATGAAATAATTATATTCTATATTCCTGAGAACATATAGAACATCAACTAAATCTGTCAAAGTTTATAGATATTCATTCATGAAATCTGATTTGGTAAAAATTGCCTAGAGGGTTATCCCAAACTATACCCATTATAGATTATTAGAGTTGATTATAGAAATTACTTTGTAAAAACTTTTCTGAAATCTATGAAGTCAGATTTCCAAATTAAGAGTTTCCCTTATGCTCACCATATTACAAAAAGGGATAAGATATCCGAATATGTTATTAAATATAGAAATCATTAACTGCATTAATAAGTTTAAAACTTAATAAAATACTTTGAGTTTGGCTTGTATTCTCCCCCTGAAAACATTAAAAACAGTGAAAATGTAAGGGTATGAACTCACTGTTTGACGTGTGATTCGAATGTAGGATCGTTAGGGATGTTGAGTGTCAAGTGCAACCTCGAGCACAAACGGACCCTATTTAACATATAACGATGTATGGACATAATTAGTGTATAATACAACTAATCATGATAAGCGACACCCTATGGGACTAGGAAACACTTGGGATAAGTGGTACAATCACATATGATTGTATGAAGGGAGTGTAAGGCCACACAAAAGAGTGTGTGGTCGACTTTAAGGTGAATCAAGGCTCAAATCATGAAGTCTTTCAAGTATATCAAGCTAAAAGGATGGAATACTTATGTTTTTGAAGCCTTAGAAGTGTTTGTAGTTTATTCAAGTAGAGATAGAAAGAGGTGTGTACGGTTGAGGAGATGGGAAATGAAGTGAAAATGAGCCTCATCTATATATAGATAATGGGTGTGCGGCCACACACTCGGGTGTGCGGCCACACACCCCTCTAGAGGGAGTGTTTGGCCTTTTTGCAACCCTATATCTTAAACCAACCCATCCCTATGTCAAACTTTAGTTGTACGAGGCTTTAGATCATCCAAACAGACTCGAACAATGCTAAAAGATAGCTGAAACGAGTTTAACATTGATAGTATTGAATAGGTCAACAAGGTAGAAGTTCCGAGGTGTCACATCATCTCCCCATTAAAGGGAATTTCGTCCCGAAATTCAAGGATAGAGTACAAATCATGAACTTGGAAAAAGGTGAGGGTACTTCTGTTTCATTGAGTCCTCGCGCTCCCAAGTGAATTCAGGTCTCTGCTTGGCATTCCAGCGAACCTTCACTATCGGGATGCGAATCTGCTTCATACGTTTGACTTCCCGGTCCATGATTTCAACAGGTTCTTCCATGAAATGTAGAGTTTCATCTAGCTTAATCTTGTTGATAGGAATCACAAGAGTTTCGTCGGACAAACACTTCTTTAGGTTTGGCACGTGGAAGACAGGATGGACGTTGTTGAGTTCTCGTGGTAATTGGAGTTTGTATGCTACGGAACCAATCCTAGCAAGGATCTCGAATGGTCCAATGTACCTTGGATTTAGCTTTCCAAGCTTTCCAAAACATATCATACCTTTCCAGGGTGATTTCAGGACTAGTGAGAGTATTGTCGTGGACTTGACTCTTGACTAGTTGCATGTTGCCCACCTCAGCCCATCACAAAGGGGATCTATACTTATAGCCATAGAGACTTCGTGCGGCGCAACCTTGATGCTGGAATGGTCTTCGTTGTTTCAAGAAAGTTTCACTAAGGGTAGATGAGTGTCCCACGACCTATCTACAATTGTCTGGATTGTTCTCTTACTTTGTCCATTTCTTTGTGGATGATAGTCTTCGCATGAATAGTTTTGGGTTTCGAAGAGAGGTGAATTTTCGAAGTTCGCATCTAGTTTGACGTTACGAGTGACAAGAGTTTCGCGATCGAACGATTTAAGACAAAAGGGTTTGGTATACATAGATTTAGTCAGACTAAGCGGGACGACGTTGTAGAGTCACGCGTTAAGTTAGTTTGGAAGGATCGTTTAGGACATTGATGCCCCAGGGTGAATGTCTCTGGTGTTTTCTATTCTTGACTCGAAGTTAACGGGTACCACTAACACGAGGGTTTTGATGTTTTAAAACTAAGAACTTTCATGAAATGGTTCTTACTAGATCTCTCTATGATCGTTTGGTGTACACATGTCGCGTGTAATTACAACTGACCCTAGCGCATTCACTAGGCTATCATAATTTGCTCATTAGGGCTTTAAAACTTATAAGGATTCCGTGATTTAATCCGAACAAGAAAGTAATCAAAATTATGAATAATTATTGGGGTTTTCGAAAACATACCAAAACAAGGCAGGGTCCTTCGATGCTTCCTCCTTCTCTGAGGTCAGACTCCTCCTATTTCCTCATTGTTCTTTTCTGTTGGGTAGTCTATTTTGAAGTGTCCCATTTCGCCATGTGTACCGCACACTTGAACTATGCTAGATTCGGTAGTGGAAGTGTTTTGCTGAGTCGGGGTCTTTGCAAAGCGAGCTTCCTGACCATTCTTAGCCCCTGGACAATTTCTTTTGAAATGTCCGGGTTTGCCACAATTGTAGCAAACTTGACCCATCTTTCCACCAGAAATCGAGGTGTTTTACGGTGCTAGTGCTCTACAGTAACGAGCGGTGTGTCCTTGCCTGTTGCAGTTCTTACATTTCGATTCACCGCATTTTCCTACGTGGTGGAAGTTGCATTCCTCGCAATTTGGAAGTTTTCTAGCATATCGTTGCACTGGCGTTGGCACGGGTCTGGCAGATGTTGTGGTGGTAGGAGTTGTCATGGGTTGTTGTCTCTTGGCAAGTTTCTGAGACAACTTACGCTCCCTGTTGTTCCAAAATTTTTGTTTTGCACTCTTAGTTTTGAGAGTTAGAGTGTCCTCTAAGATAAGCCCTTGTTTGTTTTCTGGTGTGTTGTTACAGTTTGAGAGGTGGAAACTAATCCCATTTGGGTTGTTAGCATTAAGAACAGCTAGGGCGGCTGCTACAACTGCTGTGACAGTAGCTTGGAATGTAGTCGAGTCCATCTGGAGGATTGGCGTCTTGCATGTGGGTTGGTTACGTTTCTTCAGAGGCATGATTTTGCTATATGTCAAGAAAAGAAGCTTGTAAACAACAAAGATTGCCCCTGTATGTATCCTAAATGTTTGTCTATGTATTAAGATTTCTGTGTTTGCTATCTGACTCTCATTGATTCAACCCACATCCCTATGATGTGATCCTAGCAAGAATAGAAAACGATTTGAATGCAATAAATCTCACATCCAATAAACTTACGAACTCCTTGTTATTCAGCTCATTGTGCTGGCTGGATAACTCTCACACTTTCGTCGACTCTAGGTGGTATGGAGATTTAGCTATAAGGGTAGTTCCGGGGGTCAAGTCGATACGGGATTCAGCTTGACACTCGGAAGAAGTCCATGGAATGTCTTTGGCGAAGGCATCAGGAAAGTTGCAGACTTCGGGGATGCTCTCGAGGTCTTTAACTTTTTGCGTCTCATCAACCACATGAGCCAGGAATGCATGGCATCCCTTTCGCAGATACTTCTGGGCTTTGGTGCAGGAAATGATATGAATTTTCAACCAAATTTTATCATTATAGCCAGTGAGAACTTTGTTAGAGGGAAATATTGAGACGAGTCACCCTTTCGAATGCAAAGGACATCAGCAAGATTTGGGGCTCAACCATCTCATGCCAATTATGACATCGAAACTTTTCATGGAGACTGATATGAAATCGATGGGGAATAGGGATGATGGTCTAAGTACATCCTAGGATACATGTTTTAAAGACAAAACAGTGATAGGACTTTCATAAAGTTGCTTAATTTGTATGTTATCGGTCTAAGATAGACTTTTGACAATGATGATCTTTGACTGATATGTGCTTGTTTCCACTATAACTGAAATTGAGGTTACATAATTTTCAGGACTCTTGACCTAGAAGTAGGTCTAAGTCATAATAATAAAGAGAAAAATCATGGCAACATGAAAGACATCGATGTTTACGGAAATAAACTACTCAACACATAGATATGAAAATTATCCTTTAGCCAAAAAGGAAGGATGAGTAGAGTTTTCTCCTATTGGCGACGGGCACTCCTTGGACTGATCCTTAAGTTGGCCAGCTGGCGCTCCATGTCAAATAGGCGGCTCTCGTATACTGTCAGGCGTACTCGGAGCTCCATGACCTCAGCTCGAGTGGTAGCTAGCTCTTGTTGGAGAGCTTCATTGTCCCTCATAGTTCTCCCATGACCAACTTTGAGATTACGAATGCGGTTTGTGTTGGCATCCGAGTCTGCCTCAAGCTCTATAGTTCGCTGAAGGGTTGCCACACTTAGCTCCACATTGCGAACCACTCGACGGACGATGATCATAAGGGCTCTGTCTGCGGAGCCTCCCTCGTTCACGTTAAGCGACAATCCCCTTCGTACGGGCCGGGTTGGCCTTGTTTGTGACTCCATCTATCCAAGCTTCCGACCCACATAGGCATTGGGCCTTCGAACTCAAGTCGGGGGTTAGGATTTGGTATCGGGGCTACTGGAGGTAGGTTCTTGACTACAGGTTCTGGGTCAGCCTCTTCGAGGAATTGTTCTGCGATGTCAGCATCCAAGGGAATTACGTGATTTTCTTCTGGCTCTTCCTTGAGCCATCCAACATTTCCTTGGTTGGGAAAATACGGGTCGCCAGGGAGACGGAATCCGGCCATGCTATCTTCGCGAGATAAGGGGTAAAGGGATAGCTATTAGGCATCGAATCTAATAATACTTCCAATGTATTATAGTTTCATGATTGATTCTCAAGGGATGGATTCCTGGGTAAGTTTCCGGTTTGGTCGTTATAGCATCCTAAAATACTCCTATAGTATTTTAACCCTTGTGTTTGACCCTAGAACTTTTCTGGTACCTAGGTAAGTTTTGGACTTGCTATGATACCACATTCACTCCCAAGCACATGTTTGTCATGTCCTGAATGAATATAGTTGATCAGGCTATATTGACCCTAGACATGATTACATGACTATCCAGGTTTAACCGCGATGTCCAACATCCAAATACTTTTGTTTTGTTCTACTTATGACACTGGTTCGGGTACATGGTATACTTAGTTCACTATAAACAAGAGCTCTGATACCAATCTGTCACACCCCCAAACCGGAACAGCAGAAATATTCGGGGCCGGAGGACGTCATGCATAGTATCACAACAATTGTATCATAGCAAGCATAGTAAACACAACCAAACATTGAATACATATATGAATAAGGTTTACATTGTCTTATTGCATAGTTTTGTTCATATCCAAAGTAAAATAGAAAGACATGACTCTAACCCTTTGACTTCTCCAATCTCCTGAAAGTACATGTCTACTAATCCCCTGAGAATACAAGTACTTTTGAAATAATATCAGCATAAAGCTGGTGAGTTCATAAGCACTTAGTTTTGGAGGAAAATGTTTCTTTGATCCTTTTGAAAAGCGTTCATCAAGAAAATCCTATATTTTCTTATGAAGAGCGTGTCACACCCCAAAACCAAGAACGGCGGAAACGTTCTGGGGCGGAGGACGTCATGTACAGTATCACAACAATGAAAAGTAGTAAACAAGCTACAACATCATCCATTGCATTAATAATATAATTTTCATACAAGTGTGTTCTGTCAAATTATAATAAACACTAAAACATAAATCAAAATGAAAGATGTGTCTTGAACGAGCACCATCTTCCCTGAACCTTGTGTCGGTACCTGTCTATGGTTGACTTGAGGATACAAGTTATTTTGAAAGCGAGTATCAGCTTTAAAGCTGGTGAGATCATAAGTATTTTAGTGTCTTAATTTGTATGTAAGTATTTGTATGTGTATGAACTGTAAGTATTGAAAATGTATATGAACTGTAAGTATGAAAATGTTTTGTATGATCAATTAGGGTTCATTAGGCCCATTTGGGCTTATTAGGCCCATTGTCCAAACATCCCAAACGAGCCACAATCCAAACGAGGCACACCGCCACCCGACACGGCGGCCAGTGGCGATAGGAGGCGGCAGCCCCCACCTCACGGTGGTGGTTAGGGTTTCTTTTTCATTATTTCACTTTCTAATACATTTTACAAGGCTTTAATCCCAAAATAACACACACACACACACATACATAACCACCTTGTGGTGGACAGCGGTGGCGAGTGACGGCAGTGGGGTTTTCCTTCGGATCTTCGGCCAAAAATCGCTCCAACACCGTCATACCGTCACCACAGTCGAACACAAACACTACAAAGCCCACAACTACCTTTCACGGTGGTTGGTGGCGGAAACGACGTGATAGGAACGACGACCATGGGGTTCTTCGCGACTGTCGACCATCAAACACACCCACAATTCACGATATACGCATCAGTAGGTGAAGCACACACGCACACATAAACATGTCCTTTGCTCGTGCAGTTAACCCGACTCACCCGTGGCGAACAACGGCTCAGCAGCAACAGTGGCGACAGCTCCGGTTGCCTAATCCCATCTTCCTAGAGGACACAATTCCCACAGAGCGCACACACCGGCTGTTGAGAAAGATGCGATAGTGTTGGCGCTCTGATTTGTGAAGTGGTAGGTGGTGGACGAAGCCTCTCATGGCGGTGGTGGAGGAAGGATGGTGGCGCCAGTAGGAGACAAACGGTTTGCGGTTGGAGGATGAAAGTGAGTGGGTTGACGCCCGACATCATTTTAGTGTTAGGGTTTGGCACCCAGTGATGTTGGGGTTATATACCCGACTCACGAAACTCTGCCCCATAATGACAAGTTTAGCCCCTCCCTTCCCTCATTTCTTTCAAAATAAATCCATATATTACCCTTTTAACCCTGCCTCTTGAAACTATTCACAAATCAAGTCCAAAATGTTACCAATCAGCCCCTGCCTCCATAAATCCTTTCATATTAAGTCCCAATAATACCAAACACCCCCTGACTTCTAAAATCCTTTTTGAAACAAGTCTCGAAATTATGCTCTAACCCCCCGTGACTTCAAAACACCCTTTCAGGTCAATCAGGTTAGAAGAACAACAATCTTGGAGAAATCTCTGATAAATCTCTAGTAGTACCCGGCCTAACCCAGAAAACTCCTGATCTCGGCACCTCCCATCACATAAATGGATCAATCTTGGCCAGGTCGACCAAAATCTCATTCTAATTAACGAGGTGCCCCAAGAATTGGACCTCTTGTAACAAGAAATCACACTTGGAGAATTTGGCATAAAGCCTCTCCGCCCTCAATACTCCAAGAATCTCCCGAAGATGCTCCTCGTGCTGCTCTCTGGACCTCAAGTATACCAAAATACCATCGATGAAAACGATTACCGACCGATCCAACATGGTCTAGCACACCCGGTTCATGAGATCCATGAATGTTGCATGTGCGTTGGTTATTCCGAAAGGCCTCACCACAAAATCATAATGCCCATAACGAGTCCAAAAGGTCGTCTTCTGGATATCCTCCTAACAAACTCGCGTCTGATGATATCCAGATCTCAAATTAATCTTGTAAACCCAAGACACCCCCTGCAACTGATCGAATAAATCGTCGATCCTCGGTAGTGGATAACGGTTCTTGACCGTCAGCTTGTTGAACTCCCGGTAGTCGATGCACATCCGATGTGAACCGTACTTCTTCTTGACAAAAAGGATCGGTGCTCCCCACAATGAGCTACTCGGTCTGATAAAACCCTTCCCTAACATCTCCTGTAGATGTGAGGATAACTCCTGCATCTCAGGCGGCACAAGGCGATAAGGTGCCTTGGCAATAGGCGAATCCGGAACTCCACCTGCGTCTAGGGAGGCACACCCATCAAATCCTTGGGGAAAACATCTAGGAACTCACACACTATCGAAACCACGGAGATAAAACTCAGCCTCTCTGTAGCAACCCCCGTATCCATCACGTACACCAAAAAGCCCATACAACCCTGTTGTAGACTCTGTCTCGCACTGGCAGCAGAGTAGAAAGTTGATCTGGATCTGGTAGCCTCGCCATACACCATAAGCACTCCCTCACTAGGGTCTTATATGGTCACCATCTGTTGCTCACAGTCGATCACAGCTCCAAACTGACTCAACCAGTCCATGCCCACTATGACACACACATCACCCATCGCTATCGGCACCACATCTATCTAGAACTCAACACCAAAAATCTCTAGTACACATCCCTAGAATACATCAGTGGGAAAAAACGAATGATCTGCGACTATAGAAACCCTCAGAGGTCGACTCAACACCTCACATCTGATACTGAGGTGACGACTAAAAGCTAAAGACACGAAGGATCGACTTGCACCCGAGTCAAATAACACCAAAGCAGGTACATAACTCACAAGAAAAGTACATATATACAACACAGTATAATCACAAAAAATCTCAAAATAATATAATCAAGGAAATACATACCAGGCATGACATCAAGTGTTGCACGGACCTCCTCCGCTGTCAGCTGAAAAGCTCTCCCACGAGCTCTCGGTGTCTCGACCTTCACTGGCCGACTATCAGTAGCACGTAAAGCAACAAGAACGCAACCCTGGGCTGATCTCTGAATGAGCTAAGGGCACTCGGCCTTCCGATGGCTGATCTGGTTGTAGTGAAAGCAAACTGCAAACCCCTTGGGGCGATCCTTGTCCATGTACCCCTCTTTGCCACATTTGTAGAAAATCCCTGCCCAACACGATCCCTCGTGACTCTTGTCGCACTTTCCACAAGTGTAACCCTTTTAGACCCCAGCTCTCGTATCCGCGGGCTTTGCCCACTTCGTCTCCAGATGCGACTGTACCGGTCTCCTATCTCTACCCCGTCACTCCTCCTCCTCTCTGGTCTGCAACTCTAGCTCAATCTACCTCCTCCTAGCATTGGTCTGAAGTTCAACCAATGTCTGGTATGATGATTTTGCCATGAGCTCCCACATATCCCTCCTCATTATGCTCTGATATTAGCTCACACGTGCCTGCTCAGTAGACACGTGCTCTAGGCAAAACAGCGCCCTCTCATGGAACGTCCTCGAGATCTCGGTCACGGTTTTGGTCTTCTACTTGAGAGACAGAAACTCCTGGGGTAACCATTCCTCTACACCGGGGGAACATACTCGTGTCGAACCAAGTGTATAAATCTCTCTCATGTCACTGCAGCATGATCTGTAGGATTAAAGTTGGCTGTTACGAACTTCCACCAGTCCTTCGCTCCCAAGCGAAGCTGGTTCAGTGCAAACCGAACTCTTAGGTGCTCGGGGCATGAAAACGTGTAAAAACACCGCATTAATGTCGGAGATCCACCACATAGTAGCAATCGGATCATGTGTCCCATCAAACTCTGGTGGCTTCATGTTGCTGAACTCCCAGAATAACAACAAGTCACCTCCCTGTGGCCAAGCAGCAACTATAACTACTGTGGCTGCAGCAGCAACAGCCTCAGTAACAACAGCATATTACTCATCGAGTGTCTCAATCAATGTGGTCTTGATAGACCCAAATATCTCCGGTATCGCCTCCCGGATAGTTGCGGCCACCTCCTCATGAATGATCATGCGGATCTCCTCATCACTAGAACTACCGCTCTCGGGGCTGTGGCGTGTACCCACCATGATGTCTCTAAAACACAACACAAAATCATCAGAGACTCGTTCAAGCATACTCACACTCCATTTATTTCCCCTATATGTTCCTTAGTACCCTAAGGATTCTTACTTGGATTGCATACAGATCCGGTGTTATCAGTAGTATGGGCCCAGTACTACCCTCCACACCAACCTATAGTCACACCAAGTCCTCCTAGGGTCCCAATTCACAAGTACTCGATCTCTAACGAATATCAAACTACTCTATTAGTAGACCCTCATATGCTCATTTACGTATCTCTCCTATATTATCTCTCGACTCGGAACTCTTTCTAAGTGATTCTTACTAGACACTCTTACTCAGCACATACTCAAAGCAAATAACAGATAACATCGATCAATAGCATCTCCTAAGCTAAGGCATTAAAAAACAGGCAACTCTAGCCCTAAGATATGAAATAACTAGCCTATCCTCTAACATGCATCCCTAATATTTCATGAATATCTCATAACACAAATAAGTATATTTTGGGAAATCACCATTCGGGCTCTGGCAGATTGTACACACAGCTCTAACTCGTTTTTTTCTTAAAACTCTTTCTCATTTAGGAAAAATCATTTCTTTTGAAAAAAATTCACAAATCCTCAATTTGAGTTCAGACGCACCCGAAGGTACATCCGAATCCCTCAAACCAAGGCTTTGATACCAACTTGTGAGTTCCCCAAAATACCACACATAACTCATTAGCCTCTCATGGCTATATCTCAAATAAGACCCTCTGGTCGATGTTTCTCAGTGGATCCCTTCGGTCCCACAACTCGGGTGGACCCTTCGGTCCTAACTCAGTAAAGCTTAGCATAATACACATCATAAATCACAAAGACATAATGCAGGATATCACAATACTCAATATAAACATATAAGACCCTCCGATCACAAAAAATTACCACTTAAGGTAAGTATAGTGAAAAGACTCACCTCGTAAGCAAGCATATAAACCTCGTACACGAATCATCGATCTAGCCTCCGCCTAACACATATGATAATTATCTCTAATTAACACATAAATCACAAATCCAAGTTATTTTCTCTCTCTAATATCTTGGTATGGGTAAAAGACCATTTTACCCCTCCATGCTCTCCATAATCCCTGTCTTAACCAAACCCTAAATTCAACCGAAGTCAACACTCGAGTCAACAATCCATGTTGACCCGACTCGTTGAGTGCATCTATGTGACTTGTCGAGTCCCTTCATTCCTTCATAAATGTCGTGAAAATCCAACTTAACTCGTCGAGTAGTCTCATCAACTCACCGAGTTACTCATGTCCATACTCGTCGGGGAAAACCCTAGCCGACTCGTCGAGTTGGCTCATCAACTCGGCGAGTCCCTTAAGTCTCTTTTCTCATTCAGACGTTTTAAGGCATATTTACAACCCGAAACTCTTGATCTAACCTCCCAAAGTTGAGATACCACGTAAAGTTGAAAGCTTTACGTCCATGCATGGCACTTAGGGTTGGAAATGCCAAAACAAGTTCCATTTATAGTCCTAAGCATAAAAGTTCTCCTCTAGCTTGTAAAGCTTGGAACTTTGGGCTTAAGGGACCTCACAAGGTCCAGATCTGAAGTCTCAATCTCTTGGCAAGCTCATAATACTCAAAGTCTCAGGAAAAGATGGAAAAAGCCTTAAAACTTCCTAAACACGAGATATAATCAAAATAACGAGCAAGGCGGTGACTTTTACCTTCAAACAGAAGCTAAGGATGGATAAACAATGGATCCAACAGTCCCTCCTCGTTCCAAGCCTTGCTACTCTTGTCTGCTCTTATCTTCCAAAAGTGCACTAGAATGCTCAAAGTTAGCTCTTCTCTTCTCTCTCTCTCTCTCTCTCTCTCTCTCTCTCTTAGATCAATAAAAACGATTAGGGTTTCACATAGGGGAGTAGGGTGACATGGGAGGCAGAAATGAGGGCTTAAGGTCCTTTAAATAGGATACAACCCCGGGAAATAAAGGTTTCCTCTCACAGAACCAACTCGTCGAGTTGGTCCCTCCAACTCGTCGAGTCGATCGTAAAACCCATGCGGCCAAAACCCTTCTCTACTCGACGAGTTGGGGCCTCCAACTCGTTGAGTTGCTCAGTCAAACTCATAAAAATTATAAAAATAATGTACCTGGGAGTCACGATGTTACAACAAATCAATTACTTAACTGTTGATCTCATATTAACTTATTAATCACATAATAAATTAACAAATCAGCTATATATTTCCAGTTAATATATTAATCATATTATCTATCAATAAATCGTCTCTCTCTCTCTCTCTCTCTCTCTCTATATATATATATATATATATATATATATATATATATATATATCCTAATATCATTTCTAGCTATTTTTGGTTATCAGGACAACCCAAAAAGAGTTTTCCTTCTATTTGCAAGTTTATACTAATTTAGTTATGAGCTTAGACACCTTAATCCAACAATTATGCATTCTAAAGTTCATTGCCTTTGGAATAAAAGAGGAATGTGACGCAAGGTTCAAGACACGACACAAATTGTTTAGTTCAAGATCAACAAAAGTTAATGAGAGAATGTGACTCTTATATTTTTTAAACATGACGTTTCCGATTTTGGGTATTGTATGCATGTAGCGAGAAAGAGATATGTGGCAAGAGAATGAGACATTTAGAAAGGTCTTGAGAATACACATGGATACGACACGACCTTGGGTTAGAAGTGACGCGTTTTTTCGGATTTCAACCAATTATATGAAGTAAAATAGATTCCTTCAATTGTTTCTTTTCAAAATTTAATCAGAGCAGGTTGACATGATTTATATTCGAAGGAAGTGGATTTTTAACGTTAATATACGTGGGTTCGACAGCTTGAATTCCGAATGAACAAAGGTTTTGGCAAGAGCGATGATGCAAAAAAATATAAAGTGAAGACTAGAGGCCAAAATAGAATTTAGTTTTCACTAACTAGCGGGTTAAGTAACCATATTCATTTTCTAGATAATTGTTATCTACTTGTGTGCTTATTATTGAATTACGTATTCAATATATAATATTTTATGGTTTTTATAGAGCAATATGTTATGTGTTAAACTTTGGTAGAATCGTGTGTGGTTGAGAATTGTATAAAACCATTATAGTTGAATTTTATAGTAGGTTTTTCTATATGGAGTAACGGGTTGATTTAGTTGAATTATAGTTAAGTAGCTAGTGTAGTTTTATTTTTTTGGGAGTTATAAAGTGTTGGTGTAGTTGGTTATGGATACAAGTTATAGCAAAATGATGAGGTGAGTCATTTTTATGGAATGTACATAGACGGTTTTGGTTGATAACCATCATATTACGTGACCGGGAGTTGTATTAAGCTGGTATAACTAAAATAATATAAGGTTGTTGCTATCTTGGGTGATGAGTTGATTTAGCTTAATGACAGTTAAGTTACACTATTTGAAATTAATATCTAGTTAGATATATTTGTTATGGGCTATGAAATATTGGTGTAACTGTTGTGGAATGTACACTGACTTTATAACCATCATATTGTATAGATTGGGTATCTGAGTTGATTTAGGCAGTTGTAACTCAATGCAATTGTTAAGGTCGTTGTACAATTTTAGTTCATTATAATTCAAATTGTCTAGAATAGAGTATCGGGGCTAAATATAGTTGAATTATCATATGATGATGGTAGCCTTGGTGGTAGAAATACTATACATGCATATAGTTATTTTGTAGATATCCTATGCAACTATAATACCAAAGGGTAAGGTAATCAAAGTATAATAATAGTATGAGTGGTTGTAAGTCTTCTATGAAGAGTTATTGGTAGGAATAACATCTTAAATAGATATAAACCTAATTATTTGGGAGTTTATGTAATAAAACTCCATTAGTGTGTATAATGGGGTTATTGGATGGTACTTTGGATATTGTATGAGTTATGGATGTATTGATAGATTTAGTTATGTAACAATTTTTATATCTTGTTGTACATGTTACTCATTAAGCTCTTATAGTGATTATTTATTGTTTTGTGCCTTTTAGGTTTAGGTAGACCCAATAAAGATGTATGAAGTTAGATAGCACTCGACTTGATTCTTTACTTAGTTATTGTTAAACCGCTGTCACACACGATTTAAGCAAATAATATTTCGCTGCTCGAATGCAACTAAGGATAGCACAGGAAAGCAGTGTCGAATCCTCAGGGACACAGTCTAATATTCAATGCCTCTTTGCATAAGGCACATACTAGACATAAAACATAAAATATAAAAAGGGGGGATTTTTTTTATTATATCTAAACTAAAAATAACAGTAAAGATAACTAAAGAAAATTTAATATAAAAACGAATTCAGTTCTACTGCGACTTTCCTAGTCATCCAATCAATCTAACCCGATTATTCAAAATGTGTTCTATTTAAGCTGCTACTGAGAAAAACTAACAGTCTCTAGTAATTTCTCTTTTACCCAATTAATTAATCAAAACAAGCTCTCCAGTTAACTCTAACTTTTTATTGATCTAATTAAATAACCAGTTAATTAAATTTGGAAAAAGTTGTATTAAGATCTATATAAAATTCACAACAATGTCTAATACTTCTCATAAGCTTGGAAGCATAAAAATATGAAATTTTAGTTTATGATAAATTCAAATCCAGACATAGGACCGATTTATTACTTGTTACCTTACCATATTGTCAAAACAATTATAGATTTTAACAACTGATAAACTAAAATGATTAAAGCCTAACTAGATGATGAGACTAATTAGATCAAAATTAAACATTCACTAAGCGCAAAACTGAAATTACTAAATAGAATCACATAATGAAAACTAAATATGATGTTTAGTCACATGAAAAATACTAGTCTTTTACAGAACAGAAAACTATGGTTTTAGCCAGACATGGCTAAAATCGAATTAAAACTAATGAAAAGAGAAATTAAATGACTAATATTACTAATCTAACTGATTGAGACGATCCAAAGGCTTCATTTCTTCAGAAAGTATAGAAAAGTTCAAAAATCACCTTTAGAAGTCGTTTTCATCGTATGGGAACGTCTCTCTTCAAATTTATCAAAGTGGTCGAATTTATATGCAAGCCAATGACTTCCAGAGCAAGAAAACAGAAAATTCGGTCAAATTTATAGAAAACACATTAAAAAATTTTAGACTTTAAATCGTGTTTGCTCTAAACTGATTTTTGACGATTTTTGAAGTCCGAACTATTTACATGATCGAATGTATTTGGGAAATTCAATCGATTTTTTTCTTTTCATTCTTTAAACTTCAAAAGTATGGTAAACGATCCTCGAAGACTTCACATGATCAAATTTTTGAGGAAGCACAATCGAATTTGTGGTTTTTCACGCGAAATGTTCGTTTTTGCATCCAAAGTCGCACCCAAAGTACTGAAGCACTCGAATTATCTAAAAATTACATAAAAACATGAGCAGTACGAGAATTTTGACGAATAACATGAGTTGAACATTACATAAACTAGTGCACATGAAATAACATAAAATATGATGCAAAGTTTTAATAAAAACTACCCGAAAAGATACATAAAATGACATTTATCAAATATCCTCAAGCTTGAATTTTACTTGCCCTCAAGTAATAAAAAGATTAAACATTATAACTGAAATGGAAAGACATAGATGACATAAAAAAGAACTTAGACTAAAAACTAAATAACCTTAAACTAAAAACACTTCACTCTTTTTTTTCACATAATCATACTTTACAATGATGGAAGCTCGAATGAAGTCACTTCATTGATGATTAATGTGCGCATATATACATACCCGTTTTAAATTTATAACCAAACAAAACCTAACTAACTAATGAACATAGACAATGTACCTTGTCAGTTTATAGCATAGAAAAGTAAGTTGGGTGTCAACACATGGAATGATATTTAGCTAATTAGATAACTACTAAAAGTTAAACTAAGGAAAAAACTAAATTTGCAGGGTTTTTTATCTGATTTTGCAAGTTCGGATTAACTTAAATTACTAAACAGCTGAAAACTAAGCAAGCAAATAACGAAGACAATTGTAAATCATGATAATTAAGACGCTTCCGTTTAGCTTTAAATCACCCTTTTTCTTGTGGTTAGTTTCAATACCTGGCTTATCTTCAGTTGGTTACCAATATAAACGTTATTAGAAGTCTTGATTCAATTTCCTAACATTTTCAATAATTTATGAACTAATATGCAATGGTCTTACACAAGTGGATACGAAATTGATTATTAATATTATTGGGTTATGTATGATAAATCTAAGATTAATTATCTATATGGTCTAGAAAAATAAGCAAAACACAATTATGATCCAATTATGCTATCTAACACAGTTAAAGTAACTGTATTTATTACTTATTCTAGGATTTGGTCAATTACTAGCTCTAGCAATTTAAGATTCATAAACAACTAGGTAAACAAGTTCATGCAATTAAAGTGATCATTTAACTACACAAAACTTAAATATGTAAGCAACAAAGATTGAAACTATTAACATGATAGGCTTTGATATTTCAAACAGAAGCTAAACCAATTTCATAAATCCATGAAAAATAGAAACTAACACATAGTATAAGCGTTCATCATTACTAAACAAAAGTATAATGATTTAGCTCATAATTGCATTAAAGAAACACATAATAACACGGATAACTAATCTAGACATGATTAGATCTATGCAAACCGAATGAATGATGTGATTTCCTTGCGCCAATATATTGATATCCAATCATCTCCTTCCTTCCAAAGGTTCTAAGAAGGTTTTTTTACTCTTTATAATTATGGGTTTCTGTCCAGAAGTCGTCTAGATCTCTCTAAAGTCGATATAATGCTTGGTATTTATAGTTTCCATCAAATCAGTCTTCATCTTGTGACCATTAGGGTGTCACAAAGTGAAAACAGTGTATATATTGTATGCGCTAAGGAAACTATACTTCACCGTATAGGAATCATCTAAGGACACATGGTCACGTCGTGACACTGTTTTTCATGCAAGGAATCGAGAATCTTCTAAATTCCATGTCGTGATATTTGTAGCTTCACATCGTAGGAAATGTAAAATACTCGATGTCTTCTTCCTTAAGCTCCTAGTTTCAACTCCAATCCTCCAAGTATCCAACTTTTTTCGATTTGAATCCTTTTTCTTCAAGAGTGTCCTTTTTGGTTTCACGTTATAATTTAACATTATAAGTATCAAATATCTTTGCATTTTACCAAAATATAGCTTAAATGCATTAAAATAATGCCTAAATATGTATATAAATAGGGCAATATCAACGATCATCACAATACCTTCCATCTTTCATACATTCCTAAAGTCAGGAAAAAGTTTGACAATGCAAACCAATAAACCAATTATAACTTTTATCATGTTTTAGAATTTTATATCATCAAGACTAAATAATTAAGAACCAGACTCGACTTATCCTTTAGAACCCATTACATCAAATCAGCTTTTGCTGAAGCAGTGGGACCACCCGTAGGGGCCCGGTTCCTATGGTCTCACTTTTCATAGAGCAAAAAATATCATATCACATAGTTCTTGATTCACACCATATTTGACTTTGAGGCCGCCTTTGAATTAATGAACTTGATTATTTGTATCTTTACCTTCGGCTTTGAGTTCTTCCATCGTCTTCTTGAACTTCTTGAGATTTCTTCGATTAAGTGCTTAAACTTTGACTTGGGTATCAGATATGACAACTCGTACCCTTCATTTCTTTTTAACTGTGTGAATCTGATATAAGGCTCCCTGTTACCGCAAAGGTAACGCGTGTCAACAAATAGGTTTGTGTTCGGTGGCTCTAGACTTGTCAAGCAAGTTTCTTGTTAAACATTCAAAAGCAATTAGTTATGAACATGCTTTATCCCAACTCACGCAGTAATTCGATATATAATTCTTTTTATTATCTACAATTAGCGTCTCGGCTCAGGATGTTTTACAACCCCTAGTTATGAGAACTATTAATAAACTTACCATTATCGATATGGTCGCTTTGGACTTTCATTTTCTATCTTTACAGAGTTATCGAATATAAAAAAATAGCCTTTTATCATGTTTTTTTTTTGATTTTTTTATTATATGTTGAAAATAAACTAAAAACTAAAACTAAAATATTTTTGGATTTTTTATAATACATAAAAACAGAAAATACAATTATTTTTGGAGTTTTCGAATTATTTTATATGCAAATACAATGCAAAAAAGAAAACAAGAAGCATAAAATAAAATTGAAAATTTTAACTGAAAAAACTGAAAAAAAAAATAATTTTTTTTTAAATACAAAGCTTTCACATGAACCCCCATCCCCAAGCTTAAAATGATGCATTGTCCTTAATGCTCAGAGAGGAATGAGCAGCTCAATAAAACATATAATAACAAAAGGTTGCATCTACGAAATAATGTACCTGATAAGATTACATAAATTGTTGATTTTGACGAAGATATTGGCGAAAAATCTGAATTTCAACTTGAATCTTCAATATATGTAGCTTTTGAACTTTTCTTCATGATTCTTTAGTACTTTCTAAGCTCTTATTCACTCAATAAACTTTGACAACTTTTTTTTTTCTTTTCTATTTTTTTTTTCTTTTTCTTTTTTTCATCATTCACAACTCACTTTTTTCACTCAAAACTAAAAACCTCAAAGAAAAACATATGCTTAAGTAAGAGAACTTAACTACAACCTTTATTTGTTAAAGGTATTAGTCTAAAGTATAGTGACTACATAAGTTTTCCGAAATACATTTCAGGCACACGATGCTAAACTTTTTATTCCCCTCAAACTACACAAGATTGTGTTTTTGTTTCACGATTTCACTAAGACCAGGATGCCGCAAATACACTATAACATATTGGCTCAACTAAATTATTTGAGTTAGCATTGAATCATCCCGCATAACACTAGAAAACTAGCCCAAATGCAATAATATCCAAAAATTCAAAATGACTATTTTTATTAGACTATTTTTGCAAGCCTATATAATAAAATTATTTTTAAATTTCTAGCATTTTTCTAATTACTTTTATGCATGAAAATATTTTTTCGACCCCATACTCGACACTTAATTCATAAAATTCCCTCATTGTAAGCATACAACAATTAAAAGCACATAAAAAAATCAAATAAAAGGGAGAAAAATGAACAGACTCTCATGGGGTAGTAGTGGCGAGATCAAATCTGATTGTGTTAGGAAAGTTTGAACATCTCGATAATTGTTGGAACCAGACTCCTGTTGCTAATCGTAAATGTGTCGGATTATCTGGTGCATCACGATGTGACAGTGTAAAAGCATGAGAATCGTGATTATCTGGTGCATCACGATGTGACAGTGTAATCACCACGTTGTGTCAATGAAATCAACAAATTGGGGATCGTGATATAAGGGATCTTCATGACGTGACATCAGAATGGTTACGTCAGAACTTCACAAAATCAGGTGGTGCCAAGATCCATTTTATGGTAAATCTTCATTTCACTTCTTAATGGTTGAAATCCCATTTCAAAAACCTATTTTTCTTCTGTAATTCTCTCTAACTCTCTTCCTCGCTCGAATGGCACCCCACACTTATCAAAAGTTGTGTTATTCAATTGTAAACTTTTAGACTCTCACAACTTTTTCTAACAATAAATTTTGTGATCAACAAAAATAAACAGAAAGCTTGGGTTTAAAACAAGGAAAAAAACATAAACATCATTTGGTTACATGTTTAAAAGAAAAGAAACCAACAATAAATAAAACACACCAAAAGAAAAATAAACAAAAAAATAAAAACAAATTAAACCAAAACTAAAACTAAAAAGGATAGTCATTCGTCATCCTCATCTCCACGAGCTTTGCTAGTCCTTGCTCCAAATCTTTAATCCGCCCATACTTCTTCCTAAGTAAGTATATAAGGCAATTGAGGAGGCATGTTGGGTTGGCACTCGATGTGGAAATGAGAGTATATCATGTCCACTGATTTCCCAATGTAGTTAAGACCCCCACGAAGATTATATAAATAAATAGCAACCCGGTTTTGAAACAGGTCGGTTGGGAATCTATCCAAAGGTACACATCGTGGTTGTTGTTTTGCATGCTCACCTCTTGCTCTAGACTCCTGGAAAATGAGTTGAAAAAGTGCGAAGTCGAGCCCTTGGGGGATCTATCCTTCCATGACTCCAATCTTTGATCTTCAAAGTAGCCGATGCTGGAGCCTGCACCGGCCTAGCAGCAAGTGAGGGGCAGTTGGCCTTGGCATGGTTAACTTGGTTGCAATGGTAACAAATCTTGGAGATATATGATGGGCCCTACTGGCGGCCTTGAACCACTTCAGCGCGGGCGACGACTGCGCCAAAGCTAGTATCTGCTCTATCGTCTAAAGCTCCATCTCAATCTCACGCCGCCTGGCGGTCTCCTGCAACTCCAACAAAGAACCATAGCGTTGGGTGGATACAAACTGTATGATCTCCGTGTTGAGCATGCTCAAGTAACCGGTCATCTGAGCCTACTCAGAAGCATCAAACTCAGTAGAAAACATGGCTCTCTATGTGAACATCTTAATGATCTCTATCACCAACTTTGTCCCCCTGTTTCAAATCCAAATACTCCTAGGCTAACCTCTCACGACTTTAAAATGCGTTGTGATAAGGAAGGTATCCACACCCCTTATAAGGAACTGTCTCGTTCTCCTTGTTGGATTTTATGTGATCTAACATCCCTTTGGTGCATATACATCCCTAATGCTTTGGATCTAAGTTTTCTCTAGTTATACATGCAACAAAGTTATCCAAATCATGAAGCCTACAACTAGCATACATTTTGACATTTGAATCATAAAAAACTAGTTAGAACTTAGCACCTCAAGTGTGATGCCTCAAATGGTCCACAACACACCACCAACAATTGGAGAACTTGAGAATGAGGTTACGAGGCACTCAACATCGGCTATAGTATCTCTAAGATCACTAGTATATCCAACTTTAGGCCAAGGGGTTACATATATATAGTGTAGAATCCACAAGTCATATGTAACCCTAATTCTTACACTTAGGCTTATGATCCATAATTCATATAGACTAACTCTTCATGGATTCTTACATAAACTTAACCCATCATAGATCAATAGCCCAAACCATATGCATCACTGATTTACTTCATTCCCAGTTAATTTAATTAGTCTCTTTTTATCACTAAATTAATTCTTAATCAATACTAATTAAATAATATGATTTCACAATTAATATATTATACTTATAATATATTAGTAAATCACAAATAACCTCTTTCTCAAATATCCATCCTATCAGATTGTTCTGGTGAATCCAACCCAAAATGGACCATGCTACTCTCGGGTCAAGTACATACCAATTATAGTTATGGGCTTAGACACCTAATCCAACAGTCTCCCACTTAGATAAGTCTAATAACTATAACTGCAATTACGACTTAAAACCGACTAGCAATCATAGCTCTTAAAAGTCGTTGTCAAACTATGACGTAGTCAATGAAACGTCCATTAGATAAGGGATCATATATTCCTCTATTCTAGATATCGTATGGACCTGAGACATGGATTGTAATCAATCTCTCTGTCCATGTGTTATTTCCCTATTTCCGATTTATGATGACTAACTAATTGAACAATCAAATCAGTCTAGGCTTGGACAAGCGCTTAGGGTTGTCATCACTAAATCATCGAGGGGCCCACTGATATCGCTTTTACCCCTCTAAGGGTAAAAGGAACGGAGAAACTTCAACTCATATGTTTGCTCTATTTACTCATCAAATCACACACAATAATATGTTTTATAACACCAAGTTACTGGCGCGTTTACATATTATCAATGTGCAACCGACTTGTAAACTGCAACTATATGTCTCTGTTTCAAGAATATAAGATATTATCGTCTCACTAATCACTCGTGATAAAATCCATGAAGTAATTCAGATGAGCGTGGGTTTAATCCAATACTCAAGTTTTATTATAGGAGTAATCATGAACACTGCAGCAAACTTGACTATGTCTAAACACATTAGACAATCTACAGTCAGATTCATGACAGTCTTGTCTCAATACTTCCAAAGTATGATCGATTGTAGATGGTTTGGATAATCTTATTATTCAAGAAGTCAAAACATGCTAAGTAGAAAACAAGAATAAGCGAATCCAATATGGTCTCAAAACTTTTAAATATAAATAAAACACCTTTTATTTAATCACCATATCGATTACACATTATTCATTGTATAATGTTTCGACTAATCAACTTAGTACTTGAATTAAAACAATAGTCATCCCATGCTCCAAGCATGCACACTATGTTTACCTATTGTCCTTAATTTGTGAAATAGATCAATTGTAAACATTTCTAATGACACTCATTTCACAATTTCAAATCCTTATCGCAAGTGTAAGAATACCAAGTCCTTGCCACTTACTGTAATCTGTTAGATTCTAAGCTTATATGTAGTGATCCTTTTGTAACGACTATGTATAAAAGTCACAGAGATTTTGCTAATTACAAAACATTCCATTGCAACTTGTTACAAGACAATTCCATAGATACAAAGTCTCATATTCAAAGCACATTCCTTTGAATATCCTTCTTGCATAAAAGTTTCTAACTTACTCATAGATTCTTGATATATATAACTCCCATTATGGAAACCTTTCCATAATTGCCATATGACTAGCTATTCTTAATAGAATCCTATCTATTCAGAATTATATCTATATGATCCATTGATTACTATCCACAAGCAACCAATCCGTGGTAAACCTCAGATTGTCCTTGACAGTTGTTTAACGGCTTACAGTCATAACCAGTTCTGGTCTCTTTTCCCTCTCAATGATCTAGGCATTTGGAAAATTAGAACAGGTGAATATTATAGCATATGCAATTGATCCTATACCTGAAACATATGGAACACGATTCATAATGTCTTACATAAAGGCATGATACCTGACCGGTCTTTTGCTATAATATTTTAACATATAGAATTTCCAATGTTGAAATATTTCAACATGGTATTCATATATCCATGACTAAATTTGATTAATACTTCAATCTAAGCTTTTAGCTTCGAAATAAAGTATAAGAATCCTCTCCCTTACTATAGCGAAACAACTTTTCAAATTTTTTGCAACTTTGCAAATTCTTAACCTTTGTTTCCTATAACCAGTATTGCTAACTTGCAACACTTCACTTAATAATCATGCTCCCACTATCATGATAATTATATTCTTACTATCATAACACTTATGCTCCCACTAGCTTTGACATGTATCCTGAAATCAGATGGACTTCTAGAAATCAATACTTATTGATTTTCTTACGAAAGTTCAGATTTCTAATACGAGATGCTTCAATAAGCCTTTATCTAAGCTCATACACCTTTTATTAGAAAGCTCATATGTGTGTCTAAACTATTCCAAACTTACAACAATAAGTTCTGAATGTTCAAACTATTTGCCATTTCTCATAATTCGAACTATAAAGAGGGATGTCATAATCATAATCGAATTTGAGAATGCAATTAACACAACTGTTATCTCCTTAAAATATACTAAGTGAAAGCGTTTCCTCACACAATCATTTTCATGAATTTGAGAGAAACCTTATGTCACTTAGATTTTATGGTGTATGTATTCCTATCCATGTGAAACTGTCATTTCCAACCATTATCATTAGATAAGGTCTATGGCAGATTCAAACTCATATGGAAAAAACTTATTCAATCTTAATTTCTTTCCACTTTGTAGCACAAGGGCCTACCATGACTTCAAAGTTGTTAAGAATCTCACCCTTGTTTAATGAACTTTCATTAATCAAGGTGCTTTGCCTTTATGCAAACAATTGAGAACTCATAGAACTCACATGCATAGTCAATTTTAATTAGATCTTAAGGGTTTTGAGCATCCTAACAACCTTAAGGTGCACATACAACCCTCAATGCTTTGGATCTATGTTTTCTCTAATTATACATGCAAAATGATTTTCCAAAGTATTACCCTAACTAACATACAATCATGGGTACTTGTATAACAAAAATCTAGTTAGAACACATACCTTTTCTTGTAGCTTGATTTCTTGGACCTTTAAGAGCCTAGCACCCCAAATGTGACGCCTCAAATGCTTCAAACAACACCACCGAAAATGGAGAACTTGAGAGAGGATTACCCGATTCACAAATTCGACTAGCACTCTTCTAAGATCACTTAGGTGCCAATCTTAGGATCCAAGGGAGTTCTTATATTGTGTGGCAAAACTAGGGTTACACCATGTAAACCCTAATGTGCATGACCTTCCATATTCCTTATACTCCATGGGTTTAAACCTCCATGTATGATCAATGGGTTGTCACATGGGTTTAGCCCAACATAAGGAATCATGGATCATTGTCCCACTCGATAAGAATTAATGATTTACGAAATCAACCCCTTATACTTAATTAGTCTCTTTTGATCACAAAATTAATTCGAAATTAATTCTTGATCAGTACTAATTAAATAATATGATTTCATATTAATATACTAGAACTTATAATATATTAATAAATCATGAATATCCTCTTCTCAAAAGTCCATCCTGACAAATTATTCTGGTGCCATGCAACCCAAATGGACCATGCTACTCTCGGGTCAAGTACATACCAATTATAGTTATGGCCTTAGATACTAAATCCAATAGTCTCCCACTTGGATAAGTCTAATAACCATAACTACAAGTGCGACTTAAAACATTGACTAGAAATCGTAGCACTTAAAAGCCTCTGTCGAACTGAGATGCTCCATTTTAGATAAGTGATCATATAATCCTCTATTCTCAAGATATCAGCCAGACAAATACATGGAACAATGTCATAATTATTGTCCACCAGTTTGTTTCTCGATCTTTGATTTGTTTGATATAGAACTTAATCGAACACATCAATTTAGTTCTGACCGGGCTCGGCACATAAGTCAAAACAAAATCATCAAGTGGCCCAATATATTGCTTTTAATCCTCTAAGGACTAAAAGGAATAGATAAACTTCGACTCATATGCTTGTACTATCTACTCATCAAATTGTACACACCAACACGTTTTATAGCATCAAGTTACTGAAGCGTTTTCATAATGTCAACGCACAACCAACTCATAGTCAACAACTCATATCTCTTGGTTTGAAGACTTAAATGATATTATCATCTCACAATCACTCGAGATAAATTCCATGAAGTGATACAAGTGAGTGTGGGTTTAATCTAATACTCAAACCTTATGAGCACTCATGAATATTGCAGCAAACTTTGCTATGTCTAAAACAATTCAGACAAATCTACAAGCCAAATTCATGATAGTCTTGCCTCAATACCTACTTCCAACGTATGATCGACTGTGGATAGTTTGAATAATATAATTATTCTGGAAGTCAAAACATGAAAAGTGAAACAAAAGTAAATGATCGACACAAGATATTTACTTTACTTATAAATAAAAAGCACCTTTTATTTATCATCAAATGTCAATTACATTTCAACAATTATAAGTTTCGAAAGCTATCTAATCCTTAAAACTAATATCGTCCTTCAGCCCGATGTGCCTCGCATGCTGTAGATGCTTAACCCTACTCAGTGCCTTCATGAAGGGATCTGATGGGTTCTCATCAGACGATACCCTATTTTCTACGAGGAGTCTTCTTCAATTCGATGTCTTATGAAGTGGTATTTTCTGTCGATGTGCCTGGATCTTCCATGATCCCTTGGTTCCTTGGCTAATGCGACTGCACTCTCGTTGTCATAGAAAATCTCCATAGGCTCCTTTATAGCTGGTACAACTCCAAGGTCTCCAATGAAGTTATTTATCCATATTGCCTTCTTCGCTGCCTCGCTTGTTGCTATGTACTATGATTCGCAAGTTGAATTAGCCACTGTCTCCTACTTGGATATTTTCCAAGTTATTGCTCCTCCATTCAGGGTAAACTCCCAGCCGGACCCAGTCCTTAGTCCTCCGCATGTATTTGAGAATGTTCTTTACTACAGTCCAGTGAGCCTTGCTCGGATTCCCTTAATATCTGATGACCATGCTCAAAGCAAAGGCCACATCAGGGCGAGTACAATTCATATCATACATGATCGAGCCAACAGCGGAAGCATATGACATTCGACTCATCTCAACTATCTCAGCCTCTGTACTCGGACTTTGAGCTTTACTCAGTTTGGCATTCTTTGGATCAGTAAGTCACCTTTCTTGGAATCTTGCATGTTGAATCTTTTCAACACCTTATCCAAGTAGGTACTTTGACTAAGTCCAATTAGTGTCTTAATCTTGTCTCTCAATATCCTTATCCCAAGAATATAGGTAGCTTCTCCGAGGTCCTTCATAGCAAAACACTTCCCAAGCCAAGACTTAACCTCCTGCAAGGTTGGGATGTCATTTCCTATGAGTAGTATGTCATCCACAAACAATACCAGAAAGCTAACTATGCTCCTACTAGCTTTTACAAATACACATGACTCATCCTCACTTCTCGAAAACCCAAACTCTTTGACTTTCTCATCGAAAAAAAGATTCCATCTACGAGATGCTTGTTTCAATCCTTAAATGGATTTCTCAAGCTTACACACTCTATTAGGGTACTTTGCATCGACAAAACCCTCTGGTTGACTCATGTAAACATCCTCAGCCAACTTTCCATTAAGGAAAGTGGTTTTGACATCCATTTGCCATATTTCATAATCATGAAATGCAACAATGGCTAGCATAACCCTAATAGACTTAATCTTTGCTACTGTTGAGAAGGTCTCAACATAGTCAACTCCAAGAGTTTGAGTAAAGCACTTCGCAACCAGTCGTGCCTTATAAGTGTGTACCTTTCCATCCATGTCGGTCTTCTTCTTGAAGATCCATTTGCAACCGACTGTCTTACGACCCGGTACATTGTCAACCAAGTTCCAAACTTGATTATCATACATGGACTGAATCTCGCTGTCCATAGCGTCTTTACATTTAGCAGACCCGGGGCCTACGATGGCTTCATTGTAGTTGTTAGGTTCATCCAAATTTACGAGTGTGCTATCACTGATAAGTGTATCACCTTCTGTAGTAATATGGAAGCCATAAAACTCAGGTGGAACTCTAACTCTACTGGAACGCCTCAGAGGTACAAACTCGTCAATTGGCTCAACATGAGTTTCCTCCTCAGGTTGATCGCTGGTGTTTGAGGTTCCTTAACGACTCGAATCTTGAAGTTCTTCAAGGTCAATTTGCCTCCCACTGTCTCCTTGGACTATGAGCTCTCTCTCTCTCTCTCTCTCTCTCTCTCTCTTTCTCAAGACTCCTCTCCTTGCAACGAAGACAACATTGTCACTCGGTCTATAGAAGAGATAACCAAAGGATTTCCGTGGGTAGCCAATGAAAATACACCGCTCACTTTGAGGTTCAAGCTTGTCATGAGTCTCGCGTCTCACGAAAGCCTCGTAACCCCAAACCTTGATGTGGTCTAATGTGGGAACCTTCCCAGTCCACATCTCGTGAGGTGTTTTGGCAACCTTTTTGGTAGGGACTAGATTAAGGATATGGGCGGCAGTCTCTAAGGAATACCCCCAGAATGAGATATGTAATGAAGCTCGACTCATCATGGAACGAACCATGTCCAACAAGGTTCGGTTGCGCCTCTCAGCCACACCATTAAGCTGTGGTGTCCTTGGTGGCGTCAACTATGAAAAAAATTCCACATTCCTTAATATAGTAAAGGAAGTCGATACTAAGATACTCACCACCCTGATCGGATTGGAGCATCTTTATCTTCCTACCCAGCTGATTCTCCATTTCTTGTTTAAACTCTTTGAATTTCTCAAATGTTTCTGACTTATGCTTGATTAAGTAGACATAGCCATATCTACTGCAATCATCAGTAAAAGTCACATAAAAGTGGTTAGCATCCATTGTGGTGGTTCTGAAGGGCCCACACCCATTGGTGTGTATTAGATCCAACAAACCTTCACCCCTTTCACAAGTACCAGTGAAGGGTGACTTAGTCATATTTCCAAGTAAGCAAGATTCGCAAGTTTCATCCGACCTTAAGTCGAATGATTCCAAAACACCAGCCTTGTGGAGTTGGCCTATGTGCTTCTTGCTGACATGTCTAAGACGACAATGCCACAAGCATGCTTTATCCAATTCATTGGAAGAATCAATATGCAATACATTATTTCCTAAGTTGTCTACAACCATCACAGTTTCATATACACCATTACAAGGCAATGCTTTAAAATAAAAAACACCATTATAATAAACAATAATAGCACCAATTTCATTACCAAATGAAGAACCAAACCCTTGCTTGTACAAACCATGAAAGGAAATAATATTTCTTGACATTTCAAACGAGTAGCAACAATTATTCAAATCTATTTCTAACCCACTACTAAGCAATAAAGAGTAAAATCCAATCTTGGTGACAGGTGAAACCTTCCGATTCCCCATGATCAAGTTTATCTTCCCGTGCTCCACATCCTTACTTCTTTTTAGGCCTTGCACATCAGAACAAATGTGAAATCCACAACCTGTGTCAAGAAGAAAAGAGTTAGAATGTCATGAGTTTTTAGATAGAATAGTATAAATACCTGCATGGGTAGGTTTAACCTTCCCATCCTTGACATCCTGCAAGTATTTGGGGCAGCTTCGCATCCAGTCCCCTTTCTCGTGACAGTAGAAACACTCTGCTTCCTTAGGAACAGAAGAGGGAGCAGCAAAACCAGCCTTGGTCCCACCTAAAGAGGATCGATCAGGAGACTTTCCCTTGCGGCTCTTTGAGGGAGCCTTCCTCTTCTCCCCTTTCCCTTGCCCAATTTCCAGAATAGGGGCAGTTGCGGTAGGAGTAGAAACAACATTTTTACCTTTGAGACCACTTTCGGCAGTCCTCAAAAGCCCTTGAAGTTTGCTAAGTGTGACCTCCTCCTTGTTCATATGATAGGTCATGCGGAACTGATTATAACATGGAGGTAAGGAGTGTAGAATGATATATATAGCCAGCTCCTCAAGGAAGTTCACATTCAACTTTAGCAATCCGTCAACAAACCTTTGAATTTTCTACAAGTGGCCCGTGATGGGTTCACCATCCTTTATCCTTGTTGTGATCATGGAAGAGATGGTTTCATACCTCTCTTGACGAGCACTCTGATGGTATCTTTCCATCAGGTCCTGGTGCATCTCAAAAGGGTAGAAGTCCTCATAGGACTTTTGGAGTTCAGCTGTCATGGTGGCCAACATGATACAAGACACCTTGGTGGCATCCTTCTCATGAGTCCTAAAGTCAGCGATCTCCTCATGAGTAGCAGAAGACTCATAGATTTCCTTAAGCTCCTTGTCAAGGACATATTCCTTCTCCTCATAGCGCGTGACCGTCCTGATGTTCCTAATCCAATCATTGAAGTTGGAACCATCAAAGATGACTCTCCCACACAAGTCTATGAGAGAGAAGGATCCAGTAAGGTTTGAGCCAGAAGCAGTGTTGGAAGACATCTGAAAAGAAAGAAAGACAAAGTTTAAATTAGATAAAGAGTCCTTAATATAGCACACAAAAATTAATATTAAGGCTAGGACCCAACACAATATTTTACAAATTGGAAGAGGGATTCCGTAATCCAACTTGCAAAATATTTGAAGACAGGTAAACGACGATTACCAATTTCCACCATGAAAAACGAAATTGTTATTAATTTTTTAATTGGATTGAAATTCCTAGATCGTTTGAGATTCATTAGACAATTCAATGGCATGTTTAAATCTCGATTATGTTGTCCAGGTTTGTGACTGGGATACCGAGGATCACAAACAAGGTGTGAATAAACATCCAAACTGTGCTTGCTACTCTCGATTTTATCACCCAATCAATGTGTCGGTTTAGCACACATGCTCCATTGATCTTATGATAAACATCGAGCCACCCTTACTAGTCCAAGTTAATGTGTTGGTTAACCACCCACGCTCCATCAACGACTTGGTAAGGTGCAAAGTGAAATTTTCATGGATTAGCATCAATTTCACATTTTCCTAAAGTAACTAAGATTGGGAATTTTAATAAAGCGTTTAGTTACTTTATTATTATCAGTATATTTTTAATGAGAATTATAGTTCTATCCTACCCGTTCGGCTAACGACCCTCCACCAGTCAAGGAAGTGGTGGGTGAGAGTGGATACCCATTAAATTGTCATTTTATAGGCAGTAACCTTATACCCTCTTATAGACCGGCTTCTTGAATGAGGCCTTCTAACAGTAAGACTGACTTGATCTTATACATACATACATACATACATACATACATACATACACACACACACACCCATATATATACATATATATATATATATATATATATATATATATATATTGTTGGGTCAAAAATATGGTTTATACTTTGCTTTTCTAGGAAAATATATTTTTATGTAATGTTGTATGTGTTTGCGGTTTGTGTGTACGGCCGTACACAGGGTGTGCGGTTGTACACATGTGTATGGCCGGAGGTCCATATAAATAGAGGAGTACATGTGAGTGTACAGTTGAAAAAAAGGAAAAGAAAAGAGAGAAGGCTAGAGAAGAGAGAGAAAGTTAGAGAGAAGAAGTGTGTGTGAAAAAGAATCTATTGTAAGGAGCATCAATCATATCATCAATACATTAGATTCAAGTTATTCTTCTTCTCCTTCTCTTCTATATTGATCTGACATCATCCAATTGATTGGGAATCTGAAGAAATAAATAAATAAATAAATAAATAAGAAAAAAAGAAAAAGAAAAGAGAGAAGGCTAGAGAAGAGAGAGAAAGTTAGAGAGAAGAAGTGTGTGTGAAAGAGAATCTATTGTAAGGAGCATCAATCATATCATCAATACATTAGATTCAAGTTTTTCTTCTTCTCCTTCTCTTCTATATTTGATCTGACATCATCCAATTGATTGGGATTCCGCACCATCAATTGGATCTGATTGATACACAAGCAATTTTGGGGACTTACAATTGGTATCAGAGCTGGGCTGTATCAATCAATTTTTCCAGATCTGGAGCTTATTTGATCTTATTTTGAAAAGAGAATAGCGTTTTTGGATAGATCTCGCAAAAATAAGGGGGGTTACTTCTTTGTATTTTTCATAAAAACGACTTTTTGATCGAGTTTTAGAGCAAAAAAGGGTGAAAAACGTCGTTTTTTTCGTGAATCTGTTGAAGGTGTGCGGCCAGGTTGAAGGAGTGCTGCTGGTTGAAGGTGTGCGGCTCAGGAGTATACGGCTCGGGGTGTGCGGCTCGGAGTATACGGCTCGGTGTGCGCGGCTCGGAGTATACGGCTCGGTGTGCGCGGCTAGGAGTGTGCGGTCCCGGTGTGCGGCCTCGGAGTGTGCGACTCGGTCTCGCTGTGCGGTCCTCGCCGTCGTCATCGCATCGCAAACTCGCATCGTAGCAGCCTCGCCTCGCCTCGGATCCTCGGCCTTAATTCATCCTCGCATCAGCGCTTCGCAATAAAATAAAATATCAACGCGTTTTGAGGTTGCCGGGGATCGAACCCGGGAACTCAAAGTGTTCAACCAGCACCTTAACCAACTCGTCTAGTAACTTCTTTGCTTCATTTATCCGAACTTTATAATATAACTAATCCTTTTCTCATATAATTTCGAAAATTGACAATATCAGCCCAAAAATTCAAAATTTTATTTTTAAAATCCATTTTCAACCCAAAAATTTTTGATTTTAATTTTGAATTTTATATTTGACTTTTGACTTTAAAATTTTGACTTTGATTTTTAAAATTTGACCTTTGACTTTAAACTTTGACTTTCTCGTTTGGCTTTTAATTTTTCAAATTTGGCTTTTCGGTTTGACTTTTAAGTTTGACGTTTTATTTTTGACTTTTAAGGTTGACTTTCTTGGTTTTTAAGTCAAAGGGCAATTAAAAAAAATAATAAATAATAATAAAAAAATTAAAAATATATATAAAAAATATATAAAAAAATTAAAAAATAATAATAATAAATAAAAATGAGTTCCACATCAATTCCGGTAAATGAAGTTTCATGTACTCCATCTTGTAAAGCCACAATTAAATTTCTTAGTGAACAAATTGATTTGCTAAAAAGGGAAAATAAGGACCTTAAATATGAAGGCTATACTCTAAGGAAATGTCAGAAACCGTTAAAAGCACAACTAGAAGCAAAAACCAAAGACTTTAGGAAGCTTCAGGAAGAGTACAGCAACAAGTGTGAAAATTAGGATCACATTAAACACAAACTTGCTGCTGTAACTGAAGAACTTGATGCTTTGAAAATAAAGTGTGGAAAAACAGATGTTAGTTTCAAAAATTATACTGCATCAAGTAAGACAGTCGAGTACTTAGTAGAAAATCAATTGAGTTTTAAAGATAATTAAACCAATGGTCTAGGGTATCACAGTGTGCCACCTCCTTTTAATCACAATTATAACCCAATCCTTGAGACCAATAAGGAAGAAATGCCTGCTCAGTATGGCCAAAACCCTGCTCCAGCTTCAGTTAAGACTGAACAATCAGGGCCAACTGAGGATGTTGAGCTGAACGATACTAATGCTTCTACTTCATGTGCAGGTAAAGTAGCAGAGGATGAGAACAAGGAGAAAACAATTGAACAATCCAATCACTCCTTGAACTCTGAATCTGTTGCTTCTAACTCAGTTACTTCTGATCAACCTGCTGTTAGTAAATACAGGCCACCAATTCATGCAAAACAGCCAACTTGCTGCAAGTGTGCTTATGGGAACAATCAGAAACAAGGCAAGGTTACGCCACCAGGGGCAGGAAGAAACAACTCTACAGTGAAGAAAAAGACATGTTTTCACTGTGGAACACCTGGACACATTTCCAGAAATTGTCCAAATAGCGCATACGTTCCCTACTACGCACATGGCTGGCAGAAAACACCAAGAGGGAGATACTCCAAAAGAAACCCCTCAAGGCCACATTCAGAAAATAGCGATTGGAATGCCACGAAGGCCAAAAATCAACCCCACAAGGCAAAGAAATCAACTCCCAAGGTCAAGAAGGGAATGTCAGCCAAGAAGCCAAATCCAAGAGATGCTCCCGTGAAGCAAAAATCAAAGTCATCTCGACGATCGGCTTCAAGTTCAAAATCAAGTGCCGAGGCACCCATCCGCTCGAAAAAGAAATGGGTTAAACCTAACTACAGATGGGTACCAAAGGTGCAATCTCCCAAATCATCTAATGCTTCTAATATTTCTACATTTTCTGTTTGTGATAAACAGGATATGTCATGGGAGAGAGTACCGTGCAAGGATGACGAAGGTCAACCCAGTTTCAAAATGGACTGGGTTCCAAAGACCAACTAATCCTGCTATGTGTCGGAGCAGGTATGGAGGCATATCATCAGACTTCGGTTTGTTGGTAGTAGCTGTTCCAGGCACATGATAGGAGACAGCTCTCAATTGTACAGTACTCATAACATTATTTGAGAGTATGTGTCCTTGGCGGGAAAGGAAGAAAGGAAGAGATCACAAACAGGGTTTGTGCTTAATGACATGAAGAATTTTCGGATCTCTTCTGAGTTTACGCGTGCTGTTCTCAGACCTTCTGGATGCAAATTCAATCGGTGACTTACGGTTTGCGTTTTCTTCTCTATACTCCTGAGTTTTTCTTAACCTGATTCGCTTTAAAGACTAATTTTTGTTTTAGGATAGTTTAAATTTGCGCATTTACTTTCGTTTCTCTCTTATGCACAAATTTAGGGGGAGAAATAAAAACAAAACAAAAATTAGAAAATTCAAAAAATCCAAAAACATTAGAAAATCAGATAATCAAAAAAAAATTGTTGGTTATGAAATGTGCTGCTTAAGGGAGATGTTCTGGGAAGTGATATTATCAAGTGATAACAGGCAATCTAAGTCTACGTAACGTACCCAAAGTTGAAGGGTCTATGCTCTGGTTTGATGCATCGGTAGGCACGAAAAATTTGAAAATGGACATGACTAGGCAGAGTTGAACTTAGAAAATTTATAGACCTGACAATACGACGCTTGGATAGGTTGAGCAGGGAGATATATGTGGGAATCTACTCGTCACATTAATTGAACCCGTACTTGGAACCGTGGTTTAACTTTTCCTCGATGTGCGGATTTTGTCCTTAATTCCGGTTGGATGGGGCGACTGGTAAATTCTGATAAATTAGGTCTGTAGAATATCATTTTCTTTCTTTCCTGTTTTCTCCTTTGCGTTATTTCCAATCCGACCTGGTACACAACATATGCAACTCTACTTCTCTGCAGGATATATATGTGAAAGACTTCTTATCTGTTAGCCATATGCTGTCTCCTCTGCGCGACTTCTAATCCGACCTGGTACACAGCATATGCAACCTTCTACCTCTCAACCCCTCTGAAATTATAAGTAATAAGTAATAGAATTTTGAGTCTCTTCTCTCTCTGAATGGTTGTCTGCTCACCTGGTGTAAGGAGTACTCTGGAAGTTCTTGATGGCTGGGGCATATCAGGAAGCAGGAAACACGTTCTAGTACACTTAAAATTGAACACATACGGATTGTCTATAGATCTCGTTGCTCAATTTAGGTGGATAACAATATCCCTGGTCGTCGTCAGATGAATGGTCCTTAAGATATAGTATGTAAGAAATTAGGATCAGATATAATTTTTAGGAACTTAAGTTCACCTGTCTTGTAACAAATAGTGTGTCCTAAATTTGTCACAATTTTTTGTGTTTAAGTGGACAACAATACCGACGATCGACCAGACAAAGATGTGAATATGAAAGGTACCGATAAGTGGATAAAGGTTGTCTAAAAACTTTGATCCCAAATCTCTCTTAAAGTTAGATATCATTTTTATTTTTGTTAAATTTGTCATAGTTTCTTCTAATTTAAATTTTAGGAGGAGAATTAAAAATAATTCAAAAATAAAAAAAATCAAAAAATTTTAAAAAATCCAAAAATAGTGTTATTTCTGTTTTATTTCTTGTTCAGAAAAATCAAAAATCCAAAAATATTTTTTGTTTCTATTTTCATTTGTGTGCTAAGTTTTCTTTTAGTTTTGTTTTGTCTTGAAAAGTGATTTCAGGTATAGATAAGACTCATGGAGTTTGTGTTGAAGATTTTTGAGCCAAAGCCTCGTCCGTGAGCATCGAAGAATTCACATTCGAAGGAGCAAGAAATGAAGATTATTCTTTCGACATTCAATCTGTCAACCCCAGAAGCATGGTGAAGCTGTACTTGAAGATTATGTCACAGATTGCATTGAAGCCTCCTCAATCAATCTGCTGCTATCTTTGTACCTGCTGAAGTAATCCAAAAGATTTGCTCTCTCTGTAGATTCTCAAGCTGAAGCGCTATCTTTCAAGAATCTGTACCTCAAGCCTCCTCACCCAATGTGCGTTTAGAGTCAAATCTTGAAGAAAATCCCAACCGCTCGAGATGAAGTCATTCATGAAGATTCATCAAGTTCATCTTGAAGCTGTGAAGAAATCAAAAATTAATGCTGAAGCCAAGCTCCCAATGAAGATTAACAAGAAAAAGCCAGCTACTTTTTAGGGGGAGCTTATTGGGTCAATTAGAAAACAAAGTTATAAACCAAGGGGGAGATTGTTGGGTCAAAAATATGGTTTATACTTTGCTTTTCTAGGAAAATATATTTTTATGTAATGTTGTATGTGTTTGCGGTTTGTGTGTACGGCCGTACACAAGGTGTGCGGCTGTACACATGTGTATGGCCGAAGGTCCATATAAATAGAGGAGTGCATGTGACTGTACGGTTGAAAAAAAGGAAAAGAAAAGAGAGAAGGCTAGAGAAGAGAGAGAAAGTTAGAGAGAAGAAGTGTGTGTGAAAGAGAATCTATTGTAAGGGGCATCAATCATATCATCAATATATTATATTCAAGTTATTCTTCTTCTCCTTCTCTTCTATATTTGATCTGACATCATCCAATTGATTGGGATTCCGCACCATCAATTGGATCTGATTGATACACAAGCAATTTTGGGGACTTACATATATATATATATATATATATATATATATATATATATAGTATATATATATGTATACATATATATATATATATATATATATATATATATATATATATAATTAAACTTATAATACTATAAAGTATAATGGTTGAATTTTAAACTTTTAAAATTCTAGGGTTTGCAATTAAAGTATCTTAAGTGAATTTACAAATTCCAAAATTTGAGGACAAGTTATGGAGTCCATTAAAAGGCATTTAGATCAAAAATCAAACTAATAAGAAATGTCAAATAATATCTATGATCTAGACAAACTCATAAGCAAAGATAATTCACATCAACAATTTTCAAAAAATCATATAAACTAATATAAATCTTGAAACATTGACAATTATATTTTAATTGGAGAACCTTGATCATTACCTTATGAATAATAGGTTTCATGGTTCACAAAACAGTTTGGAGTAATGATCTTAATCCAATTTTAGGCCAAAAGTCGAAAATCTGCTCACTAGAGCACCAACTCGGCGAGTACATGAACTGGACTCGTCGAGTTGGCCATTTAACAAAGGGACTCGGCGAGTCACCCAGTGGACTCAGCGAGTTCACTGGCCAGAAGGCAGCAATTCAATTTTTTACACTTTGAAAATCAGTATAATAGAAAACAAGCCTGGGCCCTGATACCACTGAAGGGTTTTGAGCATCCTAACAACCTTAAGGTACACATACAACCCTAAATGCTTTGGATCTATGTTTTCTCTAATTATACATGCAAAATGATTTTCCAAATCATTACCCTAACTAACATACAATCATCGGTACTTGTATAACAAAAATCTACTTAGAACACATACCTTTTCTTGTAGCTTGATTCTTTGGACCTTTAAGAGCCTACCACCCCAAATATGATGCCTCAAATGCTTTACACAACACCACCAAGAATGGAGGACTTGAGAGCGGATTACTTGCTTCACAAATTCAGATAGCACTCTTCTAAGCTCACTTAGGTGCCGATTTTAGGAGCCAAGGGGGTTCTTATACAGTGTGGCAAAACTAGGGTTAAACCATGTAAACCCTAATGTGCATGACCTTCCGTATTCCTTATGTTCCATGGGTTTAAACCTCCATGGATCATCCATGGGTTGTCACATGGGTTTTTCCCAAAATAAGGAATCTTGGATCATTGGCCCACACCATAAGAAAGAATAATTTACCAAATCAACCCCTTATATTTAATTAATCTCTTTTGATCACAAAATTAATTCCAAATTAATTCTTGATCAATACTAATTAAATAATATGATTTCATATTAATATATTAGAAATTATAATATATTAATAAATCATGAATATCCTCTTCTCAAAAGTCCATCCTTACAAATTGTTCTGGTGCCATGCAACCCAAATGGACCATGCTACTCTCGGGTCAAGTACATACCAGTTATAGTTATGGGTTAGACACGAAGTCCAACAGGAACATTCATAGAAACAAGAATATGTCAACTTTATAGGTTATGAACCTCAAGTCGTGTGCTAGTGATTAACAATAGGTTTACTCTTGATTAGTCCCTGAAACTTTTCAAGATCTTTAAGACTCCCGCTAACTTCTAGATATTTCTCTTGTCAATAAACACTCCTTGACAAACAAATATTCAAGAGGTAGTGCGGATTCTTATCAAGGAAAACTTTTCATATAATTGGTCTTAGTTGGTCTTTGTCTTAAAGAGATCATAACTACCAATTCTAAATGTGTTATAAACCTACTTAAGATATGTCACTCAAGAAACAATCCTGGAGAATGACTCTAGGAATCGATTTTGGAACGACGTATGACTCATCTTCTTGATTTAACCATTTCAACAATTCCCAATTCCTCAACTCATCCATACAAGTGCACTAAGGTGTCCTTAGAGGATCAATTGTGATATGGTTTTCATATTCATTAAGATGATCATAACACATGATACTAAAGTACTTTCATTTCCTTTCAAATTAGAGAAACTTTTATCTTTCTGCCTAATTGATTCTTCTTATTTGTTCTGCTATACATTGAAACTTTTTCAATGATTCGGAATTACACTTAATCTTGTAAGTATAACCATATTTACTAAAGTTAGTAAATCATGATGAATAGTGTTATCGTTCTTTTCGGTGGACCTGGACCAGTACACAACAATTTGGACTAGATTCCCTAGTCATTCACTTGACTCACATCTATATGTGAACAAGGAATTAGTCTTAATTTCCCAAAGATGAAGGTTCTCATTCATCATACAATACAAGTTGCATGATTCCAAGTTTCTGGCCAATTGAAACTTTAGTAATGGGAATCTTTCCTTATTTGGTAAATTTAGACACTACCACAAACGAAAGAATCGAATCCATATTGCTAAAAAAATTGAAACACACAAACATCAGTTTCACAAATTCCATTGCAAGGTAATATAAAATAAGATAAATTTCAAAAAAAATTATTTATAAAAAATTGTGGACAATGTTGTCCTACAATGCAATTACAAATGAAAACTATGTTTCTAAATATTTCTAATCAATCTATCATAACTCCTAAGTAGTAGCTCAAAAATCCGATCATCGAATCATGCGATAGAAATCTATCTTTTCGCGATCAGATTCAGCTTACTCTTCCTTTAAGCTTCTTTCTTTTCTTCGATCCTACAAAACATCAAAATGTAATTACATTACATCATGTATTGAGAATCTCCAAATAGGAACTTAATAGAGTTAGATAGTGGACATACCTCAAGCAGATTCATACACTCTGACTTTACCATCCTTATGATCCTTCAGGTAGAGACGGTAACTCCACATCCAATGCCCCTTCTCTTGGCAATAGAAACAAACAAACTCTTTCAGAATGGCACAGGGGACAATCTAAGACTTAGCATTTCTCTTTACCATTTGTTCAAACGACTTGACCATGGTCGATCCCTTTCTATTGGTAAGAGAAGACTTTTCTGGACTTCCAATGCTTCCATTTTCAATGTCCATGGAAGTTTGGGAAGAAGATATTCCAACCAAATTTGCCTTACCAGTGCGCCAAATCATTTCTGATTCAATAGCAATTAGCAAATAGGTAAGATCGATAAGGGTCACGTCGCGGTCTGTCATATAGTAATCATTAATGAACTCACTATATGACTTAGGAAGTGATTGAAGAAACAAGTCAACAGCCAACTTCCTTAACACAATGACTCCTAACATTCATAGCCTGTTAATGTGTGAATTCATCTCCAAGACATGTGCACACACAAACCTTCCATCTTGGTGTTTTTTTGCTAATAGGGCTTGAGTGACCTTGAACTTTTCAAGTCGACGAACATGTAGGTTACGGAGAACTATTGGAGGAGATGGAGGAAGTGAAGTATGATTTCCATTTCCATGATCCTATCGTGGATAATCATCTTCATGAGGAAATCTTTTCCAAAAGATTTAGGAAGACCATAACTGTCTGAACTAGACATCTACAAGGGAGTAATTCAAGTTGGGTTTTAGGCCAAGGGGTTACATATATATATATATATATATATATATATATATATATATATATATATATATATATGTAGTGTAGAATCCATGAGTCATATGTTACCCTAATTCTTACACTTAGTCTCATGATCCATAATCCATATGGACTAACTCTTCATGGATTCTTAAATAAACTTTGCCCATCATGGATCAATACCCCAAACCATATGTATCACTAATTTACATAATCAGTCCTGTTAATTTAATTAGTCTCTTTTGATCACTAAATTAATTCCATATTAATTCTTGATCAATACTAATTAAATACTATGATTTCACAATTAATATATTATATTAATAATATATTAATAAATCACAAAGAACCTCTTTCCACCTGAAAACCCTAGTAGTCACAGCTATTTTAGGACCTCCTGACCTCCCAATTTCGGTCACTGCTTCCAAGAGAAACCCTAGCCGAAATTTTGCCCTCTCTCTCACTCATCCTTTGCTTTTGGTGTTTGTGACTCAATTAGAGGTGCAACACTTGGGGCACTCATGCTTTCAACTGTCAAGATCATTCGTGGATTACTTGTTATTACGAGATAACAAGAAAGGTAACATTCTAACCCTAGTTTCATTTAGATTTCCTGAAATTGTATGCTAGTATTAAGGTTATTGCTTTGGAAGATCTATTTATCTATTTGTATGTATAACTAGAGAAAAACTTAGATCCAAAGCAATTAGGGTTGCATGAACACATAGGAATGTTGTTATGCTCAAATCCTATCTTTGGTATCAGAGCCTAGGATGTTTTTCTGTTATATTTGATGCAATAGTGATCTGTATAAATCGAAAAGTCAATCAGAATCGCAATCTGGTTGATGAACCCAACGAGTTCATTGAGGAACTCGATGAGTCCATGCCCTGACTCGACGAGTTGGCTTGTTTGTTAGCTGATTTTCTGAAGTTTCAATCTATTTTGGATTAGGATAATTACCATAACTCGTTTTTATCTCCATAAATTGATTTTATTGAATCGTAATCTAATTTCCTTATCAAAATAGATGGATTTGGTCAAATTTCTAAGATAATGTCTAATTATATGATTAATTAATTATTTAAAATTTGATCTAGTAATTTTGAAAAGTTTCACATTGCACCCTTAATGTTTTGGAATTTAAAATTTAATTAAAATTTTGATTTTTGAAATATTAAATTCTAAAACCCTTGTATTTTAAAAGTCTAAAATACACCCTTATATTATTATAATATTAAAAGTTTAAATTATATATATGTATAAGATGAGTCGGTCTTACCGTTAGTAGGCCTCATTCACGAAGCTAGTCTATAAGGGTGTTTAAGGAAGCAACCAATAAAATGACCGCTGTTGGGTATCCACTCTTACCCACCGCACTCTTGACTAGTGGGGGGTCGTTAGCCGAATGGGTAGGATAGGGCATTAATTATCTCATTAGTAAGTTTAATGATAAGTATAAAGTAACTAAATGTTTTTATAAATTCCCAATCTTAGTTACTTTAGGAAAATGTGAATTTGATGGTAATCCATGAAATTGCACACTGCACTTTGCCAAGTCGTTAATGGAGCGTGTTTGGTTAACCGGCACACTAACTTGGACTATCATAGTGTGGCAATGTGTAGCTCGTAAAGTATCATTGATCAATGGAGCGTGTGTAGTTAACCGGCACATTGATTAGGTGGTAAAATGACAACAAGAGTACGAAGCTAATTTGCATGGTTATTCACACCTTGTTTGTGATCCTCGGTATCCCAATCACAAATTTGAAGGGCATAATCGAGATTAAACATGCCATTGAAAGGTTCAGTGGATCTCAAAAGATCTAGTAATTTCATTTAATAAAACCTAATTTACTTAAATTTCGTTTTTGTGGTGGAATTTTTAAATCGTCATCTACCTACCTTAAAATAATTTACAATTGGATTACAACATCCCTCTTCCGAATTTTGAATTATTGTGCTGGGTCCTAGCCTTGATATTTCATTTGGGTGTTATATTGAGGATTTCCAAATCTAATCAAAACTTGTCCTTCTTTTTTTTTTAAATGTCTTCTTCAAACAACATTTCCGGCTCCTCAAACGACAACAACTCCTCCAACTCATTCTCTCTATTGAGCATCTACACGGAAGTGACATTTGATGGGTCCAACTATAATGATTGGATCCTCAACATCCAAATGGCCTTGTGATTCGAAGAAAAATAGTATGTCCTCGATAAGGAGCTGAACGAGATTGATGAGTCCAAGTCAAATCCCGAAGAAATTGTTGAGCATAAGGCCCATGTCATGGACGCGACCAAAGTGTCGTGTATCACGGTTGCCATTATGACTCCGGAACTGTAGCGGTTATATGAAGACTATTGTCCTTACGAGATGTGCCGAGACTTGATGGAAAAGTACCATCAAAGAGCGTGTCTAGAGAGGTACGAGATAGTCATGCAATTCATCACGACCAAGATGAAGGATGGAGAGTCCATCACGATCCACCTACAACGTATGCAGAGATACATGGATCGTCTACCTAAGTTGAACGTGAACTTTGATGAAGACTTAGCTATTGACATAGTCGTACACTCTTTTCCTCCCAGCTATGATCAATTCAATATGACTTATCATTTGAGCAAGGACAAATTCACCTTGAGCAAACTTCAAGGTCTGCTGAGAGCCACTAAAAGTGGTCTAAAAGGGAAAAGTGTCATTCCCACTCAAACTGCTGCTACTCCTGTCCTGGCCATTGGATAAGGAAAAGGGAAGAAGATGAAAGCTCCCTCTAAATCAAGTTGGAAGGGAAAGTCCCATGAAGGGTCCTCTAGCGGATCCAAAGCTAAGACCGGTTCTACTCCTCCCTCTTCCGATCTGAAGGAAGCAACGTGCTTCTATTGCCAAGACAAGGGGCATTGGAAGAAAAGGTGCTCGAAGTACTTGCAAGACATCAAGTATGGGAAGATAAATCCCGCCTTTGGGTCCTTGATACAGGATGTGGTTTTCACATTTGTTCTGATTTGCAGCGACTAAAAAGAAGTAGGGATGTGGAGCATGGGAAGATGAACCTGATAATGGGGAATAGGAAATCGTCACCTTCACCAAGATCGGAGTTTATTCTTTAGTGCTTAGTAGTGGGTTAGGATTAGAATTGAACGATTGTTGCTATAGTCAGAAATGACGAGGAATATTATTTCTTTTCATGGTTTGTACAGACAAGGTCTTAGATTTTCATTTAATAATGAAATTTGGTTCTATTAATGCTTATTATAATGGTTTATTTTATTTTGAAGCATTGCCTTGTAATGGTGTATGTGAAACCGTGTTCATAGTAGATAACTTAGGAAATAATGTGTTGCATATTGATTCGTCTAATGGTTTAGACAAGGCATGCTTGTAGCATTCTCGTCTCGGACATGGCCCAACTCCAGAAAGATGAAGTGTTGGAGTCATTTGACCTAAATTTAGATGACACTTGTGAATCTTCTTTACCTGGAAAGGTGACTAAGTCATCTTTCACTGGTACTGGTGAAAGAGGTGAGGGATTGTTGGATTTCATATACACAGATGTGTGTGGGCCCTTCAGATCCACCACAAAGGATGCAAACCGCTTCTATGTGAATTTTACCAATGATTATCGTAGATATGGATATATCTACTTAATCAACCATAAGTTAGAAACTTTTGAAAAGCTCAAAGAGTTTAATCAAGAAGTGGAGAATCAATTGGGCATGAACATAAAGATGCTCAGATCTGATAGGGGTCGTGAGTATCATAGTATTAAGTTCCATGACTATCTTAAGGAATGTGGAATTGTTTCACAATTGACACCTCCTAGGACACCACAGCTGAATGGTGTGGCTGAGAGGCACAATCGAACCTTGTTGGACATGGATCGTTCCATGATGAGTCGAGCTTCGCTTCCAATATCGTTCTGGGGGTATGCCTTAGAGACCGTCGGTCATATCCTTAATCTAGTCCCAACCAAGAAGGTTGCCAAAACACCTCACAAGATGTGGATAGGGAAGGTTCCCTAATTGGCACATATCAAGGTTTGGGTTTGTGAAGTTTTCGTAAGACGAGAGAATCACGACAAGCTTGAACCTCAAAGTGAGCAGTGTATTTTCATTGGTTACCCACAAAAATCCTTTGGATATGTTTTCTACAAACCTAGTGACAAACGTGATCTTCGTAGCAAGGAGATGGGTTTTCCGCAAGAGAGAACTCATATGCCAACATGACAGTGGGAGACAAATTGATCTTGAAGAGCTTCAAGAGTTGAACGATGAAGGAACCTCTAACACTAGTGTTCAACCCGAGGAAGAGATTCATGTTTAACGGATTCATGAGTCATTACCTCTTAAACATTCCACTCGAGTTAGAATGGCACTGGAGTTTTATGGTTTCCACATTACTACGGAAGGTGATACGTTTATCAAGGATAGTACACTGATAAATTTGGATGAGCCTACTAACTACAAGGAAGCCGTGGCGGGTCCTGAGTCTGCGAAATGGAAAGAGGAAATGGACAGCGAGATTCAGTCCACATATGACAATCAAGTTTGGAACTTGGTTGACAATGTACCAGGTCGAAAGACATTTGGGTGCAAGTGGATCTTCAAGAAGAAGACCCACATGGATGGAAAGGTGCACATGTTTAAGGCACGACTAGTTGCAAAGGTCTTTACTCTAACCCCAGAGGTTGATTATGATGAGACCTTCTCACCAGTGGACAAGATCAAGTCTATTAGGGTTATGTTAGCCATCACTACGTTTCATGATTATGAAATCTGGCAGATGGATGTCAAAACCGCTTTCCTTAATAGGAAGTTGGCTGAAGATGTTTACATGTGTCAGCCAGAAGGTTTTGTGAATACTAAATACCGCAATAGAGTGTGCAAGCTTGAGAAATCCATTTATGGATTAAAGCAAGCGTCTCGCAGATGGACTCTTTGCTTCAATGAGAAAGTCAAAGAGTTTCATTTCTCTAGGAGTGAGGATGAGTCTTGTGTGTATGTCAAAGCTAGTGGGAGTATAGTTAGCTTTCTAGTATTGCATGTCGATGACATACTACTCAAAGGAAATGATGTTCCGACCTTGCAGGAAGTTAAGTCCCGGCTTGGAAAGTCTTTCTCTATGAAGGATCTAGGGGAAGCTGCTTATATTCTAAGGATAAGGATCTTGAGAAATAGGAGTAAAAGACTAATAGGACTTAGTCGAAGTATTTACTTGAACAAGGTGCTAAAACGTTTTAGCATGGAGAATTCCAAGAAAGGGGAGTTACTAATCCATATCAATACCAAGCTGAGTAAGACTCAGAATCCTAGTACCGATTTCGAGATAGCGGAAATGAGTCGAGTGCCATATGCTTCCGCCGTTGGCTCGATCATGTACGTTATGACTGTTGGGTTTTGAGCATTCTAACACTTCCTAAGTGTACATGCAACCCTAAATACCTTGGATCTATGTTTTCTCTATTATACATGCAAATAAGAACATCCAAGGTATTATCCTAATCTAGCATACAAAAACTATGAATGTAACAAGATAGAATACATACCTCTTGATGTAGCTTGATGTCTTCAAGCTTTAAGAGCTTAGCCCCAATAGTATGGAAGCCTCAAGTGGAATCACAAATCACCAAGAAACCTTGGAATACTTTAGAGAATATGATTACTTGGTTCTCTCTAGTGAAATTGGCTAGCCCTTCTTTAGTGTATCAACACTAGTGCCAATTTCACCAACCAAAGACATCTTTATATAGTATGGAGGATTAGGGTTAAAACCTAATACCCATGACCTTTCATTTCCTAGGATCCATGGGTTAAACACTCCATGGACTATCCATGAAAGCTTAGCCCAACCTAAATGAACTTGGCCCATTCCATATATATAAGAGTCCATATTTAATTAGTTCCTTTTGATCACTTAATTAATTATAAATTAATTCTTGATCAATACTAATTAAATAATATGATTCCATATTAATATATTAGAACTTATAATATATTAATATTAATCATAAACATACTATTCTCAAAAGATTATCCATATAAATTGTGTCGGTGAAGTGCAACCCAAATGGACCATGCCGGGTCGGGTCAAGTACATACCAAATATAGTTATGGACTTAGACATTAATCCAACAGTCTCCCACTTGGATAAGTCTAAAACTATTATTGCGTATGACTTCAAACCTAACTGGCAATCGTAGCTCTTAAAGCTGCTGTCGAACTCTGATCTTGTCAACGAACTTGTCCATTAGATAAGGGATCATATATTCCTCCATTCTAGATATCATATGGACTGAGACATGGATTATAATCATTCTCTCTGTCCATTTGTTGTTTCCCAATTTCCGATTTATGACGACTGACTAATTGAACGAATCAAATCAGTCCTAGCTCGGCCGAGCACTTCCATTTGTCATCATCAAATCATCGAGGGGCCCACAGATATTGCTTTTATCCCGAAGGTAAAAGGAATGGATAAACTTCGACTCATATGGCTTGTTCTACTACTTGTTGAATCATACACAAAGGCACGTTTTATAGCACCGAGTTACCAAATGCGTTTTCGTGCAATCAATGTACAACCAACTCATAGTAACAACTCATATCTCTAGGTTTGAAGAATATAAGATATTATCGTCTCATGATCACTCGTGATAAAATCCATGAAGTGATTCCAATGAGCGCGGGTTGAATCCAATACTCAGAACTTATGAGCACTCATGAGTGTTGTAGCCCTTTGTCCAACACCTTAGACCTCTACAAGCCAACCCATGACAATCTTAATTCATATCTACTTCCAACATATGACCGACTGTGGATGGTTTGAATAACTTAGTCATTCCGGAAGAATAACCTAGTTTATTCGGGAAGTCAAAACATGCAAAGTGAAACACAATAATAATTGAATCCAATATGGTATCAACTCTTTGAACATAAATAAAACACCTTTTATTTATCACCATATGATTACACATTATTCATTGTATATTGTTTCAGCTATCAACTTTATTCTTGAATTTAAAACAATAGTTGTCCCATGCTCCAAGCATGTACACTATGTTTTCTTAAACACTTGTCATGCCACACACCAAGTATGCATACTATGTTTGTCTATGATCCTTACTTTGTGAACTAGATCAATTGAACATAACTTCAATGATTCTCTTTTCACACTCCCAAATCCTTACCGCAAATGCAAGAATTCCAAATTCATGCCATTTACTGAAATCTGTTAGATTCTAAACTTATATGCATTGATCCTCTCGTAATGATTATGCACAAAGTCATAAAGACTTGGCAAAAATCATTACAGAGTATTCCAAAGGAGATCAACTCCTTGGAAATATCCTTCTTGCATTAAGTTTCCTAATCTTAAACAGATTGAAAATTCTAACTTTGAAACATTTCCAGATTCCATTTTGACTATCACTTCTGAACAAGAGTTAATTATCACTATACTTCCAACTGTCCTTGAGCAACCAATCTTTGGTAAACCTTAGATTGTCCTCGACAATTGTTTAATCCTTTTAGTCATATCCAATTCTAAACCTTTTCCCTTCTTAATGCCCTAGGCATCTGGAAAATTTTAGAATGGATGAATATAGCACATGTAATCGATCCTATATCCGAAGCATATGGGACACGATTCATGATGTCTCACATAAAGACTAAACCAGTCTTTTGCTATAACATTTCCATTTCTATTTGCCAAGTTCTCATAATTCAGATTATGAAAAGGGATGTCGTAATCATAATCGAATTTTAGAACGCAAATAATGGACCCATATACAGAATTTCCTTATGTTGAGCCATTCCAACATGAAATTCATATATATATATATATATATATATATATATATATATATATATATATATATATATATATATATATATCCTTGACTAAATGATTAAAACCTCACGATCTAAGCTTATAGATTTGAGATGAAGTATAATTTCCTCTCCCTTAATTATAGCAAAACAACTTTTTCCCAATTGAAACTTTTGTTTTCTATAATTAACATTGCTAACTTGCAATACTTATCATAATTATCATGCTCCCACTAACATGATGATTATTAGCATAACACTTATGCTCCCACTAGCTTTGACATGTACTCAGAAATCAGCTGGACAGTCTGAAATTTAGATTCATACACCCTTTCCGTAGATAGCTCACCTGTGTGTCTAAGCAATTTCAAGAACCATGAAAAGGGATACCGTAATCATAGTCTCAATTGCTTAGGCATTTGCCATTTCTCACAAGTCCATGTTAGTGTGCCGGTTAACCACACGCACTCCACTAACGACTTTTGAAAATGCAAATAACACAATTGATATCTACGTAAAATCTACTTAGTGAAAGCGTTTCCTCACCATCATTTTCATGAATCGGAGAGAAACCTTATGACACTTAGATTTATATGGTGTATGAGTTCCTACCCATATGAATTTGTCAAAACCATAATCACAAGACAAGGATAATGACAAACCCAAACTCATATGGACTGAACACAATCTTAATTTCTTGCCACCTGGCAGCTCAAGGGCCTACCATTGCTTCCAAGTTGTTGTGCAACAAATTGAGAACTCTAAGAACTCATATTCAAAGCCAACTTTAACTGGAATGGGCACAGAATATGTCAACACGATAGGTTATGAACCTCAAGTTGTGTGCTAGTGAAAAACTTCAGGTTCCATTCTTGATTAGTTCTTGAGACTTTCAAGACCTTTCAGACTCCCACTGTCCTCTTGACATATAAGACTCCTTTGTCAAACATCCAAGAGATAGTGCGGATTCTAATCAAGAAAAACACTTTACCCAATTGGCCTAAGTTGGTCTTTGTTTTATCCAAAACATCACAACTTACCAATTTCAAATGTACAAGAGTAGAAAACTTTTACTCTTACATTTGACAAGTGTTTTAAACCTTCTTTAAGACATGTCACTCAAATGACAATCTTGGAGTATGACTCTAAGACTTGTATTGGAACGAAGTATGACTCATCTTCTTGATTTAACCATTTCAACAATTCAAGTTCCTCTTCTTAGTCATAAGAATGCACTAAGATTTCCTTAGAGAACTAACTTTGATATGGTTTCTTAATCATTAAGATGATCACAAAAACTGATACTAAAGTACTCTCCCATCTTTTCAGATTTGAGAAACTTTTATCCTTCTGCCTAATTTGATTCTTCTTATTCGCTCTGCCTTACATTGGAACCTTTTCCAATGTCTCAGAGTTACACTTAAGCATGTAAGTATAATCATATTTACTGAGCTTTAGTAAACTATGACGAATAATCTTATCGATCTTTTGTGGTGGACTTAATCAGTGCACAAGACTGTGTACTCGATCCTTTAGTCCTTCACTTGACTCACACATCCATGTGAACCAGTAATTAGTCTTAATTTTTCCAAAACTTGAAAGTTCTCATTCATCATGCTATATAACTTGCATGATTCCAAGTCCCGGTCCAATTGAAACTTGGGTGATGAGAATCTTTCCTTATTTGGTAAATCTAGACATTACCCCAAATGAAAGAATCAATTTCATATTTCCACTCTTGCTCTTAATGGAATCATATAAGCAACAATTTTTCCTTAAATGCCATTGTAAGGATATTTTAAAAAAAAAATTTCTTTTATTTTAAAACTTTGCGGAAAAACTTATCCTTACAATCCATATGAAAACTTGTTGTTATCTATTCCTAAGCAATATCTCATAACTCCTAAGAAGTAGCTGAAGAATCCGATTTTTCAAACTATGCGATAGAAATCCATCTATGCGATCAGATTCAGCATATTCTTTCTTTATGTTTCTTCACTTTTCTTTGATTCTTAAAACATCACCATGTGACCCAGTCACATCATGTATCAAGAATTTCAGAATAGAAACTTAACAGAGTTAGATAGTGGACTTTACCTGAAGTAGAGTCAAACTTATTGACTTTAACATCCTTAGGTAAATCTGGCAGCTTCGCAACCAATGCCCCTTCCTTTGGCAATATAAACATATGGACCCTTTGATAAAGGTACACGGGACTATCACAGACTTAGCTTTTCTCTTTACCATTTGGTCAACCGAGTTGACTATGGCCGATCCCTTTCCACTGGGAAGAGAGAGCTTTACTAGATATCCAATGTCATCATTGTCAATGTCCATAAAGATTTAGGAAGTTGATCTTAGCAAATAGATAAGATCATTAAGGGTCTTGTCATAGTCTGTTTCATAGGTGTCCCAAAGGAACTCACTATGTGACTTAGAAAGTGATTGAACCACCAACTTTCTCAAGACTTTGACACCCAACTCTCCCGGCTTGTCAATATGTGACTACATCTCCAAGATGTGATCACACCTAGACCTTGCCTTGCCAATAGGGCTTGAGTGACCTTAAACTTTTCAAGAACTTGTGGGTTAGGGAGAATAGTTGGAGGAGGAGAAAGAAGTATAATATCCATGGGGCATCATCTTTATTAGGAAACCTTGTTTCAAAAGATTTGGGAAGATCATATATGTCTAAACCAGACATCTTTTGGGAGATATTCAAGATAGTTGATTTTAAAGTCCTTAATATGACACCCAATATGAAATATTAAGGCTAGGACCCAACAAACTATTTTATAACTCAGAAGAGGGATGCCGTAATCCAAGCTATAAAATATTTGAAGGTAGGTGAATGACGATTCACCAATTTCCACCAAGATAAACGAAATGTATTATTAGGTTTTAATTGGTTTTGAAACTCCTAGATCTTTGAGATTCATTGAACTGTTCAAAGGCATGTTTCAATCTCGAGTGTGCCCTTCAGGTTTTGTGACTGGGATGCCGAGGATCACAAAACAAGGTGTGAAGTAACCATGCAAATCACTTGGTACCCTTAATAAATTACCCCTCAATCGATGTGCCGGTTAACCACACACGCTCCATCGATACTATGATAAATATTAAGTCACCCTTTACCTACCCTGTTAAGTCCAAGTTAGTGTGCCGGTTAACCACACACGCTCCACTAACGACTTAGACAAAGTGTAAAGTGTAATTTCATGGGTTAGCACCTTATTCACATTTTTCCTAAGTAACTAATATTGTGTATAGGAGTGTTTAAGGTCACTTTTGGACTCCATTGTTGAGGCTTCTTGCATCATAATGATTTCAAACCATAAAAGCTATCCTTTTGGGCTCTTAGAGGCACTAAGAGTCATAAAAATAGGACCTTGATGATTAAGCCACAACCATGCAAATGTTTGATGATCTTAATGTTGGGTTTTGAGCATTCTAACACTTCCTAAGTGTACATGCAACCCTAAATACCTTGGATCTATGTTTTCTCTATTATACATGCAAATAAGAACATCCAAGGTATTATCCTAATCTAGCATACAAAAACTATGAATGTAACAAGATAGAATACATACCTCTTGATGTAGCTTGATGTCTTCAAGCTTTAAGAGCTTAGCCCCAATAGTATGGAAGCCTCAAGTGGAATCACAAATCACCAAGACACCTTGGAATACTTTAGAGAATATGATTACTTGGTTCTCTCTAGTGAAATTGGCTAGCCCTTCTTTAGTGTATCCACACTAGTGCCAATTTCACCAACCAAAGACATCTTTATATAGTATGGAGGATTAGGGTTAAACCCTAATACCCATGACCTTTCATTTCCTAGGATCCATGGGTTAAACACTCCATGGACTATCCATGAAAGCTTAGCCCAACCTAAATGAACTTGGCCCATTCCATATATATAAGAGTCCATATTTAATTAGTTCCTTTTGATCACTTAATTAATTATAAATTAATTCTTGATCAATACTAATTAAATAATATGATTCCATATTAATATATTAGAACTTATAATATATTAATATTAATCATAAACATACTATTCTCAAAAGATTATCCATATAAATTGTGTCGGTGAAGTGCAACCCAAATGGACCATGTCGGGTCGGGTCAAGTACATACCAAATATAGTTATGGACTTAGACATTAATCCAACAATGACATGTACTCTCCCTGATGTGGCTTTTGCTTTGAGCATGGTCAGTCGATATCAAGGGAAACCGGGTAAAGCTCACTGGACAACAGTCAATAACATTCTTAAGTATCTACGAAGGACTAAGGACTGGGTCCTTGTACTTAGTGGAAGAGATAACTTGAGAGTGACAGGGTATAGTGACGACATCTTTCTGATGGACCGAGACAACTTCCGTTCTTAGTCAGGAGGGGTGTTTACCCTTAATGGAGGAGAAGTTACTTAGAAAAGTTCCAAGCAGGAGACCACGGCTGATTCAACATGCGAATCAGAGTACATAGTTGCGAGTGAAGCGTCAAAGGAGGCTATATGGTTGAAGAACTTCATTGGAAACCTTGGAGTTGTACCAGCCATAAAGGAGCCTATGGAGATTTTCTGTGATAACGAAGGAGCGGTTTCCATAACCAAGGAACCAAGGGATTATGGCATATCCAGATATATCGACAGAAAATATCATTTCATCAAACATTGTGTAGAAGGACTCCTCGTGGTCAATAGGGTATTGTTAGAAGAGAATCATGTAGATCCCCTCATAAAGGGTCTGAGTAGGATTAAGCACGTTCAGCATGCGAGGAGCATTGTTCTGAAGGATGTTATTAGTTTTAGCGATTAGATAGATAGTTAGAAACTTATAACAATATAAATGTAATTGACATTTGATGATTAATTAATGGAAGATTTGTTTATAAGTAAAGTTTACTATCTTTTGTCAATTGTCTATTTTAGGTTTTACTTTTGCATGTTTTACTTCCTGAATAATTAGATTGTTCAAATTATCCACATTCGTTCATACTTTGGAAGTAAGTTATGAAGTAAGGTTGTCATGAATTGGCTTGTAGATTGTCTAACAGCTTAGATATAACAAAGGTTTGCTACAACATTCATGCGTACTCCGAAAATAGGATTTGAGTATTGGATTAAACCCACACTCATTTGAATTACTTCATGGAATTTATCATGAGTGATTGTGAGACGATAACATCGTATAATCTTTAAACCAAGATATATGAGTTGTTGTTTATGATTTGGTTGTGCATTGATAACGCATAAACGCATCAGTAAATTGGTGTTATAAAACGTATTGTTGTGTACGATTTGATCAGTAAATAGTACAAGCATATAAGTCAAAGTTTATTTGTTCCTTTTATTCCTGGGGTTAAAAGCGATATCTTGGGCCCCTCGATGATTTTGTGTTGACTTATGTGCCTAGCCCGGTCAGGACTGAATTAATGTGTTCAATTAAGTTCTATGTCAGACAAATCAGAAATCAGGAAACAAACTATTGGACATTGAGAATGATTTTGTTCCATGTCTTTTTCCACACGATATCATGCAAAACGGAGGATTATATGATCCGTTATCTTAAAGGACACGTCATTGACTAGGTCAGAGTTCGACAACGGTTTTTGAAAGCTACGATTGCTAATGGTATTCTGAAGTCATACTTGTAGTTATAGTTATTAGACTTATCCGAGTGGGAGACTGTTGGATTAGGTGTCTAAGCCCATAACTATAGTTGGTATGTACTTGATCTAATAGTAGCATGGTCCTTTTGGGTTGCCTTCACCATAACAACTTGACATGATGACTTTTAGAGAGAGAGGTTATTTGTTGATTTGTTAATATATTATAAGAATAATATATTAATTAGAAATCTTATTATTAAATTAGTATTTAGTCAAAAATTAATTTGGTATGAATTTTGGGATTAAAGGAACTGATTAAAAGTGTGGAGACTGATATTGCAAATCAATGATAGTTGCAGTATTGGGCTGATGGACTCCCTTTGAAAGGGTTGGACGAAATCTATAGGAGGCCCTATAGAATCGTCCAAAGCCTTCTAAAAGGTGGGTTCATGGGCTGCTTGGAGCCTAAGAAAGGATTATGGTTTCCACCTGAAAACCCTAGCAGCCACAACTATTTAAGGACCCGCTGACCTCCAATTTCGTCCACTGCTTCCAAGAGAATCCCTAGTTGAACTTGTGCCCTCTCTCTCTCTCTCACCCATCCTTTGATTTTCGTTTTTGTGACTCCGTTAGAGGTGCACCACTTGGGTCACTCAAGCTTTCAAGAGTCAAGATCATCCATGGATTACTTGTTATTACGAGATATCAAGAAAGGTAACATTCTAACCCTAGTTTCATATTGATTTCCTGAAATTGTATGCTAGTATTAGGGTTATTGCTTTGGAAGATCTATTTGTATGTATAACTAAAGAAAAACTTGGATCCAACGTAATTAGGGTTACATGAACACATAGGAATGTTGCTATGCTGAACACCCATCAGGTACCACCCATCTTCACCCCCCATTATAGGGTCCGACGTCCCTGTCGAACACATCGACCCATGCCCCGACTGTGATACCATTTACTCCTGGGCCAACCTCTCACGCTCCACCAGCGACACATATCTAGAATAGAACATCTCCGAGAACTGCTCCTAATACACAACAGCTCTCTACTTAGAAGAATATGAACCAGTAGCAAGTCCCCACCTATCCTTCGCTCCGGACATCAGAAGGTTCATAGCGACACATATCTAAGCTGCCTATGGTCTCTTGGCCTTTAGAATTCACTGGTCTGCCTCACCCCAACCACACATAACATGTCAACATAACAGATAAACAAATATAACCAGTCAACAAACAAACAAACAAACAGAAAGATCTTTCAAATCACTAAGCATAACATCATACTATATACCCGGATACCGATCTAGCAAATCACTACAACACAAAATCATACTATCACATAACAGGATATCTAATCCAATGGTCCAGCCTTGGTGCCTTCAACCCGAAAGTACAGTAAGGAAAATTCACCACGCAAATTCATACAGGTAGCATAAAAGAATATCGCTCCACAAGTCAACTCTATAAATCACCTGAAGAAAAGGAGAGACCTAGACCTTATGCTTCATAACAAAATACCCAAAATGCCCCTAAGGTCAATCTAGATCAAAAGTCAACAGAAAGTCAATGGTTAACAAAAGTCAACCGAACTGAGTACGCCCCGCGTACTCTGCCCTTGACCAAAAATGAGCAGTTGACCACATATGCCCAACGTACACAACGGCCATTCAAAACCTCCATTAAGTTCTTAATTCAACAAGTCTAAATTTTCCATTCCAGATCTATGCCTATAAAGGTGCTCCAAACCATAAGGTTTCCAACTTTTTGGTTATGAAAGCCTTACTAAGCCCTAATACCATAACCCTAGTTTTTCTGAACCACTAAAGACTCTATAACTAGCATGCAAGCACCAAGATATCATTTTTACGAATTAATGCACCTCAAATTTTTTGAAAAGGACAGGTCCTTTGGTCTTAGAGTAACTCATACTCATCAAGTCCAAGAAAAGAAGCTAAAAACTCATAAAACTTCTCATGGAAAGGTCTTAAGGAAATACAAGTTAAGATCAAAGCTTTATACCTTCTGAAGCTTCCCAAGGAGGCAAGATCCCAAATCCACAAGATTTCTTCCACACCAAGGCTCCTCGATATATCTTCTTTCTTCCTTTAACACACCAAAAACATGCACTTAATCTTAAAACACACACTCAAAGGATTAGGGTTTGCAAAAACGTCTCAAGGAGAGTGAAGGATGAAGAGGTGAGGGAAATGAGGCTATAAGGATGGTTCTATAGGGGCTCAACCCTAAAATTTAGGGTTTCCAAACCTGAAAAGAACACCCCGCGTACGCTGATGTACGCCCAGCGTACTAGGGTGCATCCTAGTATGCTAAGCGTACGTACATATGCATGGCGTACTCACATCCTTCTCAAATTAGAAATTTTCCACTAGGGCTTCCAATGGGCACATTCTTGTACTGAGGGACTGGATTGTAGCATAAAGAAATTATAGGGTTGAATTTAGGAGTACCTCACCATCAAGATGTTAAATAGGGGTTGTGACTTCCTTGTTACGCATACGACTCATGTGCTTTCAATAGTACGGGCCCATACTACCTTCCACACCTACCCATACTTGTCTCAAGGATCGTCAAAACAACCCTAACAATAAATACTAGCATACGCATGCACGAAATCCTCACACCCTAGAGGAAGACTAAACATCTCGAGACTGGCCAGCTGACCCCTCACAACTCATCGATGAAACTTCCATCAACCATGCAGCACGCGTATATGCTAATCATACATAACAATGGACCCTGTAGACAGTCGAATATCTAATCCTACCCTAAGCACTTCATCAGACAAGAATAGGAAATAAGGCCAAACCAAACATTCTCATGTTATAGAATCTTAGTTATGCATAACCATGATGCATACACTAAGCAACTACAGTAATGATGTCAATTTCATATGAAGAAGAACCCTAGGCTATCAGGCATCATATAATGAGGCAACTATATCACACAAATTCTTGAAGATCCCTAGCCTATCACTAGCATGTTGTTCTAACATATCACAATATCAAATAACAGTGTGGTAATTTGGAGTCTACTTACTGGTTCCAGTTGATCGTACACATTGCATCCTTTTTGAAAACAATTTGAAAATCATTTTTTAAATATCTTTTTCTTTAGTGTGAGACTGGATGCACACGAGTATTCCTCTTATTCACTAAAACCAAGGCTCTGATACCAACTTGTAATATCCATAAAAATCATGAAAAATCTAAACTTTTAAAACCAACCAAAAATCATAAATTGTTTACAACATAGTTTTCAAAACATATTCAATATCAGAGTTTCCGAGAATCATAAGTCAAACACGAGGATGTGTAGGGTTATGCCTTCGCCTTCCCGCAATCATCTGAAGTACCTGAAACATAACAAAAACCGTAAGGCCAAAGCTTACTGAGATCCCCCAAAGTACCACCACATAACCAAATAACATATATATATATATATATATATATATATATATATATATATATATATATATATATATATAATAAACATGCAATGGGTATACAGTTAAAAGATTGGATTACCCCTGAGCCCACAACATAAGTTTGGCTTACCCTCGGGGGCCACAAATTATGTCTGGCTTGCTCCCAACCAGATTAGTCCTCGGACTGAACACCACCAAGGCCTTAGTACTAGTCTGGCATGCCCTACCCAACCCTCAACTCGTATTTGGAATGATCATGAGCCCTCAGTATGAGTCTGGCATGCCCTACCCGACCCTCATCTCATATTTGGATTGCTCCAGGTTTTGTTGGCTACCGCACAGAGCAGTACAACCTCAACCCAACCTACATAATATGTCAACATATATCTAATAATAACATATACATATAATCATGCAGACAGTATCACAAGTAGTCCTATAGATCTACAAGACTAGAATATCAAAACTAGCATGCATATCTATTCCATGCTCAACATATCAACGAATACCAGGTTATCAAACCAATGGGTCGGCCTTGGTGACTTCGATCGGTAAGTACAGTGATGAAAACTCACCTCACCATCTGGACAAAAGCTGAAGGACTCTCAACTCCAAATCTCAGCTCCGACTGCCTCCTATTCCAACCAAATGACCAAACTCAATTAGAATTCCTAAAATACCCAAAATATCCTTAAGGTTAAACTTGGTCAAAGTCAACTGGTCAAAGCCACTAAGTCAACTGGGTCAACCCAGCCGAGTCAACCTAACCGAATCACCCAACCAATGTGACCCAATACGAGTACGTGGGGTATACTTCAGAGGTATGTTGGGCATACTCCAACCCTCGTATTCGACCACCATTAAGGTGGTTGACCTCGTACGTGGGGCGTACCCTTGCAAACTCTAAAACCTCATTAAGAGCTTAATTGCTTAAGCTCTTACGTCCCAACTTCAGATCCATGACCAAAATACACTCTAGAGTCATAAAGTTTCCAACATTATGACTTTACATGCCTAATATGAGCTTAACTCAAGGTATTGATCCATTAATACCTCTACAATATGCATGGAGCAATTCTAACCAATAGGAATTCATTTTTATGGCTAAGGACCCCTCCTAGGGTCTGAAAGAGCAACTCAACACGTCCAGAACATGCCATGCTCATGATGAGACTTTTGGGACCAAAAAGGGACACAAAAATACCCATAAACAAGATCTAGTAAACTAGCCATCAAGGTATTAGCTTTATGCCTTGAAATGATGGAGAATGGTGCAAAAATTCTAGATCCAAGATGCTTCTTCCCTCCAAGATGAGCTTAGTTCCTTCCTTCTTCTTCTAAGCACACGAACACACACTTTAATTATTGAAATGGCTTCACAAGGTGGTTCTAGGGTTGCAATCACGAAAGAAAGGGTGGAGGCTATTAAGGTGAAGGGAAATAAGGCCATAAGGATGCTTAAATACCAGCCAAACCCAAAAAATTAAGGTTTCCTCATTTAGCAAGTATGTCCTGCGTACATAGATGTACGCCGAATATACTAGGGTGTGCCCTAGTACACTCAACGCACACACTAGTACGTATTGTGTACTCCTCCCTACTAAAATTATGAAAATGCCACTAGGTCTCCAATGCACATTTTCTTGGACTTAAGGACTAAAACGCAATACAATAAAATTAAAGGGTTGAAATTTGAAGTACCTTAACATCGGGATGTTAGCCCAAAGCGAACAATATTGTGATACGTGCTATAGGGGGATGTTAAATATGGTATCAGAGCTGGGTCACGGTTCAATGTGTTCGATAGGGACGTCGAACCATATATTGGAGGGGAGGGGTGAAGGTGGATAGTACTGCACTTGATCCTACATCGGCTGAGAATTAGAACGAGACATTTCCTTATAAGGGGTTTGGATATCTTCCTAGTCAAAATGTGTTATAAAGTCATGAGGATGTCAAATCCCATAAGAACCTTTCAGTTAAGGGTGCCCAGGCGAGAGCAATTCAGGGATGTGTGACCCCCTAGGAACGTTTTCGTGCCGAGAGCCCAAAGCGAACAATATTGTGATATGTGCCAGAGGGGGATGTTACATGGAGAGTCATGGATTTGTTTTTTATCAAGACTCAAATAATGTATTGGCCAGCTGGCATCTTTGGCTATCATATCAGATAGAGTCAATTCAACTAAAAGGGCCATTCAAGCCGTGTTCCCGAATGCATATCATTGACTCTGTTGTCGTCATTAGTTGATGAATTTGAGTGCAAAGATCGGAAAGAAATAGAGAACATATATTTTGTTTTGGGAGGCTGCAAAGGCTTACCGAGAGTCATATTTCAAAGAAAGCTTGAGTAGGCTATGTCGTGCACTAAACGATGATTTTTAAACATGGCTAGACAGAATTGGTAACAAAAGATGGGCAAGGTTGTGTTTCCTTGTAGTTAGGTACAATATTATGACATCAAACAGTGCCAAGTGTGTCAATGCATTATCAAGAGACACACGAAAACTACCGATAACAATGTTGATTGATTTCTATTGAGCAACTATGCAACAATGGTGATGCCAGCAATGTTATGTTGGAGGTAAGTGTTATCCTATATTGTAATAGTTCAATCATAAGTGTAGTTTAATTACTGTGCTTGACAATGTGTACGTAAATGTTTGTTATAGCTGAAAGAAAAAAATATGTTACTGCTATGTTGAGAAGGTCATCAATAGGAGGATCAACAAATCCTATGCTTTTCCGGTATACCAAATTGTTGAAATCAGATATGAGGTGACCGACCAAATGAAAAATTGGCATAGTAAACTTGGAAAGTCATTACTGCACGTGTGGGAAATGATAATTGTCGGGTATACCTTGTAATCATGTTATGACGGTATTTAAGGAACCGATATATCAACACTGCAGTGCATGGGTGTCATCATACTTCACAATGGAAAAATATCGATGAACATATGTAGAGGTTGTGTCTCCTGCCACTTCCAGAAGAATACGAAGAAACGGATGAAGTCATGGCCGTTTTGTCACCGTTGATGGACAAAACGACAAGCCGAACAACCTAAAAACCATAACCGTATCCCATCCCAGGGTGAAGGTTCGATTTAGAGAAAATGTAGTCGTTGCCAAAGGATCAGTCACGCAAGAATAAACTATGACGCTACGTTTCATGCAGATTCAACAAACAGTGAATCTTCAAGTAGGACCAAGTCAAGTGGAAAAAATAATGTTCAATCTAGGAGTAGACATACTAGTCAAAAAGGTGGCCAACAGTATGATATTGTTGATTTAAAAAAACTTGTAGTGATGTTTGTATGATATCATAATATTCTACAAAAAATTGTTCGGAAGGATACACATGTTTTTACTACATCTTCAAAAGGAAATTGTTTTAAAAAATTAACAAAAGAAAACGATAAATAAAACATTAGCACAATATGCATCATTTATCGACTTGACACTCTCAATCCACCACCTGGTAGCACACTCTTGTGCAGTAGGTTGTAAAAACTCGTTAGGGGGACACTTGTAACGCCCGCAGATCCAGGCTACACAATTTAGAGGAAATAAGTGTCAAAAATGACTTTTTGACAAATGACTATTTTGTGACAACCCGAAATTTCTATTATGTACAACCCTTCACTTCAATAGAAGTCAGAACAGTTTCTGCTAACTTTCAAGCTTTTTGGAATAAGTTTGAGTATTTTAGGATTAGCAATCTAGGAGAAATCAGGAGATAGGATGCCCTAGGATTTATTGTGCAACAATAAAGTTCCAAAACTCCAAGATTTTAGAGTTTACGGCCCAAATGGCTTTTGGACCGTAAACCCCAAGAGTATACATATGGCACTTAGCCATTTAAATCACTTTTTCACTTTTCAAGATCCGGACTCAATTCTCTCTCAAGTAGCTTCGAATTTTCCTTCTAGATCTTCAACCTAGTAAGTGTTTCTAACCCTTTTAAGTTGGTATATCACTTAATCTAGTGTTTTAACACACTTCTATCCGAAAATTTTGTCCAAAAGGCTTAATCTTCAAGTTTCACCAAGAACACACACTAGTGTTCTCGGATTTTTGGCTCATTTCAAGTTTCTATTTTGTAGGTACTTCTATCCTAGCGTATCATAGAGCTTATTATACTTCCATATATCAAGAAAACAAAAAGAAACACCAAGATCAAAGGTGTTTACGGTCCAAGAACTCCTTGAACCGTAAACCCTTCTTAAGGGGCCAAAGTGGCCCTAGTCCCTTCCTTCCCTTTGGAAACTAGTCTAGACTCCCTCCTTAATGTGTATAGGACTTTAAAACATCAAAATACCATGATCCATGAGGGTTTACGACCGTAAAACCAAAGGGGAATGGTCTTAGGGCCGTAAACTCCTCGAAGGAGGGAAATGGTGCCCTAACTTCTTCCTTAGGCTTATACATCAAGTAGAAATGCTTCTAGGGACTTATAAACCTTCAAATCAACAAAGGGTCAAAGGAGTATGAGTTTACAGCCATAAAATCATGGGTTGACGAACATAAACTCAACTTGTTGAGGTCAGAAAACCGTAAACTCAAGAAAGGGGTTCGTTTGAACCCTAAACCTAATAGCTTTGTCCTACAACACTTAGATGCAATCTTTGGGACTTATAACACTTATATAAGATGTTTATCATGCCCTAGGATGTCTTAAATTTGTTATTTAGTTGTTTAATTAATAATTGGTTGCATATATGTGATATTATATGTTAACTAGGATCTTAGAGAGTGTACAAGTCTTCACTTGACACTTAGCATCCTATACAGTCCGTTCATCCCAACCACTTGCTACAGGTGAGTTCATACCCCTTAATTAGCCTTTTAAACTTTTTGTAAATGTTTATAAATGCTTTATGGGGGGGGGGAATACAAGTTGAATCATGTTTAGTTATTATATCAATCACATGTGATTAATAAGTAGCATGCATATGGATTTACTATATGTTAACTATTTTACCAGACAGATTTCTTCAAATGCCTTTCTTAAACGTTTATATATATTTAAACCTCTTTATTAAACTATCTTACATACTATATGTTTCCTTTTAAACTCTTTTACAACTGAGTTTCAAACAAAGGTCTTCCTTATACTTAAACTGTCTTAGCAAACAAAATATTTTCAAATCGTTTTATGAACTTACATCAAGTCATCGTTTCTTAGTATTAAACTTTTCAAAGGTTTTACAAAACTTCTTTTATGCTTTTATATTATCAAATTCATGCCCATATATGTATAGTTATATAAGTAATGTTTAAAGGACTTAGGAAGGCTAGTTCACTTTATTTCCTTTTCCTCGTTTGGATGTGGCTTTAGGGTATCGGTTAGTTGTCTGAATTTCATCTAAATATTAGTTATATATCATGTATACATATATAGACATAAAATTTTCCTCAGTCAGTTCAGTACCTTTGGGTAGAAAAGGCATACTTTCAGTTATACACGTACATTATTAGTAACTATTATAGGTATAGTTAGGAGATACTACTTACCATTCCAAGTACAAGGAATCGCACAAGAGTCAGTTCATTCATGAGTCTATACTAGTACATTACATGTTACATGAATACATTTACATAGATACGCTTACATGAATACGTTCACATAGATACGCTTACATAGATACACTTACATGAATACGTTTACATAGATACGCTTACATAGATACGCTTACATGAATACGCTTACATAAATACAATTACAATACACGATAACAGAACAGACATAACAAAGTGCTATAGCATGGAAAAATTTCAGGATCTAACTATACCAATGAATCACAATGCATTGTGATAGTTATATTGGGTATACGTGATCATAATAATGTGGATGTTCACGGCTTGCAATCCTTGCAGGGGTCACATTTGGTTCCCATAGCTCTTGACAGGGTGTGTTTAGCATGGGATCTAGCCATCACATTATGCCTTAACCCTTAATTAAGGCAAAAATAGTACAAAAGTAGTCACTTATTACAAATACTACAGTACTTACGATAATTACGAAAGGATATAAAACTCCAGTTAATATATTATTAATACATTTACTATGTGGTATATTCACATGATCGATGAGGTAGATTAGAATAATAATAATAGTCGTACAGTCGGGTCTTGGTAGAAGGCTACTTTCAAAACAGTCGGGTCTTGGTAGAAGGCTACTTTCAAAACAATCGGGTCTTGGTAGAAGACTACTTTCAAAACAGTCAGGTTTTGGTAGAAGATTACTTTTTATACTAGTAGAAATCATAAGGATGTTCTAGGGTTTTCAACCGTTATTCGACTAATTACAAACATTTTTCATACTTATAGAAACTTTTCTCCAAATGTTTACAAGTCTTTACATTCCTGTTTTACAAATTAAAGACACATTAATACTTATGAATTCACCAGCTTTAAAGTTGATACTCTCTTTCAAAATAACTTGTATCCTGAGGTCAACAGTAAACAGGTACCGATGCACGGTTTAGAGAAGATGAAGCTCGTTCAAGACTCATCTTTCATTTTGATTTATACTTTAGTGTCTATTAAACATGTCAGAACAAACTTGTATTAAAATTATATTATTAATACAATGGATGATGTTGTTGCTTGTTTACTACTATTCATTATTGTGATACTGTACATGACGTCCTCCGCTCCAGAACGTTTCCGCCGTTCTTGGTTTTGGGGTGTGAAATATTTAGAATAAATAATCTTAACCAAGTTGTAGAATATATCACAAGTGTTCCGTACATATAAAGAACGCTGAAATCCTAGTTATAACGAAGATGTTATGACCCGTCGAAGTTTTTCGGCAAAACCAGGAGACGTAAATAGTGAATTTACGATAGGGGAATTTTTAGCCTTAGTGATCTAAAAAGAATTTGTATTATACGTTAAACCGAGAAGATACAAAAAAATAACGCCCAAATCTGACTTCGTATGAGGAACTTATGAATTTTCTAAGATTTGGAATAGAAGTGTACGACCCGAAACTCGAATTTTAGTTCGAGCAGTTTTTGGCTTACGCAGCCTAAATGAGAGTTGAAGATCTCATTAATAGGAACTCAATGGTAAAAATATAAACAAAAACGGAGTTTGTATGAAGGAGTTACGAATTTTTTGCGGTCATTTGACAGTCTAATCTTCTCGTATTGTTAAATTTAAGATCGGTAGAGAATTAGCCGACGGAGTCAAAATGAAAGTTGTAGATCTTAGTTTTACCTACGCGTGGATGTAAAGAACGTCAAAAAGGAGCTTGTATCTGAAAGTTATGGATTTTAGAAGTCGGAAGTGTGTTGTGCGAAAATGTGTGATGTGACATAATCTTGGCCATTGCTTTCTCCCCAAGTCTTGCCACCAGATGGTGACATGTGGCACCAAGTTCATCCATATTTCACCCTATAAATAGAACCTCTCCCACCCTCATTTTCTTCACACTTTTGCCATTCTTTCTTCTCTTTACTCTCTCTAGCCCCGAAACCCCCCGAAAAGCCTAGGGAACCTCCCTAGCACGCGGCAGAAGCCCCGGAGTGCTTGAAGGCTCCGAGAAGAAGAGCTTTTTGGATCGGGGACGCTGCTCCAAGCAAAGCTTAGTTTTCTATAAAACTCGTTGTAAGTGAGCTACGCCTTTGCTATTTTTCGTATAGCTTTTATTTAATTATAGTAACGTTATTATGAACTTATAATAAGTACTTGGGCTATTATTATGGGTTATATAAGTATAGTTTAACGCTTATATAATAGTAATAATAGCTAAACTATTAATTAGTCTCGGCGAATAATAGACTAAACTCTAGTGGTAATAATACTAGGTTTCGTCAAAGGAAATTATTTTTAAGAAGCGAAGCGCTGTCTGAGTTCGGAATCACCACCTTTTCAAGTGAGTGCATGGTCACTTTCATCTTACACATATATATGAAGTATTTTATATAAACTACGTGTTATGTGTGCATATTATCTGTATACTTGCTATCTATTCTGGATGAACGATTTTATACAAGTTTTATATGACTTAAATTGTATATGTATTTATATCTACACAATATGTTGGGTAAAACATGGGTAGATGAAATATTAGTTGGATGATGAGTTGAGAGGTGATATAGACCATGAGGTAAGGGTGAGAGGTGAACGATGTGAGAAGCCTTGTTCCTAAATGTTGGCTCCGCCATCTAGTAGAGTATAGATGACCACCACGGACTATTCTAGACAGTTTTGTTGAACACTAGATGGCTCGCAACCTGTAGGTGTTGTGAACGATGTGTTCATCGGTGTACTCTAAAAAAACCCATTGACATGTATTATGTGTGGATTCTCAAAAACAATACTGTCAATAAACGAGATAACCCTAGCAGTTGTGCACGAAGGACAATACTGGCAGCTACGCCTCATATAGAATGTCAGAAATCTGGCAGTTGTACCTAAGTGATAAAACTAGCAGTTGTGCTTGACAGATGTGTCAATGACAATGATGGACTTTCGAATCCATTCCTTAGGATAATCCTTAGGAATGAATGAATGAGAAATAGCTGATTCTTATGGTAGATCCTTAAAAGTAAAGAAGATAATGGGGATGGGTAATTGGGTTAACTGTTTGATGATTAAACATAATAATTATATTATTGTGGGTTGAAAACCCTATGTACTCACCAGGTTTCCCAACCTGACCCACTCAGTTTATTTATACCACAGGTGTTGATATGAAGTCACATTATACTGAGAGATTAAGGAGATATAAATCACTAGTGATAATAAATGTAAGTTCTGTTTATGCTTATGTTTCTGTATTGACGATGACATCCCAAATTTTTTAAATAATAAAAAGACTTTTCTTTGGAAATGCTTTGATAACGTATTTATCATGTTTTACTGGGAACAAATTCCGCAACATTTTTATTAAAAGAGGTACTCTGATTTTTATAAAGAATAAATAAAATCGGTCTTTTCTGGACGTGAAAATGGGGATGTCACAGTTGGTATCAGAGCATTAGTTTAAGCGAACTAGGAATATGGATTTATTTCTAGAGTTAAACTTAGAATGCTAAGCAATGATTGTGTGGAGTGTGTCTTAGTTAATACACCCGAATAAACACAAGCACTAGCTTATTTAGGGAAAATGCTTAACATGCTTTTATCTGCTAAATGATTTGTGATGCTAAATGTATGATCGGATCGATGGTATGTTGCCGACCAGATCTGGAAACTTTACGTGTTCAGACTTCTAAATGATTAATTACGGTATTAGAACTAGCATGTAACTTTTCGGAGTAATAGGGAGATTTACAGGTCGATCGTAAATAAAATCTTTCCTATCTTAATTCTCGTCATTACACACAGAATGTCTGAATTGGTGTATAGATCGAAATGGCAAGAACCCGAAATGGAGTCGGGAACGCAAATGGAAATAGGAATCAACAGCCCCTAGTGATTGAACAAATACATGTTGTAGTAGAAGCTGCACCTAAACCAATCACCATGGCTGGAGTACAAGCCATGATTCAGGCTATGTTAGCTGAACAAAGGGAAGAAATGAGGAGGATATTGCATGAAAATAGGGACGAACCTACCATGCCCATTAAGCAACTTGAGCTAATTCCAGAGCAATTGCAAGAGCATTCCATATGATCATCGACGAAGCAAAGAACAACGTGAGGAATCAAGGATGAGGAGTTCATACCCAAAGATCGAGTTAGGAAGTAGCCAAGGGGATATAATCATATGATGTAGCCTATTAGAGGCATAGTGTATGGTGAACTTGAACACCTATGTAATAGTTTCAAGAAATAATAAAACCTTCGTTTTGTTATCTGGCGTGTTAAACTGTTATGTGATTTTCTTGTATGGTGACATGGAAAACTGCGAGAGAATATTTGGGACGAGTATGAGTAGGTGTCAATGAGAGTAGAGGCCTATACTACCGGAAGCACAGGACTCACACTTACATCAGGGAAAGTCACAAGGTTACCAAGAAGCTAGTAATTGATACCATTTTATTCAAGTATGTCATTACCATTGTTTCGGTAATGACTAAGAAGATTGTTGTTATTCCGACCCTAGTGGTCATACCAAATTGAGTCTGACTACGATGAGTATGTTACGTGGTTCCGAGAAACAATATGAGATTAGAACATGAAGGAAAGTATAGTCTGTTTTGGAAGAGTCTAAGCATTGCGACATACAATGATAGGTCATTAGAATATGACATATCATTCCATTGTAGTAATAAAAGAACTTATCTTAAGTTCGTATCCAGTGAGGATCAAGATTGTGACTTGAAGGGTCATAATTTGGAGTCTAACGTGAGATAAGGAGCAAGTGCAACATCAAGTACCGCTTGTAGTCAAGAAGACCAAGAGTTAGATACGTATTCGAAGAAACATAGAAGTTACAATTATTACCTAGGATGAAGAGATAACTTATGGAGTCATTATACAACCCTGTTTTGTCGATGATTCTGGGACGTAATCATCCTAAGGGGGAGATAATCTTAACGCCCGCAGATCCGGGCTAGACAGTTTAGAGGAAATAAGTGTCGAAAATGACTTTTCGAAAAATGACAATTTAGACTAAATAATGTTAACCAAGTTGTAGAATGTATCTCAAGGGTTCCGTACATATAAAGAACGCCGAAATCCAAGTTATAACGAAGAAATTATGACCTGTCGAAGTTTTTCGGCAAAACCGGCACGGCACCGGGAGAGGTAAATAGTGAATTTACGATCGAGGACTTTTTTTGCCTTAGTGATCTAAACAAAATTTATAATATACGTTAAACCAAGAACATATAAAAAAAATAATGCCTAAATCTGACTTCGTATAAGGAACTTATGAATTTTCTATGATTTGGCATAGTAGTGCACGACCCAAAACTCGAATTTTAGTTCGAGCAGTTTTTGACTTACACGACCTAAATGAGAGTTGAATATCTCATTAATAGGAACTCAACGGTAAAAAGACAGACGAAAACGGAGTCTGTATGAAGGAGTAACGAATTTTTTGCGGCCATTTAACAATTTAATCTTCTCGTATTGTTAAATTTAAGATCAGTCAAGAATTAGCCGACGGAGTCAAAATGAAAGTTGTAGATCTTAGTTTTACCTACGTGGGATATAAAGAACGTCAAAAAGGAGCTCGTATGTGAAAGTTATGGATTTTAGAAGTCGAAAGTGTGCGGTGCGAAAATGGGTGACGTGGCACAATCTTGGCCATTGCTTTCTCCCCAAGTCTTGCCACCGGATGGTGACATGTGGCACCAAGTTCAGCCAGATTTAACCTATAAATAAAACCTCTCCCACCCTCATTTTCTTCACACCTTTCCCATTCTTTTTTCTCTTTACTCTCTCTCTAGAACCTCTCTCTAGCCCCGAAACCCCCCGAAAAGCCTAGGGAACCTCCCTAGCACGCGGCAGAAGCCCCGGAGTGCTTGAAGGCTCCGAGAAGAAGAGCTTTTCGGCTCGGGGATGCTGCTCCAAGCAAAGCTTGGTTTTCCATAAAACCCGTTGTAAGTGAGCTATGCTTACGCTATTTTTAATATAGTTTTTATCTAATTATAGTAACGTTATTAGGAACTTATAATAAGTACTTAGGCTATTATTATGGGTTATATAAGTATTGTTTAATGGTTATATAATAGTAATAATAGCTAGACTATTATAGTAACGTTATTAGGAGCTTATAATAAGTACTTGGGCTATTATTATGGGTTATATAAGTATTGTTTAATGGTTATATAATAGTAATAATAGCTAGACTATTAATAAGTCTCGGCGAATAATAGACTAAACTCTAGTGGTAATATTACTAGGTTTCGTCGAAGGAAATTATGTTTAAGAAGCGAAGCGTTGTCTGAGTTCGGAATCACCACCTTTTCAAGTGAGTGCATGGTCCCTTTCATCTTACACATAGATATGAAGTATTTTATATAAACTACGCGTTATGTGTGCATATTATCGGTATACTTGCTATCTATGCTGGATGAACGATTTTATACAAGTTTTATATGATTTAAATTGTATATGTATTTATATCTACACAATATGTTGGGTAAAACATGGGTAGATGAAATATTAGTTGGATGATGAGTTGAGAGGTGATATAGACCATGAGGTAAGGGTGAGAGGTGAACGATGTGAGAAGCCTTGTTCCTAAATGTTGGCCCCGTCATCTAGCAGAGTATGGATGACCACCACAGACTATTCTAGGCAGTCCAGTGGAACACTAGCAGGCTCGCAACCTGTAGGTGTTGTGAACGATGTGTTCACCAGTGTACTCTAAAAAAACCCATTGACATGTATTGCGAGTGGATTCTCTAAAACGATATTGTCAATAAACGAGATAACCCTAGCAGTTGTGCTCGAAGGACAATACTGGCAACTGCGCCTCATATAGAATGTCACGATTCTGGCAGCTGCGCCTAAGTAATAGAACTAGCAGTTGTGCTTGACTGCTATGTCCAGTGTTGCAAAACTCGGCCTACTCGGCCGATTACTCGGAATTGGCCCTCCACCGAGGTGAGTAATGTCAACTCGGCCAAAAAACTTGGATTTAGTCAAAATCAGCCAAAAATCGGTCAAACTCGGTCAAAAATCGGACAAACTCGGCCTACTCGGTCTTACTCGGGCCTACTCGGTCAAACTCGGCCAACTCGGTTAAAATCGGTCAAAGGGTCAAAATTATCATAAAAAGAGAAAAAAATCAAGAATTTCAAGATTAATATGTATAATGCACTTAATGATTTAATATTTAACACAAACATGTGATTATTACTACATATATATATATATATATATATATATATATATATATATATATATATATATATATATATATATATCTTAAATTTTCAATAATTATCCACGTAGTTAGACAATTATGTGTATTTCAGTTTTTATGTATTCACATGTCTCTAATTTTGGTTATATATTTCAATCAAATTATGATTTTAACTTATGATTTTGACATATATAATTTTCCAAAAAATATTTCTACATGAATTACCAAATCCGAGTACTCCCCGAGTACTCACTACTCCCTAGTCGGCCAAGCAGGTACCGAGTAGCGAGTTCTACAACCTTGGTTGTGTCATTGACAACGATGGACTCTGTATCCATTCCTTAGGATAATCCTTAGGAATCAATGAATGAGAAATAGTTGATTCTTAGGGTAGATCCTTCAGAGTAAAGAAGATAATGGGGATTGGTTATTAGGTTAACTGTTTGATGATTAAACATAATAATTATATTATTGTGGGTTGAAAACCCTATGTACTCACCAGGTTTCCCAACCTGACCCACTCAGTTTATTTATACCACATGTGTTGATATGAAGTCACGTTACACTGAGAGATTAAAGAGATATAAATCACTAGTGATAATGAATGTAAGTTCTGTTTATGCTTATGTTTCTGTATTGACGATGACATCCCAAATGTTTTAAAATGAATAAAAATACTTTTCTTCGGAAATGCTTTGATAACGTATTTATCATGTTTTACTGGAAATAAATTCTGCAAGATTTTTGTTAAAAGATGTACTCTGATTTTATAAAGTATAAACAAAATCGGACTTTTCTGGCCGTGAAAATGGGGATGTAACAACACTGCATAAAAAACAATATATAAAGGTTAATCATAAGTTATTTATGTAATATCAACATATAAATTATAATGTGGACTATACTATATACGTTAGTAAGATCGAGAATACATTGACAATCAGGTGCATGCAAATGCCTCATCCTAGTGTATGCAATTGACCGAGGGATAACACCCGATATAGGGGAACCATCAATACTACTGTTGGAAAATGTCTCTAAGACCCAAATCTACAAAAATAAGATGACAAACAACTTACAAAGTTAACAAAGATATAATAATTGGTGTTTAAAAACTCCTATTAAGCATAGTGTACATACCTTAAATGCATAGACAAATCCCTACAGAATATATATGTGTCTACTGTCGATTCTAGGCGCATTTGGGCTCAAATGGTCCTCAATGTTATCAAACATAGTACACATATGTTTGTAAGTGAAATCTCATATCAATCTGCCCCATGGGTACATATGTCAAAAAATTACACTTAATAAGTATATGTATCATTTTGATATAATGTGAGTAGAAAAACTGTATACTTTTTAAACTCCTGTAAATTAGAGACGGGTGTCATTCATTCATTAGTAACTGGCTGTCAAGGGTATTTCCCCAAAAATCCATGCTCTAGCATATACAACAGGGAGACTCTCACCACATCTTCATCGCATAATTGATGAAATAAGTTATTGAGCACATTCGTAAGGTCGGCCATACTCATCGAACGTAAAAGCGGCTCAAATGGAAACACACATTTTTTGATTGCTGCAAAAACCAGAACTGGGTTGGAAATAATCCCTGAACTACAAACCGGTGACCAAGCAGAATTATTTCCTGTCAAAGCAAACCCGATAGTTGCCAATCGGAAATAAAAGCTCCTCTAGGTCAACTAGATCAAAAGTATTAGCTTCCTTGAACATAATATAATGATATAGTAAAGGGTGACGTTCGACACCCATTGGCATGTTAACGTAATCACCAAAACATGATTGTCTAAACATCGCCCCACAAATTGGTCGGTTTTGTAAGAGCGCCATGATTTCGCGCCCAAGTTCAGGTTTGCAGGTTGTGGTAGCAACTGCTTCGCATGTTCTATCGTGCTACAAACAAAAGAATTATTAGTTAAGGATTTTTGTATGTATATTTTGGAACAGATTTATGGTTTTTGATTGTATTCCGGAATTAGGGTTTTTGATTGTATAGAAATTAGGACTTTTTGTATGTATGTTCCAGAATCCGAAAATTGGGTACAGTATTCTTGTCACACCCCCAAACCTGAACGGCGGAAACGTTCGGGGGCGGATGACTTCATGTGGTAACGTAACAAATGAATACATAGTAAAGAAAGCAATACAACCATCATATATATAATTGAAAGTTTACATTTGTCAAAAGTTACATGTTCAAAACTCAATTACAATATGATGTCAAAAACACGAGATTAAACTGGCGCCGCAGCATCCCTTCATCAAAAGCGTAATGAATACCTGAAATTACTGATTTCCTGGGACATACAAGTAATTTTGAAAGAGTAGATCAGCATTTAAGCTGGTGAATTTCATAAGTATTTAAGTGACAATGTTTGAATGAAATGAAATGTTTTATCTTTGTTTGTTTGTGTTTAGAAAATCCTATATTTTCTACTAGTATAAAAGTAGCCTTCACTCAAGACCAATGTTTGTCTCCAAAATGTATGTAAGTGTGAAATAACCAATGAGTTTGAAAACCTTGTAAATCAATGCATTTTTAATACCCCTTGTGAGTTTTATAACCATACTATTGACTCGGAATGCCTATACACAACGTTCTTCAGGCGTTGGAATGTTATGACGTTTGTCACCCCAAACGGTGGACTGCAGCTAACAGTCAGGGCGCGGGTTTGTCAAGCCCGTATAGATCTATACACAAAGACCATGCTCCCCCTCCAAGGGATTCTGGTATATAATACAGGACTTGAAATGTGTACTCGAACGTACATGAAGTTAGTGTCTCACAAAAACCGTGGTATAAAAACAGATCTACTTGTTAAAATGTTACGTTTGTTCTTGTATACGAAAGTAAACTTCTTGAAATTCATGTTTCTAGTACATAAGAGTTAGAAATTTGTTCGTAAAACTATACCTATTATAGTTTTCTAAAAGTGTGTCTTGTTTGTTTAGAAATACCTAGAAAAAGAAACACTTGTTTATGAAAGCATAGATTTTTGGTGTAGAGTCTAAGATAGACAAGAATAATCTAAGAAAAGTTTAGTTTATACATGCATTACAACAAATTTATATTTCAAAAGATAGAATGCTATTTTAACATATGTTATATACATATAAAAGTTCCTTAAAGGTTTATAAATCGCATGTGATTTGAATATATAACAGCATATAAAAGAGTTTCTTTATGTAACACATGATAATACTCGTGTGTTTTACTTGTAATCCCCCCCCTTGAAAGCATATAAAAGCATTTAGAATATTTAAAAAGGTTGATTAAGGGGTATGAAACTCACTTGAAAGTTTGAAGATAGCGAGATGGAAAACCGGGCAGAGTTTCGTCTCGGGAAACAGATTTTCCTCGGGATTCTCGGGAATCTCGGGAGTAAAATCGACCCTCTGGACTTGAGCCAAAAGACCAGAGCTTCGGGTTTGAACGGGCACGGAAAACAAGACAAGATCGTGAGAGAGAGGAGAGAAATGAGCCCTTTTCTCAGAAGCCCTCGCATCCTATTTATAGGAAGGCTGAACCGCCTCGGTACGCGGGGCGTACGCTCGTACGCAGCGCGTATGCGTACGTCATGCATGACCGAAGCCTCGACTGCCTCGGCTTCGGATGGGACGGGTTGCTGGGGAGACGAGTCGGATGGGACAGCGGGTCGGACGGGACAGCGGGTCGGACGGGTCGGATACTTCGGACGGGTCGGATAGGGCGACGTGGACGATCAGAGGCCAAGTCTCTCGGGTACGCAGGGCGTACATGGGTACGCAGCGCGTACCTCGGATGAGGACGCTGACCCCTCTTCGGATAAGGTCCGATTTTTGAATTAAATAAATATATAATTTATTTAATAAACTTCGAAAATTCATATCTTCTTCATACGAACTCCGTTTTCGATGGTCTTTATATCCATGCGTAGGTGAGACTACGCTCTACAACTTTCGTTTAGACTCCATCGGCACATTCCGAAATTATTTTATTTTTTTATTATTTATTTTAAACTCATCGTGTTTAAGGAATTTTTTTGAAAATTCATAACTTCTTTATCTGATGTCGGTTTTTGCCAGACTTTTTACCGCTGGAATACCATTGTCGAGACCTTCGATTCTCGTTTAGGTCATTCCGGCCAAAAGTCGCTCGATCTCCGATTCGAGTTTTTAGATGTCTGTTGCTAAGCCGAACTTGGAAAAATCATAACTTCGCTATATGAAGTCGGATTTGGGCGTTCTTTTCATGTACGATCATGGTTCAAAGACATTTAAACATAGAAGGAAATTAAATAGAACTATTTGTACATTTTATTATGAAAGTAAATTTTATTACTCAAAAGTGGTTACAATACTTGACCCTTTTTGGTCATTACAAAGAGTTGAAATATCGGGTTGTCACAATTCCAGACCGAAATTCCGAACCCAGTTCATTGTATTTCAAACATGATTTTCGGATTTCGGACATGATTTTCGGATTGTAACATCCCAAAATTCAAGATCAAAATTTCGTTTTAATTAAGTTATTATAAAACCAATAGTATAAGAAAACATCCATAATAACACATCATGTCCAAATCAAAGTAGAAATCATCAAAACATGTTATCATATAACAATATAAGAGTGTAATCACAAAGATCTCATGTGCGGAAAACCATAGTGTGATGTGCTACGATCGAACCGGCTCCTTTCCTTTGAAAACGTAGTACCTGAAACCAAAACTGAAACCCGTAAGCACCAAGCTTAGTGAGTCCCCCCCCCCCCCCATCATACTACATACCACATAATGCCTAACCCTTGGTATCTTTCAACTGTTATCTGTCTGGCACATCTGGGAGTTGGGCCCCCTTCGGTATCTTTTAACTGGTAACCGAGAACTAACCTCCCCTTCAGTCTCTTTCAACTGGTAACCGGGAGCTAACCTCCCCTTCAGTATCTTTCAACCGGTATCTGGGGACTATTTCACCCCCCCCCCCCACTATCACATAATAACATGTCATAAACATACTGATTTCTTGATAACATAACATAAACATGTTGATCACATAATAGCATATCATAACCATATTGGTCACATAATAACATATCATAAACATACAGCTAGGCATGCATGGGTTCTATCTACCCCTTCGGTATCTTTCAACTGGTAACTGTCTTCGGTATCTTTCAACTGGTAACTAGGGACTATTTCACCCCTACTACTACTAACACATATCTCATAACATCCCAGCACATAAATCATATCAAATAGTGGCAGTCATATCAAACATACTCACCTACTGGTGGGCCGGCATTAGTGCCTTAGACCCACCCCTACTAGAAGGTAACCCACCTCACACTGTTGAAGCCCCGTAGACACAACCCCTAGCTGTTGGCTGACAGATTTCCAAACTGTCAATATCAAAACATCGCCTAATTAATATTTGGGTTCCAACACATAACCATAAATACATACTTGGGGTAAATACTACTTTACCACTAGCTTGGCTTTATTCAAGCCCAAGGCCTTATCTAAAGGTCAAAAATTCAACTATGAGTCAAAGCCCAACATATGGCCCAATTTTCCAAATTGGGCCCAAACCTTTACAAGGTCTTACCATAAGGCCCAACCATTTAGTCTAGTCCAATATTCGACATTCTAATGGCCCAATATCGCATAATCATGAAGGCCCAATTATGGCCCATATATGGCCTAATTTTCCAAAATGGACCCAAACCCTCACATATGGGCCCTTATCCTAAAGCCCATTAAATTATTCTAGTCCATATGATTATTCTTGGATGGCCCACCAATAACCCAATCATCAAGGCCCAATAGAAAGGCCCAACAATAAACCCAAGTGAAATTAGGGTTTCACATACAATGACAATTACGGTTAAGTGTTTCTCACTTACCCCATTAAGGACTTAATCCATTTAGTCCATCACTCTTCTAAATAAATCATAAGGTGTGATTGGGCTTAATACACAATTCCATTCCAATGGCCCAAATGTAGGTCCCGATAAGTCCAAGCCCATAAATCCAATATTAGGGTTTTCTAAACCCTAATTAGGGTTTCCAACCCCATCTTAACCCAATAGGCCCAATAGCTAGGTCTTTTGATCAATTAGGATTCATTAGGCCCTGTAGTTACATGTTTGGGCTTTTAGGTCCATTAGGGCTTTATTGGGGCTATTAGGGTTTATTAGGCCCATTAGGTTTTTAGTCCCTTTGTTCAAACATTCCAAACGACTCCTAATACAAACGAGGCACACCGCCACCCAACACGGTGGCCGGTGGCGGTAGGAGGCGGCAGCCACCACCTCACAGTGGTGGTTTTGAGTATTCCTAGATTATTCCATTACAAATTACATCATACAAAGCAAAATACCAATAACACATACACCCACTAAGCTAAAACACACACAAAGACACCCTAGTGGTGGCCGGTGGTGGCATGTGGTGGTGGTGGCTGTTCTTGTGATTTCTGGCCAAACTAAGCCACCAACGACACATACACAATATGTACAGCCGTAGTAGTAGCGCAAACACTCATCCTTTGCTCGAAAAACGACCCAAATCACCCACCTGCGGTGAGCGGAGACGACAGTGGTGCAACAGCGGCGCTTCCGACGACTGGTGGTTGTTCTTCTTTATTCCCGACATTCTATCGTCGGCCTTCGTCCTCAACCTCAACAGCAGTGGCGACAATAGTGCTCCGATGGCGAAGTAGTGGGTGGCGGCTAGAGGATCATGTGTTACGGCACTTCTAATGGTTATACGGTTCCAACACGACGACAGTTTCCCCATCTGGTGTTTATTCGACTGTCGCGGTGGTTCTTCCCCAGCTACGAGCGACTTCCGGTGACAGAAGTGATGTGGCGAGTTTTTCCGACTCCAATGGCGGCTAGGAGAAACACACGCTAGATATTTTGGTGCCCCTCCAGCAATTTATGACCTCGATAGCGGGGTAGCTTGTGGCAAAGATGGCGACCGACTACAGGGTTATGTAACGACGGCTGAGGACGGGAGGTATAAGGGGGTGGTGGCTGCAACATAAGGGGCTTAGGGTTAGGGTTTGAGGGGTAATGAAGCTATATACCCGGTCCCTCATCATATCTTTGCCATAGTGATAGTTCTGGCCCCTCCTCTATAAAATCCCTTCAAATAAGTCTATAAATTACCATTTAAACCATGCCCCTTCAATTCCTTTACAAATTAAGTCTAGATTTTACTAAAACAGCCCCCAACATTCCAAATCCATTTTGATTTAAGTCCAAAGCTCAAAATTCAGCCATGTTAACATTTTTAGTCCCTGCCTACATAGATATTTACGAATCTAATCTGAAACTTTACACTTTAACCCCCGACTTCTACAATTGTAACATTTAGCTCCCAGAAACCAACACGTTGCTATATAATTATTAATTTTAGGGCTATCATACAATCATTTATTTATTTATTTATTTATTAAATAAACGGGTTGTTACAACTCTCCCCCACTTAAATTAGATTTCGTCCTCGAAATCATTCCTTACCATTTCTTATGCGCCAAACCACTAAATTAACATGGTCACCATCATGGGCACACCCTAGCCTTCCCAGGGTAGCTGTGACCAATCTTCGTAAAGCCCTAAAATCCGCAGGTGAACGGATTCTTCGCAACAAGATCACATGTACTCTATCTGAAATCTATTGTCTCGAGGTGGTCTGAATCCCTGACAGACCACTCATAGTGAATAATTATTGTCGAAGAGACTATTTATCCCTCAACTGGCTACTCAGCTTCTATTAACCTGTAGTTCCCACTAGAAAACTGAGATCACAGACCCAATTATCCCTGCAAGTCATTTAGCATAACACAAACAATCTGGTATTCTGCTCGAACTTGCAACCTAGAACACAAATACTAATACGACCCAGACGCTAAAACTGTCCGAACACTGAACTGCCTGAAGCAGTATGTTGCCACATGGCTGCTTTCCAAAATCTAACGAGACCTCCCTGGTCTCAATTCATTCACCAATCATCTGAAATACCGGGTTCCGGCCCGGCTGCAGAACCAAAGGACTCCCACTTAGTCACCTCGCACAACTTATGAATGAAATCCTTCTCTGAAACTAGTTGCCACTATTTATCATGCCATTGCGACTCTAAAAACTTTCTGATCTAACCGATCGGGTCCATGCGTCGAATCATGTCATCATCAAATTCAAGGATAAAAGTGACTGCCACCTAACCGATGGTTTCCTTATATCACAAGCAATCTTATACATTCCATTGCTTTCCTGATCCCATAACTGTAGTGGCGCTCCTACAGTCTTATCACTGGCTCAACCAGATCTAATCCATCTGGGTAATTCGAAAATCCAATATGTGGATTTCCATATCTTCACTGCTGCACCCGAACTGGTGGGTACTACTGTTCCTTCCGCATTCTAACACACGCTCATGCCATCTACCAACCTACTGAATGCTACGACTACACCCACAGTCTCATGACACTTTATCACTATTTGCCAACCTCATGAATGCTACGGCTACACCCACAGTCTTACAACACTTTCCATGCTAACTGACCGCTAGTGAATGCTACGGCTACCCCCCGCAATCTTACAACACTTTCCATGCTAACTGACCGCTAGTGAGTGCTACGGCTACCCCCGTAGTCTTACAACACTTTCCATACTAATTGACTGCTAGTGAATGCTATGACTACCCTCGTAGTCTTACAACACTTTCCATACTATATGACTGCTAGTGAATGCTACGGCTACCCCCATAGTCTTACAACACTTTCCCTACTATCTGACTGTTAGTGAATGTTATGGCTACCCCCGTAGTCTTACAACACTTTCCCTACTATCTGACTGCTAATGAATGCTACGGCTAACCTTGTAGTCTTACAACACTCTCCATACTATCTGACTATTAGTGAATGCTACGGCCACCCCCGCAGTCTTATAACACTTTTCCCAACTGGGTCGAACACGCACTCGACCTAACCCTCAACTGAACTTGAGTCCTAACCTGGTTCCCGAAACCTGATGTCTGAGAGTCTCGAAGGCTGCCAGTTGCTCAGGCCCCCAGCGAAAGGCCACCAACTTCTTGGTTAGTCGGGTCAAAGGAACCTCAATCTCGGAGAAGTCCCATATAAATCTCCGGTAATAACCCGCTAGACCCAGGAAACTATGAATCTTAGATGGAGACCTCGAAATCTCCCACTGCATCACGGCCTCTATCTTGGCCAGATCGCCTAGAATACCACTTCTGGTTGAAAAGGTGCCCAAGAGATTGCACCTCGCGCAACCAGAACTCACATTTGGAGAACTTTACAAATCTCCCCCACTTAGATTCAACTAAATCTTCAAGGTACGCGAGAATTGAAGGATTCCCAATCCTTCTTACTTCCTAATAGTTCGCTATTGACAATCTGAGCTTACCAATGGTAAAGATCAATTACCAATCAAACCTTAAGATCGCCCATACTCTGATATCTTGAAGAGTACTCTAGAAATCTGGTACAGTCTGACACCTCAGTCCATCTCCCATGTTGTCAACTGAAGGCCTTAATCTTCACTCTGGTTGACAAATCCTTATTCCCACTTTCATTCTTGCAGTATCACTGAACTCTAACCGAACACAACCCATACGATAGATGCAATTCTCTTGAGCATCCAAGGACCAACTACTTCTGCATCTAACCCCCACAACTGACATCACCATCTCCGTTCTACTAATCATGTCTTAGCAACAGTAGTGTCTTGAACTCCAAGGTTCTTCCATAGGCAAATGTCAACCATATATGAACAAATGATAGAATCACTGAACTCTGACTTCACTGGAGAACCATCCCAATAATTCCCGACCAAGGATCTCCGAAATAATACTCCTGCACAACTCTCGACAAAGATCCAGAATGATAATGGTACATGCGGAACCTACTTCACAAGATGTGTCCCTATGTGGGTTCAGCAAGGACTTTTCGACATGCAGGATGGCATATATGATCCTTGATAACCCAGACACTAGCAGAAAACCGACCCGAGGTCTGAATTATCCAAACTCACACACAATTCCAAGGCGATACGTATTCCCAACATCCATCTAGTAGCAGTAGAAGATGACATACCCGCAACATCTGGAGGAATACAGATCACCTTCAGCTGACATGATCAACCCTGCCACACCTGTATCAGCCTAAACCCTTGGTGCGGCAAACTCCCTTGTGCACATTCCTATACATGCATCACTGACTCCGGCCCTGCTGTCCTTTCACCCGATGATCAGAAGTCACGGATCTCTTCCCGGGACCCGCTACTATATGCACTTGGCATGACCCTCTCTTCCCAGGGTGCTCCAAATCGATCTCGCATCTACAAACTCTTGGAAATCATATCCTTCAGGTTCTGACACCCTGCCACGCTCACTAGCTCACTTGCCAATGGCTAAGCTGTCACACCCCAAAACCAAGAACGGCGGAAACGTTCTGGGGCGGAGGACATCAAGTAAAGTATCATAACACAGGATAACAGCAAATAAGCAAACAACATCATCCTTTGCATTAAATATATAATTTTAATACAAGCGTGTTCTGTACAATTATAGACACCAAAAAGTAAATCAAAATAATAATATGAGTCTTGGATGCGCTCCATCTTCTCAAAAGCTGGCCTCGGTACCTGTCTACTGTCGACCTGAGAATACAAGTTATTTTGAAAGAGTTTATCAGCATTAAGCTGGTGAGTTGATAAGTATTTTAGTGTCGGTGTTTGTATTAAAACGTTTGAACATGGTTTTAAGTATGAGTTTGTAAAATGTATGTGAATGTTTGTAAGTGTTTGTAAAAGTTTGAATCTCTTAGAAAAACCTCTATTTCTATTAAAGTAGCCTTCTACCAAGGCGTAACTGTTTTGTATGTTTCGTTTATTGTAAAAGTGTGTAATTTCCCAAGTGTAACTATCATTAACAAAATATAGTTTGTACATAAATGGTTAAGTGAATTAATCACTTAATACATGTAAAGGGTAAATTATTGTAGTACCGTAGTGTTGTATTATAGGAACTACTGTTGTACTAACTACCTTAAACCGGACTTATATTAAGGTATCATGTGATTAATTGTACCATACTATCGACTGGGTAACGACTAATGTAGGTCGTAAAAAGAAATGACGTTTGGCACCCGCAGACCTGCAGGTCCGGCTGTAGCTAGCAGCAAGGTGTAGGATAGTCAATTCAGTATAGATCTATACGCAAACTCATGCTCTCCCTCCAAGAGACTTTGGCTACAACTCGGGCCATGACATTGAAGGCATGCTCTGATACAGTGGATCACAATTTGTTAATGTATTCATGTATATGTAATGTATTGTTACTCGTTCTAGTATCGTTGTATATGTTCTCTTTCTAGTATAGTTGTATATGTTCTCCTTCTAGTATAGTTGTATATGTTCTTCTTCTAGTATAGTTGTATTTGTTCTTCTTCTAGTATAGTTGTATATGTTCTTCTTCTAGTATAGTTGTATATGTTCTTATAGTAATAACTACTAACTCATGAATGCACTGACTCATTAATCTAGCAATAGTATAAGTATGATCTTGTGTTACCCCGATGGTAACTTACTAATGATGTAACTAGTACGCATGAATATGGAAGAACTTTTATGACTATATATGTACACATGATATATAATTAATATTGAAACGACCTTCAGACGGCTACCCGATATCCCACCAGACCACATCCAAATCGAGGAAAAGGAAATAGGGCGTGCGACCTTCCTAAGCCTTTTAAACATTGCTTATATAACTATACATATACGGGCATGCAATTTATAATAAGTATAACAAAGTTTAAGTAAAAGTAATTGATAAGTAAAAGAGTTTGTAAAGCAGTTTGAAGCAAAGCAGTTTGAAGCAAAACAGTTTGAACAATAATAAAATCATTGGTTTTGTAGTTATTAATCACATGTGATTGATGTAATAACTATAAGTATTCAACTTGTATTCCCCCCCCCCCACAATTAAAGCATTTAAAACATTTAAAAGTATTTCAAAGGTTAGTTAAAGGGTTATGAACTCACTTGTAGTGAGTGGATTGGATTGGAGTGTCGGGTACGGTGCTAGGTGACAAATGAAGACTTGTACACACGCACGAGCCTAGTTATCATATAACGAACATATATATAACTAATTAGCCAATTTATAACTAATAAATTAAGTTGGGACACCCTAGAACATGAAAACACTTTGTTTCAAGTGTTAAAGATCACAAGGATTGCATCCAAGTGTTGGTAGGGCAAAGCTAGTGTGTTTGGAGTCCAAGGGTAAACTCCCTTGGAGTTTACGATTTTGATGGTCATGACCTAGGGAGTTTACGGAATTAAACTCTAGAGTTTACGGTCGTAAACTCTATTCCTAATGACCATGTGTTGTTTTGTGGTTTAACAAGCCTATCGAAGCATTTCTACAAAGTGATTTGGCCTTTGGAAGGGACTATGGCATCAAAAACACTCCTTGGAGGAGTTTACGGCCTCATGAACTTTTACCTTTGGGTTTACTACTGTAAACCCTCATGGAGAAGGGTATTGCTATGTTTTCAAGTCCTTAACACAATTAGGTAAGTGTATAAGCTAGTTTCTAAGCCTAAGGAAGGAAAATGACCAACTTAAACACACTTTAGGGTGTTTATGGTTTTGGGAGATCCCCAAATTGTAAACACCTATAATTGTTGGTTTTTGATGTTTTTCAAGTCTTAAAAACAATAAGGAAAGGTTTAAACATGTCAAGAATGGTTTATACATCAACTAGGACTTAGATTAGAGGCTTAGGCACACTTTGGTGCCATTTATGGTGTTTACGGTCCAAGAACATTCTTGGACCGTGAACACCTCTAATCTTGTGTTCTTGACATAATTTCTTGATGTTTAAATGTAATACTAGCTTAAAATCACTCAAGGATGGAAGTACTTACTATTAGAAGGCTTGATCTGAGTTAAAAGGCCAAGAATACTTAGTGTGTGTTCTTGGTGTTCTTGGTGTTTTGGAAATCTAGACAAAATACACATATGAGTGGATGATTAGATGTATAAACACTAGATTAAGTGTTTTACTAACTTGGAATGGTTAGAACACTTACAAGATTGAAGATTTGGAATCAAAACTAGGATGATACTTGATAGAGTTTTTGGAGTTTACTCTTTTGTGATCTTGGGGAGTAAACACAAATGACTAGACTTTTGGGGAGTAAACTCATACATAGGTATGAGTTTACGGTTTTTGGGTGATTTTTCACCCCAAACATAAAAGTTTGGTCAGGAATTTCTAAGACGCAAGGTGTTTGCGGTTTTTGAAATTCAAAACCCGAGACGACACTTTCTTTCACCCGTTCGTTTAAAAATAATATTAAAATAATCAAACGAACTTTATATTTCTTAAAAATAAGAAATAATGACATTAACTTATGATACAAAGTGGTTGACTTTTAAGGTTTTACCGAATGGAAATTTCGGGTTGTCACATAAGCTGTAACAACTGGAACATCCTCTGTCCGCAAACCGGGTCACAAGCTCCTCCCCGAAGCTTCTCAGATTCTCCAAGACTCTCACCGATTCGAGTATAGATCCTATGCTTCTAGTAGTATGGACCCAATACTACCTTCCATACCTATCCATACTTTCCTCAGCAATCCTCCTGAATCCTCCATGTCACTTCCTCAAACTGGTACACACAACTCTCAATCATCCTCACTACTAACCCATTGAATCATATCTTAGGCTTTCTCTAGGTTCCTGAACTCACCCTGTCCTCAGCTGCAGAAAGATATCCAGTATTGTCAACTAGCTACCTCATTAATATAGCTAGCTCACATTACTAAGAGTCCCACAAAGCACAAAGCAAGCATCATTCAGACAATGGAAAATCTAACCATCATATTCCAATCAAACCATTCTATCCTCTACTCGGGAATCTATACATGCAATTTAAAGGCTCATACAATTAGGCATAACCTAAAAAGGCTATCCTATCACTGACTGATCAGTACTATCATGCAGCTCATTAAGCACATACAGCAGGTATATAAGGTATCTTCCTAGATCCTTAGCCCTAATCTAGCATGCAGTTCTCATATACATATAGTAGACATATAAGGCATCCACCCTAGATCCTTAGCCCTAATCTAACATTCGGTTCTCATAATCATATCATATCATATCATAACATGTATGGGTATCTTGGGGAAAACTTACTTCAGCTCGGCTGATTGCACGCATCACACACCTTGTTCTTTTCAAAGTTCTTTCCTCTTTCAAATTCTTTTCAAACTTCTTTTTATACAATGATTTTACTTTTGAAAATTTTCATACCAAGTCCTTAGTTTGAGTCCAGACACACCCGAGAGTGTGCTCGAATCCCTCTAACCAAGGCTCTGATACCAACTTGTAACATCCCAAAATTCAAGACCAAAAATATCGTTTTAATTAAGCTATTATAAAACCGATAGTATAAGAAAACATCAATAATAACACATCATGTCCAAACCAAAGTAGAAATCACCAAAACATGTTATCATAAAACAATATCAGAGTGTAATCCCAAAGATCTCATGTGCGGAAAACCATAGTGTGATGCGCTGCGATCGAGCCGGCTCCTTTCCTTTGACAACGTAGTACCTGAAACCAAAACTGAAAACCGTAAGCACGAAGCTTAGTGAGTTCCCCCCCCCCCCCCCCCCCCCGCCTCTCATACCAGATACCGCGTAATGCCTAACCCTTAGTATCTTTCAACCGGTATCTGTATGGCATATCTGGGAGCTAGGGTCCCCTTTGGTATCTTTCAACCGGTATCCGGGGACTATTTCACCCCTACCAATATCACATAATAACATGTCATAAACATATTGATTCCATGATAACATAACATAAACATGTTGATCACATAATAACATATCATAACCATACTGGTCACATAATAACATATCATAAACATACTGCTAGGCATGCGGGGGTTCTGTTTACCCCTTCAGTATCTTTCAACCGGTAACTGTCTTCGATATCTTTCAACCGTAACGGGGGACTATTTCACCCCTACTACTACTAACACATATCTCATAGCATCTCAACACAAAAAAGCATATCAAATAGTGGCAAACCAGATAATTATCACAAAGACAATCATCTCAAACATAATCACCTACTGGTGGGCCAGCATTGGTGCCTTAGACCCACCCCTAGTGGAAGGTAACTCACCTCACACTGTTGAAGTCCTGTAGACACAACCCCCAACTGCTGGATGACAGATTCTCGAACTGTCAATATCAAAACATTACCCAATTAATAATTGGGTTCCAACACATAACCATAAATACATACTTGGGGGTAAATACTACTTTACCCCTAGCTTAACTTTATTCAAGCCCAAGGCCCAATCCAATGGCCCAAAACTCAACTATGAGTCAAAGCCCAACATATGGCCCAATTTTCCAAATTGGGCCAAAACCTTTACAAGGTCTTACCATAAGGCCCAACCATTTAGTCGAGTCCAACATTTGACATTCTAATGGCCCAATATCGCATAATCATGAAGGCCCAATTATGGCCCATCTATGGCCTAATTTTCCAAAATGGTACCAAACCCTCACATATGGGCCTTATCCTAAAGCCCATTAAATTATTCTAGTCCATATGATTATTCTTGGATGGCCCACCAATAACCCAATCATCAAGGCCCAATAGAAAGGCCCAACAATAAACCCAAGTGAAATTAGGGTTTCACATATAATGACAATTAGGGTTAAGTGTTTCTCACTTACCTCATTAAGGACTTAATCCATTAAGTCCATCAATCTTCTAAATAAATCATATGGTGTGATTGGGCTTAATACACAATTCCATTCTAATGGCCCAATGTGGGTCCCGATAAGTCCAGGCCCATAAATCCAATATTAGGGTTTTCTAAACCCTAATTAGGGTTGCCAACCCCATCTTAGCCCAATAGGCCCAATAGCTAGGTCTTTTGATCAATTAGGGTTCATTAGGCCCCTTAGTTACATGTTTGGGATTTTAGGTCCATTAGGGCTTTATTAGGCCATTAGTTTTTATTAGGCCCATTAGGGTTTTAGTCCCTTTGTCCAAACATTCCAAATGAATCCTATTACAAACGAGGCACACCGCCACCCGACACGGCGGCCGGTGGTGGTTTTGAGTATTCCTTGATTATTCCGTTACAGATTACATCATACAAAGCAAAATACCAACAACACACACACCCACTAAGCTAAAACACAAACACAACCACCCTAGTCGTGGCCAGCGGTGGCAGCCACCACCTCATGGTCGCTGTTTCTTGAGATTTCCGGCTATTCTTCTTCAATCCCGACATTCTGTCGTCGGCCTTCGACCTCAACCTCAACAGCAGCGGCGACAATGGTGCTCCGATTGCGAAGTAGCTGGGGCGGATGGAGGATCACGTACAACGGTGCTTCTGGTGGCTCTACGGTTCCAACAAGACGGCAGTTTCCCCATCCGGTGCTTATTCGACTGTCGCGGTGGTTCTTCCCCAACTACGAGCGACTTCCGGTGACAAAAGTGATGTGGCAAGTTTTTTCGACTCCAATGGCGGCTAGGAGCAATACATGCTAGATATTTCGGTGCTCCTCCGGCGGTTTATAACCTCGACAGCGGGTACCGAGCAACAAAGATGGCGACCGACTCCAGGGTTATGTAATGGCGACTGAGTATGGGAGGTATGAGGGGGTGGCGGCTGCAACATAAGGAGTTTAGGGTTAGGGTTTGACGGGTAATGAAGCTATATACCCGGTCCAATATCATATCTTTGCCATAATGACAGTTTCGGCCCCTCCTCCATAACATCCTTTCAAATAAGTCTATAAATTACCATTTAAACCCTGCCCCTTCAATTCCTTTACAACTTAAGTCTGGATTTTACTAAAACAGCCCCCAGCATTCTAAATCCATTTCGATTTAAGTCTAAAGCTCAAAATTCAGCCATGTTAACATTTTTAGTCCCTTCCTTCATAGATATTTACGAATCTAATCCGAAACTTTACACTTTAACTCCCGACTTCTAAAATTGTAACCTTTAGCTCCCGGAAACCAACACACTGCTATATAGTTATTGATTTTAGGGCTATCATACAATCATTTATTTATTTCTTTTTTTTATTTATTAAATAAACGGGGTGTTACACGGATTTCGGACACGTTACGGGCTAGCAAAAATTAGGGTTTTTATAACGATGTATCATGTAGTATAAATGTATACATTCATGTAATCCTATAATTGCCTTAACACGATTAAAATTCACATAAAACCCTATAATATTTATATAATTACATAAAGTAAGCATTTTTTGAACTTATAATCTAAAATAAATGCATTTAATTAGAAAAAAAATTGAATTTACAAATAAAGATTGCATTTCTTCACTACTATCAGAAGACATTTTCAATTGTAGAGGTGTCTGGAATGGAATGTCGAAGTGTAGTCCGAAACAAATGATGTCGAAGTGTAGTCGAAAACAGGTTAAATGATATTTATAAGAGAACCAGATTACCGGATAAGAATTATCTACCCGTTTAACCGAATTTGAAATCGGGTCCGGAACAACCCATTTTGGACCAAGTGGTCATTTTGCAAAAATAAATAAATAAATAAAAAATTAAAAAATTAAAAAAAAATAAAAAACTATTTTTTTTAAAAAACAACCAAAAAATGGTTAGATTACTCAATTTCCCTATATTGTTAATTCATAATTTGGATATCTTAATTAATTTTAGAGCTAACAAATCTTACTTTGTTTTCAGGCATTTCACTTTATTTCCTTTTAAAGATCAATTTCAACATTATAATTGCAATAATATTTCAAGGTGATGAAAGTATGAAACAAGTGATAAATTATTTATCGTCTACCATCTTTTCTTGTAGCTTTTCGTCAACATTAATGTTTATGTTTAAATTATGTTGGAAAATATTTTGAACAATTTATGTCATTTGCTTGTGTATTGGCTTGTTCACACTAAGTTTTTGTATTTTAGATAATATTTGATTTCTAAACAACAGATAATGGTAACAACCCATAAAGTATACCAAGATAATGTTTCACACAAATTGTTAGGTAGATCTAAGCTTGTAGCGGATATTTTCTATAACTTTTTAAGATTGGATCACATATATGGTTCAAAATTTCATATAACAAGAACATAAAATGGGCACATTGAAATGATGTGAAAATCGGGATACCATTCCTGTAGGGCTCGATATACATAAAGGTCATGGGGGAAGACCAAAATAAGTTTGTATATCTATATTTAATGGCATTAAAAAAACATGCTCTATTGAATTATCTTGAAGATGGATATCGGGACCACAGGCTATTGCCACGTTGCTCACTAGGACAACTAATGATATGATATGACGTACTTTTATACTCGAAATATTAATTTAAGATTTAAGATGTTCCTCAATAAATTAAAAAACTATATAATGTTATCGTATATCATCATCTATGATTTGACTGATTTAGTGACCGCAAAAAAACTCGAATCCGATGGGAAAATTCAAAACCTGATTATTTCGGGTCGGCTAACGGATCGTTATCGGGTTCAGGACAAGGAGTGGGTTATCATCGCCTCGATCCGACCCGTCCCGAGCACATGCCCTTATATATATATATATATATATATATATATATATATATATATATATATATATATATATATATATATATATATATATATATATATATATATATATATCTTAAATATTACTAAAAAAGAAACATTATGACATCATCTTAAATAATCTGGACCATTGATTGTATTTTAATCTTATTTTTTCCACCCTTAGATCAAATTGCTGACATCATCTTCCCCATATGGAATGTATTTAATTCCAATAAATGTTTTCCAATCATCAATCAATAACTTCCATTCGTTGAGATGGAGTGTATTTAATCCAATGAAAGCTTTCCATATGTTACATCTTGAATTTTCAGTTATGAAGATTTTAATATGGTCAATTTTAAAAACATATTACTAGCAAATCATTTCAATCAAGGCTTGATATCAACCATTAATATAAATCCGTTTATATTAGTAAATAATATCAAATCTTTTTTTATTAGGAAATCATTAATACCGAAAAATTATATTCAAATTATCACATACATATACGATTCATCATTGAATCCGCGACTCACATTTATTTTCAATCATTTCTTTTCTTCAAACCTTCTCCTACAACATCGTTAATATTGCTTATAACTTTCATCATCATTCTCTGCTATAAACATTCACTATTGTGCGCTAGAAGGTCAGTACCTTCTTTCGCTTTTATATTTTTTTCGATTATTTTTTGTTTCTATATCAAATGTATATATTCATATATTTTGATTTTCTTTGTCACAAATTATATGAAATTAGTTCACTACTTTTCTGAAACTTTTCAAATAAACATGAAAAGATATTAGGTACATTTAACAAAACAATAATTAACTATCTTGAGAACTGACATTAATTACGAAAATGTTACTTTTATATATTAGAGATGATTATGATTTTTTTTTTAATTTTTATGTCATAAGAATCCGGTTAATTTTGGCATGATTTTAAAATATCATTGAAATTATTATGTTTTTGTATATCATATCAACCTACTTTTTTATCTTTGTATAGTAACAATAAAATTTATTAATTTACAAAACAAATATAGATATTTCAAATTTTGTAATATTATTATACCTTACAAAATACAACTCCCTCCAAAATAAATTTTCGCCAGTAATTTCATCCATAATTTCAACAAATTTAAATTTGTATTTTCTTCATATAAATTTTTTTTAATGATCATGATTTTTTTTCTCCAAAAGTATATCAAACATTTACGTCTTAGATAATGCTGCCCTATTATAATTATTATTTTCCAAAAGTATATCCGTTTAATGAGGAATTTGATATAATAAAGAAAGTGAATGTTAATTAAAATGAGATATATATTCCATAATTATTACATGGGTTTATTAAAAAATTAATATCAATGTGTAAACATTAAGCATTTTTAAAGTGAAATTTCAGAATACATACAAACGATGATGTTGTACAATGAAATATAAAATTGAATAGACTGAAAGAAAAAACACTTTTAAAGCGGTTAATCTTGAAAATAATATAGTTATGAAAAATTATAAAGTAAGATAAAAATTATAAGATATTAGGAGATTTGTAAAAAGTACATTTAGTAAAAACGTTACGGATCTTATAAAAAATAAGACCGTTAAGATTAGTGAAAATACAATATATAAACTAAATTATCACAATAATAATGAAATGTCATTATTTGATATTTCATATAATTGACAGGTATATCAAATTACATTGATGGTATACTAAAATTATTCAAAGTTGCGCCAAAACCAATGCAAAGTTCTTGCGAACACTAAATAAATAAGAACAAACATAAAAGCTAGCATTTATATTTATAATCAATTTAAAATAAACCAATCATGATTTAGAAAAGAATCTTCATTGATGATATATTAAAATTAAATATATATAACATTTAATATTTTATAAATTATATCACATAAATTTATTTGAATAAATGAAATAGTTGTCAATATTTAATGCAATAGAAAAAACGGTATATTGGTTGTCAAGATATGTTTAAATTAGGTAACATTATTATGCAAGGAACGTCTAATTAAAATGCTTATAAATATATAAATATCATAACTATATGAGATGTGGAAAGTCGTTCAACTAATAAAACAAAAAATGATGTCTACAAAGAGATATTTCAATGATTATATATATTTATCGTTTTCAATGTATTTTCTACACATTTCAATAATACCAATAACCATATATTTTTTTATAATCTTTATATAATATCTATAAACGATTATATGTTTTTTTATGCGTTTCCCACGTTTAACGCGGGCTATAATCTAGTATATATATATATATATATATATATATATATATATATATATATATATATATATATACACACACACACACACGCATTCAAATATAAAATAGTTACTTAACAATCCGGTATGAATGATCATTTGTTATGTATTGACGTATTACACTAAAATTAAATCAAATAATTTTTAATATAACGTCGAGTTAATTTTATTAAAGTGATTCATCATATTTTTAATTTAAAAGAGAGACTAGAACATGTATTTTTTATAAGACATCGGGGTACCTTAAAACGGAATAAAGATTTTGTTATAAATTGTTGTAAACCCGAACCCAACGGGGCGCCCCGATAAGATACACAAAAAATATCGAGGCGGGATTGGGAAACCATACCCTGCCCCGAACCCACCCCATTGTCATTCCTAGACTGATTGTCATGAGTTGGGTTGGACGGGAGCGAGAGAACAACGAAAGGATCTGGAGTCTTTAACTAAAACATTGTAAGCCTGAAAAACATTTAGTATTAGTTTGTAAAATATTAACCAAATAATGTTAGATGTTTGTGGTCGCCAAACGCTTTTTATTTTTTTATATTAAAATATGGGAATATGTTCATAATAGCCAAATTTTGGGTATGATTTCCAAAATATTGACAAGAAAAAGTTTATTTTCATAAATCAGGATCGATCTTAAAAAATTAAATATTTTCAAAAATTTAGGATGAAGAAGAAAAAAATGCTCCTCATCGTTTTTATAAATTTTTATTTTTAAATAGAAATATATAATGAAAAGAATTGGATCCTGTATAGCTGTATACTTTGCCCCCCCCCCCCCCCCCCCCCCCAGCGCCCAAGGCTCTCGAGGCTGGCACGCTCGAGGCATGGCCAAGGCGCCCGGCCACACGAGAAGACTCTCAATCGATGCTGCTCACCACCGGCGCTTCATTTACGCTGCTCACCTCCGGCCACACGAGATTCCGAGAATGGGTTTTCGGTGTTGAGTCCGTACACCGAGCTCGACGACGCCCAAACGATCGACGGCTGTGGATCGGCGTTTTTCGCGATTTCGAGGAGATTGATGAATCCAGCAATGTTGGATTTAACGTATGACTGAGGATTTTGTATAGCATAACGAACACCCGTCTGCGTTGCCAGATGAAGAATATGACTAAACGGCGCAATGTCGAAAAGCTTCGCTAACAACTCGTCGTCGTTCAAATCACCTTCGACGATAAAAATATCATGTTGCTTCAAAACCTACTGTCTTGCTCGTTTCAACGACGGATCATAATAAGAATTAAAGTTATCAAGACCCACAACACCGGAGATAGAGCAGTGGAGGCCGGAGGGATTGCCGGAGGTAAGCAGTCAACTGAGGGTCGTCTCTGTGGCCGGAGGTGAGCAGCGTAAATGAAGCGTCGGCGAGGAGATTGCGCATACTTACAACCATATCTACGGGCTTTCCATCACCGAACTCCGTTTCTTCACCGTCTACGGCCCGCCGGATTAATTGCTCTGATAAATTTCACAACATGACGGAATTAATAAAGATTAGGAGAAGATTATACCTGAATGATGCGTTGGGTTATATTGATGATGGATTGTGTTGAATGATTAGATGATTATGTGGATAATTTGGATAGAACTCTGCTATTCAGAAATAGAACAACTATTTCAACAGATAAGACAATTGAGATCAACTCAAGTCTTAAACACTCAAACTTAGCTTGTTTATTTCATTTGGGCAAAGACCCTATTTATAGGCTCAATAGATCCAGTTACAATTATTGTTGCAATCATTTGATTGCAATACAACATACATATTTACATTATAGCCCCCTAGACTATTGAGGGTTATACACTTTATGTTACATCAACCGACACTTAATAATTATTCTACCGACATTTATTTAATTACATAACAATCCTTCTACCGACACTTTATATATAATTAAAAATATAATAATCCTTTCCACATTGAAAGGACAGATGTCTTCAATTATGGCTTTTTTCGTCATTGCTTACGTCATTCTTCCCGCCTCCGAAAAAGCAGATGTTTTTTAATTCTTGTGTTAGTCTTCCATGAATAGTGTTGCTTCTTATCTGGGTTGCTTTATGATGTTTCCATTCTCTTGTTAGTGTGTCTGCTATATGGTTGTTGGCACTTTTGATATACTTGAGGTATGGGTGAAACTGATGTAATTGTAATTGCCAACGGATTAGACGTCCATGACAATAATCTTCTTGTAATTTATATCGCCAAAAGCCAAGTAGATATTTGGAATCTGTGCGTAGCTCGAATCTGGTTTGGAGTAGGTCGACTTTCCATTTTTTCAATGTTCTGAGACATGCTAGTGTTTCTCGTTCATGTGTGCTATAATTTTGCTCCGTTTGGGAAAATGTTCCCGATATATACTTGCATAATTTTTGCTCATATTTATCTGTTTTTAATACTTCAAGTGATACATCTGTATCAGTGTATGCTTTTGGTGATATTTTCATATCACTGTATACTTTATCATTGTTTACTTCGGATGGTATTCTCATACCAATGTATGCTTTATCATTGTGTACTTTTGATGAGTTAGATGTGAGGTTTCCCTCACTATCTAATCCTAATAATACTTTTCCACGTATGATTGCTTTTAGGCATCTTGCCCAAGTGTCTTGTGACGCATCTGTTTCCACAATTAGAAAATCGTCGATTTTTGCATTATATAAGGTAGGAAGAACCTGAATTTTTTCTTTTATATTTTGTACTAAAATAGTATATGTATTTGTCCAAGACCAAGGTATTTTTTTCTGATATTTTCTTTTGTAAAATTCTTCTTTCTTTTGCTAAATTTTTTAAAAATCCTTGTTCTGCAATATAATTTAAACAACCAAGGAATCGTTGTATTTGTTTTCTATTTTCAAGTTTATTAGGAAACATATTTAATTTTTCTCGTATGTTGTCTGTTAAAGATAGTTGACCATTTTCTCCAATTTTTAAACCAAGATATTCAACTGTAGTTTGAAAAAGTTTTGATTTCTTTTTGGATAAAACTAAACCTTTTTCTTTGATTCTTTGTAAGACTTTGATAACTGCGTCGATGTGTGTTTGTTCATTTCCTTTTGTAAAAACAATTATATCATCAATATATGCAAGACAAATATGATCTAAACCACTTAAGGTTTCATCCATGAATCGTTGATATATTGCTGGTGCCTGCTTTAAACCAAATAGAAGGACATTCCATTCATAATGCTTCTGAGGAGGACATGAAAAAACAGTTAGTGGTTTCATATTTTCATGTAAGCGTAGTTGCCAATATCCGGATTTTGCATCAAATGTACTAAAATGTGTATTTCCTTTTATTTTTTCTAAAATTTATTCTTTTCGTGGTAATTTGTATGAGTCTCCAATAGTAGCATCGTTCATTTTCTTGTAATTAATTACCATTCTTCGTTTTCCTCGTTTTATTTCATTATTATTTTCTACATAAAATGCAGGTGCAGAATGAGGACTTGTGCTAGGTCGAATGATTTCTTTTTCTAGTAATTCAGTACATTCTTGTTTAAATTCAGAAACATCTTTGATACTATATGGAATTTTGTTTGGAATATTAACTTCGTCATTAGGGTTTTTTAATAATATTATTATTTCTTGATTATTTTTATTTTTTAAATGATCTAACGGATTTTCACTACATACTTCTTCTAGTTGTTTTTCAGCAATTTCTTTAGCGAATGTTAGTAATATGTGTAGTTGAAAGTCAACTTCCTGTTTGATTATTTTAATAAGATCAAAATGTTTGATAATTGCAGTTTTTATAATACCTTTTGTTGGGTGATTGAGACTTATATGATCATTTGTTTGTATAAATGGTTGATATAATTTAAGAAAATTATTTCCTATTACTAAATCTATTCCCGAATCATGTTGATATATTGTTGGAGTTTTAAATAGTGCTTTTTCAATTACTATATCTATGTCTCTTCCTACAAACCAAATTTTGTGAATTGATTTATCAGCAATTGTAATTTTTAATGGTTTTTCTAATTTTTCCCAATTTTTTAATATCTTTTTTCTTCCGAAACATAAAGTAACTCCTGTATCTATATATGAGATTAGTTCTTTTTCTTGTATTTTAGTTGTAATAAAAGTACTATTTGTATTAATATTTGTTTTTCTTCTACTCATTAGAGTTGATTTATAAATTTCTATAAAGTTTTCATGTTAACAAGTTGTGTTTGTTAGAATGGTTAAAGCATTGCGTATTGTTTTTAAATTACGATTTTGTGATTTTTTGTATTTCTTAATTCCTTCTTGTAATCGAGATATCTTTTTTAATTGATTACTATATTCTTCATCTTCCGAGTGTAATCTTATCAAATAGTTTTGTTCATATGATAAAGTTTTTTCTAAATGTTGAATGGTATTAGAGATATTAGAATTTATTTTCCAATGGTTTTTTAATATATTAGTCCAAAACATGTTATCTTTTGAAGAATTAATTTGTACTTTTGAATTCATTTTAACAAATTATTAAGGCGTCTGAAAGAAAATTAATTGAATTGTTATTGTTTTTTATTACTATTTTAAAATGATTAATTTGAGTTCTTAATCTTCCTATTTTAATTAATTGATATGCAGTATAATTTTTGTTTTTAGAAATTAGTTCTTGTATTTTAGATTCTTTTTCTTTTAAATGTTTTGTGGAATTTTCCAAATCTTTCCATAATTTTTTAAGTAAATTGACTTTATATTTATTATCGAAATTACAATATATTTGAGTTTTATTGCTCATTATTTATTTTTACCATGTAAAAGGTGGTTTAATAGTGAGTGGTTTTTGTTCAAGCGGTTTCTCAAGTGGCTCTTCTTTAATAGTTTTTATTTTTAAATATTTTTCAAGTAATATTTTTTGTTGAGTTAAATTTTATAATAGCTCAGGGATTTGTTTTAGTACAAGTAAAGTTTCTATTTCTATAATATTATTTAATTTTTGACTAATTATATTTAACTTGTCTCCTATTGATTTATCTTCTTCAGAATCAAGACCAATATTATATATTGTTCCTTGTGGTAAGTTCTGTGGTATTTCTATAATCATTTCTTTATCTGGTATGCACGGTTTTGTATTTTGATATGAACCTTCAAGTGTTTTAAAATATTTTAAAGGATTACTAGATGATTCTGTCATATTTTTAAACTTAATGATTTAATCATTTGTTTTATGTCTTCTAATTTTTCATCTTGGCTATTAGTAGATGTTGTAGGTTGATTCTCTGATATAGAAAATCTACCTGTTATAGTTGAAATTGGAGGTTCTATAATTGGATTTCTTTTTATTAACGGAGTAGTTATTATTTGTTGAAAATTAGTTTCCTTAAAAATTCTATTATTAGTCATATTTGGTGATTCAAGTGATAATAAAGGTGTAAATAGTTTATCTATATAAATTCTATCTTCTGTTTTAAACGTAATACTATGATGAGAATTTGTTAATGCATAATTTATTTGATATGTAATAGTAAATGGATGATTCCCTTTTAACATAAAATTTTGTCTTAATAATTTATATCGTACGGTAATACTATTACTTAAATTTTTATCTTTTAGACTTAATCCTAGTTGTATATTAATATCAAATTTTATTTTTCCTTCAATTAAATTTCCTTTTCCTTTTGCAATAATACTTTCTTGATTATTAAATATACGATCATCTCTAATTTCTAATTTTATTGGTGTGTCTAAATCGCTAAAAGTACTTTTTAAAATTATTTGAATAGTTGATATATGAATATAAGCGATTTTTGTCCTATCTATTTCTTTAATACTAGATAGTCTATTTCTAATTTGTTGTTTATTTAATATAGGTATAATAATATTTCCTTGAGTTGATTCCATAGGTATTGGTTCTTCTCCTATAATTTTTCCATAATATATAATACTTTTTCTAGAAAAGAAATTTTTTAATGAGTTATATCTAAAATTATGTTTTTCAGATAGTGTAAAATTTGATTTTCTTATAGCATCTTTATTAATATTATTTTTATTAATTAGAGCATCAAAAGTGTATCCCGATTCATTTTCTTCGTTATTAATAATGATTGGTGTATTTTCTATTTCTTGAAACATATTTATGATATTAAATCTTCTTATGATAAATATCTTAGTTGTTGGTGATGACTTTTTAAATATGAGTATTTAAAAACAATGATCTTTCATTATTATGTTTACGATGTTGCATATGTTTATTTTCTTATTGACGATAGATAAAATAATAAGAACGTTACTTAGTTCTGATACCAAATTTAATATAACATGATGACGGATTAATTGCTTTGATAAATTTAACAACATGACGGAATTAATAAAGATTAGGAGAAGATTATACCTGAATGATGCGTTGGGTTATATTGATGATGGATTGTGTTGAATGATTAGATGATTATGTGGATAATTTGGATAGAACTCTGTTATTCAGAAATAGAACCACTATTTCTCCGAGAGCTCCAGAGAGTGAACTTATGCTCCGAGAAATTGATATGACAAAAAAAAAACCTGAAAAACAGTTCCTCAAAGCACCGTTCGCGAATTTCTTCATCCCCAAAGACGGGATTTTTGAGTTTTTTCGGTACGTTGAAGAACACGTTGCTTGAATTACCAAGGTTCCACAGAGGTTCCTCTGCAAACCTTGCTATAGCCTCTACGGATCCGTCAATTTTACACATATGCCACACCTTAAATTACCATATTGCCATTCCACCGAGCGTCGAGGTTATCCTAATTCCTTGGAGCCCTCAGAGATCATATCCGCAGAATCTTGTGGAAAGAGGCTTTTTTATGTTTATATTTTAAAAAGAAAAACCCAAAATATAACTCTTATGGGCATAATCCCTTAAAATATAACTAGATAGACCTGACAATTCGTGTATTCGTGTCATGAAAACCTGTCATTCACGAATTTGATACGATACGATTACACGATGTGAAATAAGTTTTATCTCAATTTTTAAGATGTGTTTGTGTCGTATCTCTCACAGAGTCGTGTATTCATGTTTGGAATTGTCAAGTCTATAAGTAGAAGAATTGGACCAACCCCTCCATGTCCTATCTTCTCTGATTCCATTAACTGTCTTGTATAGTTGTGTTTCAGATTGTTTCGTATCGCCAGAGAGTCCACGATCTAACTCCTTATGTTTTCTGTTTCTTAAGATTTACGTGCAGGGACGGATCTAGTATGGTGCCAACGGTGGCACCGACAATACTTAGTTTTTCCCGACGTAGTGCAAAATTTTCGATTTTTTTTCTTTTTTTCTACTATAAAATGTACAACCGGCAACACCTACTATGGATCGGCAACACCTATTACGGACCGGCAACACCTACTACAGAATCCTGGGTCCGTCCCTGTTTACGTGTGCAAGGGCTTGTAGGAATATAAGGACCAATATATATACTTATGTGAGAACCAGGTATAATTTCGGGTTTTCTGGATGTGTAAACTGACACATGGGATGCTTAAAGAAATATGCTTTCTTCTTTCTTTGCTTCTCGTATTGCAACTCGGAATTTCTTAGACCTTAATTAATACTGCCAGTAGTTTTAATAGTTAGAGTTTTCTTAGATATGATGGTCGTTGGAAATAATATAGTGGTGTCGATAAGTTTGCAAAAGTATAATTAAAATTTTAAAATAATAAAAATTCGTTAAAATTAAACTGATATCTTTTAGTAATTAATTTATAATGTACTACGTTATGGTAAATACTATCTGTTTCTTTTTTTTTTCTTCTTTTTTTCTTCTTTTTTTCTTTTAAATATCATGCTTAAGTTGAAAACTCAAGGATCTGGGGGTATGCTAAATACTGATGCGGTTGGGTATGCTAAATATCTTTTTTTTTTCCCGTACTTCTTGGCCAGCTGCCATGAGAAAATTGTCACTTCTAATTTTCTCTTGCTTTTAATTCTCATCAAGTTGTAGTACGGAGGGGTCTCTTAAAGGAATGTACTATGGATACAATGTATGTTGGAGTTTTTTTATTAACACTTTTTTTTACTGCTTCTTGTCTTTACACAGTGTACAACTTAATGAGATTTAAAAAGTAAATAAAAATTAGAAATGACAATTTTCTAGATGAAAAGGAAAACGAATGAGAGAAAATGACACATAAAAATAAAAATAAAGTTTATATACCAGCCACATAGCCTACATATTTTGGGTACATTTTATGATTATTTATAGCAAAAAAATATACAGTTTTAGTTCCTTTGATCATCGGAAGGATGGTGTTTTAGATCTAGATCTTTACCAACATTGTGTGAAGTTGATGATAAATATGGTGATGTAGTGTCATATTTGTGACATGTAAGTGTTACATCATGCTTGTCATATTTTTACAAAAAGTTGTCATTTGCTAGGCGTCAGTTATCATAATTGATATGTTATCTTTTTTAATATACAAAATAAATAATTTAAATATAATATTTTTTTTAAAACTTAAAATAAAAATACAACACACAAAAATAAAATCAAATTACAAACCTAGGAATTTAAAAAAAAAAAACATAGAAATATAAAAAAAAGACAATAAAATTAAAAAACCTAAACTAGATTTTATATTTTTTTGCAAGCTCCTCTTTAGCTTTTAAAGTCATTTCTCATTCGTGTCTGGATAGCTTGTTTGTGGATCTCGTTAAAATGGACATGACTCGAGTTTTTTCTTTCTCTTGTGCAAAGTCCAAGTATCACTTCAAAGAAGACTTCAAAATGTCCATTTTTGTTGTTAGTTTGTCGACGTCTTCGGAAGTAGTTATTACTGCTTTTCCTTTCGCTTGGGCTTGTCTCTTCCCATGGGACGAGTGACTCTTGAAACCTCAAAAAGTTCCTCTTCATTGAGATCAATCACAATATGTGCATCAGATGATTAACTATGTATTGTTTTAGACATTTTGGTTCTTTTAGACAAACCACCTGTAACTATTTCAGAAGATGCCACATCCTGCCATTTTTTTGACACTTTTACAATGTTTCAAACATGTAAAATTTTGAATGACACCCCTTTTTGTTCTCGGTACATGTCAAGAGATTTTTGCAAAATGGTTTTGTCGTTTACACCACTTTGTCATTGCCGTTTCACACTCAAAAACAACTCGCTGAACTCCGCCACCATTTTGTTAACATTTCGCCAGTTAGAATAAATTTGGTCTTTTTCTGGTAATCACCAAGTTTCATCTCATTGAGAAACTGGCGCGTGATTTTTCGGAAGAAAGTTGGATAATCTTGGTTGTTTCCGACCATCGGATCTTCAGAAACATCTACCCAAGCACGTGCTAACGTCTTTTCTTCGACGGATGTCTATTGCTTTGGAGGCGCCCTTCTACTTTTTTGTTGTGGTGGATTCTCTTTCGGTTAAGATTCCGTTTCCGAGCCGACTTCGGTTTCCGCTTCACTTTGAAATTTGGTTTGGTGGTTCATTGGGGAGTCGGGAAGATCATAAAATGGATTAAACTTATGCATCATTTAGGATGAGAAGTTCATTTGTGGTTATTTTTATAACTGGAGTTGTCTTTGAAATTACGGTTTGTTTTGGAATTGAGGTTGATTTTGGTATTGTGCTTGATTTTGGTATTGATGTGGATTTTTGGCTTGAAATGGGTAGTAGACACCACCAAAATATAGATTTGGTGGAGAATAAATAGGCCGATCGTGTTGATTTTGAATGAAAGTTGGTGAAGAATGTAAGACGTTTGGGTTTTGAGTGTTTCGTTTGTTTTTTTTTTTTTTGAGCTTTTGGGTTGGAAGAGGAAGCCATTTTTTTTTCAAAAAACTTGAAATGTGTGAGTGTTAATATGAAGATGGTGAGGTGGGATAAAATATGAGAAATAGTGATATTTATATAAGGTAAAAATGGAGGGATTTTTTGATTTTTTTTTTTTTTGAAAAAATGGTAATATACTCATCTCCAACGTTCACATTCTCGTAACCCAATACAACCTCACTCCTCGATGAAAGCTAGCCGAGTTACCGAGCTGAGCTAGGCAAGCTGAGAGGTCGGTGCAGTGTTTATCGAGTTCACCTATTGCTGAGCTATCCGAGATCCACACCGTCTAACCTAAGGATTTGATGATTTGTGACATTGACCAAAACAAATGGAGTTAAAGGATGGGATTATAGTCTTTATGGGCTCATTTATTAAATAAAAAAAATTAAAAAGAAAAATAAGTACAATGAGTACCCTTATTTATTAAATAACAAAACTAAAAAGAAAAAAGACAAAACTATAAAAATAACAAAACTAAAAAGAAAAAAAATAAACAAAACTATAAAAATTGACTTTGGTTTGTATTTTTTTTTATTTTGGTTAAAACCTTATTTTTTTGGATTGATGGTTCTTTTAAGCAATTTTGTTTGTGGTTTTGGTCCTTCAGTAAACTAAAATGACTATAATACCCTTGATGTATTTATTTTTCATTTTTCTTAAATTTAATACTTATTTATTTATTTTATTAATTAAAAAAATAAGATGGGTTCACCTCTCTCTCTCTCTCTCTCTCTCTCTCTCTCTCTCGGTGAAGACCACAATAATCCTCCCATCCCAACATTAACCCCGAAACCATCACCGCTCCCTCCAACCTAAACTAACTTCACCATTTACATTCGAAATTAACCTCTTGCTCCTTGAGAATGAAGCCGAAGTTTAATCAGACAAATCGTATACACCACCAAATCCGTTTAGTCATCCCCAAGGATTCCGGTGTAGCTAGCCTTTCCGTAAATCGATAAATTGGGGAAAACCTTGCTCTAGATTTGATGAAAGGAAAACAAGATTGCCAATGAAACAATAAGAAAGATAAAGAAGGGAAAAGTTTGCTATTAATGCAGTGGGTAAAAAAATCACTAAATATGTGTGTGTATGAGTGTATCCATTTCCATATCTGCAGGTGTGAGTATGTGTATCCATTTTAGGTGTGTAAACGTAGGTGCGTTAGTGGAGGGAGGGGCTTACCAAAGATGGAGAATCACGTTTGTCGGAACTGAAGGGTGTATCTTTGTTAATTTTGTCATTCTTCTCTAAATCGCGACTGTGTGTATGGTGAGGTTGTACTGTCCATACCTTATATATCACTTAGCTGCGACCACAATCAGATTGTATTTTCAAAACTTATTCGAGTTCCTAATCCCCATAAGCTTCTTCGCATGTTCAATTTCTTCTTTTTAACCAATCCATCGATCACAAGTTGCATAACATTTGGATCAACAATACATTTTTCTTCAATCAGTTGCTGAAAAAGCTCAATCGCCCAATCAAAATCACGCACTTTACAAGCTAAACGAACCAGAGTTGCAAATGTTTCTTTATTAGGAGCATAATCACTATCACACCCCCAAACCAGAATGGCGGAAACGTCTGGGGGGTGGATGACTTCATGTAAAGTATCACAACACATGCATCATAGTAAAATAAGCAACAACATCCACTGCATTAATATTAAAGGTTTACATTGTATTCGAATCATATAAGATTGACTCCAAAAGTAAATAACAAAACAAAGACATGAAGTTACTATGCTCCATCTTCTGAATCCCGGTGTGTGTACCTGTCTACTAGTTTCCTGAAAATACAAGTTATTTTGAAAGTGTATCAACATTTAAGTTGGTGAGTTCATAAGTATTTTGTTTTAGAAATTATGCATTTTGTTCCTTGGAAACCTTAGTTTGTTCCTCCAGAAAATCCAATATTTCCTAATGTAATCTATTGTAAGAAAATGTGACCCAAAACAGTTCCTTCTACAATCACATAGTAGATACAAGTTATATACAATATAGATCGAACATACAGTCGATTGTGTGGTTCTACCCTAAGCCCACAACCAAACAAGGAACAGGAAATGAGGTGGAGTCCACACATTCCACTATTAGTCGGATCCACATTGTATGTAACCTTGGCGCATATACTAAGTAATTACAGAGTTAACATTGTTGGTCCTTTTTGAGTGAAATCTACATTGTACTTAGAAAGTAATGTAAATATGATGCATTTATATGAACTCTATTGTATATGTATGCACTTACTTAATGTTCCATCCGAAAAGTATGTTTTTGTACTAGAAAGTGGTATGATGTATTTGTATGTTATGACCTGACCCATACTTGTTACCCCCTTTGATTACTTGGTGTATACGGGTTGTATATATAACTAAGATCGAATAGATAGTAGGCTGTGTGAATCTGATCTAAGCCCACAACCAAAAAAGGAGCAGGAAATGAAGCGGAAAGCACACATCCTACTGTCTGTCGGATCCTATTAATATATAACCCTAATGCATCTAGCAAGGAATCATAAAGTTAACATTATAGGCCCCTTCCAATATTGTATGTTCATATTACTAGGAAAGTTGTGTAGTTCTATTGTTTAGTGAAACCACTAGAAGTTATGAAATCCCGTAATCTAAACGCCTTAGTTGATACTATTGTGAGTTCATATTACCAAACTAAATTTTACTAGTGTAAAACACGACGTATTGTAGGCATCGAAAAATATGACATTTGTCACCTGTAGACCTGCCGGTCCAACTGTAGCTAACCGCAAGGTGCGGGATTGTCAGTCCCGTATAGATTTATACACAAACGCACGTTCTCCCTCTAGGAGACTCTGGTAATAATTTGTAAGACTTATATATCTATACCATGAGTGGTACACTAAGTAATACCTCACAGCTCTATATAAATAGACACGAAGAGACCAAATATGCTCTTTTGTGCTTTGAAAATGTATGAACTACCTTGTACTAGCAATGTGCAATAATTATACTTTAAATAATCGTATTAGTATAATGTTCATGACTTAGTAAAATAGCATTAGTGTTCCATAAACTATACCTATTATAATTTACTAGTATGTTCTTTATGAAACCAGAATCTTAGTAATTTAACAGTTTATATAACATATGAAATACTTTTTAGAAAAATAGTTTTTACTCAACAAGTTTACAAAAAGAGGCAAAGCTTTATTTAAATAAGTTTCATGTTCATTATATATATAAACACATAGATAATTGAGATCAAACGGAGAGTGGGACAGATGGTTCCAACCCTAGTCCACAACCAGACAAGGAACAGGAGATAAGGTGGAAAACATCAGTCCTAAGTCTTGTAACGCCCCGTTCTAAAAGTAATTATTTATGGATTCTCGAGATCAAGAGTAAGGGCGTTTTGGTCTTTTACGGGCAATGGGTTTCATTCGAGAAGGTTTCGGACCGGGGTGTGTTGCTAGAAGCGTGAGGATTCTCGCCACCTTTACGTGGATATAAAGTTCGTCGGGAACAGACTTAGGATAGAGGAGATATTATAAATTAAAGATATTGGCATCAATGGTCCCTAAGGGGGAAAGTTTGGCAATGAAGTCCCATGCATGCTAAGCATGAATGCAAGTGTTTGGCTAGGTACGCCCAACGTAAGCTGGATGTACGCCCAACGTAATGGAGTAAATGAACGTAGGAGTCCCTCGACGTACGCCCAACGTACTGGATGTACGCCCAGCGTACATCTATCATCCAGAAACCCTAATATTTTGGGTGTGGAGGCTATTTAAACAACTTTAAGAGCTCATAATCCTCCCTAACCCTATCCTCCACTGTTTAGAGTCGTTTTCCCCAAACCCTAGCAACCTTCTTGAGTGTATGAGCTTTTGAAGTGAATTTGGAGTGTTTTGAAAAGAAGGTGTTGCATCTAGTGAGTAGAGGAAGAAGGCCATCGTGTAGATCTGAAGTTTTCTGGTGGTTCAAGAGCTCCTAAAGGTATAAAGCTTCTTGCTTGACATCTATTTTGTGTAGATCTAAGTATGGTGAAGTTTTGACACCCTTCTTGTCCCAAAACCCCCATTATGATGCATGATGTGTTTTGGTTAAGATGAGCCGTCCTTTCAGATCATTGGAGAGGTCTTGAGTAAGAAAAATGAGGTCCCAATGGCTTTGGTTGTCCCAAGTAAGAAGTAGGAAGGTCTTAATGGGTTAAGACCTTGAGTTAAGAACTTTATGGATGTCTAAAAGGATAAAGATTGAGACTTTATGAGTCCTACGCCCTTTTTGTCACTAGATCTGTCATATGGGTTTAAGTGCTTAAGCCATTATGCACATGGAAGGATTTTTGGTACAAACGTGCGTACGCCCCGCGTACCAAAGGAGTACGCCCAGCGTACGCCCTCTGTTGGGTTTTTGACTTTGGGTCGTGAAGTATTGGGCTGTTTATGGGCTAGCTGGGCTTGGGCCATCACTGAATAGTATGGATGGAGTAAATTGGACCCATTAATTATTATGGACCTTGGATCTATGCCCATTTGGAAAGGTGGACCTAATTTAGTAAATTGGGCCAATATTGGGCTTTGCATGAGGATTTGGTTTTGGGTGTTGGCCCAATAAGAGGACAATGGACTTAATGAGTGTTGTGGGCACTTGGCCTAGAAAGTCATGATGGATTCTATTATGATAAATTTCATGTGATAGTTGGGATTTCCGGTGAGTCAGTGGTCAGAGATTTGCAGGATTTCGGCAGTTGCAAGGTGAGTTTTCCTCACTGTACTCAAGGGTCTAAGGCACCAAGGCCAGCCCTTTGAATTGTTTTTTAGAGCTTGTTATGTTGTGTGATGATATGCTTGCTAGTATCCTGGTATATAATGATATGAGGATATGCCTTGTTAGCTTAGTATCCTAGAGGAATGGATAGTTAAGAGATGGATAGTTCTGTTGGATCAACACCCTGGTAGTTGGGTAGCAGTTATGAGTATAGACATGTAGTTGGTCTTGCCTTATGTATGCTGGTAGGAGGTTACCTGCAGGTTATGTATGTTGAGCAGTAGTAGAGGGTATTCCATCTCGGTAGGATGATAGGGCCCTAGTATGTTGGTTCTGTAGAGTGTTATGTTGTTGTCTGTTATGTGTGCATGTTTGCTAGTATAGAGTGGCATTCCAACCCGATGGTTGTGGCCCAGGAGTATTCGATCCAGATAGGATGATTGGACTCATAGTGTGTTGGCATTCCAACCCGACGGTTGAGGGGCCTGGGGTATTCCATCCCGAGGGATGATTGGACCCATAGTAGTAGTAGTAGTTACTATACGTATAGGAGGTGGGGCATTCCAACCCGATGGTTGTGGGGCAGGAGTATAGCATCTCGGTAGGATGATTGGACTCATAGTATATGAGCATTCCAACCCGATGGTTGTGGGGCCTGGGGTATTCCATCCTGAGGGATGGTTGGACCCATAGTAGTTATTGTTGTACATATAGGTGTATGGGCATTCCAACCTGATGGTTGTGGGCCGAGAGCATCCCATCCCGGCAGGATGATTGGGCTCGTAGTATGTAGGCATTCCAACCCGATGGTTGAGGGCGAGGGGTATTCCAACTGGAAGGTTGATTGGACCCGTAGTATGTTGTTCTTTGCAGTATGCGTATGCTTATGTGTGTATGGGTACTTTGGGGGAACTCACTAAGCTTTCGGGCTTACAGTTGTGGTTTATTGTTCCAGATGATTCAGGAGATCATGGCAAGGCGAAGGCGTGATCGTACCGCTCCTCATGTTTTATGTTCTTATGATATGGTTCTAGGAAATACTCCGATGTTTAAACTATTTTGAAAACTAGATGTATGAACTTAATGGTTTTTGAATGAAGTAAAAAATTTTAAATTGGTTGAAATTTTTGGTCGTTACAAATTGGTATCAGAGCCTTGGTTTGAGTGAATTGGAGGAACATTAGTGTGAATCCAGTCTCAAATCAAGGAGAGATTTTCAAAAATAGTTTTCAAAAGGTTTTCAAAATAAGTAGAAGAGGACGCGGAGGGTTCGATCAATCGGAGCCAGTAAGTTACCCCAAAATACCACACAAGCTGTTTGTTTATGTGATATGTTAGAACATCATGCTAGTACTAGGCTAGGGATCTTCAGGAAGTGCATGATATAATTGCCTGAGTTGTGATGCCTGCTAGCCTAGGGTTTCCTTGATATGAGCTATTCGGTATTCCTCTAGGGGTGAGGATTGAGTGCTTGCTATGTATGTTTGTGCTTAGGGTGTTGTGGTGATACTTGAGACAAATATGGGTAGGTGTGGAAGGTAGTATGGGCCTGTACTACTGAAAGCACAAGACCCATACGCGTGTCAAGGAGTCACAACCCCTAGTTTGTTGTTTAGAGGTTACTTCTCGGCGGTTATGCGAGGTAACTGAGATTCTTATGGTTCATTTCAACATGGCGGACACGAGACATTTCGATGCCGGATCCGGTTCGGGATCGGGATTAGGAGAGGGTGGTTACGAGGGACCAGTACCACCCGAAGTCATTGGTCAGATGAGTACGGATGAGTTGGATGCTAGGATTCATGATATCCTGCATGATAAGGTTGCTGCTATGTTCCGAGCTGAGTTGCCGGAACTGTTTGGGTCGATCAAGACCGCCATGGTTGAGTATTTTGATGAGCGTTATGCAGCTCTTGCAGAGACAGCGGCTACGACAGCCGCAACGGTTGTGACAGCGTCAGGAGGAGGAGCCAATCGGGGCTTTCAGTATCGGGATTTCGACAATACGAAGCCCCCTACTTTCGATGGAGTTCAAGATTCGATTGTTGCTGTGAGATGGTTTTCAGACGTGGAGGGTTGTTTCTTCACATGTTCATGCCCTGCTGATCAGAGGGTGGGGTGTGCTCTAAACCTGTTGAGGCTCGGGGCGAAGGATTACTGTAGGTTGACCATGGGATCTTATACTGATGCGCAGTGAGCTGCGGTTTCGTGGGATCAGTTTTGGGAAATGTTTAGTACTCGTTATGTTCCGCAGGTTGAGAGAGAGAGAGAGAGAGAGAGAGAGAGAGAGAGAGAGAGGTTGGCTCAGGAGTTCCTGGAACTGAAGCAGGGTTCAGAGTCGGTGACGGAGATCACCAGGATGTTCACTGAGAGGGCGATGTTTTGCCCGGAGTTTGCTTTGGAGCAGGCTCAAATGTCTTGCTATCTGAGTATGCTCAAGAGGGACATCAGACAGTTTGTAGCCACGCAGAGGTGTAGTACCTTGTTGGAGTTGCAGGAGGCCGCTAGGTGGCGCGAGTTAGAGATTGAGCTCCAGTTGAGAGAGCAGAGGCAGGCCCCGATGCAGTCGCAGCCTGCACCGAAGCGGATGAGGCCCGCTGATTATCGACAAGGAGGTCAGAAGAGTCGCACTTGTGGGAAGTGCGGCAAGGTGTATGTGTGAAGTTGTCGTTCTTCTTCTGGGTGCCACAAGTATGCAAGGTGGGCCATATGAAGGCCTAGTGTCCTCTGTTGGCTTCCAGGTCAGTGTAGGCCCCAGCGCCAGCCACTTTGATACTTACTGATGGGAGTCAGGGTCAGGTAGAGCCTCCGAAGGCTCCAGGGCGTGCTTATCAGCTTGTGACCGAGGAGATCAAGTCTGAGCCAGAGGTGTCAGTCGGTATGTCTTTCTGCCTTATCTTTTTTATGTTGTGATTATGAGATGTTGTTTCTTGCATGAGATATTAAAGTGTTGTATGTATTAGAGAAGAGTTAGCATTGAGGGTTTTTAGAGGGTTAGTATCCAGTGTGGAATTTGTGAGAAAGGAAGGTTATGGTTCGAGAATTCGGGAACTTTAAACAGGAACTTAGGTTTTTTTGAAGTTTGGTGTATTAGTGGGATCGATTGAGCAGCGTGTTAGCTTCGCTGCCAGTGGATGGTGGTTAGTGTTCTAAGTGGAGGAGAATTGGAAATTCTTGGATGATCCGCTGGTTGTAGAAGGTTGCCTGACGCGGTTTGAATGTTGGTTATTAGAGTGGGCGATGAGGCAGTTCAGTTATAGTAAGGGATTTGCATGTGTCATGCATCTTTGAACCAGCAGTGAGGATGCTGTTATGTGATAGCGGCTAGTGGGTTTGTCCCCGAATGGTGGAGATGTCGAGGAAATGCGGCAGGCTATGTATGGGTTGTTGGTTATAACGTCTGTAGATCAGGGCTAGTCAATTTAGAGTCGATAAGCGTCAAAAATGACTTTATTGGGAAAGATTATTTAGGAGTAATATTAACTAAGATGTATTTTATGTTACGAGGTTTTCGGATATATAAAGAACGTCGAAATCCGAGTTATAACGAAGAAGTTATGACCTGTCGAAGTTTCGCGACAGAACCGGCACGACACAGCGCGACGTAAATAGTCAATTTACATTAGAGCGATATTTATGCAAAATAATCTAAATGAGAATTGAAGATCTCATTGATAGTAGTGCAACGACGGAAATACGGACGAAAACGGACGTCAAACGAAGGAGTTATGAGTTTATAACGGAGTTTTCCTATCCCGGCCTACTAAAAATAATATATAAGTAATATAATTATAATATATTAAAAAATAAAGTCAAAATTAGCCAATGGAATCTAAATGAGAGTTGTAGAGCATAATCTCACCTTCGCGTTGATATAAAGAACGTCGAAAATGGAGTTTGTATGCGAAAGTTATGAATTTCTGAAGTTCGGGCGCGAAACCCCAAAACTGTCAGATACCACGACGTGGCAAGCAGTGCCACGACGTGGCCAGTCTTCTGACACCTCCGGGAGTCCCCCAGATGCAACTTGCGATGACGCATGCAGTGACGACCAAGCCCACGACGTGGAAAAAGGTGCCACGACGTGGCAAGGGCCAAATTTACCCTATAAATAGATTTGAAGGGCCAGCCGAGTTTGGTTGCTCATTCTCTCATCTCTCACCCATATTACCTCGATTTACGTGTAAATAAGTACCCTCGAAGCCCCGGTATCATCCCGAGTCCCGAAGCTCGAAGATCCCGAGAAGTGCAATTCCCGAGCCAAAGCTCTGCCCGCGAGGAGCCCGGTTTTTGTGAAGATCTTCCAGATCTACCGAAGAATACTACTGCAAGTCGTAGTGCTGTCTGGTCATCTTCTAATCAAGTGAGTGTATAGTCCCTTTCATAAACACGATTTTAATACAAGTATTGTTTGAATGTATTAAGTATATGTTTTGTGTGAGTGTATAGTCTCTTTCACAAACACGTTTTTAATACAAGTATTGTTTGAATGTATTAAGTATATGTTTTGTGTGAGTATATAGTTACTTTCTTCTAACTCATAGATAGGAGTTATTCTCTATGAGATACGTGTTATGTGTATGTGTCTCATCTATTATTTGGAATGTGTATTGGATGAACATGTTATACAGGTTTTAAACTATGTATAAAAGTGTATATTTATATCTACGAAAATGTTAGGTAGAACATGGGTAGATGGGATAGTTGGTGACTATGGAGTTAGCGCCTATTGTATAAACCTTAGTGACTATGGAGTTAGCGCCTACTATTAAGTAAACCTTGGTGACTATGGAGTTAGCGCCTATTGTATAAACCTTGGTGACTATAGAGTTAGCGCCTACTTTTAAGTAAACCTTGGTGACTATGGAGTTAGCGCCTATTGTATAAGCCTTGGTGACTATGGAGTTAGCGCCTATTGTATAAGCCTTGGTGACTATGGAGTTAGCACCTATTGTATAAACCTTGGTGACTATGGAGTTAGCGCCTATTGAGTAAACCCTGGCAACGATGTGACTTCGTGCCTATACCTTAGGTCAATCCTTAAGAATGAAGGATATATGATTCTTAGGGTAGACCCTTAAGATAAATGGAGATAATGGGGATGGGTAATTGGGTTGATTGTTTGATGATTAAATATAATAAATATATTATTGTGGGTTGAAAACCCTATATGCTCACCAGGCTCCCAAGCCTGACCCACTCAGTTTTCTTTGCATTACAGGTAATGGCACAAGAGTATAAGTTGGTGGACTTGACGAGAGATTTTGGATTATAGATCAATAGTTATAAATAACTGTTGTAAGGTCTATTTTATACTGTTTATGCTTTTGGTCTGTATCAGAACATGACATCCCGAGATTTTTTTATTTAATGAAAATACATTTCTTTAAAGAAATGCTATGATAAATTCTTATCACATTTTGTTTTGGGAACAAATTCCGCAACCTTTTTCTTTAAACAATTACTCTGATTTATAAAACAAAGCATAAACAAATCGGTCTTTTATGGCCGTGAAATTGGGGGCGTCACACTGGTTATGCGATTAGTCTCTGAGTATGTATGCATGTTATGAGATAGCGGTGAGCATCGCTAAGGGGTGATGTATAGTGAGGTTTTGTTACTGTGGCAATGTTGGGTGGTGCGTAGGCATGTTTTCAGTCTCCTTGGAATAGGAGGGGGATAGTGGTTCCAGATTGGAGATTTGGACAGAGGAAAGTGAGATAGCAGGTTAACAGACTCGGGAGCAGTCTGGACCGGTGATGAGGTATGTATAAGGATATTACAGTCGGAGGTCAAGGACCTAGAGTTCGTGATAGGGAGATATGAGAGTGATACACTTAGTTGTGGTGAAATGAAGGGTTCGAGGGTGGAGCAAGGACATGGTCCTTGGTCCCGAGTATGGTTGTAGGTTTGAGTTATGTATGTGGAGGTATTCCAATATGGGGTATTCCATCATGAGGATGACCGGACCCTATGATTGACTGGACCTGATGTGTTTGGTATTCCAACCCGAGGGTTGATTGGGCCAAACATGTGTAGGGATGTGAGGGTATTCCATCCTAAGGATGAGTGGACCCGTCGTAGGCATGCCTTGTATTCCAGCCCGAGGCTGATTGGGCCAGGTGTGAGTGTTGGTTTTGGTAAGAGCATTGTTGTATGTACGTTTGGGTATGAGTTAATAGAGAGCAAGTGTAGCCGACATCAGAGTATGATTCGTGGTCCTGTTTTCGGGTCGGAAATTCAGGTTCCCATGGTTGAGCAGTCCCTTTTTATAGCAATGGGAAGAGGTCAGGTGATGGTTAGTTTGGGCGGCCTGTCTGGGAGACGGATCCAATCTAAGTTTCCAAGTTCAGGGCATTCCGCAGATGTAGGTATTTGATACTGCATGAAAAGGAGTAGGTATCTCTTCGAGTTGGAGTTCCAGTGGGGTTAGTCTCCCTTGGTGGTTGTCACGCTTTAGGGGCGTGAATGTGCCTTTCGGGATTTTGAGTAGCCAAAATTGGCAGTTGACGATTTCGAGGGTGAAATAAGATTAAGTGGGGGAGAATTGTAATGCCCCGTTCTAAAAGTAATTATTTATGGATTCCCGAGATCAAGAGTAAGGGCATTTCGGTCTTTTATGGGCAATGGGCTTCATTCGAGAAGGTTTCGGACCGGGGTGTGTTGCTAGAAGCATGGGGCTTCTCGCCACCTTCACATGGATATAAAGTTCATCGGGAACGGACTTAGGATAGAGGAGATATTGTAAATTAAAGATATTGGCATCAATGGTCCCTAAGGGGGAAAGTTTGGCAATGGGGTCCCATGCATGCTAAGCATGCATGCACGGGTTTGGCTGGGTACACCCAGCGTAAGCTGGATATACGCCTAGAGTAATGGAGTAAATGAACGTGGGAGTCCCTCGACGTACGCCCAGGGTACTGGATGTACACCCAGCGTACATCTATCATCCAGAAACCCTAATATTTCGGGTGTGGAGGCTATTTAAACAACTTTAAGAGCTCATAACCCTCCCTAACCCTAGCCTTCACTATTTAGAGCCGTTTTCCCCAAACCCTAGCCAACTTCTTGAGTGTGTGAGCTTTTGAAGTGAATTTGGAGTGTTTTGAGAAGAAGGTGTTGCATCTAATGAGTAGAGGAAGAAGGCCAACGTGTAGATCTGAAATTTTCTGGTGGTTCAAGAGCTCCTAAAGGTATAAAGCTTCTTGCTTGACATCTATTTTGTGTAGATCTAAGTATGGTGAAGTTTTGACACCATTCTTGTCCCAAAAACCCCCATTACGATGCATGAGGATGACCGGACCCTATGATTGACTGGACCTGATGTGTTTGGTATTCCAACCCGAGGGTTGATTGGGCCAAACATGTGTAGGGATGTGAGGGTATTCCATCCTAAGGATGAGTGGACCCGTCGTAGGCATGCCTTGTATTCCAGCCCGAGGCTGATTGGGCCAGGTGTGAGTGTTGGTTTTGGTAAGAGCATTGTTGTATGTACGTTTGGGTATGAGTTAATAGAGAGCAAGTGTAGCCGACATCAGAGTATGATTCGTGGTCCTGTTTTCGGGTCGGAAATTCAGGTTCCCATGGTTGAGCAGTCCCTTTTTATAGCAATGGGAAGAGGTCAGGTGATGGTTAGTTTGGGCGGCCTGTCTGGGAGACGGATCCAATCTAAGTTTCCAAGTTCAGGGCATTCCGCAGATGTAGGTATTTGATACTGCATGAAAAGGAGTAGGTATCTCTTCGAGTTGGAGTTCCAGTGGGGTTAGTCTCCCTTGGTGGTTGTCACGCTTTAGAGGCGTGAATGTGCCTTTCGGGATTTTGAGTAGCCAAAATTGGCAGTTGACGATTTCGAGGGTGAAATAAGATTAAGTGGGGGAGAATTGTAATGCCCCGTTCTAAAAGTAATTATTTATGGATTCCCGAGATCAAGAGTAAGGGCATTTCGGTCTTTTATGGGCAATGGGCTTCATTCGAGAAGGTTCCGGACCGGGGTGTGTTGCTAGAAGCATGGGGCTTCTCGCCACCTTCACATGGATATAAAGTTCATCGGGAACGGACTTAGGATAGAGGAGATATTGTAAATTAAAGATATTGGCATCAATGGTCCCTAAGGGGGAAAGTTTGGCAATGGGGTCCCATGCATGCTAAGCATGCATGCACGGGTTTGGCTGGGTACACCCAGCGTAAGCTGGATATACGCCTAGAGTAATGGAGTAAATGAACGTGGGAGTCCCTCGACGTACGCCCAGGGTACTGGATGTACACCCAGCGTACATCTATCATCCAGAAACCCTAATATTTCGGGTGTGGAGGCTATTTAAACAACTTTAAGAGCTCATAACCCTCCCTAACCCTAGCCTTCACTATTTAGAGTCGTTTTCCCCAAACCCTAGCCAACTTCTTGAGTGTGTGAGCTTTTGAAGTGAATTTGGAGTGTTTTGAGAAGAAGGTGTTGCATCTAATGAGTAGAGGAAGAAGGCCAACGTGTAGATCTGAAATTTTCTGGTGGTTCAAGAGCTCCTAAAGGTATAAAGCTTCTTGCTTGACATCTATTTTGTGTAGATCTAAGTATGGTGAAGTTTTGACACCATTCTTGTCCCAAAAACCCCCATTACGATGCATGATGTGTTTTGGTTAAGATGAGTTTTCCTTTCAGACCATTGGAGAGGTCTTGAGTAAGAAAAGTGAGGTCCCAATGCTTTGGTTGTACCAAGTAAGAAGTAGGAAGGTCTTAATGGGTTAAGACCTGGAGTTCAGATCTTTATGGACGTCCAAAAGGATAAAGATTGAGACTTTATGAGTCCTAGGCCCTTTTTGTCACTAGATCTGGCATATGGGCTTAAGTGCTTAAGCCATTAAGCACATGGAAGGATTTTTGGTACAGACGTGTGTACGCCCCGCGTACCAGAGGACTACGCCCAGCGTACACCCTCTGTTGGGTTTTCGACTTTGGGCCGTGAAGTATTGGGTTGTTAATGGGCTAGCTGTGCTTGGGCCGTGACTGAACAGTATGGATCGAGTAAATTGGACCCAATAATTATTATGGACCTGGGATCTAGGCCCATTTGGAAAGGTGGGCCCAATTTAGTAAATTGGGCTTTGCATGAGGATTTGGTTTTGGGTGTTGGCCCAATAAGAGGACAATGGACTTAATGAGTGTTGTGGGCACTTGGCCTAGAAAGTCATGATGGATTCTAATGTGATAAATTTCATGTGATAGTTGGGATTTCCGGTGAGTCAGTGGTCAGAGATTTGCAGGATTTCGGCAGTTGCAAGGTGATTTTTCTCACTATACTCAAGGGTCTAAGGCACCAAGGCTGGCCCTTTGAATAGTTGTTTAGAGCTTGTTATGTTCTGTGATGATATGCTTGCTAGTATCCTGGTATATAGGATAATGATATGAGGATATGCCTTGTTAGCTTAGTATCCTAGAGGAATGGATAGTTAAGAGATGGCTAGTTCTGTTGGATCAGAACCCTGGTAGTTGGGTAGCAGTTATGAGTATAGACCTGTAGTTGGTCTTGCCTTATGTACGCTGGTAGGAGGTTACCTACGGGTTATGTATGTTGAGCAGTAGCAAAGGGTATTCCATCCAGGTAGGATGATATGGTCCTAGTATGTTGGTTCTGTAGAGTGTTATGTGGTTGCCTGTTATGTATGCATGTTTGCTAGTATATACTGGCATTCCAACCCGACGGTTGAGGGGCCTGGGGTATTTTATGCCGAGGGATGATTGGACCCATAGTAGTAGTAGTTGTTACTATATGTATAGGAGGTGGGGCATTCCAACCTGATGGTTGTGGGCCAGGAGTATTCCATCCTGGTAGGATGATTGGACTCATAGTATGTGGGCATTCCAACCCGATGGTTGAGGGGCCTGGGGTATTCCATCTTGAGGGATGATTGGAGCCATAGTAGTTATTGTTGTACGTATAGGTGTATGGGCATTCCAACCCGATGGTTGTGGGCCAAGAGTATCCCATCCCGGTAGGATGATTGGGCTCGTAGTATGTAGGCATTCCAACCCGATGGTTGAGGGCCAGGGGTATTCCAACCGGAAGGTTGATTGGACCCGTAGTATGTTGTTCTTTGCAGTATGCGTATGCTTATGTGTGTATGGGTACTTTGGGGGAACTCACTAAGCTTTCGGGCTTACAGTTGTGGTTTATTGTTCCAGATGATTCAGGAGATCATGGCAAGGCGAAGGCGTGATCGTACCGCTCCTCATGTTTTATGTTCTTATGATATGGTTCTAGGAAATACTCCGATGTTTAAACTATTTTGAAAACTAGATGTATGAACTTAATGGTTTTTGAATGAAGTAAAATGTTTTAAATTGGTTGAAATTTTTGGTCGTTACAAGTTTGTTGAATCTTAATTATATATCTTTGTATATATAAACATGTATTTTAGAATTCATAAAAGAATAAAACAATTTAAGTAGTTTGAAAAAACTTTTTAAAATAGTTATATCAGTTGAGATAACTTGAAAAGAACTTAAACTATTTCAAAATTATTAAAATGATAACACAAGACTTCCTTGTGTTTTTACTTGTATCCCCACCTAAAAGTATATAAAAGCATTTAAAACTGTAAATTGTAGGGGTATGAACTCACTTTATGTGAGTGATTCGATTGAAGACTGGAATAAGGATGTTATACTCACGAACGAAGTCCCAGAGTACAAACGAGTCAAAGAAGTGTTAGAATCAAAAAATGGACAGGCTAAAAGTTGATCACGGCCAGACTTGATGGGTTCACGGCCCCATGAAGGGTTCACAACCCATGAATGTTCATGGCCCTAAGAGGGGTACACGACCCAAACTCAGGGAAGAACACTTGAAGATCTTGATGATTGGTGAGTGTTTGAAGGTCCTAAGTCGTATACTACGGAGATGCAAAAGGAAAAGGTATGAAAAGAGTGAAAATGGCATTCTTGGTATATGATACTTGAGAGAGAAAGTTGAGTTCACGGCCAAGAATGAAGAAATGAGGATAATTTCGATCATACTCATATATATATATATATATATATATATATATATATAGGGAGGTGGTTGCGGCCGAGGAGTTCACGGCCGAAGGTTCACGGCTCTGAAGACTGTTCACGGCCGAAGCCTCGTTCACGACTGCAAACTGAAGCGAGTTCACGGCTCGGATGAAGAATGATGTGAGGTGTTCTCGGTCCCCAATGTTTCACTTCTTAAACGAACGACATCTTCGGTACAAGGTTTAAACACTTAAAACCCATTAATCGTGCCATGTAAGATAATAAAAGAATTGAGTTTGACCTTTACACGATATGATTGACTTTTTACTAGAATAAACTTTTCAGGTTGTGACAATCACTTTTCTCTAATTTAGCAAACCAACTGTTTGCTTCCTTCAAGTCGCCATTGTTGCAGAAAACATTGATCACAACATTTGGAATCAAAACCACAAAGATCCGTAATCCACATCTCGTTTGGGAGTGAAGGTGGACCTTCAATCGAAGAGTACGAAGAACTAGCGAAAGTGTAACGTCCCAAAAACACAGGTGAAATTTTGAAAATTTTAAACATAATTCAAAGCCATTTTTAATAAAGTTAAAAATCATAAAAGTTGTAGTTTCACAAAGGCGAATCAAAATCAAAGTATTAAATCATATCATCTCTTAAATCCCGGAGTCCACTGGATAATGTGTACAGTCACGTATTTGCCTTGCCCCGATCCACAGTAGTACCTGAAACATTTAAATCCACAACTATAAGCCAAAGCTTTGTAAGTCCCCTAAAGTATCACATACAACACATATAACATTCATAACAACAATGGGTCTGTATCAACCCCGAGTCCGCATCGAATCAATGGTATGTTTCAACTGAATGAGTCTGTATCAACCTTGAGTCCGTATTGACTCAAGAGAGCATGCATATATACAAGTATCAACTAAGACTCTGCTAGTCTATCATATCCTCATAACACAACCACCATGACATACATAACACAATCAGAAAACTCAGCTCACAAATGAAAGCAAAAATCTCTCTAGCTCATCATATGCAACGACAAGTACAACAATCACCTAATCAAGTTTAAAAAGGATAAATCCAACTTATAACCTAAAACCCTAGAATTTGACCCAATGTCAAACTTAGTCAAAATTTAACGGTTAATAGTCAACTCAACATACCACCACGTCGTGGCAAACCCCTTGTGACGATGTGGTATAAGATAGATTAGTCGCAAGCCTCACGTCTGCCACACCGTGGCCAAATCCTTGCCACTATAACATCCCATAAATTCATATAATTAAAACTTTTCAAAACAACCCATTTACTAATAAAAGTGCTGACAAAAGCATTGTTTCCAAAACATTATTTAAAAATCAGTGTCTCCTAAGATCAACGACATAAAACCAGGATGTGTATGGTCACGTCGTCGCCTTTTCACGGTCCTCGAAAGTACCTGAAACCATAAACCAAAACTGTAAGCACGAAGCTTAGTAAGTTCCCCCAAAATAGCACCGCATAACATAATAACAAACAAACAACATGTTGGGTCCAATCATCCTTGGGGTGGAATACCCCAAGCAATATGCCAATATACAATGGGTCCACAACCTATTGAGGTTGGATTTGTTGGATAAGGTGTCTAAGTCCATAACTATAATTGATATGTGCTTGACCCGAGAGTAGCATGGTCCATTTGGGTTACATTTCACCGGAACAATTTGTAAGGATGGACTTTTGAGAAGAGGTTATTTATGATTTATTAATATATTATAAGTTCTAATATATTAATATAAAATCATATTATTTAATTAGTATTGATCAGTAATTAATTTAGTGATCAAAAGAGACTAATTAAATGTACGGGGACTGATTTGGTAAATCAATGATTCTTATAGTGTGGGCCTATGGTTATTTAGGATGGGTAAACCAATATAGTAGTCCATGGAGGTTTAACCAATGGATCCTAAGTAATATGAAATGTCATGTCCATTAGGGTTTATATGGATGTAACCCTAGACTTTGCCATACTATATAAGAAGCCCCTTAGCTCCTAAAATCGGCACTAGTGGTTCAAGGAAGATCATAAGAGTCGATTTTTGTGCTAGACACTCTCTCTAAGGTCCTCCATTGTTGGTGGTGTTTTATGAAGCATTTGAGGCATTACATTTGGGGTGCTAGACTCTTATAGGTCCAAGTTAACAAGCTACAACAAAAGTTAAGTCATCTAACTAGTTTTGTTGTTCAAGTACCCATGCTTTGTATGCTAGTTAGGATAATGCTTTAGAAAATGAAATTGCATGTATAATTAGAGAAAAAATAGATCCAAAGCATTTAAGGTTGTATGTGCACCATAAGGTTGTTAGAGTGCTCAAAACCATCAGTGGTATCAGATCCTAGGATTGTTTTCTGTTATACTTGATGCTTATTGTTTTTCAAAGTTGAAAAAATCGATTTTCTGCCTTCTAACTGGTGAACTCGTCGAGTCCACTGGATGACTCGACGAGTCCAGTTCACGTACTCACCGATTGGTGATCTTGTGTGCAGAATTTTGAGATTTTGGCCAGAATTGGATTGGGATCATTACCCCCAAACTGTTTTTTGAACCATGAAATCTGTTTTTTGATATGGTAATGATCATGCTTGTCCAATTAAAAGATAATTGTCTTAATTTCAAGATTTGTATTATTTTATATGATTAGGCTAATTTCTTGAAGATTGTTGATATGAATTATATTGTTCTTATGAGTTTAATTTGATCATGGATGAATTATTTGATTATTATGTTAATTAAAATAATGATCTAAATCTCTTTAATGGATTCCATAACTTGTCATCAAGTTATGGAAATGAAAAGTGTTTTCTTTAAAAAAGTCATTAAACTCATAAGTTATGGAAATGAAAAGTTTTGAAGAGTTTCAAAACATGTCCTCAAGTTTTGGATTTTGTAAAGTCACACTTATGAATACTTTAGTTCCGAACCCCATAATTTTAAAAGCTTAAAATTCAACCCTTATACTATTATAATATTAAAAGTTTAATAATTATATATATATATATATATATATATATATATATATATATATATATATATATATGTATAAGACAAGTCAGTCTTACCGTTAGTAGGCCTCATTCACGAAGTTGGTCTATAAGGGGGGATATAAGGTTACTGCCTATAAAATGGTGGTTTATTGGGTGTCCACTCTCACCCACCGCTTCCTTGATTGGTAGAGGATTGTTAGCCGAACGGGTAGGATAGGACATTAATTCTCGTTAAAAGTATAATGAAAATTATAAAGTAACTAAATGTTTAATTAAATTCTCAATCTTCGTTACTTTAGGAAAAATGTGAAATTGATGCTAATCCATGAAATTGCGCTTTTCACCTTGCCAAATCGTTAATGGAGAGTGTGTGGTTAACCGACACATTAACTTGGACTAGTAAGGGTGGCAAAGGGTAGCTTGATGTTTGTCATAGATCGATGGAGCGCGTGTGATTAACTAACACATTGATTAGGTTATAAATGACATCGAGTCTACCAACCACATTTGCATGGTTATTCATACCTTGTTTGTGATCCTCGGTATCCTAGTCACAAACTTGAAGGACATAATCGGGATTTAAACATGCCATTGAAAAGTTCAATGAATCTTAAAGGAATCTAAGAATTTCAATTCAATTAAAACTTAATAATCAATTTTCTTTTTCATGGTGGGAATTGGTAAATCGTCATTTACCTACCTTCAAATATTTTGCATTTGGACTACGACATCCCTCTTCCAAATTGTAAAATATTGTGTTGGTTCCTAGCCTTAATATTTCATTTTGGGTGTTATATTAAGGATTATTATCTAATCTAAACTTTGTCTTTCTTTTTTCAGATGTCTTCCAACACTGCTTCTCGCTCAAACCCTACTGGCTCCTTCTCTCTCTCATAAACTTGTGTGGGAGAGTCATCTTTGATGGTACCATATTCAATGACTGGATTAGGAACATCAGGATGGTCACTCGTTATGAGGACAAGGAATATGTCCTCGATAAGGAGCTTAAGGAAATCGATGAGTCGTCTGAGTTTAGGACTCATGAAAAGGATGCCACCAAGGTGTCTTGTATCATGTAGGCCACCATGATAGCTAAACTCCAAAATTCCTATGAGGACTTTCTATCTTTTTGAGATGCACCAAGACCTGATGGAAAGATACCATCAGAGTGCTCGTCAAGAGAGGTATGAAATCATCGCCTCCATGATAAAAACAAAGATGAAGTATGGTGAATCCATCACGGCCCACTTACAGAAAATGCAAAGGTTTTTGGACCACTTGCTAAAGTTGAATGTGAAATTCGATGAGGAGTTGGCCATAGATATCATTCTACACTCCTTACCTCCATGTTATGATCAGTTTCGTACGACCTATCATATGAACAAAGAGGAGGTCACTCTTAGCAAGCTTCAAAGCCTATTGAGGACTGTTGAAAGTAGTCTCAAAGGTAATTCTGTTGTTTCTACTCCTACTGCTACTGCCCCTGTCTTGGCAATTGGACATGGGAAAGGGAAGAAGAGGAAGGCTCCCTCTAAGAGCCGCAAGGGAAAGTCTCTTGATGGATCATCTTCAAGTGGGACCAAGACTAGTTCTGCTGCTCCCTCTACCATTCCTAAGGAGTCAGAGTGTTTCTATTGTCATGAGAAAGGGCACTAGAAGCGAAGCTACCCCAAATACTTGCAGGATGTCAAAGATGGGAAGGTTAAGGTCACCCATGCAGGTATTTATATTATTCTATCTAATAACTCATCACATTCTTGTTCTTGGGTCTTTGATACAGGTTTTGGATTTCACATTTGTTTTGATTTGCATTAACTAAGAAGAAGTAAGGATGCGGAGCACGAGAAGATGAACTTGATCATGGGGAATAGGAAGGATTCACCTGTCACCAAGTTTGGAGTTTATTCTTTATTTCTTAGTAGTGGGTTAGAATTAGATTTGAATAATTGTTGCTACTCGTTTGAAATGGCGAGAAATATTATTTCCTTTCATGGTTTGTACAAACAAGGTTTTAGTTTTTCATTTGATAATGAAATTGGTGCTATTAATGCTTGTTATAATGGTGTTTTTTTTTTATTTATTTTAAAGCATTTTCTTGTAATGGTGTATATGAAACTGTGATGGTTGTAGACAACTTAGGAAATAATGTGTTGCACATTGATTCTTCCAATGATTTGGATAAGGCATGCTTATGGCATTGTCGTCTTGGACATATCAGTAAGAAGCGCATAGGCCAACTCCAAAAGGTTGGAGTTTTGGAGTCATTCGACTTAAGGTTGGATGACACTTGCGAATCTTGTTTACTTGGAAAGATGACCAAGTCACCCTTCACTGGTACTTGTGAAAGGGGTGAAGGTTTGTTGGATCTCATACACACCGATGTGTGTGGAGCTTTCAGAACCGCCACAAGGGATGCTAACCGCTTCTATGTGACATTTATTGATGATTACAACATATATGGCTATATCTACTTAATCAAACATAAGTCAAAAAACCTTTGAGAGATTCAAAGAGTTTAAACAAGAAGTGGAGAATCATCTAGGCAGGAAGATAAAGATGCTCCGATCCGATCGGGGTGGTGAGTATCTTAGTATCGAGTTTCAAGACTATCTCAAGGAATGTGAGATTGTTTCACAGTTGACGCCACCTAGGACACCATAGCTTAATGGTGTAGCTGAGAGGCGCAATCGAACCTTGTTGGACATGGTTCGTTCCATGATGATTCGAGCTGTGTTACCTATCTCATTCTAGGAGTATGCCTTAGAGAATGCCACTCATATCCTTAATCTAGTCCCAATTAAGAAGGTTGCCAAAACACCTCATGAGATGCGGATAGGGAAGGTCCCTTGTTAGCACACATCAAGGTTTGGGGTTGCGAGGCTTTCGTGAGATGGGAGACTCATGACAAGCTCAAACCTCCTAGTGAGCGGTGTATTTTCATTGGATACCTACTGAAATTCTTTGGATATTGTAACACTCGTGTTTCTAGCCTAGGCATTTATATTGAATTGATAGTCTAGGTTAACCTTTGTAACTCATTTTGAAGAAATGAAAAGGAATTATGTGTTTTATGCTTCATTATTAGGGCTTAATTAATTAAGAATAAAAATAAGCGCCAAAATTAAAGTGTGAGATAAGCCTTATATCTTTACATAAAGTTGTAGTGGTCGAAACAAGGATTTCGGGGATATAAAGAATACCAAAATCCGAGTTATAACGAAGAAGTTATGACTTTTCAAAGTTTCGCGACAAAACCGACACGGTGCTGAATGTCGTCAAAAGTGAGTTTTTGATAAACTACTTTTTAGCCTTAGTAATCTAAACGAAAGTCATAGTATTTGTTAAACCAAGAAGTTCGATAAAAAGAACGCCCAAATCTGACTTCGTATGAGGAAGTTATGATTTTTCGAAGTTTCAGCTTAGCAGTAGACAGCTAAAAGCTCGAATTTTAGATCGAGCGATATTTAGCCGACACAACCTAAATGAGAATTGAAGGTCTCACCATTAGGAGCACAACGGTAAAAAGTCTGACGAAAACGGACGTCGTATGAAGAAGTTATGAAATTTTAACGGATTTCTTGTCCCGATCTGTTAAAAATAATAATATAAAATTTAAAGTCAAAATTAGCCGACGAAGTCTAAATGGAAGTTGTAGAGCGTAATTTTAGCTACGCGTGCATATAAAGAACGTCAAAAACGGAGCTCGTATGCGAAAGTTATGGATTTTAGAAGTTTTGGCGCGAAAATTGAGAAAATTCGCATAGTCACGAAATGCCACGTCACCCTCGCTGAAAAAGTGCCACGTGTCTTGCTGAGTCACCAAGCTGCTGAGTCATCCGAGCACATGGCCTAATCCGAAGTGGTCCAATAGCGGTGCGACACGTACCCTCTTAGCACATGTCCGAACCCTCGCAGCATGCCATGAACCCCCCTACTTCGGACCCTAGACCTCGGTCCAATCACAGACCGCTAGCAGCCCCTTCGCACGCGCAGCCCTCGTGCGAGCCTTCCCTGCGAGCCCTCGGATCTGCGAGGCATGGCTTCCTCCTGACCGTCCGATCAGAAGCTTCACCCTTTAAATAGAAGGCTGCGAGCCTTCTCGGATATTTTAAAGAAATTGCCATATTTAGCCCCTTTCTTCATATTTTCTTCACCTTAACCTTCCGTGAAGCCCCGGTATCGATTGTAAAGCCCGGAATACTCCACGAAGTGCCCGTGAAGCCCGGAAAATTTATCTTTTCGTTTTCGAAGCCTGACTTTTGCAGAGCCCGGTTTCTCAATAAAACTCCCGGTTTTGTTAGAAACGATCGTTTTAGGAAACGAATTGCTGCCCGATATTCATCAAAATATGTGAGTGTGTAGTTACTTTCAATTTACACATAGATATGAAGTATTTACCTTGAAATACGTGTTATGTGGAAATATATTAATTGTTTAATTGAGGTGACTGTTGAATTGATGTTTTATACAAGTTTTAAACTGTATATGCTTTTTATCTACAAAATATGTTGGGTAGAACATGGGTAGATGAAATAGTTGATGTGTGTTAAAAAGGTGAGAGGCCTCGATGTTGTTGTTGTTGTTGTTGTAGTCATCTAGCGGAGTATAGATGACGACCACAGACTTTCTAGATAGTCCAGTCGAACACTAGCAGGTTCGCAACTTGTAGGTGTTGATGAATTAAATGTTCATTGGCGTACTCCATCCCCCTCATGGTTGCCTTAAGGACATGTATGGCTGAGGAAACCCCTTAGCAGTAGTGTCCATCCCGATGATAATCCTTAGGCTAGGTCCCGTGTGATAGGTGTTTAGGGACGTAAAGTGAGGACAACGGGAATGGGTAATCAGGGTTATTGTTGATTGGTGAACTTAATAAGTATATTATTGTGGGTTGAAAACCCTATATGCTCACCAGGCTCCCAAACATGACCCACTCAGTTTTTATGATTACAGGTAGTGGACCCCGAGCATAGTCGGAGGACGACGAGAGATTTTTGGATTATAGGCCAGTAATTGTAAATAATTGTTGAAAGGCTTATAATGTCTTGTTTATGCTTTTGATCTGTTTCGGAACATGACATCCCGAGATTTTGATATATATGGAAAATATATACCTTCTTAATGAAGGATTTTGATAAACTTTTATCATATGTTGTTTGGGGACCAATTCCGCAACATCTTTTAAAAAAAGATTTCTCTGATTTTATTTTAAAAAGCATAAATTAAATCGGTATTTTCTGGCTGAGAAATTAGGGGATGTCACAGTTTGTATTAGAGCGTTAGTTTAAGCGAACTAAGAAATTGTAGAATTTCTAGACTTGAACTTAGAATGCTAAGTGATGATTGTGAGATGAGTGTCTACCATATTTTAGACACGAGCACTAGTTTATTTTAGGGAAGATTCCTAAAATGGCCTTATGTGCTAAATGCTATATGTTTGCCATGTGTGCCATTATTTGTTCGGATCTATTGTCTGTTGCCGACCGGATCTAGAAACTTTATGTGTGTAGGATTCTAAGCGTATGATTACGAGATTAGAACTAACATGTAAACGTTTCGGAGCGATAAGGGAATTGACATGTCTAACAAGAATAAAGACCTTAATTCACCTTATTTGGTATATAGATTGTAATGGCAAGAACTCTGAGTGGAGCTGGAAATGCAAACAGAAACCAACAACCTCAACCCCAAGTGGTGGAACAGGTGCCTATAGTAGGAGCTGCACCCGAACCCATCACCATGGCTGGAGTACGAAATATGATTCAGGCCATGTTGGCTGAACAGAGGGAGGAATTGAGGCAAATGTTGCTGAACGACAGGGATGAACCTTCAGTTCCTGTTGAACAACGTGAACTAAATGACGATTGATCTGAAGAAGGGAACAACAGTAGATCAGTTGGTCACAGTGAACCGCTTGTGGTTGGGAGGAATAACCACGAGGGTAGAATGGAGAGAAATGGGTGCAAGTATAAGGACTTTATGACATGCAAGCCATCGACCTTCAATGGAAAAGAAGATCCTGTCGGAGTAATGGACTGGATCTCGGAAATGAAGTTGGCTTTCATGACTTGTGATTGGCAAGGCAAGTTACAAACTACATTTGCAGTATGTCAGTTCAGGGGTAGTGCTGCTCGTTGGTGGAGTACTTTGGGGAAAACCCTAAGCCCTAATGAGCCACTGCAATTAACTTAGGCAAAGTTCTTAGTGCACTTCAAGCGCAAGTACTGCTCGGCCCAAAACATACTTGAGTTAGAAAACCAATTTCTAATGTTGCAGAAAGGGAGTATGACCGTTGACGAATATACGAATAACTTCACAAACAAAATGGAGTTTGCTTTGCCTATTGTCCCAGATGAGTTGGCAAAAATTAACAGGTACGCAAAGGGACTACCATGGGAGTACGCGGTGCCAGTATGTCAGGAACTTACTTTGGAGGTAGCTATCTGGGCTGCCAAGTTTGTTGAAGATATGATAAAAGGGAGAGCCGCCAGCAAGGTTGAAGTTGGCGAAAAGAGAAAGTTTGAAGGAACTTCAGGTTCCAATAAAAAGAACAAATTCTCGAAGACAGGTTCGAGAAAATTTGGAGGAGGAGCCGAAGCCAAGTGGTGTGACAAGTATAAGAAGAAACACATTGGGAAGTGCAGCGTGGAAGTCACTTGTTACAAATGTGGAAAGCCTGGGCATTATGCCAATGAATGCACCTTCAATAAGAACGTATGTTTTGGGTGAAATGAAGAAGGGCATATTTTGAGGGATTGCCCGAAGAAGAAGGACGTAGCAAAACCCAATCTACCACCAAAGCTGAAGGCGAGAGCCTTTCAGATGACACTCGAAGCTGCGAAACAAGAAGCCGATGTCGCTTCAGGTATCTTTCTCATAAACGAATTGCCTGCCCAAATTTTGTTTGATTCTGGAGCCAATTACTCCTTTATATCGCATGAATTTGGTAGAAAGCTAGCTTTGCCTGTAGATATGCTAGTTAATGCTATAATGGTCGAGATTGCTAGTGGCAAGTTTGTACCTGTTAGCCATCGTATGAAAAACATCCTCATTGACTTGGATGGGAATAAGTTCCAAGAGGAATTATTGCCTATCGAGTTAAATGGATTCGATATAGTTTTAGGAATGGATTGGCTTAGCGCCAACGATGCAGAAATACTATGTAAAAGAAGATAGTAAAAGTAAACCCGCCAGGGAAAGAGTCGTTTATGGTGTATGGAGACAAACGCAGAGTAAATTCTGGAATCATTTCCCTAATGAAAGCCAGAAAGTGTTTGGCCAAGGGATGTACATCATATCTAGCGGTCGTGATCGATGCCAAGATGGAAAAGAAGGAGGTGCAAAATATTCCGGTGGTGTGTGATTATCCGGAAGTCTTTCCCGAAGATCTTCCCGGATTGCTCCCTGATCGACAAGTAGAATTTCGTATCGACTTGTTACCAGGAACGACGCCGATAGCAAAAGCACCTTATCGATTAGCGCCAACCAAAATGAAAGAACTTATGACACAACTTCAGGAGTTAATGGACAAAGGTTTCATTCGACCTAGTTCATCACCCTGGGGAGCTCCTGTGTTATTTGTAAAGAAGAAAGATGGGAGCATGAGAATGTGCATCGATTACAGAGAGCCGAACAAAGCGACGATAAAGAACAAGTACCCGTTGCCAAGGATCGATGACCTGTTCGACCTGTTGCAAGGTTCGAGCTATTTCTCGAAGATCGATCTTAGGTCGGGATACCATCAACTAAAGGTGAGAGAGCAGGATATCGAAAACACTGCGTTTAAAATGAGATATGGACACTATGAATTTTTGGTTATGTCGTTCGGACTAACTAATGCCCCAGCAGCTTTCATGGATTTGATGAATAGGGTTTGTAAACCATTCTTAGATAAATCTATGATAGTATTCATAGATGATATCTTGATTTATTCAAAAAGCAAGCAGGAACATGAAAAACATCTACATGAAGTGCTAGAAGTCCTGAAAAAGGAGAAGTTGTATGCAAAGTTCTCCAAATGTGAATTTTGGATTCAAGAAGTCCAATTTTTAGGTCATGTGGTTAACCAAGAAGGAATAATGGTTGACCCAGCAAAGATTGAAGCTGTAATGAAGTGGGAACAACCAAAGAGTCCTACGGAGATTCGAAGCTTTTTAGGATTACCTGGATATTACCAAAGGTTTATCCAAGGCTTTTCTTCGATTGCTACTCCATTAACTGCTTTGACCCACAAAGGAGCCACTTATGCTTGGAATAAGAAGCATAAGGAAGCCTTTGAGAAGTTGAAGAAGAGATTGTGTGAAGCACCGATTCTTTCATTGCCTGAAGGAGTTGATGACTTCGTAGTTTATAGCGATGCATCTGGAGTTAGGTTAGGTTGTGTTCTGACCCAAAGGGATAAAGTGATCGTGTATGCATCGAGGCAATTGAAGGAACATGAAAAGAACTACCCCATTCATGATCTGGAGTTGGCAGCGGTAGTATTTGCCTTAAAGATATGGAGGCACTATCTTTATGGCACAAAGTGTAAACTTTTCACTGATCATAAGAGTCCCCCATATCTCTTTAATCAGAAGGAATTGAACATGAGGCAACGACGCTGGATAGAGTTACTCAAGGACTATGACTGTGAGATACTTTACCACCCTGGTAAAGCAAATGTTGTTGCTGATGCTCTCAGTCGGAAGGTAAACATTGAAAAGAAAAGGCCAAGAGCGTTGAGAATTGAAGTTGTCTCGACAATTATGGAAAGTATAAAGAAAGCTCAAGAGGAAGCTTTAGAGAAAAATGACCGAAAGGAAGAACGTTTGGGCAAAACGTTAGTGTTCGGTACAAACAACAAAGGGTTTAAGGTATTCCAAGATAGGATTTAGGTACCTAAGACAGGAGGAATAAGAGATCTTCTGATGGAAGAAGCTCACAAGACCATGTACTCGATCCATCCTGGCAGTACAAAAATGTATAGGGATTTAAAGCCCTATTATTGGTGGCCGACGATGAAGCTTGATGTTGCTATGTATGTGGCTGAGTGTGTAACTTGTGCTAGGGTTAAGGCACAACATCAGAAACCGTATGGGAGTTTAGAACCTTTACCCGTACCCGCGGGTAAATGGGAAGACATCACCATGGATTTTGTGACTAAACTATCCAGAACAAGGAACAGTCACGACATGAATTGGGTGGTCGTTGATCGTTTCACTAAGAGTGCGCATTTCATAGCAGCAAAAGAGAAATGGTCTATAGATAAACTTGCAAATTCTTACATGAAGGAAATTGTGAGGCTTCACAGTGTTCCGTTAACGATTGTGTCCGATCGTGACATCCGTTTTACCTCGAGATTTTGGAGGAGTCTACAAGAGGAATTGGGTACCAAGTTATGTTTGAGTACAGCTTACCATCCACAAACCGATGGTCAGAGTGAATGAACGATTCAAACATTGGAGGATATGATGAGAGCATGTACCCTAGAATTCCAAGGTAACTGGGATGAACACTTACCTCTAGTAGAATTCTCTTATAATAATAGTTTCCACTCGAGCATCAAGATGGCACCTTATCACACTTTGTATGGGTAGAAGTGTCGAACGCCATCATGCTGGCTGGAAGCTGGGGAAAAGCAGTTTATGGGACCTGAAATAGTCCATCAGACTGCTGAAAAGTTGAAAGTGATAAGGGAAAGGATGTTAGATGCTCAAGATCGACAAAAGAGGTATGCTGACAAGAAAAGACAACCGATATCCTTCGATGTTGGAGATTCGGTTTTACTTAAAGTCTCACCGTGGAAGGGACTTATAAGATTTGGTAAGAGAGGGAAGTTGAGTCCAAGGTTTATTGGACCATTTAAAGTTCTTCAGAGGATCGAGAATCAAGCTTACAAGCTAGAGTTACCGTAAGAACTAGATGGTATTCATAACACCTTTCATGTGTGTTATTTGAGAAAGTTCACGGGAGATGTGCCCGACAAAATTTCGATTTTTGAGTTAAGGTTGGATGAAAACAAGAGGTTGATTGAAGAACCTGAGGCAATCGTTGACTGTAAGACTATGAAGTTACGATGCAAGATGGTCGATTTAGTGCTTGTGCGCTGGAAACATACGAATGGACCAAATCTCACTTGGGAAACGGAGAGTGACATGATGAGTCGCTACCCGCAGTTTTTTGGTGATATGTGATTCCGGGGACGGAATAATCCTAAGGGGGAGAGAATTGTAACACTTGTGTTTCTAGCCTAGGCATTTATATTGAGTTGATAGTCTAGGTTAACCTTTGTAACTCATTTTCTAGAAATGAAAAGGAATTATGTGAATATTATGTGAATTATGTGTTTTATGCTTAATTATTAGGGCTTAATTAATTAAGAATAAAAATAAGAGCCAAAAGTAAAGTGTGAGATAAGGCCAATATCTTTACATAAAGTTGTAGTAGTCGAAACAAGGATTTCGGGGATATAAAGAATACCAAAATCCGAGTTATAACGAAGAAGTTATGACCTGTCGAAGTTTCGCGACGAAACCGGCACGGTGCTGAATGTCGTAAAAAGTGAGTTTTCAATAAACTACTTTTTAGCCTTAGTAATGTAAACGAAAGTCTTAGTATTCGTTAAACCGAGAAGTTCGATAAAAAGAACGCCCAAATCTGACTTCGTATGAGGAAGTTATGATTTTTCGAAGTTTCAGCTTAGCAGTAGACAGCTAAAAACTCGAATTTTAGATCGAGCGATTTTTAGCCGACACAACCTAAACGAGAATTGAAGGTCTCGTCATTAGGAGCAGAACGGTAAAAAGTCTGACGAAAACGGACGTCGTATGAAGAAGTTATGAATTTTTAACGGATTTCCTGTCCCGGTCTGTTAAAAATAATAATATAAAATTTAAAGTCAAAATTAACCGATGAAGTCTAAACGGAAGTTGTAGAGCGTAATTTTAGCTATGCGTGCATATAAAGAACGTCAAAAACGGAGCTCGTATGCGAAAGTTATGGATTTTAGAAGTTTTGACGCGAAAATCAAGAAAATTCGCATAGTCACGAAATGCCACGTCACCCTCGCTGAAAAAGTGCCACGTGTCCTGCTGAGTCACCAAGCTGCTGAGTCATCCGAACACATGGCCTAATCCGAAGTAGTCCAATAGCGGTGCGACACGTACCCTCTTAGCACATGTCCGAACCCTCGCAGCATGCCACGAACCCCCCTACTTCGGACCCTAGACCTCGGTCCAATCACAGACCGCCAGCAGCCCCTTCGCACGCGTAGCCCTCGTGCGAGCCTTCCCTACGAGCCCTCAGATCTGCGAGGCGTGGCTTCCTCCTGACCGTCCGATCAGAAGCTTCACCCTTTAAATAGAAGGCTGCGAGCCTTCTCGGATATATTTAAGAAATTGCCATATTTAGCCCCTTTCTTCATATTTTCTTCACCTTAACCTTCTGCGAAGCCCCGGTATCGATTGTAAAGCCCAGAATACTCCACAAAGTGCCCGTGAAGCCCGGAAAATTTATCTTTTCATTTTCGAAGCCTGACTTTTGCAGAGCCCGGTTTCTCAATAAAACTCCCGGTTTTGTTAGAAACAATCGTTTTAGGAAACGAATTGCTGCCCGATATTCATCAAAATATGTGAGTGTGTAGTTACTTTCAATTTACACATAGATATGAAGTATTTACCTTGAAATACGTGTTATGTGGAAATATATTAATTGTTTAATTGAGGTGACTGTTGAATTGATGTTTTATACAAGTTTTAAACTGTATATGCTTTTTATCTACAAAATATGTTGGGTAGAACATGGGTAGATGAAATAGTTGATGTGTGTTAAAAAGGTGAGAGGCCTCGATGTTGTTGTTGTTGTTGTTGTAGTCATCTAGCGGAGTATAGATGACGACCACAGACTTTCTAGATAGTCCAGTCGAACACTAGCAGGTTCGCAACTTGTAGGTGTTGATGAATTAAATGTTCATTGGCGTACTCCATCCCCCTCATGGTTGCCTTAAGGACATGTATGGCTGAGGAAACCCCTTAGCAGTAGTGTCCATCCCGATGATAATCCTTAGGCTAGGTCCCTTGTGATAGGTGTTTAGGGACGTAAAGTGAGGACAACGGGAATGGGTAATCAGGGTTATTGTTGATTGGTGAACTTAATAAGTATATTATTGTGGGTTGAAAACCCTATATGCTCACCAGGCTCCCAAGCCTGACCCACTCAGTTTTTATGATTACAGGTAGTGGACCCCGAGCATAGTCGGAGGACGACGAGAGATTTTTGGATTATAGGCCAGTAGTTGTAAATAACTGTTGAAAGGCTTATAATGTCTTGTTTATGCTTTTGATCTGTTTCGGAACATGACATCCCGAGGTTTTGATATATATGGAAAATATATACCTTCTTAATAAAGGATTTTGATAAACTTTTATCATATGTTGTTTGGGGACCAATTTTGCAACATCTTTTAAAAAAGATTTTTCTGCTTTTATTTTAAAAAGCATAAATTAAATTGGTCTTTTCTGGCCGAGAAATTAGGGGATGTCATAGATATCTCTTCTATAGACCGAGTGACAATGTTGTCTTCGTTACGAGGAGAGGAGTATTTCGCGATAGAGAACTCATAGGCCAAGGAGACAGTGGGAGGCAAATTGGCATTGAAGAGCTTCAAGAGTCAAGCAGTGAAGGAACCTCAAACACTAGCAATCAACCTGAGGAGGAAACTCCTATTGAGCCGATTGACGAGTCCGTACCTCTGAGGCGTTCCAATAGAGTTAGTGTTCCACCTGTGTTGTATGGTTTCCATATAACATCTGAGGGTGATACATTCATCAGTGTTAGCACACTGGTAAATTTGGATGAACCTAACAATTAAAAGGAAGCCATAGTAGGCCCCGGGTCTGCTAAATGGAAAGAGGCCATGGACAACGATATTCAGTCCATGTATGACAATCAAGTTTGGAACTTGGTTGATAATGTACCGGGTCGTAAGAAGGTCGGGTGCAAATGGCTCTTCAAGAAGAAGACCGATATGGATGGGAAAGTACACACATATAAGGCCCGACTCGTTACGAAGGGCTTTACTCAAAATCCGGGAGTTGAATATGATGAGAATTTCTCACCAGTAGCGAAGATTAAATCCATTAGGGTTATGCTAGCCATAACTGTATTTCATGATTATGAAATATGGCAAATGGATGTCAAAACCGCTTTCCTTAATGGAAAGTTGTCTGAGGATGTTTACATGAGTCAGCCATAGGGTTTTGTCAACGAAAATTATCCTAATAGAGTGTGCAAGCTTGATAAATGCATTTATGGATTGAAACAAGCATCTCGCAGATGGAATCTTTGTTTCGATGAGAAAGTCAAAGAGTTTGGTTTTTCGAGAAGTGAGGATGAGTCCTATGTGTATGTCAAGGCTTGTGGGAGTATAGTTAGCTTTCTGGTGTTGTATATGGATGACATACTACTCATAGGAAACGACGTCCCAACCTTGCAGGAGGTTAATTCATGGCTTGGGAAGTGTTTCGCTATGAAGGAACTCGAAGAAGCTGCCTATATTTTGGGGATAAGGATATTAAGAGACAGGAGTAAGAGACTAATCAGACTTAGCCAAAGTACCTACTTGGATAAGGTGTTGAAAAGATTCAACATGATGGATTCCAATAAATGTGACTTACCCATCCAAGGCAATACCAAACTGAATAAAACTTAGAGTCCGAGTACAGAGACTGAGATAGCTGAGATGAGTCGAGTACCATATGCTTCCGCAGTTGGTTCGATCATGTATGATATGACTTGTACTCGCCCTGATGTGGCCTTTGCTTTGAGCATGGTTAGTAGATATCAAGGGAATCCTGGTAAGGCTCACAGGACTATGGGAAAGAACATTCTTAAGTACCTACGGAGGACTAAGTATTGGGTTCTTACCCTCGGTGGGAGTGGTGACTTGAGAGTAACAGGGTATAGTGATGCCAACTTTCAGAATGACAGATATAATTTCCGCTCTCAGTCGGGCTGGGTATTTACCCTGAATGGAGGAGCAATAACTTGGAAAAATTCCAAGCAGGAGCCTGTAGCTGATTCAACGTGCGAATCAGAGTACATAGTAGCAAGCGAGGCGGCAAAGGAGGCAATATGGTTGAATAACTTCATCGGAGACCTTGGACTTGTACCGACTATAAAGGAGCCTACGGAGATTTTCTGTGACAGCGAAAGTGCGGTTGCCTTAGCCAAGGAACCAAGGGATCATGGCAGATCCAGACACATCGACGGAAAATATCACTTCATAAGACATCAAATAAAAGGACTCCTCGTAGCAAAGAGGGTATTGTCAGAGGAGAACCCAGCAGATCCACTCACAAAGGGACTGAGTAGAGTTAAGCACTTACAGCATGCGATGCGCATCGGGCTGAAGGACGATATTAGTTTTAATGATTTGATTGAATTTTAGAAAATTGTAATACTTGAAATGTAATTGACATTTGATGATTAAATAAAAGGTGTTTTTTTATTTATAAGTAATGTTACTATCTTGTGTCAATCATTTACTATTATTTCATTTTGCATGTTTTGACTTCCAGAATAAATATATTATTTAAATTTTCCACAGTCAATCATACTTTGGAAGTAGGTATTGAGGCTAGACTGTCATGAATTTAGCTTGTAAAATTTCTGAAGTGTATTAGACATAGCAAAGTTTCATACAACATTCATGAGTGCTCATAAGTTCTGAGTATTGGATTAAACCCATGCTCACTTGTATCACTTCATGGAATTTATCTCAACTGATTGTGAGACGATAATAACATATAAGTCTTCAAACCAAGATATATGATTTGCTGACTATAAGTTGGTTGTACAATGAAAGTGTGAAAACACATTAGTAACTTTTATTCCTTGGAGGATGTTATAAAATGCACTATTATGTATGATTTAACAAGTAGTTAGTACAAGCATATACTGTCAAAGTTTATCTGTTCCTTTTATTCCTTGGAGGATTAAAAGCGATATCTCGGGCCCGTCGATGATTTTGTTTTGACTTATGTGTTAGGCCAGTCAGAAATCAATTGATGTTTTCGATTAAGTTCTGTGTCAAACAAATCGGAAATCGAGAAACAAACTGTTGGACAATAAGTATGATGTTGTTCCATGTATTTTTTCGACAGATGTCTTGTAGAATAGAGGATTATATGATCCCTTATCTAAATGGCATGTTAGAGTTTGACAGAGGCTTTTAAGAGCTACGATTGCTAGTCGGTTCCTGAAGTCGTATTGGAATCTATAGTTATTAGACTTATCCAAGTGGGAGACTGTTGGATAAGGTGTCTAAGTCCATAACTATAATTAGTATGTACTTGACCCGAGAGTAGCATGGTCCATTTGGGTTACATTTCATCGGAACAATTTGTAAGGATGGACTTTTGAGAAGAGTTATTTATGATTTATTAATATATTATAAGTTCTAATATATTAATATGAAATCATATTATTTAATTTGTATTGATCAAGAATTAATTTGGAATTAATTTAGTGATCAAAAGAGACTAATTAAATATACGGGGACTGATTTGGTAAATCAATGATTCTTATAGTGTGGGCCTATGGTTATTTAGGATGGGCTAAACTGTAACGCCTGTGTTTCCGGGCTTGCCATTTTTAGCAATGTAATGGTCTAGGTTAACCTTTGTAACCCGTTTTGAAATAATAAGAGTGTATTATTTGAGTATTATGTGTTTTGTGCTTAATTGTTTAATTATGTGGTTTGATTAATTAAGAATAAAAAAAAAGCGTCAAAATTTAAGTGTAAAATAAACTTGATATTTTTGGATAATGTTGTAGTAGTTGAAACGAGGTTTCCAAATATATATAGAACGCCCAAATGTGACTTCGTATGAGCAAGTTATGATTTATCGAAGTTTCGGCTTAGCGGTATGTAGCCTGTTATACTCGATTTCAGATCGAGCGGTTTTTAGCCGAAACAATCTAAACGAGAATCGAAGGTCTCGTTGTTGGTATCGAAGCGATAAAAAGTTAGGCAAGAACGGACGTCAAACGAAGAAGTTATGAATTTATAACAAAGTTTTTCTGTCGCGGCCTATTAAAAATAAATAATAAAAAGTTGTAGAGCGTAGTCTAACCTTCGCGTGGATATAAAGAACGTCGAAAACGGAGTTCGTATGAAGAAGATATGAATTTCCGAAGTTTATTAAATATTTTGTATTTAAATTTAATTGAAAAATCCGGTATTATCCGAGGACGAGTCATCGGACTCATCCGAAGTACGCCCCGCGTACTCGTGTACGCCCCGCGTACAGTGAAGCATGACGACCCTCGCAGCAAGTGGCTTCGGATGACGAACGCCATGACGATTTCGGACTTGTACGCCCCGCGTACAGGCATACGCCCCGCGTACTCCGAGGCTCTAGCCTCCTATAAATAGGATGCGAGGGCAGCCGAGTTCTTTTGCTATTTTCTCTCTTCTCTCTCCCGTTTTGCATCAATTTGCGTGCCAGAAATACCCCGAAGCCCCGGTATTATTTTGGAGCCCCGAGGCAAGTCCCGAGATCCCGAAGATCCCGAGAAGTGCGGTTCCCGAGCCGAAGCTCTGCCCGCGAGAAGTTTGATTTTTGTGAAGATCTTCCAGATCTGCTGAGGATTACTACTTTTGCAAGTCGTAGTGCTGTCCGATCATCTTCTGATCAAGTGAGTGTATACTACCTTTCATAAACACGATAATAATACAAGTATGGTTCGAGTGTATTAAGTATATTGTTGTTTATTTGTGTGAATGTGTATTCACTTTATTCTAACTCATAAGATATGATTTATTCTCTATGAGATACGTGTTATGTGTGTGTGTGCCTCATCTGTTATGTGAAATATGTGTTGATTAAAGCATGCTATAGAAGTTTTTAAACTATGTATAAAAATGTATATTTTATCTACTAATATGTTGGGTAGAACATGGGTAGATAGTTGGTGTGTAATAAACAGATGAGAGGCCTCGTTGTTGTTTGATTTAGTCATATAGCGGAGTTTAGATGACGACCACATACTTTTCTAGATAGTCTTGTGGAAACATTAGCAGGTTCGCCACCTGTAGGTGTTAATGAACTTGGGTGTTCATTTGCTGTACTTCATCCCCCTCATGGTTGCCTTATTAGACTTATATTGCTGAGGTACCCCCGAAGCATGTGTTGTCGCGCCGATGAAATATTCTTAGACTAGGTCCCTTATGTTAGTTGTCTAAGGGACATAAAGTGAGAATAACGGGAATGGGTAATTGGGTTATTGTTGGTTGGTGAAAATTAAATATGATTATTTATTGTGGGTTGAAAACCCTATATGCTCACCAGGCTCCCAAGCCTGACCCACTCACTTTTATTTGTATTACAGGAAGTGGCGCAAGGGCATGAGATGGATGAACCATCAGTTGTTTTGTTTACAAGTCTGTATATGTATATATTTGTTGAATGACTTGTAATGTTATCGTTTATGCTTATTGGTCTGTATCGGAACATGACACCCCGAGTTTTGATTATAATGAAAATACATTTCTTTTATGGAATGCTTTGGTAAACATTGTTTTATCATGTTTTGTTTTTAGGAACAAATTCCGCAACTCTTTCAAATCAAAAGGATTTACTCTGAAAATATTTTAAAAGCATAAATGAAAGTCGGTATTTTCTGGCCGAGATTTTGGGATGTCAAAGTTGGTATCAAAGCATTAGTTTAAGCGAACTAGGAATTTGTAGGATTTCTAGACTTAAACTTAGAATGCTAAGTGAAGTTTTGAGATGTGTGTCTGTTATGTTTTAGACACGAGCACTAGTTTGTTTTAGGAAAGTTGCCTAAAATGCTTTATGTGCTAAATGTTATATGTTGCCATATATGATATTATTTGTTCGGATCTATGGTCTGTTGCCGACCGGATCTAGAAACTTTATGTGTGTAGGATTCTAAGCGTGCGTCTACGATATTAGAACTAGCATGTAAACGTTTCGGAGTGATAAGGATGATTTGAATATCTATCGTGATTGAGGATCTAATTTCACCTTATTCGGTGTGTAGATCAAAATGGTGAGAACAAGAAGTGGAGTTGGAAATGCTGATGAAAACAGGAATCAACCACCAGTGATTGAACAAATACCTGTCGTAGCAGCAGCACCTGAGCCAATAACCATGGATGGTGTGCAAATGATGATTCAGACGATGTTGGATCGTCAGATGGATGAAACTAGACGGTTGCTTCAACAAAATCGTGAAGAACTGTCAATTCGTGTGGAAGAGCCCGAATTAAATGAAGGGCACTTGGAAGGGGGAAACTTTAGTGGGTCTGTTGGTCCAGCCAACCCACCGATAGTTAGGCAAGATAACCATGATGGAAGGAATAATGGAATAGGATGCAAGTACAAGGACTTTCTAACTTGCAAACCATCAACCTTCAATGGAAAGGAGGATCCGATTGGGGTTATGGATTGGATCTCTGAAATGGAGTTAGCGTTTATGACTTGTGGCTGCAGAGGTAAGTTGCAGACTATCTATGCAGTGCGTTAGTTCCGAGGTGGAGCCGTTCATTGGTGGAACACTCTAGGGAAGACTTTGAGCCCTAATGAGCCACTACAATTGTCATGGGCAGAGTTCTTGGTGCAGTTCAAGCGCAAGTTCAGCTCGGCTCAAAATCTGTTGGAGTTGGAGAACAAGTTTCTGACATTGACGAAAGGCAGCATGTCAGTTGATGAATACACCAATAACTTCACCGATAAGATGGAGTTTGCCTTGTGTATCGTCCCAGATGAGCTGACAAAGGTGGATCGGTATGCGAAGGGACTCCCATGGGAGTACGAGGTGCCAGTACGTCAGGCACTTACTCTAGAGGCAGCTATCTGGGCTGCCAAGTCTGTTGAGAACATGATTAAGGGAAGAACCACCGACAAGGTTGATGTTGGTGAGAAAAGAAAGTTTGAGGGAACATCTGGTTCCGGTAAGAAAGGCAAATTTTCGAAATCTGATTCGAAAAAGTTTGGAGGAAAGGGAGGCGAAGCGAAGTGGTGTGATAAGTGTCAGAAAAAGCACTTTGGGAAATGTAGCGAGGATGTAACCTGCTACAAGTGTGGAAAGGTTGGACATTTTGCCAATGAATGTCCGAATAACAAAAGGATGTGTTTTGGTTGTAATGAAGAGGGGCATATTTTGAAAGACTATCCGAAGAAGAAGGAGGCAGCAAAGCCCAACATTCCACCAAAGCCGAAGGCGAGAGCCTTCCAGATGACACTTGAGGCCGCGAAAGATGAAGCTGATGTCGCTTCAGGTACCTTTCTCGTAAACGAATTACCTGCTCAAATTTTGTTTGATTCTGGAGCCAACTACTCCTTTATTTCACATGAGTTTGGTAGAAAGCTAGCTTTGCCTGTTGATACACTAGATAATGCTTTATTAGTCGAAGTAGCTAGTGGCAAGTTTGTACCTGTTAGCCATCATATGAAAGACATTTTAATCGACCTTAATGGGAATAAGTTTCATGAGGAAATATTACCTATCGAACTTAATGGTTTCGACATCGTGTTGGGAATGGATTGGCTTAGCGCCAATGATGCCAAAATTTTATGTAAGAAGAAGATAGTTAAAGTAAACCCGCCTGGGAAAGATTCGTTTATGGTGTATGGGGACAAACGGCGAGTAAATTCTGGAATCATTTCTCTAATGAAAGCCAGAAAGTGTTTGACCAAGGGATGTACATCATATTTAGCATTCGTGATAGATGCTAAGAAAGAAAAGAAGGTGATGCAGAGTATTCCAGTGGTGTGTGAGTATCCGGAAGTATTTCCCGAAGATCTTCCTGGATTACCGCCTGATCGACAAGTGGAATTCCGTATTGACTAGTTACCAGGAACCACGCCAATAGCAAAAGCACCTTATCGATTAGCACCGACGGAGATGAAGGAGCTGATGATGCAACTTCAGGAGTTATTGGAAAAACGTTTCATTAGACCTAGTTCATCACCCTGGGGGGCTCCGGTGTTATTTGTGAAGAAGAAAGATGGAAGTATGAGAATGTGCATCGATTATAGAGCGCTGAACAAGGCAAGAATAAAGAATAGATATCCATTGCCGAGGATTGATGACCTGTTTGATCAATTGCAAGGTTCGAGCTATTTCTCGAAGATCGATCTAAGGTCAGGATATCATCAGCTAAAAGTAAGAGAGCAAGATATCGAGAAGACTGCATTCAGAACTAGATATGGACACTACGAGTTCTTGGTTATGTCATTTGGACTAACCAATGCTCCGGCAGCATTCATGGATTTGATGAATAGGGTTTGTAATCCGTTCCTTGATAAATTTGTGATAGTGTTCATAGACGACATTCTGATTTACTCGAAAAGCCAGGAGGAACATGGCAGACGCTTGCGAGAAGTGTTAGAAGTTTTGAAGAAGGAGAAGTTGTATGCAAAGTTTTCCAAATGTGATTTTTGGATTCGTGAAGTCCAATTCTTGGGTCACGTGGTCAACCAAGAAGGGATAATGGTTGATCCAGCGAAGATCGAAGTTGTGATGAAGTGGGAACAACCGAAAAGTCCCACGGAGATTCGAAGCTTTTTAGGATTAGCCGGATATTACCGCAGGTTTATCCAAGGCTTTTCTTCGATTGCTACTCCATTAACAGCTTTGACCCACAAAGTATCTACTTATGCTTGGAGTGATAAGCATAAAGAAGCATTCGAGAAGTTAAATAAGAAGCTATGCGAGGCACCGATACTTTCTCTACCCGATGGAGTTGAAGACTTTGCTGTCTATAACGATGTGTCTGGGGTTGGATTGGGTTGTGTTTTGACCCAAAGAGAAAAGGTGATAGCATATGCGTCTCGACAGCTGAAAGAGCATGAAAAGAACTACCCGACTCATGATTTGGAGTTGGCAGCGGTAGTTTTCGCTCTGAAAATATGGAGGCATTACCTCTATGGCACGAAGTGCAAACTTTTCACTGATCATAAGAGTCTCCAATATCTCTTTAATCAGAAGGAATTAAATATGAGGCAACGACGCTGGCTAGAATTACTTAAAGACTACGACTGCGAGATACTTTACCACCCCGGTAAAGCTAATGTTGTTGCTGATGCTCTCAGTCAGAAAGTCAATCTTGAAAGGAGAAGGCCGAGAGCGTTGAGAATTGAAGTTGTCTCAACCATTGTGGAAAGTATAAAGAAAGCTCAAGAGGAAGCTTCTGAGAAAAATGACCGAAAGGAGGAACGTTTGGGTAAAACGTTGGTGTTTGGTACAAACGGTCATGGACTGAAGGTATTCCAAGATCGTATTTGGGTACCTAAGTCAGGAGGAATTAGGGATCTTCTGATGGAAGAAGCTCACAAAACCATGTACTCAATTCATCCTGGAAGCACTAAAATGTATAGGGACCTGAAACCCTACTACTGGTGGCCGACGATGAAGCTTGATGTTGCAAAGTATGTGGCCGAGTGTGTGACTTGTGCGAGAGTAAAGACACAACATCAGAAACCTTACGGGAGTTTAGAACCATTGTTTGTGCCAATGGGTAAGTGGGAAGACATTGCTATGGACTTTGTCACTAAACTGCCCAGAACAAAGAATGGTCACGACATGATTTGGGTGGTCGTTGATCGATTCACTAAGAGTGCGCATTTCATAGCAGCCAAGGAGAAATGGTCTATGGAAAATCTTGCAAATTCTTATGTAAAGGAAATTGTGAGGCTTCACGGTGTTCCGTTAACGATTGTATCAGATCGTGATAGCCGTTTCACCTCACGGTTTTGGAAAAGTCGACAAGAGGAAATGGGTACCATGTTATGTTTAAGCACAGCTTACCATCCGCAGACTGATGGTCAGAGTGAAAGAACGATACAAACACTTGAAGATATGCTGAGAGCATGTACCTTGGAATTCCTAGGTAATTGGGATAAACATTTACCATTGGTAGAATTTTCCTACGATAATAGTTTTCACTCGAGCATTAAAATGGCACCTTATCAAGCTTTGTATGGACAGAAGTGTCGTACGCCGTCTTGTTGGCTTGAGGCTGGGGAAAAGCAGTTTATGGGACCAGAGATGGTTCATCAAACTGCTGAAAAGTTGAAAATAATTAGGGAAAGAATGTTAGCAGCTCAAGATCGTCAAAAGAGCTATGCTGACAAGAAGCAAAGACCGATGACTTTTGAGGTTGGAGATTCGGTTTTGCTTAAAGTCTCGCCGTGGAAGGGACTTATAAGATTTGGTAAAAGGGGAAAGTTGAGTCCAAGGTTTATTGGACCATTTAAAGTTCTTCAGAGGATTGGGAACCAAGCTTACAAGCTCGAATTACCCGAAGAACTTAATGGAATTCACAACACTTTTCATGTGTGTTATTTGAGGAAGTTCACGGGAGAAGTTCCTGATATAATTCTAATTTCTGAATTGAGAATTGATGAGAACAAAAGGTTGATTGAAGAACTAGAGGCAATTGTTGACCGAAAGACTAAGAAGTTGCGACGCAAAATGGTTGGGTTAGTTCTTGTCCGATGGAAACACACGAATGGGCCGAATCTCACCTGCGAGACGGAGAGTGACATGTTGAGTCGCTATCCGCATTTGTTTGTTGATGTGTGATTCCGAGGACGAAATCATTCTAAGGTGGAGAGAATTGTAACGCCTGTGTTTCCGGGCTTGCCATTTTTAGCAATGTAATGGTCTAGGTTAACCTTTATAACCCGTTTTGAAATAATAAGAGTGTATTATTTGAGTATTATGTCTTTTTGTGCTTAATTGCTTAATTATGTGGTTTGATTAATTAAGAATAAAAAATAAGCGTCAAAATTTAAGTGTAAAATAAACTTTATATCTTTGGATAATGTTGTAGTAGTTGAAACGAGGTTTCCGAATATATATAGAACGCCCAAATGTGACTTCGTATGAGGAAGTTATGATTTATCGAAGTTTCGGCTTAGCGGTATGCAGCCTGTTATACTCGATTTGAGATCGAGCGGTTTTTAGCCGAAGCAATCAAAACGAGGATCGAAGGTCTCGTTGTTGGTATCGAAGCAATAAAAAGTTAGGCGAGAACGGACGTCAAACGGAGAAGTTATGAATTTATAACGAAGTTTTTCTGTTGCGGCCTATTAAAAATAAATAATAAAAATAAATTTAAAATTAGCCGACGGAGTCTAAACAAAAGTTGTAGAGCGTAGTCTCACCTTCGCGTGGATATAAAGAACGTCGAAAACGGAGTTCGTATGAAGAAGATATGAATTTCTGAAGTTTATTAAATATTTTGTATTCAAATTTAATTGAAAAATCCGGTATTATCCAAGGACGAGTCATCGGACTCATCCGAAGTACGCCCCGCGTACAGCGAAGCATGACGACCCTCGCAACAAGTGGCTTTGGATGATGAACGCCATGACGATTTCGGACCTGTACGCCCCGCATACAGGCGTACGCCCCGCATACTCCGAGGCTCCAGCCTCCTATAAATAGGATGCGAGGGCAGCCGAGTTCTTTTGCTATTTTCTCTCTTCTCTCTCCCGTTTTGCATCGATTCGCGTGCCAGAAATACCCCGAAGCCCCGGTATTATTCTCGAGCCCCGAGGCAAGTCCTGAGATCCCGAAGATCCCGAGAAGTGCGGTTCCCGAGCCGAAGCTCTGCCCACGAGAAGTTTGATTTTTGTGAAGATCTTCATGATCTGCTGAGGATTACTACTTTTGCAAGTCGTAGTGCTGTCCGATCATCTTCTGATCAAGTGAGTGTATACTACCTTTCATAAACATGATAATAATACAAGTATGGTTCGAGTGTATTAAGTATATTGTTGTTTATATGTGTGAATGTGTATTCAAGCTTTGTTAAGCACTGACCGTCAGCGGATTGATCATTGGAACGAGCGAGGGTTGGGAATCCTTCAAATCTCATATGCGGAGAGGACTTAGTTGAATCTAATTGGGGGAGAACCATTCAGATATTCCGAACAGAAGCAAGTGTGAAACTAGGATGCATTTCACTTCCCCATTGGGAATAGGACAGACGGCCTTAGGGGCAGACTGAATATAGGATATCGTGGGGTGGGAATTCGGGAAACTCGCCAACATTTGGATAACGTCTTTCTGGCATCATATAGCAGGCTTTGGGTGGAGGGGACTAGGTAGAGTTCCTATCTGTATTTGAGTTCATTTGGGAGGATAGACTGTGTGGGCGCTCATCGTTGAGATGTGTTCGGATTGACAGGTGAGCAATAGGACTGTGGTCATTGATCATGACAGCGTAGAAAGTGTTGTAAGACTACGAGGGAGCCATAGCATTCACTAGCAGTCGGATAGTTTCGAAACTATTGTAAGACTATGGGGGAGCCGTAGCATTCACTAGTAGTCGGACAGTGTGGAAAGTGTTGTAAGACTACGGGGGAGCCGTAACATTCACTATAGGTCAGATAGTGTGGGAGGTATTGTAAGACTGCGGGGGTGTCGTAGCGTTCATGGATTCTTTCAGGTGATTTGGACTAGGGTAGGCTAGTTCACAAGGTTGTGGGGGAGCCACAGCTTAGTTAGGATCAGGACTAGAGGTGATTGACCGATCAATTATCCAGGAGCGGGCTCGGATGGTTATGGGAATTTAGGATGGAACCGATAGAGACTGCTGAGCCAAGGGTTGGATCTTGAGATATAGGATCATGTGGATGAGTAGTGCATGTCTCAGTAGGGCTACGACTGGGTAGCCCTGATATTGGACCTCATAAGAACCTAGTGGTTGGACCAGTTGCGAGACTGGTAGTCTTAGGGAATCGGCTAAGGGTATTTATTAATTGGTCGAGTAAAGGATGACAGAAAGCCATGGTGGATTATGCAAATGCCAATTCGAGGATCTCCGAATAGGAGCGGAGTAACAATTCGGATTTGGATAGGAACCCGAATCCGAATTCGTGCAGGATTTTTTTCAGTGAGGCGGGGTGTGGGGTATTTATATGCCAATGGCATCGAGGGCAGAATTCTAGGGTGATGAATGGGTTGGTTTGATGGTAGTTTAAGCAATTTTGATGTGTCTTGGGTGGCTTTATCCATAATAGAGCCACAACATGTCAGAATCAGGAAACGGTAGGTCGAAGGAGACCGGGTATGATGTATGACTACAGCTATTCTGGTAGTATTCACCTTTTTGCGTCGGATTCAGTGGAGACAGGTTGTCAGCCTATCACAATCGGATGGATCAAATGGATTGAAGGAGATAGGGCAGTTATGGTTAGATGAGGTATCCTTCGAAGGTCGCAGGGGACTGTCGTGTGTGTTTTTGGCTCAACAATCGGGTAGGTTTCCGGTGTTCCTGATAGTTGGCAGACAGGTTGGAACCAGGGAGGTCCCCGGTTGTTCTTCAAGAAAGCAGTCATGTGGCAACAAGAGGAGTAGGAGCGACTTCAGTGATTTGGGGTCTGTGTGTGGAATTGCTTGTTATTCGGTAGTCATAGTTGATTGGTGATTTTGTTCTTTCGTAGGCCTCAAGGTATTACAAATGGGAAGTATTCTATCTAGGCCAGTCTCTTTTGAAATCAGTTCGATGGTGATTCGATGTGGGCAGTCTTTCAAGGAGACAGACCATTTCGAGACTTCAGATTTCAAATGGAGCAGATGTGATTAGGTTGCAAGGAATTCGTTCATCATCGGGTTCTAGAACCCTATGTGGGTTGGTTTTGGTTGCCTTGGAAAGGCTATGGTATGCTCGGGGTTGTGGCCAAGAGGCTCTAGTTATTTGGCATGAGGAATGGTAAGGAATGATTTCGTGGACGAAATCTAATTTAAGTGGGCGAGAGTTGTAACACCTCGTTTTGTAAGTGTTCGATTGTGTCTTCGCAGGCCAAGGGTATAATCATAATCTGATGATTCGGTCTTTTATGGGTCTCGAGTTTTATTCGAAAGGTTTTAAGGCTTGGGGTGTGGCTAGGAGCGTACGGCTTCATGCCACCTTTTTGTGGATATAAAGTTCGTCGGAAATGGACTTAGAACGAAGAAGTTATAGTGCTTTGAATTTGTTGGCAGAATTGCTCCCTGAATGGAAAAGCTTGCATTTCAGCCCATGCATGCAAGGTAGTAGCTAGTGAGTACACCCAACGTAATGTGGGGTACGCCCAACGTTGTGTTGGTTAATGAATCGCGGGTGCTAAAGACGTACGCCCAACGTATGGGGATTACACCCAACATAAGTCCAGGATCTCTAAAACCCTAATTTTTAGGGTTGGCTCACTATTTAAAGCACCTTAAGTCCAAGGGGGTGTGCCTCCCTTTCATTCATAGAGCCTTAAACCCTAATTTCGAGTGGTAGCTTCATCTAAGAGTGTTGTGAGCTTTGTGGGTGCATTTTGGGTGGTTTTTGGTGCATTTCAAGAAGATGGAACTTGTTTTAAAGATGGAATCAAGGAGGAGATTATGGATCTAGCTTTTGGGACTCATTCTCAGCTTGATGAAGGTATAAATCTTTGAATTGATCATTCATCTCTTAGATCAACCATTGTGAGTTTTAGTTCATTTTGGTCCTAAGGATGAAACTTTATGGTTTAAATCCGATTCTTAAGCTTAAACTTGCCACCCTCAGTGTTAAATGTGTCCCTACGGCAGAAAGTTGCCATCTTGGAGGTCTTAATGGGCTCATGCGTGAGTTATGACCATTTTCATGGAAGTAGATTATCATTTTTGGAGTTTGAGCTTATGTGGGACATGCAAAACCATCAAGTAAGCAACTTTATGGTTTAAGACGTTGAAGAGGACTTGGATCTATAATTGTAGCTTCTTGAGTAGAGTATTAAGCACTTAATGGAAAACTGGCTTAACAAAAGAGTACGTTGGGTGTACATGCTGGTACGCGCAACGTACACTCCATTCAGCCAGTACGCTTAGCGTACAGAAGAGTACGCCCTGCGTACTCATCAGTTATGGGTTTAGTGTGTTTTGGGCATCAAGTTGGGCCAAGGAATGGACCTTGTGTTTTAGGGCCTATTGGGCCATCAGGTTTTGGGATTGATATTTATTTGTGGAGGCCCATTATGGTTTTGAGCCCAATTCGGAAATTGGGCCATTAAAGGACTTATGGACATTATAGTGTTGGGCTTTTGTTTTGGGATTGGGCCTTAGTTTTGGACCATACTGGGCCAAGGGTAGAATAGTCATTTTACCCAATGCATGAATTAAGGATTATGGTTTGGGACCCAATTGCTAATTGGGTATATTGATTGGTAGTGACAGCTTGGGAAGCTGGCGGGGCAGCAGCTAAAGAATTCATGCGGGAAGCTTCTGCAGTGCGAGGTGAGTCTTCTCACCATACCAGCTGGTCTAAGGCACCAACACCGGCCCATGTTATGTTATGTGGTACACTAGTTGTAGTAGAGATATGCGGTATGATAGTAAGCTTTATGCTAAGTGGTATGCTAGTGATTAGATGATATGTGATATGCTAGTTGTCTTTTTGATACTTGCATGGAAGACCTCGGGGGGAGCCCATGGCAACTGGATATAAGACCATGTGTGGTAGCCCATGGCATTCCCAGGTTAAGACCATGTGGGGTAGCCTACGACACAATGGTATAAGACCTTAGGGGAGTCCACGACATCCTTACATGTTTATGTTTGTGTTATGTGTACATATTTATGTGATATATGATATGTTATGTGATTATGTATGTTATTGCATGGAAGACCCCGGGGGGAGTCACTGACAATTAGATATAAGACCATGTGGGGTAGCCCATGGCATTCCCAGGTTAAGACCATGTGGGGTAGCCCATGGTACAATGGTGTAAGACCCAGGGGGAGCCCACGACATCCTTATAGGTTTATGTATGCATGGATTATGTGATATTGGTAGCTTTTATAGCAAACATGTTATGTGATATGTGGATTGTGTGTGTGGTATGCTCTGGGAAACTCACTAAGCTTCGTACCTACATGTTTGTTTATGGTTTCAAGTATCATCGTTTTGGAAAGGAAGGGCTCGGATTGATCGCAGTGCACACACCTATGATTAGAGCAATGAATGATTTTGGGATAAACTCTGATAAATGTTTTACTTAAGGAGGATTTCGAATGTTTAAAATAAATGGTGTCAATGTTTTAGCTATACTAAAAATGAAAATTTTACCCTTGATTTTTGGGTCATCATATCTCGTATCCTTCAAAACTCAATAAGTGCTTGATAGCTTAAGCACTTATGTCCATATTTCAGATCCAAGGCTCAAATACACTCTAGAGTCATAACGTTACCAACATTATGACTTTACATGCCCATTAAGTGCTTAACTCAAAGTCTTAATCCATTAAGACATTCTTCAAGATGCATTGAGCAAAACTAACCATTGAGAATTCCTTTTTTTGACTCAGGAACATGTCATGCTCAAGATAAGACATTTGGGACCAAAAAGCATCACTAAAACACCCATGTCTAGATATGTATGATTCAAATGTAAAGTTGCAAGCTTTTTACCTTAGAATAGTTGCGAAAAAAGATGAAGTTCCAGATCCAAAGTGTGTCACTCTTCCACGATGAGCTTGTCCTCCTTCCTTCTTCTTCTAAGCACACAAACACACTCTTTTAGGCTAGAAATGGCTTCTCAATGGTGAAATAGGGTTACAATACGAATGAGAGGGTGGAGGTTGTTTAGGTGAATCAAAATGAGGCAATAAGGATGCTTAAATACCATCCAAACCCTAAAAATTAGGGTTTCCCCATTTAGGAAGTACGCTCAGCGTACACCACGTACTCATGGCGTACTCCAAAGCCTTAAATTACCAAAATGTCATTAAGGCCCTTTCTTGCATACAATTCTTGAACTTAGGGACCAAAATGCAATACCTCTCAATATAAGGATCAATAATGGAAGTACTTCAAAACTAGATGTTACAATTCTCCCCCACTTGAATTAGAGTTTCTCCTCGAAGTCCGCTGCAATAACTAGCATAGGGTAGTGTTTCCACATCTCCACTTCAGGTGACTCAAAAGGTCCTCCCCTAGGTTACGATCCGAACTAAAAGTCGGCTCATTCAGCTGGTTGCCTACCCATACCATCTTTGACTTGCTAACTTTCAATACTGGAGAAACCTTCACCTCCTTCACAGATTCAAAACATTCACCACCTCAACTAATTCTTAAGCAAGCACAACCATCTTGGAAACGCAAATGATACAATACCTTCACAATCTAAACCATATGGAACCCTTGCGATCCTAACTTACCTTGCTGAATCTACTGGGGGTTCCGGACCCTGACCATCCTCTGTTGTTTAACCCTCCCTCCGAAAACAAAGCGGATCCAAGCTCAAGCCCCAGCTGGACAACCTCTGCAGAGAGGAAAACACAATGCAAGCATAATCCACAACCTCCTGGCCAAGACCGAATGTCTAGAGAGAGATCCACAAAATTCGTGAACTCTCTTAAGGCTACAACATCGAATCAACTCTACCAATATTCTTCCTGAGACCGGAAGCCCATAATCTAGGTCTAACATTTATCCATTCATTGAATCCGTCCCTTGCTCGAGAGTATGATCACTATCAACCACGTGGGAAGAGAACCCAAACACATAAATCACGAGTTTTCCACTAATCCTCAAATCCATAAAATACATACTTTAATTAACATGTGACTCCCTGTCACTCCATTCCAACCACTGCTCCTACGAGAAAAGATAAGAATTCCAAGAACTCCATATTTACCCTTAACAATTCAGGTGTACCCCTGACTGGCAAAACACCTAAGACAACAATGAAGAACTTTTGATGTGGGATATCATAACCGGTTCCCAACCTTGATAATCAAACCCTAACTATTTCCTTTATCTAAAGCCACTGGTTTGTGTGCCTACCGACTTTCATCAATGCAATAATACTGAAAGTACCATAATCAGATGAAATGAATCAATCATGACACTGAGCCCACAGTCTATTTCTGGAATACTCCCAATATTACCTCATTTGCCGGAAGGGACCTAAACGACATTCCTATCAACACTAACCGAGCACATAATGCCAAAATCTGACCACGCACAGTTCCTTTCACAGAACAAGCTGATACCAATGCTATCTTGACCAATCCGCATACACCCTCACGACAGTATGTATAACGAATTTAACACCATCCATACCTTAGGGAACCCATAACCTCATCCAAAAAGGGAAGAAATACCAAAGTTATATTGAAACGACAAATTCTAATTCTAAATCATAAACAAAACACATCCTGATGAACGATCGGAACAAGAAACCATACTTGATTGAGACTGAATAGAATCCACCGATACATAACTAGTTTGAGGAAACTTCCAAAGTGATCCCGAATGCCACCAAAACCTGAGCCTGCTATGAACTAAAATTCCACATTACCACTGTGGGTGAACATACCTAAAGACTTAATGAACATAAGATATACTAAACTTGTTGACAGGTTGACACATCCATTGAACATTAATTGTCACAACTTGAAACTTCCGGAGAACCTTTGCAGAAAGACGAATGATGCGACCAATATTCGAGGACGCATTGCCACTAAAGCTAATAAACCAAAACCCCCACGGGGTTGAACACACCGGTTTTTGAAACGGATTCCTTAATCAATCTCTGCCCAAGCTAGATCATAAATAGAAATCCATACCACCGGCTAACAATTTCCTCCGCCACCAATTCTTAACCTGAGTAAATCTAATGACTCCTCATCGATTCATTAGCACCCCCAAAAGGGACCAATAGTTGCAACGAGCCCCTTGATTACCTACTTATTGCTGAGTGAAAACCCATGTGTCTCTTGAACACATGCGTACGATCACCACCTACTATATACTCTTCATTGACCAAATCTTGAACCGAGACCCCACATACTCGCACCGTAGATCCCTAAAACCATTCTCTCAATACCACAAATCTGAACGGATCGATGAACCCCCAAACAGAATACCCAGTTCTCCCCCACTTAGGGTTCGAGCTACCAGCCACTAGTGTTGAAACTGAACTACAACTCAAACCGTCTCTACCGGATACAACCATCCCTAACCCTGGAATGTATATCACACGCAGGATGGTCTTCTAGATAAGGACCAATCAAATCCTAAGAGAATTCTGAATTTTAGCTGAAGACCTGTGCAACCTCCAGTCATAACTACTTAACATTAAGGAATTCATGCAACTTCATAAGCCAAACACCAATTTACTATCCAAAACATACATTCTTCTCATGCAATCCTGGTCGTCAATCCGATACCTGACCTGACTATTGATGGGTTTTGGTCATAAGAACATCCTATGTGCTCATACAAACCCTAATGCTTGGATCTAGGTTTCTCTATTGTACATGCAAGTTATCCAAGACTATAAACCCTAATTCTAGCATACAAGTAATCATATTAACATAAGAATGGGTTTAAGTTATTACTTTGATTGTTATGTAGCAATAACAATCCCAAATCCTTCTTGTATTGACTTTAGAAAGCTTAGAGTCACAAATGTCACTCCTCTAATGGTTCACAAACACCAAGAGCAAGAGGATGAGGAGGAGAGAGGATGGAGGTTGCCCAAAACGTGTTCTAACCCTAGAAGAGAAGTTCCCCACGTTTTTGAGCCTTAAGGGTTCTATATATAGTGAGGCTATTAGGGTTATCTAACAAGGAAACCCTAATTTGGATGCTTAAGCCCTAAGCAACCCATGGACTCCTTTAATTAAGGCCTTGGACGATTTCTAATGGGTTTCCCCATAGAATTCGTCTACTCCTTAATATAAGGCAATCCATAGCCCAATTTCAATTATCTTATAATTACAATTCCAGTCCCTTAAGTTTAATTAATCTCTTTTAGCCACGAAACTAATTACCAATTAATTCTTGACTAATATTAATTAAACAATATGATTTCTCCTTTAATATATTATTCTCATAATATATTAATAAATCATATTTAATCCTTTCTCTCCATAATTCATCCTATCAAGTTGCTTTGGTGAAGGCAACCCAAAAGGACCATGCACCATCGGGTCAAGTACATACCAAAATAGTTATGGACTTAGACACTAATCCAATAGTCTCCCACCTGGATAAGTCTAATAGCTATTCTGCGTATGACTTCAGATCCTGATCTGCAATCGTAGCTTTCCAAAGCCGCTGTCAACTCTGATCCTATCAGATACGTGTGTCCTTTAGATAAGGGATCATATATTCCTCCATTCTTAGATATCATATAAGACATTATTTCTAATCATTCTCTTTGTACTATTTCTCGACTTCCGATTTATGACGACTGACTAATTGAACAAATCAAATTAGCCCTAGCCCGGCCGAGCATTTACGTTTGTCATCACTAAACCATCGAGGGGCCCAAAGATATCGCTTTTATCCTACTTTGGATAAAAGGAACGGATAAACTTTGATACAATGCTTGCTTGCACTCACTCATCGAATTACACACAACAATATGTTTTATGACACCAAGTTACTGGTGCGTTTACATATTATCAATATGCAACCGATTCACAAGATACAACTCACACATCTCGGTTTCAAGAATATAAGATGTTATCGTCTCACCAATCACTCGTGATACAATCCATGGAGTGATCCAAGTGAGCGTGGGTTTAATCCAATGCTCAAATCATATTCATAAGCACTCATGAACGTTGCAACAAACATTTGCTTATGTCTAATACTCTTTAGACATTCCACACGCCAATTCATGACAGTCTTCATTCATACCTACTTCCAACATATGAACGACTGTGGCCCATTCAAATAATTTGACTGTTCTGAACCAATTAAATTATTCAGGAAGTCAAAACATGCAAAGTGAAACACAAGAATAATACTAATCCCATATGGCCTCAAACCTTTGAGCATAAATAAAACACCTTTTATTTATCACCATATCGATTACTCATTATTTTGTTGTTTCGGGTAATCAACTTCTTACTTGAGTTATTACTACACTTGTCCCATGCTCCTAGCATGCACACAATGTTTACCTATGGTTCTTACTTTGTGAAATAGATCATATTGAACACATTTCCAATCATACTCATTTCACAACTCCGAATCCCTTTTTTACAAGTGAAAGAATATCAAATTCTTGCCATTTATGGAATATGTTAGATTCTAACATTTTATGCAACGATCCTTTTGTAATGTCTCTGCACTACAGTCACAATGACTATTGCCAATGAATTACAAAGTCCTCTATTGGAGATTGTTACAACACAATTCCTTAGATATGATGTCTTTCACTCAAAATACATTCCTTTGAACATCCTTTTGCATAAAAGTTTCTAATCTAGACAGATTTTTCAATATTCAATTCCTAATATGGAAAACTTTCCATACTTACCATATGACAACTCATTCTCAATAGAATCTTATCTATTCATAATAATGTCGATATGGTCCATCCAATACTATACTTCCAACTACTCACAAGTGACCAATCCTAGGCGAACTTTGGATTGTCCTTTGATAGTTGTTTAATTATCTTAGTCAAAACCGATTCTTGTCATTTTCCCTCTAAATGCTAGACATTTGGAAAATATTAGAATGGTAAAATATTATAGCATTTGCAATCAATCCTATACCCGAAGCGTATGGAACACGATGCATAATGTGACATCCCCATTTTTCACGGCCAGAAAAGACCGATTTGTTTATGCTTTGTTTTATAAATCAGAGTAATCGTTTAAGGAAAACGGTTGCGGAATTTGTTCCCAAAACAAAATATGATAATAACTTATCAAAACATTTCTCAAAGAGAATTTATTTTCATTTAATAATAAAACCTCGGGATGTCATGTTCCGATACAGACATATAAGCATAAACAGAACTTACATTTAATTACACAATTGATTTATATCTCCTTTAAATCTCTCTGTGAAATATGTCTTCGTACTAATACCTGTGATACAAAGAAAACTGAGTGGGTCAGGCTTGGGAGCCTGGTGAGCATATAGGGTTTTCATCCCACAATGTTATATCATATATTTATAAATATAGAACATTCAAACCTGCACAACTTCACCATATAAAGACAACTCTTAACCCACCCCATTGATCCTCACAATGACACGATCTAAACTCTCGCATCTAATATTTTTCCTCTTTACCTGATCCCTACTCATGGATCTAAAACTACCCGATCCATACCCACGGATCTAAAACTACCTGATCCATACTCACGGATCTAAAACTACCTCCTGATCTGATCCATACTCCCGGATCAATAATTGTACCCAATCCATACTCCCGGAATAGGGACAATTAACTATACCTTAATCCTGATCTGATCCATACTCCCGGATCTATAATTGTGCCCAATCCATACTCCCGGACTAAGGACAATTATCTTAATCTTAATCCATATCTGATCCATACTCCCGGATCTATAACTGTGCCCAATCCATACTCCCGGACTAGGGACAATTAACTTAGTCTTAATCCATACTCCCGGACTAATAGCAAGTTTATCTCTTTACCTGATCCATACTCACGGATCTAAAACTAACCTCTAAATCTGATTCCTACTCACGGATCTAAATTGACCTCTTGATTTGATCCCTACTCACGGATCTAAACTAACCTCTTGATCTAATCCATACTCGCTGAATAACTAGATCAACAACAACAACATCGGGGTCTCTCATCTGTTTATCACACATCAACTGTCTCTCCATGTTCTACCCAACATATTAGTAGATAAAAATATATATTTTTATCCATAGTTTGAAACCTGTATAACATTCTCATTCAATACCTATTCCACATAACAGATGAGGCACACCCACATAACACGTATTTCATAGAGAATAAATCAGATCTATGAGATAGAAGAAAGTGAATATACATTCACACACATAACAACAAAACTATACACATAACACGTATTTCGTATAAAATACTTCATAATTATGCGTTAGAAGAAAGTAACCACACACTCACTTGATTAGAAGATGATCGGACAGCACTACGACTCGCAGAAGTAGTATTCTCCGGTAGATCTGGAAGATCTCTACAAAAATCGAACTTCTCGCGGGCAGAGCTTCGGCTCGGGAACCGCACTTCTCGGGATCTTCGGGATCTCGGGACTCGCCTCGGGGCTCGAGAACAATACCGGGGCTTCGGGGTATTTCTAGCACGCAAACCGATGCAAAATGGGAGAAAGAAGAGGAGAAATTGGCAAAACTATCGGCTGCCTTCGGATTCCTTTTATAGAGGCTGAGCCTCGCACGTACGCGGGGCGTACGCCAGTACGCGGGGCGTACTGGTCCGAAAAACGTCACTGCGTTCGTCATCCGAAGCCACTTGCTGCGATGTCGACACTTTCGGAGTACGCGGGGCGTACTCGAGTACGCGGCGCGTACCTCGGATCAGACCGGTGACTCCTTCGGATAATGCTTCCGAATTAAAGATTAAAAATAAATACAAATTATTTAATAATCTTCGGAAATTCATATCTTCTTCATACGAACTCCGTTTTCGACGTTCTTTATATCCACGCGAAGGTGAGACTACGCTCTACAACTTTCGTTTAGACTCCGTCGGCTAATTTTGACTTTATTTTTATTAATTATTTTTAATAGGCCGCGACATAAACTTTCGTTATAAATTCATAACTTCTTCGTTTGACGTCCGTTCTCGCCTAACTTTTTTTATCGCTTCGATACCAACAATGAGATCTTCGATTCTCATTTAGATTGCTTCGGCTAAATACCGCTCTAACGTAAATTCACTTTTTACGTTGCATTGCGTCGTGCCGGTTCTGTCGCGAAACTTCGACGGGCCATAACTTCTTCGTTATAACTCGGATTTTGGCGTTCTTTATATGCACGGAAACCTTGTGACATATACTACAACTTGGTTAAGATTAATCCTTCTAGATAATCTTCCATCAAAAAGTCATTTTTGACGCTTATTGTTTCTAAATTGACTAGCCCTGATCTACGGGCGTTACAATTATCTCCCCCTTAGGATGATTACGTCCCGGAATCATCAACGAAATAGGATTCGCATACTGACTCCATAAGTTATCTTTCCATTCTAAGTAATAACCTTGATGCTCAATCCTGCATCTGCTCTTCGTACTATCTTGGACTTTCAATCATAACCTTCGAGTTACAAAATAAGTCCTTATTGCGAACTCTTTCTTCTTCTTAGGATAAATATATTCCTTTATCCAATGTAACAAACCGATGGGTCGTGCTCTATCGACCTCTCATCGCACGATGCAATGCTTAGACTCAGGTCTCTTAGAGTTAAATTCCAAAATGGAATATACCTTCCTTCATATTCTAATGTGATAAAATCACATTTCAGCATGTAGCATTTCTACCTACAAACTTCTTTTAACAACAAGAGCGACACTATCAATCGCATTAACTTCAACCTTCTGACTTAAGTCAGATGTTACATCTAACTCGGTCCTCTAGACCACGTACATACTCCTCGCCGTCGAACTCAAATTAAACATGACCACTAGGGTCGGAACAAGAACCATCTTACTAGTCATCACCGAAAAAAATGGTAATGACATACCAGAATAAAATGGAATCAATCACTAGTTTCTTGGTAACCTTGCGACTTTCCCTGATCCAAGTGCGAGTCCTGTGCTTCCGGTAGTATATGCATCTACTACCTTTCACACCTACTCATACTTGTCCCAAGTATTGTCCCGCAGTCGACCAAGTCACCATACAAGAAAATCACATAATCAATCAACACATCAGATAGCAAAACTAGGGTTTATATTATTTCCTTGAAACGGTTACACAAAAGTTCAAGTTCACCCTATACTATGCCTCTAATAGGCTACACCACATGTTACTTTTCATATCGCTACTTTATATCTTGATCTTTGGATATAAAATCCTCATTCCTGATTCCTTGCATTGCCATCTGCTTCATCAAGGATCATGTGGAATGCTTTTGGTTTTGGTGGTGCATTTGGCCTTATAGCCTCTTCTCTTCTTGGGCAGTTTTGCTTGAAGTGCCCTTCTTCGCCACACTTAAAACAGACTTCTCTTTTGGTTGGGCATTTGCTGGCGTAATGACCAGTCTTCCCGCATTTAAAGCAGGTCATTTCTTTAGAGCATTCACCAATGTGCTTCCTTTTGCACTTGTCACACCATTGTGCTCCTCCCTCGAGCTTCTTCGAATCATACTTCGAAAATTTTCTCTTCTCATCGGACCTTGAAGATCCTTCCATCTTTCTTTTCTCACCCACCTCGTTTCTCTCTAGACCCCTTTCCTTTAACTGGGTCTCCACATTTTTAGCTGCTCGGACTGCTATCTTCAAAGTAGTTGCCATCTTGACCGTTGGGCCAAAGTCGGCAGGCAGTCCATTTGCGAACCTCTCAATTTTTGAGAGTTCAGATGGCACTAAGTATGGAAATAACTTCATCTTTTCGGTAAATGTAGTAGCATAATCATCAATGCTCAATTTACCTTTCTTCATGTTCTGGAATTCATTGTTCAGATCAATCAGATCTATCTCTGAGCAGTACTGCATCTTTAACTGCTCCAGGAATGATTCCCAAGACATCTTCAGGGCTTCCCCTCGAGGCATCATATCTGCCAGTAACTTCCACCAGCTCAAGACTCCGGTCTTTAGTTGTCTAACTGCAAAGACAGTCTTCTGTTTGTTGCTACAGTCGCAACTCTCAAACACCATCTCCATTTCAGAGATCCAGTCCATAATCTCAATAGGCTTTGGGCTTCCAGAAAGACTTGGCGGTTTGGCGCCCAAGAAATTTTTATACATACGCCCATCCCTGTTTCTTTCCCTCTCTGGGTCATTCCTTTCTACTACTGGGGGTTCTGCTCGTCCAACCGTCCCACTGTAGTTACCTCCCTCTGAATGCCCTCCATTCACTTCAGGCTCTTCCACTTGAAGTGACACTTCCTCACGATTCTGTTGGAGTAATCGCCTTGTCTCCTCCATTTGGCGATCCAACATCATCTGTATCATCGCTTGCACCCCAGCCATTGTCATCGGCTCTGGTGCTGCTGCTACAACAGGTGCTTGCTCAACCACAGGTGGTTGATTCCTGTTTTCATCAGCATTTCCAACCCCACTTCTTGTTCTCACCATTTTTGATCTACACACCCAATAAGGTGAAATTAGATCCTTATTCACGATAGATATTCAAATCATCCTTATCACTCCGAAACGTTTACATGCTAGTTCTAATATCGTAGACGTACGCTTAGAATCCTAAACACATAAGGTTTCCAGATCTGGTCGGCAATAGACCATAGATCCGAACAAATAATAGCATCAATATAGCTATCACACAAAACATTTAGCACATAAAAGCATTTTTAGGCATCATTCCTAAAATGAACTAGTGCTTGTGCCAATTTAGGTGTACTACCTAACATATTTTAGACACACTCCTCACAATCATTACTTAGCATTCTAAGTTTAAGTCTAGAAATTTCCTACAAATTCCTAGTTCGCTTAAACTAATGCTCTGATACCAACTGTGACATCCCCATTTTTCACGGCCAGAAAAGACCGATTTGTTTATGCTTTGTTTTATAAATCAGAGTAATCGTTTAAGGAAAACGGTTGCGGAATTTGTTCCCAAAACAAAATATGATAATAACTTATCAAAACATTTCTCAAAGAGAATTTATTTTCATTTAATAATAAAACCTCGGGATGTCATGTTCCGATACAGACATATAAGCATAAACAGAACTTACATTTAATTACACAATTGATTTATATCTCCTTTAAATCTCTCTGTGAAATATGTCTTCGTACTAATACCTGTGATACAAAGAAAACTGAGTGGGTCAGGCTTGGGAGCCTGGTGAGCATATAGGGTTTTCATCCCACAATGTTATATCATATATTTATAAATATAGAACATTCAAACCTGCACAACTTCACCATATAAAGACAACTCTTAACCCACCCCATTGATCCTCACAATGACACGATCTAAACTCTCGCATCTAATATTTTTCCTCTTTACCTGATCCCTACTCATGGATCTAAAACTACCCGATCCATACCCACGGATCTAAAACTACCTGATCCATACTCACGGATCTAAAACTACCTCCTGATCTGATCCATACTCCCGGATCAATAATTGTACCCAATCCATACTCCCGGAATAGGGACAATTAACTATACCTTAATCCTGATCTGATCCATACTCCCGGATCTATAATTGTGCCCAATCCATACTCCCGGACTAAGGACAATTATCTTAATCTTAATCCATATCTGATCCATACTCCCGGATCTATAACTGTGCCCAATCCATACTCCCGGACTAGGGACAATTAACTTAGTCTTAATCCATACTCCCGGACTAATAGCAAGTTTATCTCTTTACCTGATCCATACTCACGGATCTAAAACTAACCTCTAAATCTGATTCCTACTCACGGATCTAAATTGACCTCTTGATTTGATCCCTACTCACGGATCTAAACTAACCTCTTGATCTAATCCATACTCGCTGAATAACTAGATCAACAACAACAACATCGGGGTCTCTCATCTGTTTATCACACATCAACTGTCTCTCCATGTTCTACCCAACATATTAGTAGATAAAAATATATATTTTTATCCATAGTTTGAAACCTGTATAACATTCTCATTCAATACCTATTCCACATAACAGATGAGGCACACCCACATAACACGTATTTCATAGAGAATAAATCAGATCTATGAGATAGAAGAAAGTGAATATACATTCACACACATAACAACAAAACTATACACATAACACGTATTTCGTATAAAATACTTCATAATTATGCGTTAGAAGAAAGTAACCACACACTCACTTGATTAGAAGATGATCGGACAGCACTACGACTCGCAGAAGTAGTATTCTCCGGTAGATCTGGAAGATCTCTACAAAAATCGAACTTCTCGCGGGCAGAGCTTCGGCTCGGGAACCGCACTTCTCGGGATCTTCGGGATCTCGGGACTCGCCTCGGGGCTCGAGAACAATACCGGGGCTTCGGGGTATTTCTAGCACGCAAACCGATGCAAAATGGGAGAAAGAAGAGGAGAAATTGGCAAAACTATCGGCTGCCTTCGGATTCCTTTTATAGAGGCTGAGCCTCGCACGTACGCGGGGCGTACGCCAGTACGCGGGGCGTACTGGTCCGAAAAACGTCACTGCGTTCGTCATCCGAAGCCACTTGCTGCGATGTCGACACTTTCGGAGTACGCGGGGCGTACTCGAGTACGCGGCGCGTACCTCGGATCAGACCGGTGACTCCTTCGGATAATGCTTCCGAATTAAAGATTAAAAATAAATACAAATTATTTAATAATCTTCGGAAATTCATATCTTCTTCATACGAACTCCGTTTTCGACGTTCTTTATATCCACGCGAAGGTGAGACTACGCTCTACAACTTTCGTTTAGACTCCGTCGGCTAATTTTGACTTTATTTTTATTAATTATTTTTAATAGGCCGCGACATAAACTTTCGTTATAAATTCATAACTTCTTCGTTTGACGTCCGTTCTCGCCTAACTTTTTTTATCGCTTCGATACCAACAATGAGATCTTCGATTCTCATTTAGATTGCTTCGGCTAAATACCGCTCTAACGTAAATTCACTTTTTACGTTGCATTGCGTCGTGCCGGTTCTGTCGCGAAACTTCGACGGGCCATAACTTCTTCGTTATAACTCGGATTTTGGCGTTCTTTATATGCACGGAAACCTTGTGACATATACTACAACTTGGTTAAGATTAATCCTTCTAGATAATCTTCCATCAAAAAGTCATTTTTGACGCTTATTGTTTCTAAATTGACTAGCCCTGATCTACGGGCGTTACACATAATGTCTTACATGAAGATTCGATACTTTATCAATCTTCTGTCATAATATTTTATGTGCTACGTTCTCAAAATTCGAGCTATGAAGTGGAATGTCGTAATCATAATCGAATTTTGAGAACACACTATGTTTCCTTGACTAAATTAATTAACATTTCACAACCTAAGCCTTTAGATTTGAAATGAGGCATAATATTCTCTCCCTTAATTATAGCAAAACAACTATTCAACCTTTACAACTTTGCAAAGAATGACTTTTGTTTTTCTATAATTAATATTGCTAACTTGCAATACTTTCCATAATAATCATGCAATCATAACATTTATGCTCCCACTATCATGATAATTATTATAAACATAACACTTATGCTCCCACTAGCTTTGACATGTATTCAGAAACCGGCTAAACTTCCAGAAATAAAATACTTATTGAATTTCTTAAGTTCATGTTTCTAATACTTAATGCTTTGATAATCCTTTATCTAAGCTTATACACCATTCCCTTGGATAGCTCATATGTGTGTCTAATCAATTCAGACTAATTGCCAAATCTCACAATTCGAATCATGGAAAGGGATACCGTAACCATAATCGAATTCGAGAATTCAATTTTCACAGTCACTATCTTTTTAAAATCTCTCTTAGTGAAAGCATTTCCTCATAGTCATTTTCATGAAGGAGGGAATCTTATGACACTTAGATTTTAATGGTGTATATGTTCCTATCCATGTGAATTTGTCAAAACCAAAGTTTACGACAAATTCAAACTCATATGGACCGAACTTTCTTAATCTTGACTTCTTGCTTTATGGTAACACAGCTGCCCACCATGTCTTCCAAGTAGTTGAGCAGCTCACCCTTTCCTATCAATGTACTTTCCATTGATCAAGGTGCCTGCCTTTTATGCGTTCAAATGAGAACTCGTAGAACTCACATGCATAATTAACTCAATTGGAACGGCATAGAAACAAAATAATGTCAACACGATAGGTTGTAAACCTCAACTCGTGTGCTAGTGATGATCGATAAGGTCTATTTTGATTTGTTCTTGAAACCTTTCAAGACCATTAAGACTCCCACTGACTCCTTGACATATAAGATTCTCTTGTCAATAAACATTTCTTGACAAACAAATATTCAAGAGTTAGTGTAGCTTTTATCAAACACTTCATAAATTGGTCCTAGTTGGTCTTTGTCTTATCCAAGACATCACAACTTTCCACATTTGATGAATGCTATAAACCTTCTTAATACTTTTCACTCAATCTCACAATCTTAACTCTAAGACTTGTTTTGGAACGAAGTATGATTGACTTCTTGATTTAACCATTTCTTCAGTTCTTGATTCCTCTTCTTAGATATACAATTGTACTAAGATTCACTTAGAGGATCACTTGAGATATGGTTCTTAATCATTAAGACCTATCATAAAGTATAAAAGGTACTCTCCCTTCTTCTTAGAATGGAGAAACTTTTATCTTTTTGCCTACTTGAGTCTTCTTATTTGTTCTGCTATTGATTTAAACTTTTTCAATCAATTCAGAATTACACTTGATCTTATAAGTATAATCATATTTACTAAACCTTTAGTAAATCATGACGAATATATTGTTACTCTTATGGTGGACTTGATCAACACACAACTTTGTGTACTTGATTTCCAAGTCCTTCGCTTGACACTTTGTCAACGAATTAGTCTAATTTCCAAATATGAAATTTCTCATTCATCATGCAACCGAGTTGCGTGATTCCAAGTTTCTGTCCAATTGAAACTTGGGCGATGAGAAACTCTCCCTATTTGGTAAATTCTTGACATTTCCACAAATAACATAATTAAGAATCAAATCCATTATTGCTAATAATAGAAACATCCAAACATCAATTTTTCATATATGCCATTGCAAGGATAAATAAATAATATAAAAATCAAAATTTATTTTATTGCGGAAAAATTTGTCCTTACAATGCAATTCATTGAAAACCTATGCTAATACATCTTTCTTAGCAATCTAATTCTAATTCTAAGTAGCAGCTCGAGAATCTAATCTTTAAGTAATGCGATCGAAATCCATTCCTTCTCGGTTAGATTCTGCTCACTTCTTCCCTTAAGCTTCCTCTCTTTTCTTTGATCCTACACAACATCAATTGTAATCTTATTACATTATGTATTAAGAATCTAGAATAGAAGCTTAAAAGAGTTAGTCAATGGATTTTACCTAAAGCAGAGCCATACGTTTTGACTCTCCCATCTCTTAGATCTCTTAGGTAAATAGGGCAGCTTCGTCTCCAATGCCACTTCTCTTGGCAATAAAAGCAAATTGACTCTTTTGGAACAGGACATGGAATTACTTCAGACGTTGCCTTTCTCTTATGATCAAACTTTTCGATCATAGCATGTCTTTCGTTGCCATTGTCTATATCCATAATGGTCTTGAAGGCAGATTCACCAATTAACTTTGCTTTTCTATTGCGCCAAACCATTGTTGATTCAGCAGCAATAAGCATGTAGGTGAGATCCATAAGGGTCACGTCGCAGTTCATCATGTAGTACTCTCTTACGAACTCACTATATAAGTTAGGAAGCGACTGAAGAACCCAATCAATAGCCATCTCCTCACAAACAACAGATCCCAACATTCTTAATCTATCAATGTGTGACTTCATCCCTAGGACGTGTGCACACACCCACTTTCCTTCTTTATGTTTACTTGCCAAAAGGGCTTGAGTGAGCTTAAACTTTTCAAGTCTTCGAACTTGTGGGTTAGGGAGAATAATTGGAGGAGGTGGAGGAAGTGAAGCATGATTTCTTGTTCCTCGATCGGATCGTGGAATACCATCTTCATGTGGAATGCTTGTTCCACGGGATTTGGGAAGACCATAGTTGTCGAACTTTGACATCTACAAAACGGGAGAAAAACAAATTCAAGTTAGTTGATGATTGAGTCCTTAGTAAATCACCCAAATGAGATACTAAGGCTAGGATCCAACACAATATTCTACAACTCGGGAGAGGGATGTCGTAACCCAAATTGCAGAACATTTGAAGGCAAGTGAATGACGATTCACAAATTTCCACCATGAAAAACGAAAAAGAAATTTAAGTTTTAAATCTATGAAAACTCCTAGATCATTTGATATTCATTGAACATTTCAATGGCATGTTTAAATCTCGATATGCCCCTCTTGTCTGTGACTGGGATACCGAGGATCACAAAGCGGGTGTGAATAACCATGCAAACTTACATGGTGCCCTCACATATTACAGTCACCTATTCGATGTGCCGGTAAACCACACACTCTCCACCGAACTATGACAAACATTGAGTCACCATTTGCTACCTTTTCTTAGAACCATTTAGTGTGCCGGTAAACCACACACGCTCCACTAACGTCTTCACAAGGGCACAAAGTGTAATTTCATGGAATTGCATCAATTCACTTTTGCCTAAAATAACTAAGATTGGGAATTTTATGAAAGCATTTAGTTACTTTTGTACTTCATTATACTTATAATGGAAAGTTTTTTGTCATATCCTACCCGTTCGGCTAACGACCCTCCACTAGTCAAGAGTGCGGTGGGTAAGAGTGGATACCCATTCAATCGCCATTTTATAGGCAATTTCCTTAAACACCCCCTATAGACCAGCTTCGTGAATGAGGCCTACTAACGGTAAGACTTTACACTTTACTCATACATATATAATATTAGACTTTTAATGATATATATATATATATATATATATATATATATATATATATATATATATATATATATATATAGTATAGGGTGTATTTTACACTTTTAAAATACTAGGTGGTCTAATTTAATAATTATACACTTTAATTAATTAATAAAACCATAAGGGTGTGATTTGAACTTTTCAAAACCATACTAGGGTTTTAGAATTTAACAATCCTAATTAAACTTTTAATCAACTTTTAAATTCCAAAACTTGAGCACAAGTTTTGAAACATTTCAAAACATTAGGGTTTAGAATTTAAATATACATCAAAATTAAACTATTAATCAAAATTTAAATTCCAAAACTTGAGGGCAAGTTTTGAAACCATCTTTTCAAAACATTAGGGTTTCAACTATTTAAATTTCAAAACAACAAAACTTTTGAGTTCAAATTTAAACTATAAAACCTAAAGGGGAAAATATGAAACTTTTCATAATATAAGGATCAAATAACAAATAATCTTAATTAACATTTAATCACATAATTATCCATATTTGATTTATTTAATGATTTCTTGCAAAACAATTTACCAATTTAATCAAAATAATTAATCAATTATCACATAAGGAAACAAATATTTTATTAATTAATAAATATCTTCAATTAGATCAAGAATATAGTCATATATATCATAAAATCGGATTTATATTGATCTAATATGATAAAGGCAAGTATCTCAAAGATAAACAGCAAGAAATCCCGAAAACAGCTCCATTTGACGCTCGAACTTGCCGAGTACCCCCATGGACTCGCCGAGTAGGGGCAACTCGCCGAGTCCACAGTGGGACTTGCCGAGTCCATGATGCAGAACCACAAAAAACGAATTTTTTCAACATACATGTCATCAATACAATAGAAACCAATCTAGGCTTTGATACCACTGATGGGTTTTGGTCATAAGAACATCCTATGTGATCATACAAACCCTAATGCTTGGATCTAGGTTTTTCTATTGTACATGCAAGTTATCCAAGACTATAAACCCTAATTCTAGCATACAAGTAATCATATTAACATAAGAATGGGTTTAATTTATTACCTTGATTGTTATGTAGCAATAACAATCTCAAATCCTTCTTGTATTGACTTTAGAAAGCTTAGAGTCACAAATGTCACTCCTCTAATGGTTCACAAACACCAAGAGCAAGAGGATGAGGAGGAGAGAGGATGGAGGCTGCCCAAAACGTGTTCTAACCCTAGAAGAGAAGTTCCCCACGTTTTTGAGCCTTAAGGGTTCTATATATAGTGAGGCTATTAGGGTTATCTAACAAGGAAACCCTAATTTGGATGCTTAAGCCCTAAGCAACCCATGGACTCCTTTAATTAAGGCCTTGGACGATTTCTAATGGGTTTCCCCATAGAATTTGTCTAATCCTTAATATAAGGCAATCCATAGCCCAATTGCAATTATCTTATAATTACAATTCCAGTCCCTTAAGTTTAATTAATCTCTTTTAGTCACGAAACTAATTACCAATTAATTCTTGACTAATATTAAATAAACAATATGATTTTTCCTTTAATATATTATTCTCATAATATATTAATAAATCATATTTAATCCTTTCTCTCCATAATTCATCCTATCGAGTTGCTTTGGTGAAGGCAACACAAAAGGACCATGCACCATCGGGTCAAGTACATACCAAAATAGTTATGGACTTAGACACTAATCCAACAACTATTTCCAAAGAACACGGATCCTTGATCACTTCACAAAGCATCCATACCACATCAATCCTCCTACGCACTCCCACGCTGACATACTGTCGCCTAACTCCACGACCAACAGTCCCCATGTTGGGTTTACATCCAATTTATGAAAATCACAAGTCTGCTCACTCCTTCTCCAAACTCGGAAAACTGAAAGGGCATAACCCTTGCCATAGATAGCAACTTTCCAAGCCATCAATTAACCACTCCACTTCCATCTGCAATCCCCTAAGCCGATCATAACAATCGTTTCATTCTTGATTCTCGTAACTCAAATGTACGACCTCAAGAAAAGTCCTCGAGACCTCAAAACCAACGAACTCATCCAGTTCGGCACCATTCAACCCAAACCGAACTCGCCACTAAGACCCAAAATAATTACCAAAACCATCCTCATGCAAGACCAACCATAACCAAAAGATCGACAGATACGAAACCACTGCCACGAATCATGGTATCAAACCATGCTATCTTCCCCGAACAACCCTTAGAATTCCTGAGACTCTCCTCAATTCGAGTATGGATCCTATGCTTCCAGTAGTACGGGACCAATACTACCTTCCGTACCTATCCATACCTTCCTCAATGATCATCTCGGGTCCTTTAAGACCAACTCATAATAATACTCCCAATACCTGCTCGACCGCGAAACAAATGGACTAAAATACTTCCTAGGCTCTCCTAGAATTTCCCCACCTACCCTGCCATCAGCTGCTAAAGGACTCCCATCAATGTCAGACAACCACTTCATGAATCCAATTACATGCAACAAAACTTAAATAATCTTTCTACTAAAGGACCCAATCCCACAACAGTTAGACTCAAATGAGAGTTGCGCAATAGGGCCAAATCCTCCACCTTAAGATTATTTAACCTCCGTAGCATGTAACTTAATGTGTTCATTTGATACTTAGCTCAATTAATGTGAGTCCCACAAAGCACAAAGCAAGCAACATTCGAGCAGCGAAGCCAACTGGCACTAAGACACAATTAAATCAGACATATCCTCATACGAAATTCTCAATCTCTAAATCCTAGCATCTCGGATACATGTTCATCCTGACCTCACTCTCTCAAGAGTGGCTAATAATTCTCATGCTGACCCCCCTTGCACTACACCCACTCATGAAACTTCCACCAACCCTGCAGCCACTTGTGCATGCTAATCATAAATAACGTTGGATCCCATAGACAATCGGATACTTGACTCAACCCTAAGCCCTTAATCAGACAAGAACAGGAAGTAAAGTTAAATCAAACATTCTTAGGCTATAGAATCTTTTTTCTGTACAACTATGATGCACACACCAATTAACTACAGTAATGGTGTCAATTTCATATAAGAAAGAACCCTAGGCTATCAGACACCATATAATCAGACAATTCTATCATGCAATTCCTGAAGATCCCTAGCCTTTCACTAGCATGTTCTTCTAACATATCACAATATCAAATAACCGTGTGGTAATTTGGGGTCTACTTAATAGCTCCGACTGATCGTACACATCGCATCCTCTTTGATTATTTGAAAACAATTTGGAAAAATCATTTTTAAAACCTTTTCCCTTAGTTTGAGATTGGATTCACATGAGTGTTCCTCCAATTCACTTATACCAAGGCTCTGATACCAACTTGTAACATCTTACAATTTCATATAATTAAAACTTTTCAAAACAACTCATTTACTAATAAAAGTGTTTACAAAAGCATTGTTTCCAAAACATTATTTAAAAATCAGTGTTTCCCAAGATCAACAACATAAAACCAGGATGTGTACGGTCATGCCTTCGCTTGGTCCTCGGAAGTACCTGAAACCATAAACCAAAACTGTAAGCATGAAGCTTAGTGAGTTCCCCAAAAATACCACCACCTAACATAATAACAAACAAACAACATGTCGGGTCCAATCATTCTCGGGACCGAATACCCGAGGCAAGATGCCCATATGCAATGGATCCACAACCTATCAAGGTTGGATTACCCTTGGCCCACAACCTATCGAGGTTGGAATGCCCATACATACTGGGTCCACAACCTATCGAGGTTGGATTACCCTCAGTCCACAACCTATCGAGGTTGGAATGCCCATACTGAAAGACCCTCACTTTTGTATTTATGAAAGACCCAAACTTTCATACTTGACAATATAGTTACTCCAAAACATGCTACTTGCATATTCATAAAAACAATATTTTACATTGATAAAGAGGTTACAAACTGCTGGATACAAACCGACTATTTTAAAGTGTTATATATTACATAACTTCCCAGGATTCTATAGTTTTATGCATATGGGAGTGCAAAATACAATAGTTTCAAACTATTCATAAGCTTTTATCGATACAATAGTTTCAAACTATTAAAAAATCTTCTACTAGTATATAACTATACTGGATGTTTATCTCCTGAAATTTGTTAAACATTGAGAGGGTAAGCGGTGACACTTAGTGAGTTCAATAATAGATACAATATAACGTTATGCCATATATATATTTCAATATGGCAGAAGCAAAGAGGAACAAGGAACAACAAGGGCATATGTGAATCATATGACAAACTTTCCATATCAATCATTGACTTGATTTAAAGATATATAATCAATGAGACATAACAATTTCCATACTTGATATACATCAATAAAGCTTTGGCCCAAATGGCATAGAAGACATACAACTTCGGATTAAAATTTTGGTAGATGTCAGGCTTATAACCCTGTCTAACCTTCTGCCAATACCATAGAATAGAAATCATTCTCTTAAAGAGACATGTTCTACATGGCCAGAGGCTACATACCAGTACCAACGTGAATCTAAGTCCTTTCACTTATCACATGGTCAAAGGTATTTCTTTGCTATTAAAAATAGCGAATAAAAATAACCCGCAATAATAAGACTGAAAAGCACATAGCACATATAACACATAACATACAATTGCTCCTATATATAAAACTCACCGTGAAATAACCGGGGGCTAAAATATTAATTTAAGCAGCACTTCGGCTCTAAATCTCACTTTTTTCATTGAAAACCGGGCTTTGCGAAGGTAGAGCTTCAAAACCGAAGAAATAAATTTTTCGGGCTTCTCGGGAGTCTCAAGGCGTGTTTCGGGCTTTGGAATCAGTACCGGGGCTTTGGGGGAAGTCGGAATAGTAAAAATATCAAAAAGGGGGTGAAAGTGGCAATTTTCCAAAATTACCCGAGAAGGCTCGCAAGCCTTGTATTTATAGGGTGAGAGGCTCGGATCCGTGGGATGAGAAGGCTGCACGCGGCAGCAGATGCGAGGTTCGGTCGAGAAGGGTGACTTAGCGAAGACACGCGGCAGCTGCGCAGGGCTCCAGTGAGGCTCGGTTCGGACAACGAGGATGGCACGGTGGAGGAGCGAGCTTCAGACGCGTAAGGAGGGGGGCAACTGGCGCTTCGGACTCCAGACCAAACACACGTCGGAAGCTCGGACGCACAACAGCGAGGCAAGTAGGAAGATCATTGGACCGCTCCCTCGGTCGAATCAGTATGCGACACGCGAGTCGGGCACAAGGTAAGCATGCGAGGATCACGTGACCAGCTCCAATCCATGCGAAATTCCTCGAAAATTGTGAAAAAAAATTCTAAAATCCATAACTTTCACATACTGGCTCCGTTTTTGACGTTCTTTATATGCACGCGTAGGTAAAATTATGCTCTACAACTTTCGTTTAGACTTTGTCGGCTAATTTTGAATTTATTTTTAATATTATTATTTTTAACAGACCGGGACAGGAAATTCCGTTAAAAATTCATAACTTCTTCATCCGACGTCCGTTTTCGTTAGAGTTTTTATCGTTGTACTACTAATGACGAGACCTTCAATTCTCGTTTAGTTTGTGTCGGCTAAAAACCACTCAATCTAAAATTCGAGTTTTTAGCTGTCTACTGCTAAGCTGAAACTTCGAAAAATATAACTTCCTCATACAAAGTCAGATTTTGGCGTTCTTTTTATCGAACTTCTTGGTTTAACGAATACTACAACTTTAATTTAGATTACTAAGGCTAAAAAGTAGTTTATCAAAAACTCACTTTTTACGTCATTCGGTGCCGTGTCGATTTTGTCGCGGATCTTCGATTGGTCATAACTTCTTCGTTGTAACTCGGATTTCGACGAGGTTTTTGCCTACGTGTTTCTAACGAGATTATCTACAACTTTCAATAATAAAAATTTACTTATTTCAAATTTTATATTTTCGCTATATTTCACTATTTGGCTTTTAATTGGAATCTCATAAGACTTCCAATATTTTATGAGTGATTCTAAACGTAGTTTTACTTTATTTCTAGTAAAAACTATCCGTTAGCACTCAACATTCAAATTCACATAATATTTAATAATATTATTTACTTAAAACACGATTTCAAAACGTGTATGTTACAAATACCTCCTCCTTTTGAGGATTTCGTCCCCGAAATTACATCGATTAAAATAAATGGGGATATTTTGCTCTTATCTCATTCTTATTTTCCCTAAGTATAATTTGGGCCTCGATGGTGTTTCCACTTGACAAGCACCAACTCTACTTCTTTATTACGTAGATTAGTTGTTCTTTCATTCACGATCTCTTCCGGCTCTTCTACATATCTTAACTTATTATCCAATTTCACTTCGGATGATGGAACTATCTCATCATTGATGCTCAAGCATTTGTGCAGATAGCTCACATGATACACATTATGAATACCTGCCAAATCTTTAGGCAATTCTAAGCGGTATGCTTGTTTACCAACTCTCTGGATGATTTTGAAAGGTCCAACATATCTGGGACTCAACTTTCCTTTCTTCCCAAATCTCATAAGGCCTTTCCATGGGGATACCTTTAGCATTACAAAATCACCCAGTTGAAATTCTATAGGTCGCCTCCTTTTTTCTGTATAGGACTTCTATCAATCCAGGGCCGCTTTCATTCTTTCTCGTATAATTTGAATCTTGTCGGTGGTGTCTTGAATCATTTCAGGGCCTCCAAGGATCTTCTGTCCTATGTCTCGCCAACATAATGGAGTACGACACTTGCGACCATATAATGCTTCATATGGTGGCATTTTGATTGAAGTGTGGCAACTATTATTATATGAGAATTCAACAAGAGGGTAAGTATTTATCCCAGTGACCACCGAACTCCAAGACACATGCACGAAGCATATCTTCTACTGTTTGGATTGTTCTCTCCATCTGACCATCTGTCTGGGGATGATAAGTTGTGCTGAGAGCAACTAGAGATCCTAATTCACGTTGCATACTCGCCCAAAAGTGAGAAGTGAAGTGAATATCACGATCAGAGATAATCTTTAGTGGCACACCATGTCTTGCCACAATTTCATCCAAGTATCCTTGTACGTATTTCTCCATTGGAGCTGTTTCACGCATGGCAAGAAAATGAGCGCTTTTAGTCAGGCGGTTGACAATTACCCAAATGCTATCATGCTGTCTAGCAGTCTTTGGCAATTTGGTAATGAAATCCATGGACAGTTCTTCCCATTTCCATACAGGAACACTAAGACTTTCTGGGGTTCCATAAGGCTTTTGGTGCTCTGCTTTGACTTGTAAGCAAACTAAGCATTCCTGTACATATCTTCCAATGTCTCTCTTTAATCCAGGCCACCAATAATCAGCTGTTACATCATAGTACATTTTACTTGTACCAGGATGGATTGACAGTTTAGATTTATGGGCTTCATCTAAAATCTTCTGTCTCAATCCACCAATCTTCAGAATCTACAGCCAATTCTTGAATACTTTTAATCCTCGCGGATCATCAAGTAAAGCATCATTATAATGTATCATCCCTTCTTTCTTCACATTTTCTGGCTTTAGGGCCTCTTCTTTCCATTTCTCTAATTCATCTAAAATAGTGAATTTTGTTGTAGTATGAGTAATAGCATAACACATACTATTGCGATAAACCTTTCTGCTAAGTGCATCGGCAACTACATTGGCTCTACCAGGATGATATAGGATTTCACAATCATAATCTTTGATCAGCTCAATGGCTCGTTGTTGTCTCATATTTAAAGTTTGATGATTGAATATGTACTTGAGACTTTTGTGGTCGGTAAATAATTGGCATTTTGTACCAAAAAGATAATGCCTCCAAAATTTTAGGGCAAATACCACTGCAGCGAGTTCGAAATCATGAGTGGGATAATTCTTTTCATAATCTTTCAGTTGTCTTGATGCATAGGCTATCACTTTGCCACGTTGCATCAACACACAACCGAGTCCCAATCTTGAAGCATCGCTATATACTGAGAAATCATCATCACCTTCTGGGAGTGATAAAATTGGAGCATGAGTCAAAAGATCTTTTAGAGTTGAGAAAGCTTTTTCTTGGGCTTCACCCCATTCAAACTTCATTTCCTTCTGTGTAAGACTCATGAAAGGTACGACTATACGAGAAAAGTCTTTAATGAATCTCCGGTAATATCCCGCAAGACCCAAGAAACTACGAATTTCGGAAGCATTACGGGGCACTTCCCAATTTTGAATGGCTTCGATTTTGATAGGATCTACGGATACACCATCACTAGAAATAACATGGCCGAGAAATTGAACTTGGCAAAGCGAAAAATTCACATTTCGAGAATTTAGCATATAGTTTCTCCTTTCGAAGAAGTTCTAATACCGCACGAAGATGAATGAGATGATCAACTTCAGACATGGAATAGATTAGAATATCGTCAATGAATATGATGACTGATTTATCGAGCATCAGGCGGCATACCCGATTCATCATATCCATGAATATACCAGGAGCATTTGTTAAACCAAAAGTCATAACAAGGAATTCATAATGCCCATATCGAGTACGAAAAGCAGTCTTCGGTACATCCTGCTCGTGAACTTTCAACTGATGATAGCCAGATCTTAGATCAATCTTTGAGAAATAGCTAACACCCTGAAGTTGATTGAACAAATCGTCGATGTGAGGTAGTGGGTGCTTGTTCTTGATGGTCACCTTATTCAGCTCACGATAATCAATGCACATTCGCATCGATCCATCTTTCTTCTTGACAAACAGTACCAGAGCACCCCAGGGAGAGGTACTCGGTCGAATGATACTCTTGTCAAGTGTCAAGTAGTTCCTGTAGTTGGATCATCATTTCTTTCATCTTAGCTGGCGCAAGACAATAAGGAGTCTTTGCAATCGGAGCAGCACTAGGCACAAGGTCAATTCGGAATTCCAGTTGCCTATCCGGAGGAAGGCCAGGCAAGTCATCGGGGAAAACATCAGGATATTCGTTAACAACGAGAACATCATTTACAGTTTTCTTCTCCTCTTTTGAAACATCAACTATGTAGGCCATATAGATAGAACACTCTTTCGATATGAATTTACGAGCTTTAAGGAAAGAGATTATTTTTAAGAGTCTTTGTTCACCGTAGACATAGATAGGATTCTCCCCTTCAATAGGAATGAGTACTATCTTTTCATAGCATAAGATTTCTACGTGGTTCTTTGATAACCAATCCATGCCGAGAATAATATCAAAGTTGGGCAAGGAGATAGGGATCAGGTTAGCAAGAAAAGTATAGCCTTTAATTTCTATAACACAATCCCTATAGACTTTATCAGCAAGTAATGATATACTTCCCGCAGTATCTACGTGAAATGGTTGCGCGAGTACAAAGAAAGCAATTTGAAAGGAATGCGTAAATTCATAAGACACAAAAGAATCTGAGGCACCAGAATCAAATAAGATGTGAGCAGGTCTAGAGTTGACAAGAAATGTGCCCGTCACTACATTTGGGTCCTCGCGTGCCTCCTCTGAGGTAATCTGGAATGCACGACCCTTAGCTTTTGGCACCTCCTCCTTTTTAGTTGGAGTACCCTTTGATTGTTGAATAGGGACTTGACTTTTCGCCGGTTGTTGAATAGAAGCTTGACTTCCCGTCATCTGACTAGTAAGAGTAGGGCAAAAATGCTTCTTGTGGCCAGTAATACCACATGCATAGCAAGTAACATCCTTTCTTGGGCAAGCTGGCTTTATATGACCCTTTTCTCCACATCCATAACAGACAATGGATTCCTTGTCTATTTTGCATTGGCCCGGATGATTTCTTCCACAAATACGACATGAAGGCGATTGCATAGAAAAATATTATGATCTACCGTGTCCACGAGAGGCATTTTGAGTTTGAACTTGATTACCAGGTTCAGTCCGAACAGATTGAGCTGGTAGAAAAGAAGGAACAGGAATAGTTCTTTCAGTACATGGATGCTTCAGAGCAGTAACAGGGACACCACGTATTTCTAACTCATGCTCACGTCTTCGAGCATATTCAACGGCTTTATCGAATGACAGAACTTCTTGATTGGCAACGAAATCGTGGATTTCGTGTCGTAGTCCCTCCATGAATAACTGAATTTTCTCGTCTTCAGTTGGAATATACTTTGTAGCAAACCTTGCTCTTTGATTCAACTGAGTTTCATACTCATTCACAGTCATTCCTCCTTGTTTAAGCTCGAAGAATTCCTTCTCCAATCTCCTCCTCATGTCTAGAGGACAATACTTTTCTAGCAAACGAGTTTTAAACATTTTCCAGGCTAAATTATCCTAGTCAAACCCGTTGAGAGCTTCATATGTTGCTTCCCACCAGACCAAGGCTTCTCCGATGAGCACTGTAGAAGCATAATTAGCCTTGTCTTCATTATCCATATGAGAAATACGAAACACTTTCTCTGTGTTCTAGATCCAAGTAAGAACAATAATGGGATTGAGAAAACCGGAAAACTCTGTAGCACCACTACTCTTGAAATCTTTGAACGAGGGACGCTCCACCTCTCCTTTTGAAGATTCTCCAGTGGGTTTCTCTTTTCCCTTATTACCATTCTTTTTGTGTTCTTCGAGAGTCTGTCGAATAACACCGGTAAGTTTACCCAAGATTCGCTCCTCACGAGGAGATACTGGAGTATTCACTTCCTCGAGTTGAGGACCTCCACCAACCTCAGGGGTATGGCTACTAACCTGTTCAGCCATTGCTCTGCAATACGGAGTAACATTGTATTTTATAATATTAGGTTTTATTACAACCTAATACTTTTACTTATATATTTCCTATGGTTTGTATCCCTATACTTACAATGATTAAGTTCATATATTGAACTTCGAATAGTTTAAGTCAAAATACCAATCCGTGCAATTTAGTTCACTCAAACTACTGCTCTGATACCATGATTGAAAGACCCTCACTTTCGTATTTATGAAAGACCCAAAGTTTCATACTTGACAATATAGTTACTCCAAAACATGCTACTTACATATTCATAGAAACAATATTTTACATTGATAAAGTGGTTACAAACTGCTGGATACAAACCGACTATTTTAAAGTGTTATATAATACATAACTTCCCAGGATTCTATAGTTTTATACATATGGGAGTGCAAAATACAATAGTTTCAAACTATTCATAAGCTTCTATCGATACAATAGTTTCAAACTATTCAAAAATATTCTACCAGTATATAACTATACTGGATGTTTATCTCCTACAATTTGTTAAACATTGAGAGGGTAAGCGGTGACGCTTAGTGAGTTCAATAATAGATACAATATAACGTTATGCCATATATATACTTCAATATGGCAGAAGAAAGAGGAACAAGGAACAACAAGGGCATATGTGAATCATGTGACAAACTTTCCATATCAATCATTGATTTTATTTAAAGATATACAATCAATGAGACATAACAATTTCCATACTTGATATACATCAATAAAGCTTTGGCCCAAATGGCACAAAAGACATACAACTTCGGATTAACATTTTGGTAGGTTTCAGGCTTATAGCCCTGTCTAACCTTCTGCCAATACCATAGAATAGAAATCATTCTCTTAAAGAGACATGTTCTACATGGCCAGAGGCTACAAACCAGTACCAACGTGAATCTAAGTCCTTTCACTGATCACATGGTCAAAGGTATTTCTTTGCTATTAAAAATAACGAATAAAAATAACCCGGAATAATAACACTAAAAAGCACAAAGCACATATAACACATAACATACAATTGTTCCTATATATTAAACTCACCATGAAATAATCAGGGGCTAAAATATTAATTTGGGCAGCACTTCGGCTCTAAATATCACTTTCTTCGTTGAAAACTCGGAGTTTTCTTGAAAACCAGGCTCTGCGAAGGTAGAGATTCAAAATCGAAGAGATAATTTTTTCGGGCTTCTCTAGAGTCTCGGGGTGTGTTTCGGGCTTTGGAATTAGTACCAGGGCTTCGGGGGAAGTCAGAATAGTAAAAATATCAAAAAGGGGGTGAAAGTGGCAATTTTCCAAAATTACCCGAGAAGGCTCACAAGCCTTGTATTTATAGGGCGAGAGGCTCGAATCCGAGGGCTGAGAAGGCTGCACGCGGCAGCAGATGCGAGGGTCGGTCGAGAAGGGTGACTTAGTGAAGACACGCGGCAGCTGCGCAGGGCTCCAGCGAGGCTCGGTTTGGACAACGAGGATGACACGGTGGAGGAGCGAGCTTCAGACGTGTAAGGAGGGGGGCAACTGGCGCTTCGGACTCCAGACCAAACATGCATCGGGCGCTCAGCTGCACAACAGTGAGGCGCATCGGAAGATCATTGGACCGCTCCCTCGGTCGAATCAGCATGCGACACGCGAGTCGGGCACGAGGTAAGCATGCGAGGATCACGTGACCAGCTCCAATCCATGCGAATTTCCTCGAAAATTGTGAAAAAACTTCTAAAATCCATAACTTTCACATACATGCTCCGTTTTTGATGTTCTTTATATGCACGCGTAGGTAAAATTATGCTCTACAACTTTTGTTTAGACTTTGTTGGCTAATTTCGAATTTATTTTTAATATTATTATTTTTAACAGACCAGGACAGGAAAATCCGTTAAAAATTCATAACTTCTTCATCCGACGTCCGCTTTCGTCAGATTTTTTACCGTTGTATTACTAATGATGAGGCCTTCAATTCTCGTTTAAGTTGTGTCGGCTAAAAACCACTTGATCTAAAATTCGAGTTTTTAGCTGTCTAATGCTAAGCTGAAACTTCGAAAAATCATAACTTCCTCATACAAAGTCAGATTTTGGCGTTCTTTTTATCGAACTTCTTGGTTTAAGGAATAATACGAATTTCATTTAGATTACTAAGGCTAAAAATTAGTTTATCAAAAACTCACTTTTTACGTCATTCAGTATCGTGCCGGTTTTGTCGCGGATCTTCGATTGGTCATAACTTCTTCGTTGTAACTCGGATTTCGACGAGGTTTTCGCCTACGTGTTTCTAACGAGATTATCTACAACTTTCAATAATAAAATTTTAGTTATTTTAAATTTTATATTTTCGCTATATTTCACTATTTGGCTTTTAATTGGAATCTTATAAGACTTCCAATATTTTATGAGTGATTCTTAACATAGTTTTACTTTATTTCTAGTAAAAACTATCCGTTAGAACTCAACATTCAAATTCACATAATATTTCATAATATTATTTACTTAAAACATGATTTCAAAACGTGTATGTTACACTTACACTATAGGTACAATCAACCATCATGTTGGAATACCCCAGGCCCTCAACCCTTGGGTTAGAATGCCAATCTATAATGGGTCCTGTCGTCCTCGGGATGGAATACCCTCGGGCCTACTCAACCATCAGGTTGGAAGGCTCCTGGTCTGTTGCTTCACGCACAAGCAGTAAAGCCTCAACCACCAACCAAACATGTGCACATATAACAAATAATCATATAACAGTCTACTGACAGTCAGACAGATCTACAGATCACTAAGCATTGCATCATCCTAAATACCAGGATACCGATCACAGATAACTACAATACAATAGCATGCATAACAGGATATCGAATCCAAAGGGTCGACCTTGGTGCCTCAGACCCATTAGTATAGTGAGAAAAACTCACCTCACAACTGTACAGAAGCTGATGAGGTCCCGACTCCAAATCTCAGCTCTCTAACCGGTACCTATTCCCACTAATGACAAATTTCCATCAAAATCCCAAAATACCTAAAATACCATCAAGGTCAAACTTGGTTAAAGTCAAATTCAAAGTCAGCTGATCACCCCACTAAGTTCACTAATGTAACACTCCAATCCAGGTATGCCATTTTAGCCCTTGAAGTATTCTTTTTGGCAAATGAGGACCTTCTGTACGATGGGCGTACCTATGCATATGCTTGGCGTACTCTTGAGCATGCATCACAGAGCTGAGTCTCGTACGTGGGGCGTACGAGCATGTATGCAGGGCATACGAGGACAGACACCAAAAACCCTAATTTCATGACTTGCATCCTATTTAAAAAAACCTTATATCGTTTGGACCAAAAACTAATCAGCCTCCATAGCCTCATTTCGTCCTTAAACCCTATATTTGCAATAAAATGTGAGATTTGAGCTTAAATATGTGTTTGGTGGCCTTACTAGAGAGTGCACAAGAAGAAAAAGGTGGTTTTCATGTCTTGGTCAAGGAAGGAGCCTTTGGATCCTGCATCTAGAGCATATTGGAGAGCTTTTGAAGGTAAAAAACTTGCATCTTGTCTATCCTCCTTGCTTGTTGAGTTAGGGTTTTCTAGAGTCCACTTTTGAGTCCATAAAGCATCTCTTGAGAGTTTGGGCAACTCCAGAGGTTAGGAAGGTTAGAACTGAGACTCTTGGACTTGTTTATAGTATAAAAATGCAAACTTGATGTCTTCTATGGCTCCATGAATGAGTTAAGACCTTTGGAAAGGTCTTAATGAGGTAGATTGAGCTATTGGGATCTTATATAGCATGTAAAGGCATAAAGTTGCCAACTTTATGCCTTAGGACCGTTAAATCAATCAAGATCTGGAATTTGAGTGCAGAGCCTGCATACATTAAGCACTTAATGGACTTTTATGCATGAGCGATTTGTATGTTGGGCGTACTATGTTGTACGCTCCGTGTACAACCCCTTAGCCCAGTACGCTAAGCGTACAAAAGAGGTACGATGGGCGTACGCTCTTAGGAAGCTTTGGGCCTTGGCGGACTTCAGACCTTTGGGCCCTAATGGTTTTGGGCCTGGACTTGCTGGTGTTTGGGCCTAAAATTATATTTGGGCCAATGTTGGTATGTTTGGGCCTATTGGGCCTTATGGCCCAATATAGAATTGGACTTTGATGTTAGGCCCATTAGTGAAGGAATGACGTTTGGGCCATTATGGAGGGATTTGGACTTAGAATTCTTGGCTCTTTGATTAGGTTGAGTTATAATCCTAATTAGTGTATTTGTATATTTGTTCAGTGTGAGATTTTGGTCGGTAGTTAAGTGGTGATTGTTTTCAGCAGATTGAGGTGAGTCGTCTCACTATACCAATGGGTCGAAGGCACCAATGCTAGCCTGTTTCTTGATATGAGATTTTAATAGTTGAATATGCAATGGTTTTGTGATTTGATATGTATTGACTTATCTGAAGACCATAGGGGAGCCCATGGCACTTGGTAAGACCATGTGGCAGGGACGGAACTAGGATTTTCATGGAAGGGGGCTTACATCTATATTTTCTTTGGCAATATCAGGATTAACAATTCTAAGTTAAAGACAATAATATAAACAAGTAAGTTAATAATCAAGTCATAGATCAGAATTGATATATAAAACCAACAACCTAAAAAACTCAAGAACAACTAAGGCATAAAAGTTACATAGAAACATAGTCAAATATAGAGCTAATGGCCAAGATATATATATATATATATATATATATATATATATATATATATATATATATATATATATATATATATATATATATATATATGTATGTATATATATATACAGAGAGAGAGAGAGAGAGATTTTGCAAGTAAGAAAGAAATAGAGAGTTACATATAACGGGAGGTCGAGAGCTCAAGATGGAAAGTGATGAGATCTCAAGACAACGAGACACCGTCTATGGAGAGAAATGATTTATGTACGACGAACTATTATCGGTGTTACAAGAGATTGATGACTGATGCGGATATGACATAGAGTGGTTAGGGTTTATGTTTTATAATTTGAGATTTTTCTTCTTTAACATTTTGTGGGTTTAACAAAACAATTGTGTGTTTATAATTTGAGATTTTTCTTCATTCGAGACACGGCCAACATGTGCTTGGGAGTGACTGTAGTACGCAGCATGCCTAAAACTTACCCAATATCTCAAACAATAAATCGTCGCTGCAGCGAACCATGAAATACTATGGGAGTATTTCTCGAGCCGATCCTTTATAGAAATCCTCGTATACGCATTGTTCCTTGATCATTCCTCTAGTGATAAAATGTTCTGTCTTGATAACTCCTTTCTGCTTTATCGCTTAGTATGATGTTATATATTGTCTTGATGAGATATCTCCTGTTCCATAACTCTTGATTCAATTCAGAGGACTTATGATCCTCTCTTTCCTGATCTCTTTAGATCAAGATGCCTCCAAGAAAGAGACCCAGCTCGCAGAACAACAGCAATCCTCCTCCGCCACCACCTCCTATTCAAATCGATTTGGAAACACTTCAGGCAACCATTTCTGCCACCATATCAGCTCTCCTACCTCAACTGAACCCTAGTGATTCAGGGGGTGGAACCCAAAACCCAGATGATAGCCAGGGACACCAAAAAGGGGGTTCCTATAAAGACTTCATGAACGCAAAACCGAAATTCTTCGATGGCATAGGGGTGTCATTGCTTTAACCCGATGGTTTGAGAAAATCGAATCAATCTTTGAAATATGCGGCTGTTCGGAGTCTGATAGAGTCAAGTTTGTTGCCTGCACCTTCCTAGACAAAGCCCTGACTTGGTGGAACGGCCGAGTCAAATCTTTAACTTTACTTGTAGCCAATGCTATGGGTTGGGAAGCTATGAAGGAGCTTTTTCTCGCAGAATATTGCCCTCGGGGTGAACTCCAGAAGCTAGAACACGAACTTTGGAACCTTAAGATGAAGGGTTCCGACATAACTGCTTATACCTCAAGATTCGATGATCTGGCGTTACTCTGTCCGGGAATGGTTACCCCGGAGAGTAAAAAGATAGAGAGGTTCATCTGGGGGTTGACCCAGCCAACCAAAGGGAATGTCTTGGCTGCGAAGCCAGACACATATGACAGTGCTAAATGTCTTGCGAGAATCTTGATCGATAACGGAGACAACTCTAATGAGGAAGCTACCACCCCCGAGCCAATCACCAGTGGAGGCGGAAGCAAAAAGAAATCCTGGAACAAGCGGAAGGCCCAGAGTACGCAAGGGTCTTCTAAGAAACAACAAACAGTAGCAGTCCATGCTGCTACTGCCCCTGTTGCTGTTTCAGCTGTCGGTTCCACAGCCCAAACTCCCACAAGTGGATACACTGGTACCCTTCCTTGGTGTGGTAAGTGTAATTACCACCACCGTATTCCTGGTCCATGTCGCGAAAGGATCTGCGACAACTGTGGCAATAAGGGCCACCTTGCTCGAACCTGCAGAAAACCAGCCAAATCAACGAACCAATCATCCGGAGCGGGAATTAGTCCGGCCTGTTACAATTGTGGTGAAGCAGGGCACTTCAAAAGGAATTGCCCCAAGGCAGCTACAACCACTGATCCCTCTGTCGCCGCAGGTATACTTCTCTTCCATAATTCTTATACCTGCAACTCTTTTCGATTTTAGTACTAAAAGAGAAACCTGTTATCTATCTATTCGAACATTTTCTAAACTCAATCCTTCGTATGTAATCGAAATGTGTACCGTCGGGATGATTAACCAGTGAGATAGATAACACTAACTTCGTACCTATAGATTGAATCCTCAGTCCGGAGGACTATTCTGTTCCATTCGAATTAAAAAGGGGGAAACTTTCTACAAAAATACTTTGATGCTATGTTTAACATGAAATGACCGAGTCTCATTCATGTTGTTATCCTTGGTTTCGAAAGGGTCACTCGTCTAGATCTTTTCTTGACCCGGTTCTCGTGATCTTCAGCATCAAACATTCGTATCATTCCATGCCTTAGAATTCAAAAGTTTTCCCGATATAAATTACCACGCATCCCTCGTTTCTGTGATTAATGAGAAACGGGAAGTTAGCAGCTCTTTCCCCTAAATGTCTTTCCCGAAGGATTCCCGGGAATTTCTTTCGAACGTCTAGTTTAGTTCCACATCAGACCTTTCGAGATCTTCGTAGAGATCGATTCTGCAACCTTCAGATTCCGGATGCCCTTAGAGCTTGGTAACATCTATCCAGTACATCACATCTCAATCCTTAGAAACACCTACCCAACGAAACCCTAGTGATTCCTTTGAGGAAACCGAAGTCGTTCAGGGTTGGAACTTCCATGAGAAAACTGATTGATGTCACAGATTGAGAGAAAGTCAAAGTACGAAACAAAGACACGTCCCGATAGTGAGAATTCGTTGGAACGCCCAATAGAGACCTGATTCCACTTGAGAAAGTGAAGATCCGAGGCAACAAATCCATTTGTGTCTCATTCCAATTCATGATCTATATCGTATTCTTTGAATTTCGGGACCAAATTCCCTCTAACGGTGGGATAATGTAACAACCCGAAGTTGTTCATCGCCGAAAACCCATTCTACCCGTATAACTCGCTGTATATCGAAATGTTCCAATGTCGTTTTTGGGTTTAGTTAATCAAACTTATATGTTTATTATCATCCAATGAGTGTCCAAACCCTTTAGGAACTCATGAAACTAGCCCAAAATCATTTATTTCAAAAAGTTTAGAAACGTCCCCGCCGGGTGACGGAAACTTAATCGGGTGCGACCTAAAGCCTCGTTTAAGGCCGGTATCGGGTAGAATTTCACCGTGCCCAAGTTTTGGGAACTATATAAACATGTCAAACCTTTCATTTGAAGCTTTTTCCCTCTCTCTCTACTCTCTCTCTAACCTCTCTCCAAAAATCCAAGTTTAAGGGTCCAAAACTCAATTTTAAGGCCTCAAATCCCTAAGGTACCTTCCTAACTTCATTGTATAGCATATTTGGCTTCCAAATTCGAGATTTAATCATGAGATTGGACACAATATATGAGTTTACGGCCCAGGAAGATGCCTAGGCCGTAAACACCAAGTTTGAAGGGTTTTGAGCCCTTAAACCCCTCCTAGACAATTTTGGGACCTAGATATGACTTAATGACTTCATCATTTGGACTTATAACAATTTAAACATGAATTTTGAAGGATTTGAAGGATTTTATGGCCAAGCCTCATGCTTGGGCCGTAAACTCATATAATTGAGGTTTTCATGACCTTAAACCCTTCCAAATCACTAATAAGGCTTAGGTATGAATTATAGAATATTGGTTTTAGCATTTGGACACCTTAAACATAATTTTTGAGGGATTATTGTGAGTTTACGGCCAAGGCAAGTGATTGGGCCATAAACTCCTTAAAACATGGTGAAAATTCATTTTAAAGTGTTGTTTAACCCCTATAACACCCCTAAAGCCTTGGAATGAATTATAGAAGTCCTTACAATCAAGTTTTTGGCTTTAAAACACATGAAATCACTCTCTAAGAGAGTTTATGGCCATGAGGGGGGTCTCATAGGACGTAAACTCCAAAAACCTCTTCAAAACATCAAGGAAATGCATGTAAGGCCTTGGGATAAATTTACCAATCACATGTGATTTGTTTTGGAACCAATAAACACAATTTTCATGGGTATTTAGGAGTTTACGGCCAGGAGTCTATGATAGGCTGTAAACTCCCATAAATAAGTCAATTTGGTGTTTAAAAATAATTCCAAGCCCCTAAACCAAACCTAGAAATTATTCCCTAAGTGTCTGAAGCCATGTTGTGCCATAACTCACCCCACCATGAGTTTACGGCCGTAAACTCATGGGGAGAGGGTCATTATGGCCGTAAACTCCCTAAGGAGTGTTCCTTTGAAGTCCCAATTCATTATCCTAACTATATGTGTCCCTAAATGTCACTCGGGTCCCTCCAAACACTTGTATCGGGGTGTTTTCGCGACTAGAAACAATTGTCCCTATCAAATAATCAATCTAAGTCCTAATTAGATACAAATGTGTATCTTTACATTATACTTAGGAACCTCGTGTGTTTGCAAGCCCCGGACCAACACTTAGCATCCAAATCGTCACATTTCTCGTCCGGTGAGTTCATACCCCTACGCCCTTTTTCGTGTTTTTCAATGTTTTCATGGGGGGAATACAAGCAAACTGTAACTGTTTTCAAATCATAACATTGATATGTTTCAAATAATATCTGGCAAATTTATAAACACTTTTACTCCTTATGTATTATGCTGAGCATAAGGAATGATTTATCAATTACAACTAAATGGAATTTTAGTTAAGAACATAACCAAACTAATCAAATTATTATGGGAATAATTTGGGGTTCTATATTTCTCTTTATATCATGTACTGATATCTGTATAAAGTTATTAGATAAACTATGTCTGATTCAGTTTATCTCCGTATCATTTGAATGTATTGCCAGATAATTTCATAGTATGTATCTATTTTCACTGTATCATGTTTCATAATCTCTGTATGTTTGATATCGTATGAGAATCCTGTGAATAGTTTAGTACTAGTTTGTGAGTAGTCACTACCCTTTATGGATGATCAATAAATCCTCCCCGGAAGTGTAACCAGAGTCTCCTGGAGGGAGAGCGAGGAATTTGTGAATAGATATATTCGGGACTGACAATCCCACACCTTAACTGCTAGCTACAGTTAGGCGGGCACGCCTGGGGTGACAAATTCTGGATATCGTCCGACGTCTGACTAACGTCAAGGAGGTCTCGTTGTCGTATCAGCATGGTTATCCGACTCACAATACGTATTAATATAAACTTATTCACAGCTGGAATTTTGTTTAGAATCTATATCTTGTTCGGGATGATAATCCCATGGTCTTGTATCTATATCTCGTTCGGGATGGTAATCCCATGGTTTTAAATCTATATCTTGTACGGGATGGTAATCCCATGGTTTTAAATCTATATCTTGTACGGGATGGTAATCCCATGGTTTTGAATCTATATCTTGTACGGGATGGTAATCCCATGGTTTTAAATCTATATCTTGTACGGGATGGTAATCCCATGGTTTTGAATCTATATCTTGTACGGGATGGTAATCCCATGGTTTTGAATCTATATCATGTACGGGATGGTAATCCCATGATTTTATCTAACTATCTTATATCAAATTCGGGATAGTGATCCCATGATTTTATCAAATAATCTCATATCTGATTCGGGATAGTAATCCCATGGTTTTCAATCTATATTTTCTAGTATATCAAACTATCTTGTAAGTAGTTCGGGATGTTATTCCTAAGGTTTTCAAAATACTTTCTATCTACAGTTCGTCTATATTATAGTATTCTTGTCTAATTCGGGATAGTAATCCTATGATTTTAAATATATAGTTTTGTGTATTAAACTATACTCTGTGTTATTCAATCAATCTTGCATTTAGGAAAATATGGGATTTTCCTGGGATAACATAACAGTTAGTAACGAACTTAGAAATGATCAGACAACTCAACATATAAGAAAATATGGGATTTTCTTGGATAACAAACTTTTCGGAAAACTAAAGGAAACCGATACATTTTCATAAAACAAAACCGCTTATGAACTCACCAGCTTTATGCTGATTTTCAAACTGCTTGTATTCACAGGTCCACATTAAACAGGTACTCGGTGATCTCTTTTGGTGAAGACGGAGTGCGTGGAAGACTCGTCTCGTTTTGTCCATATGATATATGTATAACTTTTGTACAATTTACTTTTGAACCAAATGTAAACTTTCAGATATATGTAATGTAATGGTTGTTTACTGTGATTACTATGTACATTGGATTTGATACACAACTTGGAGTCAACCCCGGAAATGTTTCCGCCTTTGATTTTCGGGGTGTGACACTAGCGTACCGGGGCCTCGCAGGCTATAAAAAGGCAACGAAGGCAGCTTCATTTCTCACCCATTTTTCACTTCTCTCTCTAGTTACTTTCTCTCTCTACAACCCCAAACCCCCCCCCCCCCCTAAACCCTAGAAAAACCCCCTAGCACCCTAAGGAAGCCCCGAGGCTCCCGGAGTCCCAAGAAAAAGGAGTTTTTCGGTTTCGAAACGCTGCTCCAATTAAGTTTCGGTTTTCGATAAAATTCGTTGTATGTGTGCTACGCTTACGCAATTTTTTATATAGCTTTCAAATAATTATAGGAATGTTATTAGGTCCTTAAAATAATTATTTGGGCTATTATTATGAGTTATATTGAGTGTTATTAACGCTTATATAATAATAATAATAGTCAGACCATTAATTTGTCGCGGTTATCGTTAGACTAAACCCTAGTGGTATCGATACTAGGTTTTATCGAAGGAATATCGTTTTGAGAGTATCGAAGCGTTGTCCGAGTGCTGAGTCACCACCTTTCAGGTGAGTGCATAGTTACTTTCAGCTTACACATAGATATGAAGTATTTTATACGAATTACGTGCTATGTGTGCATATTACTTGAATACTTGCTATCTATGCTGGATGAACATTATTATACATGTTGTCAATGATTTAAACTGTATATGTATTTTATATCTACGAAAATGTTGGGGTAAAACATGGGTAGATGTAATAGGTGATGTGTGATAAAATGATGAGAGGCCTCGATGTTGATGTTGTTGATTCTATCATCTAGCGGAGTATGGATGACGACCACAGACTCTTCTAGACAGTCTAGTGGAACACTAGCAGGCTCACAACCTGTAGGTGTTTGTGAACGATGTGTTCACCGGTGTACTCCATCTCCTACATGGTTGCCTTTAGGACATTTATTGCTGAGGAATCCCCTTAGCAGTAGTGTCTGTACCGATGATGATCCTTGGGCTAGGTCCCTTATGATAGGTGTTTAGGGACGTAACGTGAGGATAACGGGAACGGGTAATCAGGTTATTGTTGATTGATGAAATTAATAAACTTATTTATTGTGGGTTGAAAACCCTATGTGCTCACCAGGCTCCCAAGCCTGACCCACTCAGTTTTATGTATTACAGGTAGTGGCGCTTGAGCATAGATATGATGTTTGGACGAGGGATTACGGATATAGGCATGTAGATATGAAATAATGTAGTAAGGCTTATATTGTACTGTTTATGCTTTTGATTTGTACGAACATGACATCCCAAGTCTTTTAATGAAATACATTTCTATGGAAATGCTTTTGATAAATCTTTATCATATTTTGTTTTGGGACAAATTCTGCAACACTTTTAATTAAAATGTTACTCTGATGTTTAAACAAAGCATAAACAAACCGGTCTTTTCTGGCCGTGATTTTGGGGATGTCACAAAATGAAAGCCTTAAAAAATTTATAATTGTTATCATTATTTGTTATTTTGTAATTTGTTTTAAAAAATGATTTTGAAAGAAGGGGGGCATATCCATTCTTCAACCACAAAAGGGGCATGTAAGTTCTGTATGCAGAGAATGCCTAACTATTTAATATATAAAATAATCATATAAAAAATCTCCAAGAATAATTCAAAGTGTTAAGGGTGGTAGTGGGCTTAAATGAACTAACAACCAATCAATGTAGACTACACGATTAGGGCTAATAGGCTTTACAACTATATAAATTGAAACTATTGAGGGTGGCAAAGCACCGACATGCCCCTAAATTGGCTCCGCCACTACCATGAGGGGGAGACCATGGCCCTTGGATGTAAGACCACGGGGGTAGCCCATGGAATTCCAGATGAAGACCATGGAGGGATTCCATTGCAAATCTATGTATATATGTGCATGGCATTATGTGGTTATGTGTTTTGCATATTTTGGGAAACTCACTAAGCGTGTGCTTACAGTTTTGTTGGGTGTTTTCAGGTACTTCTAGTTCTAAGGGCAAGGTTCCGACTTGATGGCACAGTGTGCACTCTCCAGTATTTCCGAAATAGTTGTTTTCAATACTCTGATCTTTTAAGCAATGTGTTTATGAATGGAATTTTGGAAAAACAAATATGAATGGGATTTCTAATTATTAAATGAAAGATTTTATCTGAATTTTTGGGTTGTTACAACTGAATCAACCTAACCGAGTCAACTCATGTTGGCTGACCCAGTACGAGTATTCGGGGTGTACTCCGGAGGTACATTGAGCGTACTCCAAACCCTCGCAGTTGACCACCATCCGGGTGGTTGACCTTGTACGAAGGGCGTACTCCGAGTACGCGGGGGTGTACTCTCGCATCCTTCAAAACACAATAAGTGCTTAATGGATTAAGCACTTATGTCCATATTTCAGATCAAAGGCTCAAATACGCTCTGGAGTCATAAAATTTCCAACTTTATGACTTTAAATGCCCATTAAGTGCATAACTCAAGGTATTAATCCATTAAGACCTAATTGGGACTTCATTTTTATGACTTTGGATCCCTCATAGGGTCTGAAAGGACAACTCAAATCGTCAAGAACATGACATGCTCAAGATAAGACATTTAGGACCAAAAAGCATCACTAAAACACCCATATCTAGATCTATATGATGCAAAGGTAAAGTTGCAAGCTTTTTACCTTAGAATGGTTGCAAATGAAGACGAAGTTCCAGATCCAAAGTGCTTCACTCTTCCAAGATGAGCTTGGCTTCCTTCGTTCTTCTTCTAAGTACACAAACACACTCTTTTAGGATAGAAATGGCTTTTCAATGGTGAAATAGGGTTACAATACAAATAAGATGATGTTTAGGTGAAGGGAAATGAGGCCACAACGATGCTTAAATACCATCAAAATCCTAAAAATTAGGGTTTCCCCATTTAGGAAGTACGCCAACATACAATGATGTACGCCCAACATACTAGGGCGCGCCCTAGTATGCTCAGCGTACACCACGTATGCATGGCATGCTCCAAAGCCTTAAATTACCAAAATGCCATTAAGGACTTTTTTGCATACAATTCTTGAACTTAGGGACCAAAATTCAATACATCTCAATATAAGGATAAATAATGGAAGTGTCAAAACCAGATGTTCTAGCCACGTCGTGGTAAGGGACTGGTCAGTCGCGATTCAAAAGCTCACCACGTTTTGGCCAGCCCTTGGCCACACCATGGTTCGCCTGAAATGTTGAAATTTGTAACAAGTCCTTAATCCATTAACACCAACCCTTAAACTTTCCAAAAGGCTAAACCATAGTCAGATAAACCATAAAAATCATAACTTCATGAGCTCATACACTCCATTAAATTTCTACTCCATTTTAGGTTAAAAAGGTCAAAATGTGCCCTTGATCCAATGCATGGTTGTAACACCAGGAGACCAGGAGGCCAATTAAGGAAAGAAAACCTCCAATGAAGAAGGCAACTCATCGAGTTGAAGGGAGAAAACTCGACGAGTAGGAATGATTGTCACGCGTGTTTTTAGAAGACCAGCTCGATGGGTTGGAGGGGACCAACTCGATGAGTTGGATGGGGTTTGGGAAACCCTAGATCCGGGATTTTGCACCCTATTTAAACACTTTATGACTTAGGGCTTGGCCTCATTTCCAGCCTCCATTGTTTAAACCCTAGATCTCGAAACCCTAATGCTTGTGAGCCATTTTGAGAGAAATCTTGTGTGTTGAAGCTTATGGAAGAAGGAAAGACTTAAGGACTCAAGGAGGAGATTATAGATCCAGCAACTTCGTTCCATCCTCATCATTTTCTGGTAAGCAAGTCTCAAACTTGCTTAATAACCTCTTAGATCTCCTATATTTCATTTTTATTGGGTTTTTGGTCCAAGTAGCATGTTATTTGGGAAATGGACGTCCCAAGTGAGTATACCTTCAGATCTAGAACCTAGAAGGGCTCTCATGGCATAAAGGTGCAAACCTTATGTCCATTGAAGCCCCATGCAAGCTTTGGGATGTTATTTTGGCATTTTAAGCTCCAAAAGGCCATGCATGAAGGAAAACGGTGGATGCTTTACGTGTTTTGTAGTATCTAGAGTCCAGATCTCAGTTTATATGCCTTGGTTTAAAGTATAGATGGTGTTGCGACAAAGATCTAGGTCTTCAAGAATTAGGGTTTGAGCTAAACCCATCATGTAAGGATGATAACGGGTAAAGTTGGAAACTTTGCCCTTAAAAGGATATTTACAGAGTATATGTGAAGTATGAAGCTCAGATCTGATGAATAGGGGCTTAACCCAACGAGATGGCTTAATAGACTAAAGAACTCACTGTGTCCATAGAGGAACTTGACGAGTTGGTTCGAAATTCCCCAACCCCGTAGAAGGAAAAACTCGACGAGTTCAGGATGAACTCGAAGAGTTCAGTCGATTTGTCCCGATTCCGTATAGGGTAGAGCTCGACAAGTCTAGGAGGGACTCGACGAGTTGACACGTTTTAACATAATTCTACTGAGCATGGAAACTCGACAAGTTAGAGGGATGACTCGACAAGTTGAGTCAACTCGGGATGTTGACTTTGATTGGACGTTGATGTTGACTTTGACCAAGGTTGACCCATGAAGGGGTTTTGAGTATGGAATGATATCTAAGGAATTATTGAATTTTGACTAAGTATTATGTTGATAATGACAGCTCGGGGAGTCATCAGAGCACCCGTTAGAGATTCCTTATTGTGAGATTTTGCATTCAGTTATGGGAGGTGAGTTATCTCCTGTAGGGACGGGTCGAAGGCACTAATTCTGGCCCATTTATGTATGTAATATGTCTCCGGACTTCGGCCCGATACCGGGGAAAGCCCGAGGAATGTTTACATGTATGTTTCCGAGTTGCGGTTCAATGTCGGGTGGTACCCGAGGAACGAATGCATGTTTAGTTATACTTGTTGTCTTTCTAATACTTGCATGTGCCTGGTAGGGAGGTGAGTGTGGGCGGGGTCCTGTATCTCATCACTAGCTGAGAGTGGACGGCGTTCCATATCTCACCATTAGCAGAGTAGGGGCGGGGTCAATGATAGGCGAGGCCTTAAGACTACAATATACAGCGTTGTATATGATTCCTTATGTAATAGCATGATTATATGTTATTTTTTGTATGCATATAGCGGGAGGGGCACAGAGACAGGCGGGGCCTGGTAGAAACAGATTTGTATACCGAGCGGGCTCGATGCCAGGCAGGGACTGATGTTGGACACTGTCTGATGTCGGGCGGGGCCCGAGGAAGGGGCGGGGACCTAGTGTATGTGATTATGTGTATGGTATGTAGTAGCTTGGGGAGACTCACTAAGCTTCGTGCTTACAGTTTTCAGTTTTGGTTTCAGGTACTTCCGGTAGCAAGGGGAAGAGCTCGGGATGATTGCAGTGCACACACTATTGTTTAGCCTGAGATGTTTTTACTCTGATATGTTTTGACAGATGTTTATGATATTTTTAGATACATGACTTATGATGTTTGATGACTTATGGTTTTCCTAATGATTTAAAATGAAAATTTTGGACTGTATTTTGGGATGTTTAATTGGCACTAAAACACAAGATCTAAAGATAAAACACTCCAGGGACTCATATGATTGACAAAGTTGCAAGCTTTGTCTGAAGTTATTTCCATGATATCCATTAAACCATAAAAAGGGACCAAAAATTCTAAATTTTACTAGAATCATGAAGTTAAATGTGACATCTCCAAATTTCACGGCCAGAAAAGACCGGTTCATTTATGCTTTATTTTAAAATTAGAGTAATCATTTAAAGAAAACGGTTACGGAATTTGTTCCCAAAACAAGATATGATAAAAACTTATCAAAACATTTCTCAAAGAGAATGTATTTTCATTAAATAATAAAACCTCGGGATGTCATGTTCCGATACAGACACATAAGCATAAACATAACATACATTCATTTACTCTAGTGATTTACATCTCCTTTAATCTCTCAGTGCAAAGCAGCTTCATATCCATACCTGTGATACAATTAAACTGAGTGGGTCGGGCTTGGGAGCCTGGTGAGCATATAAGGTTTTCAACCCACAATAATACAATTATTATATTCAATCATTAAACAAACAACCCAATTACCCATCCCCATTATCTTCTTTACTCTTAAGGTTTTACCCTAAGAATCAACTATCCTTCATTCATTCATTCCTAAGGATTGACCTAAGGAATTGGCATGAAGTCCATTGCTGCCAAAGTTTATCTATCAGGTACTAAATCCATAAATATCAGACGCTAACTCCATAGTCGCCGAGGTTTACTCAAGCGGCGCTAACTCCATAGTTACCAAGGTTCACTTAACAGGCACGAAGTCACATCACCACCAAGGTTTACTCCATAGGCGCTAACTCCATAGTCACCAAGGTTTATACAATAGGCGCTAACTCCATAGTCACCAAGGTTTATACAACAGACGCTAACTCCATAGTCACCAAGGTTTATACAATAGGCGCTAACTCCATAGTCACCAAGGTCTATACAATAGGTGCTAACTCCATAGTCACCAAGGTTTATACAATAGGCGCTAACTCCATAGTCACCAAGGTTTACTCGACAAGCACGAAGTCACATCGTCACCAACTATTCTATCTACCCATGTTCTACCCAACATATTTGTAGATACAAAATACATATACAGTTTAACTCATTTAAAACATATATAAAACATCCATTCCAAGCCCATCTCAAATAGACAAATAATATATAACACATAGCACGTATTTCGTAGCTAATACTTTATATTTATGTATTAGAAGAAAGTAACTATACACTCACACATATAAATAACAATATATATACACATAGCACACATTTTATAAAATACTTCATATCTATGTGTAAAATGAAAGTGACTATACACTCACTTGATCAGAAGATGATCGGACAGCACTACAGCTCTAAGAGTAGTATTCTTCGGTGAAACCGGGATATATTCACACACTGGGTTTCTCGTGGGCAGAGCTTCGGCTCAGAAACTCTTTTCTTCTCGGGATCTTCAGGGCTTCGGGACTTGCTTCGGGTCTCGGGGTTGATACCGGGGCTTCGGGATATTTCTTGCACAAAAATCGAGGTAAAACGGGAGAGAGAGAGAGAAGAGAAAATAGGAACCCTAAACGGCTGGCCCTTCACATCTATTGATAGGGCAAAATCTGCCATTGCCACGTCGTGGCACCTTTTTCCATATCGTGGGCTTGGTCGTCACTGCATGCGTCATCGCAAGTTGCATCTGGGGGACTCCCAGAGGTGTCAGAAGACTTACCACATCGTGGCACTGCTTGCCACGTCGTGGTATCTGACACTTTTGGGGTTTCGTGCCCCGAACTTCAGAAATTCATAACTTTCGCATACGAACTCCGTTTTCGACGTTCTTTATATCGATGAGAAGGTGATATTATGCTCTACAACTCTTGTTTAGACTCCATTGGCTAATTTTGACTTTATTTTTAATATATTACAATTATATTACTTATATATTATTGTTAGTAGGCCGAGATAGGAAAACTTCGTTATAAACTCATAACTCCTTCGTCTGACGTCCGTTTTCGTCCGTCTTTCCGTCGTTGCACTACTATCGATGAGATCTTCAATTCTCATTTAGATTTTTTGGATAAATATCGCTCTAACGTAAATTCACTATTTACGTCACGCTGTGTCGTGTCGGTTCTGTCGCGAAACTTCGACATGTCATAACTTCTTCGTTATAATTCGGATTTTGACGTTCTTTATATATTCGGAAACCTCGTAACATAAAATAAATCTTATATAAGATAACTCTTTCTAAATAATCTTTCCCAAAAAAAGTCATTTTTGACGCTTATCATCTCTAAATTGACTAGCCCAGATCTATGGGCATTACAATTATCTCCCCCTTAGGATGATTACGTCCCGGAATCATCAACGAAATAGGATTCGTATACTGACTCCCTAAGTTATCTCTCCATCCTAAGTAATAACCTTGATGCTCAATCCTGCATCTGCTCTTCGTACTATGTTGGACTTTCAATCATAACCTTCTAGTTACAAAATAAATCCTTATTGTGAACTCCTTCTTCTTCTTAGGATAAATACATTCCTTTATCTATTGTAACAGATCGATGGTTCGTGTCTTGATGACCTGTCATCGTAGTCGGACTCAATTTGATATGACCGTTAGGGTCAGAATATCAATCATCATCTTAGCCACTATTGAAACAATGGTAAAGACATACTTGAATGAAACGAACTCAATTATAAGCTTCTTGGTAACCTTGTGACTTTCCCTGATCCAAGCGTGAGTCCTGTGCTTCCAGTAGTATAGATCTCTACTACTATTCACACCTACTCATACTCGTCCCAAGTATTGTCTCGCAGTCCCCAAGCCCTAAAATCACCAAACAATTTAACACATACTAATGTGTCCAATTAATCATAAAAATTCTCCTAGACTCTACTAGGACTTCTTCCATGCGTATCTTTAATCATCAACTCTACTTCAACTCGATTGGTGATGGAAATACTAGACGATGAGACAACTTCAAGAATTTTGCCAATCGTCCCATTATCCTGCCAATCGAAGGTGTACTTCAAACGTACCGTACTCCTCTAAACATATTGTTATTTTATAATACATATTCTAAAGGCAAGATACCACTCTTACGATATCTTCCGATAGGTGTCATTCACTATCATAAGCCTTTCATTTCCTCCATTTACTCAATTCTCTACGAGTCTTCACCATGACCTCTTGTATACCCAAGCAGGCGTTCAGTGTACTGAGCGAGAATTTAAGATAAGAAAGCTTTATTTACAATAAACATATGACCCTCCTAAACGCTCCGAAACGTTTACATGCTAGTTCTAATATCGTATCAAATGCTTAGAATCCTAAACACATAAGGTCTCCAGATCCGGTCGGCAACAAACCATAGATCCGAACAAATAATAGCATATATGGAAAACATATAACATTTAGCACATAAAAGCATTTAGGGTTTACCCTAATTGTAACACACTATATAATGATCTCTTTCTTGGGAAAATCGGGGACTATGATATGCATGGAGGGCAAGCCGATTCTTGAAGTGTTCTAATTTCTCTCTAAGTTATTCCAAGTGCTTATGGTGTTGTGTGAACCATTTGAGGTGTCACACTTGGGGCACTAGGCACTCAAGCTTCATAAAGACAAGCACCAACAAAAGGTATGTTATTCTAACTTGTGTTATTCAAAGTTTTGTATGCTAGAATAGAACAATACCTTGGAAAGTTGATATTTGCATGTATAATAGAGAAAACATAGATCCAAGGTATTTAGGGTTGCATGTACACTTAGGTGTGTTAGATTTCTCAAAACCCAACAGTGGTATCAGAGCCTAGGCTTGTTTTCTTGTTGTACTTGCTTAAACTGCTTAAAAATCGACTTTTGGTGCTGTCTGCCCAGCAGACTCGCCGAGTCCATGAAGGGACTCGACGAGTCCAAGGCAAAATGCATCCAACTCGCCGAGTTTGTTCATGCACTCGACGAGTTGGACCCCCACACATCATATTTTCGAGTTTTGGTGCTGGAATTGGTCTAGAATCATTACCTTTGACTGTTTTGGGCCTATAAAACTTGTTTTGAATGTGGTGATGATTATGTTAAACCAATTTCAATGCTATAATAAAAGTTTCAAGTTTATATGTGTTCATGTTATTCTTGAAAATTGTTGATTATGAATGATCATGCTTATGAGTTTTGCTAGATCATAGAAATTGCGTGCAAATTGTTTGTTGATATAATTCATGATCTTGTTGAAAATTGTATGGAGTTCATAACTTGTCCTCAAGTTATTAATTTTCAAGAATTTTATGTTTCCTTGATTTATGAGTTAGTTTAGATTGATAATGAAAAAAATTATGTTTTAGTTGTTTTCAATCCATATTAGTCTAAAAGAAGTTCATAAAATATGTTTTTGTAACTTGTCTTCAAGTTATGTGAAAAGTCATATTTATGAATCTGAAAAACTCATAAAAGTTTTGTAGGTTACATAAAATGTAAGAGTTTTTTCCATTAAATAGTTTAATGACTCCATAACTTGTCCTCAAGTTATGGATGTTGAAGAGACACTTCTTTAAAGTGTTTTAAAAAAAAATAAGGGGTTACATTAAAATGAAGAGTCTTCATTTTAATGAACCATTAAACTCATAAGTTATGATTTAAAGAGTCTTGAAATAGTTTCAAAACTTTCCCTCAAGTTTTGGAATTTGAAAAGTTACTCCTCATGTATACTTTAATTCCAAATTGAACATTGAAATTTTAAAAGGTTTAAAATTTCACCCTTATACTATTATTATAATTTTAATTATATAGATATGTATAAGAGGAAGTCAATCTTACCGTTAGTAGGCCTCATTCACGAAGCCGGTCTATAAGGGGGTATAAGGTTATTGCCTATAAAATGGCAGTTTAATGGGTGTCCACTCTCACCCACCGCTTCCTTGACTGGTGGACGGTCGTTAGCCGAACGGGTAGGAATGGACTATAATTCTCCCTTCATTAAAAGTATAATGAAAAATACTAAGTAACTAAACACTTATAAATTCCCAATCTTAGTTACTTAGGAAAATGTGAAAATGTGCTAGCCCATAAAATTACACTTTGTACCTTACCAAGTCGTTAGTGGAGCGTGTGTGGTTAACCGGCACACTAACATGGACTAGTAAGAGTGGCAAAGGGTAACTTGACTTTATTATAGATCGGTGGAGCGTGTGTGATTAACCGGCACATCGATTAGGTAATATTGTTAAGGGTACCAAGTCAATTTGTATGGTTATTCACACCTTGTTTGTGATCCTCGGCATCCCAGTCACAAATTTGAGAGGGCACAATCGAGATTCAAACATGCCATTGAAAAGTTCAATGTATCTCAAAAGATCTAGGAGTTTCAAAACCAATAAAACCTAATAATAAAATATTTCATTTTCATGGTGGAAATTGGTAAATCGTCATTTACCTACCTTCAACTATTTTATAATTTGGATTACAGCATCCCTCTTCCAGTTATAAATAGGTTATTGGGTCCCAGCCTTAATATTTCATATTGGGTGTTATATTAAGGACTTTAAATCAACTAACTTGAATTTCTCTCATTATAGATGTCTAGTTTAGACAGTTATGGTCTTCCCAAATCTTTAGGAACAAGCTTCCTAATGAAGATGATATCCCAAATGGCAATCAAGGTGAAAGATCAATCCCTTTGTTGGGCATTTGTGGGACTAGAAATCATACTTCACTTCATCCACCTCCTCCAATAAATCTCCCTATCCCACAAGTTTTAAGACTTGATAAGTTCTAAGTCACTCAATCCCTATTGGCAAGCAAAGTCTATATGTGCTTAGATCTTGGGGATTAAGCCACATATTGACAAGTCGGGAGAGTCGGGTGTCGAAGTCTCGAGGTAGCTGGCTGCTGACTTGGTTCTTCAGTCACTCCCTGATGACAGGTCGCGACAAGACCCTTAATGATCTTACCTATTTGCTTGATGATGCTAAATCAGCAGTGATTTGGAGCATTAGTAAAGCAAATTGGATTGGAAGATATACTTTCCAAACCTATTTGGACATTGAAAATGGTGACATTGGAGGTCCAGGAAAAACTTTCTCTTCCCAATGGAAAGGGATCGGCCATAGTCAACTCTGTTGACCAAATGGTAAAGAGAAAGGTTAAGTCTGTGATAGTCCCATGTACCGTTTCCAAAGAGTCCATATGATTCTGTTGCCAAAGGAAAGACATTGGTTGCGAAGCTGCTAAATTTACCTGAAACATCTTAAGGATGGTAAAGTCAATAGGTTTGACTCTACTTCAGGTAAAGTCTATTGTCTAACTCTATTAAGTTTCTATTTTGAGATTCTTATTGCATAATGTGACGAGGTCACATGTTGATGTTTTAAGAATCAAAGAAAAAGTGAAGAAACTTAAAAGAAGTACATGCTGATTCTGATCGCGAAGATGGATTTCGATCGCATGGTTCGGTGATCAGAATTTTGAGTTGTTACTTAAGAGTTATGATATATTGCTTTGGAATAGATAACAACAAGTTTTCCATATGGATTGTAAGGATAAATTTTTCCGCAAAGTTTTAAAATAAAAGAAAAATGGTTTTGATTTTATTTATTTTAAGTATCCTTATAATGACATTTGTGAAAAATTGTTGATTATATGTTTCCATTGATAAGCAATATGGGTAAATGGATTTGATTCTTTGATTAGTGGAAGTGTCATAATGTACCAAATAAGGAAAGATTCTCATCACCCAAGTTTCAGTTGAATAGAAACTTGGAATCATGCAACTTGTATTGTATGATCATGAGAATTTTTTTATATATTTGGGAAATTAAGTCTAATTCCTTGTTCACATGTATATGTGAATCAAGTGAAGGACAAAGGGATCGGATACACTTGGGTGTGCGCTGATCAAGTCCACCACAAAGTTGATAAGATTATTCATTATGATTTACTAAAGTTTAGTAAATATGGTTATACTTACAAGTTTAAGTATAGTTCTGGATCATTGGAGAAGTTTCAATGATAGACATAATGAGTAAGAAGAATCAAATAAGGCAGAAAGATAAAAGTTTCTCTAATCTGAAGAGATGGGAGAGTACTTGAGTATCTTGTTTTATGATTATCTCAGTGATTATGAAACCATGTCACAATTGATACTCTAAGGACACCTTAGTTCATTTTGTTTGGCTAAGGAGAGGAATCGTGAATTGTTGAAATGGTTAGATCAAAAGATAAATTATACTTCGTTCCAAAATTAAATCTTGGAGTCATACTCGAAGATTAAGCCTTGAGTGACATAATCTTAAGAAAGGTTTAAAACACTTGTTAAATGTAGAGTAAAATGTGTTCTTACTCTTGTACATTTGAAATTGGTAAGTTGTGAGGTTTTGGATAAAACAAAGACCAACTAAGACCAATTGTGAAAAGTGTTTAACTTGATAAGAATCTGCACTAACTCTTGAATATTCGTTTTTGTCAAGGAATGGTTCTTGACAAAGAGAATCTTATATGTCAAGAGGTCAGTGGGAGTCTTAAAAGGATCTTAAGATAGATTTAAGAACTAATCAAGAGATTTGTTAATCACTAGACCACGACTTGAGGTTTGTAACCTATCGTGTTGACATATTCTGTGCCCATTCCAGTTAAAGTTGGTTTTGCATTGGAGTTCTGAGAGTTCTCAACTGGTTGCATAACAACTTGGAAGCAATGGCAGGCCCTTGTGCTACCAGGTGGCAAGAAATTAAGACTGCACAAGTTCAGTCCATATGAATTTGGATTTGTCATTAACCTTGTCGTGTGATTATGGTTATGTCAAATTCACATGGATAGGACCACATACACCATCAAAATCTAAGTGTCATAAGGTTTCTCTCCGATTCATGAAAATGATAGTGAGGAAAATCTTTCACTAAGTAGATTTAAGTGGATAGCAAGTGTGAAGTTTGCATTCTCATGTCGTTAGTGGAGCGTGTGTGGTTAACCGGCACACTAACTAATGAGAATGGCAAAGGTTTAGACTCACATGTGAGCTATCTAAGGAAAGGTTTAGACTCTAGGTGTATGATTTGATAAAGTCTTATCAAGGCAATCTAGTATCAGAAATCTGACTGATTTCTAGGTACATGTCAAAGCTAGTGGGAGCATAAAGTATTATTCTAGTTAGATAATAATCATTATGCTAGTAGGAGCATGATGATTATGTTGAAAGTTAGCAATGTTAATTATAGAAAACAAAAGTTTCAACTCGCTTTGAAAAAGTTGTTTTACTATAATTAAGGGAGAGAAATTTATACTTCATTCCAATTCTACAAGCTTAGATTGAGATTTTAATCAGCTTTAGTCAAGAATATATATGAATGTTATGTTGGAATGGTTCAACATAAGGAATTTCTATATATGTTGCTTTCTCAAAATTCGATTATGATTACGGCATCCCTCTTCATAGTTCGAATTATGAGAACATGGCAAATAAAAATTTTATAGCATGAATCGTATCCCATATGCTTCGGATATAGGATCGATTGCATGTGTTATAATATTCATCCATTCTAAATTTTCCTAATGCTTAGGGCATTAAGAAGGGAAAAGGGATTAGAACTGGATATGACTAAGATGATTAAGCAATTGTCGAGAACAATTTGGGGTTTTCCAAAGTTTGGTTACTCATGGACAATTGGAAGTATAGAGTAAGGATTGTATTGACATATTTTGGAAAGAGGCAAATCTTGTTCAAAAGTGATGGTCAAGATGGGAATATGGAATTGTTTCCATAGGTGGAAGTTATTCTTTGAATCTGTGTAAGATTAAAGAACTTAATGCAAAGAAGGATGTTCAAAGGAATGTACTTTGAATTTGAGACTTCATCTCCATGGAATTGCTTTCCATTGGAATACTTTGTAATGTTTGTTGCCAAGTCTTTGTGACTTGTGTGAATATCATTACAAGAGGATCATTGCATAGATTATGGTAAATGACAAGAACTTGGTATTCTTACATTTACAATAAGGATTGGGATTGTGAAAGGAGAATCATTGAGGTCATGTTCAATTGATATACATTTCACAAAGAGATGACCATATGTAAACATAGTGAGCATACTTGGAGTATGGCATAGCTATTGTTTAGAGAAACATAGTATGCATGCTTGGAGCATGGCATCACTACTGTTTCAATTCAAGTATTAAGTTGATTAATCGAAACATGAATAATGAGTGATCAATATGGTGCTTAGATAAAATGTGTTTTATTTACGCTCACATTATTGAGGCCATATAGGACTAGTATTATTTTGTGTTTCACTTTGCATGTTTTGACTTCCAGAATAACTAGGTCATTCTCCCGAATGACCAAGTTATTCAAACCATCCACAGTCGGTCATATGTTGGAAGTAGATATGAATCAAGACTATCGTGAATTTGGCTTGTATGATTTGTCTAAAGTGCTTTAGACAATGCAATAGTTGCTACAACATTCATGAGTACTCATAAGGGCTGAGTATTGGATTCAAACCACGCTCATTTGGATTCACTTCAAGGATTTTATCACGAGTGAATCATGAGACGATAATATCTTATATTCTTCAAACCTAGAGATATGAGTTGTTGCTTATGAGCTGGTTATACATTGATTGTACGAAAACGCATTGGTATCTCGATGCTATAAAACGTGCCTTTGTGTATGATTCAACAAGTAGTCAGTACAAGCATATGAGTCGAAGTTTATCCATTCCTTTTACCCTCAAAGGGATAAAAGCGATATTTGTGGGCCCCTCGATGATTTAGTGATGACAAAAGTAAGTGCTCGGCCGGGCCTGGACTGATTTGATTTGTTCAATTAGTCAGTCGTCATAAATCAGAAATCGGGAAACAACAAATGGACAGAGAGAATGATTATAATCCATGTCTCAGTCCATATGATATCTAGAATGGAGGAATATATGATCACTTATCTAATGGACAAGTCATTGACAGAGGTCAGAGTTCATCGACAAGGTCAGAGATCGACAGATGCTTTTGAGAGCTACGATTGCTAGTCGGGTTCTGAAGTCATACTTGCAATAATAGTTTTAGACTTATCCAAGTGGGAGACTGTTGGATTAATGTCTAAGTCCATAACTATAATTGGTAAGACTTGACCTGACCTGGCATGGTCCATTTGGGTTGCATGGCATCATGCACTTGGATAGACTAAAATGAGAGAAATAATACTTAAGGTTTATTAATATATTATAAGTTCTAATATATTAATAAGATTATTTAATTAGTATTGATCAATAATTAATTTAGAATTAATTATGTGATCAAAAGAAGACTAATTAAATATATGGGTTGATTGTGTAATTCATCCATACTTATATAGTGGGCTAATGCTCCATGGATTATCAAGTTGGGCTCAAACCCATTGGATGCTCCATGGTGTATTTGAACCCATGGATCCATGGAAATGGATAGCCATGACAATTAGGGTTTACCCTAATTGTAACACACTATATAATGATCTCTTTCTTGGGAAAATCGGGGACTATGATATGCATGGAGGGCAAGCCGATTCTTGAAGTGTTCTAATTTCTCTCTAAGTTATTCCAAGTGCTTATGGTGTTGTGTGAACCATTTGAGGTGTCACACTTGGGGCACTAGGCACTCAAGCTTCATAAAGACAAGCACCAACAAAAGGTATGGTATTCTAACTTGTGTTATTCAAAGTTTTGTATGCTAGAATAGAACAATACCTTGGAAAGTTGATATTTGCATGTATAATAGAGAAAACATAGATCCAAGGTATTTAGGGTTGCATGTACACTTAGGAGTGTTAGATTGCTCAAAACCCAACAAGGGTACACCAGGCATACGCAACAGAGGGCCAAAACCCTAAATCCCGGACGTGTCCCCTGTTTAAGCATCTTTTAGCCTCTTGGACAAAACCCTATCAGTCTCTTTAACCTCATTTCGTCTACCTTCATCTAAGATATTGTGTGTGAGGGTTATGGAGCTTAAGGAGTGGGTTTTATGGCCATTTTAGAGTTCTTTCAAGAAGAGGAAGTAGTCAATCAAGCTTGGGGCGGTTTGGTGCTTCAAGAATCTGCATCTTGGTCATGTTGCAAAGCTTCTGGAGGTAAAAAGCTTGCACCTTTCCACTTAAATCCCTAGATCTAGATAGAGTTTTCTAGTTTTGTACCTTTGGTTGATTTTAGACCTCTACTTGTGAGTCAAGCAACTCCAGAAGATGGGAAATGGCAGATCTGAGGTCCCTTGGTCCTTTAGTAACATAAAAATGGAGTGTTGATAGGAGTTTTGGCCTCATGCATGGGTTAAAGACCTGTTAAAAGGTCTTAATGGAGGTGTTGGGTGTATATGAAGCATGCAAAGGAATAAAGTTGCCAACTTTATGCCTTAGGACGTCTTAACAAACTTAGATCTGGCTTTTGGACGTAAAGGAATCGAGTATTAAGCACTTAATGGAGAAAGTGCTTAAACTAGTAGTATGTTGGGCGTAACCCAGTGTACGCTGCGTGTAGTCCCAAGACCCCAGTACGATGTGCGTACCAGGATGGTACACCAAGCGTACGCATCACAGTTGGGCCCAAATCTGTTTTGGGCCTTTGAGCTATTAGGCCTCATTTGGTTATTGGATATGGTTGTATTCTGGGAATTATGAATCATTTCACCTGTTATGGGCCATGGACATATTGATTGGGCCTTATTGGGCCAAGAGGCCTATTAATGATCTTGGACTTTGGGACCCATTAACAAGGGAAGGATAATTGGATCTCATGGAAGGGTTTGGAGTTTGGGTTTCCTTTGATTAATTAAATTCCTAATATTGTTTAATATTATTATTCAGCATGAGAGGTTACAGACTGTTAGGAGAACAACTTTTGTATTCAACAGATAGAGGTGAGTCTTCTCACCATACCCATGGGTCTAAGGCACCAAGGCCGACCCATTATTTTATTATGGTATATGTGTTAGTCATTTTGTGATTTGATATGATATGTGATTGTGTGTTTTGCATGGAAGACCCTGGGGGGAGCCCATGACACTGGATATAAGACCATGTGGGGTAGCCCATGGCATTTCTAGGTAAAGACCATGTGGGGTAGCCCATTGCATTGGATGTAAGACCATGTGGGGTAACCCATGGCAGTCCTAGGTAAAAACCTTTTGGGGGTAGCCCATAGCATTCTTACAGGTTTTATGTATGCATGGATTTTATGATATGTGTGTAGCTTTAATTAGCTAATAGGATATGTGAATTTGTATTGTGTGTGTTATGATCTGAGCCCAAGGGAAAGGGCAAGGCGTGATGGCGCGACGTTCACTCTATCTCTCTTTCACTAATATGTTTTGGGGACACTCTGATGATTTAATAAGTTGTAATGAATGCTGATTTGAAAACAATTATGTTGCGATTTCATGATTTATGAAAATGTGTTTTATTAGATCAACATCATCAATAATCAACAAAAAATTCAATTCGTATCATTCATTCAACATCGATCATCAAATAAAACATCGAAATTAAGGTTAGAAAAAGATCAAATCATTTTTTGTTTGAAAATTTTCATATATTTCTCTACCAATCTACTATTTTGTAAGATTTAAATAGTCAAAGTATCATATTTATCACATCTTTTAAAAAGTTAACTTGTATGCACTCCAACTGTTTGATGAAATTCATAAACTAAATTACCACGTTATATTCATATATGAATATGTTTTCTCACCTGAATCAATATGTGATTATTAAAACACAAAACAAATATGTAAGTCTGTATGTTATTCATATGTGAATAACATATAAAAATTATATATATTTCTGAAAACACCTTGTAATATTTATATATGAATATACTGTGCAATATTCACATATGAATATACCAACTATTATTCATAAGTAAATATACGATCTAATATTCACAAGTGAATATACTATGTACTATTCTCATGTGATATACCATGTAATACTATATAATATTCACATATGAAAATATCATCTAATATTCATAAGTGAATATACCATCTAACATTCACAAGTGAATGCATCGTCTAATATTTAAATATGAATATACTATGTTTAGTATATGCTATACTCATATATGAATGATACTTAAATTGTACAAAAAATTAATCATAGTTTTTATTCGTAAGTGAATAACGAATGTACCGTAGTAAAAACATGATTCATTTATTAATAATGATAGCTGAAAATATAAAAAAAAAATTATTTTATCTTAAAACTATATCAATATGGATGTCTACTTGTAGAGAGTAAAAAAAATCATGAATTTTGCTATATTTAAAATCATTTTTCGATAAAAATAGCTTCTTAAAAAAAAAACAGAAAAACTATGTTTTTGTATATACTAAGGTAATGCTTAGCATAGTTTAAGGAAACATGTTTTGTTGGAAAATACATGTGCATTCTTTTCCTATTTCTGCCGATATGTTGGAGGCTTTTGCAGCAAAAATAAATAATTGGCTGAGAATGATTTCCCCATTCTCAACTTTTTTTTTCTCAATTGAACCCTCTTTCTCTCTGTGTGTGTGTGTGTGTATATATATATATATATATATATATATATATATATATATATATATATACACTAGCCGTAGACCCGCGCAAAGCGGCGACGAAAAATAGTTTCTCATTCGCCGATAAGTTCTATACGGAAACCTGTTAGATTTCAAGTAACACAAAAACATATGCATATTGTTATCGATCGGTTTTATGGAACAAATAAATGTAACCCTCGCAATACAAAAGAAAATAAATATTTTGGTGTGTAGTGTACGTTTATAGTCCTTCATTTTAGAAAATCATGACACATCCATACGAAGTGACTTGCTTATACATTTATTGGTATTGATAAAGTTAATAAAAAGGAGAATCAAAGTTAATCTTAACAACCCGGTTTGTTTGATATAGATAACTCTAAACGGATATATCCTATTATCCACTTTACTATCTAAAGTTTTAAACCGGAAAATAATAAAATTAATACAACCATATTTCATGGAACATAAATAAAAAATGGAATACTAATTTTCTATTAGTCATAAATCATACATAGATATTTTTTCTTCATATTAAACAAAGTATTTGATTTTACAATTGACTGGTCAATTTCGATTAGAGGGCATAAATAATAAATAAAACTTAAAAAAATTACAAATAAAATGGCCTATATAATGGATTATTTGTTTTATTTTAATTGGATAAGAGATCAGATCAAATTTGTGGAAGAGATAAGATTTCAAAGGTAATCAGATTAAAATTTAATATTATTTTATTCATGATTAGTTGTACTTTACGCTTAGAGAGTTGAACGTCTTAAAAAAATAATATTATTTTATTGGATCTATTTATAGAAATAGTAGGATTTCTTTTATAAGTTAGTAAAGATATATATATATATATATATATATATATATATATATATATATATATATATATATATATATATATATATATATATATATGATCCGTTGAAAACTCATAGTTTTTAGAGAACCCAAGAACTAAAAGTGGAGCGTTAGATTTAAGTAAACTAATTAAGGGCTTGATCGTCATCTTAACAAATTCATTTAATATTCAATTTTTTGTGTTATTGGAAATATTAATAAAAATGTCCTAAAATTAACATAATAAATTAAAATTTTAGAATTTCTTTTTAAATAATTTTTTTATTTTTTAAAACAATGCAGATTTTTTTTGAGAAAACTTTAATTTTTTTTTTAAAAATGAAATTTAGAAAAAAAAACTACACTTTTTTAAAAACAATAAATTTTGAAAAAATCAATAAAAAGTTTTGACATTTTTTTTTCTCAAACTTGACTATGTTTTCCAGTTTTTTATAACTTTAACCACTTAACTGGTTAACCTGGTTACCTTCTGGCATGAAAAGCTGACATGAGATACTTACGAGTTTAAAGTTGAATTTGTTTCCAAAAAAGACACTAAGTTTTTAATCTTTTCAATTTTGACACTAGGTTTTGTTTTTTGGTTTTTTTTTTCAATTTTAACACTCTATGTTTTTTGTTCCAAATCGAACATCATTTTTTTTAATATTGATCATTTTTTATTTGAAACCCTATAAATATTTTTTACTATGTTTTAAAATATATACATTTATTTTTTTTTCATTTAAAAACCATATTTTTATATAAATACAGTAAAACATATTTTTATATATTAGTTATACCATGGGAACCAAATTAACCATAAACTTCGAATAAGAATAACAAAATTTTATTAATTATTGCTTATGAAATACTATTTATTTTATTTTTTTGTTTTAGATTTTACACATATTTTTATTTACAATTAAATAATTCTATTAGGTATATATTGATGTCGCGTTTAACGTTCGTTTGAAGCATTAAAGAAAAGGTGATAAATATAGAATATAATACCAAAATTTAATAAGAATACTAAAATAGATGTAATAATAGCGATATTTATCTTTTATAAATATTTTTGAGAAAACTGAGCTGAAAAATAAGATTTAATAGGAGTCACACCAAGAGATTCAAGATGTTCCTTCATAACATTATGATTTAAATGTACAAGAAACTTATATTTATATAAAAATATTGTTTTTAAATGATAAAATGTATTAAAAAGATATTTATATTGTTTTAAATGGAAAATTGTCAATATTGAACTAAATTGGAAAAATGATGTTCGACTTATAACAAAAAAATAGTGTCAAAATTGAAAAAAATAAATAAATTTAATGTTAAAATCCAAAAAGTGAAAACTTAATATTTTTTGTGGGAAAAAAAATCAAATTTGAGAATTTCGTATGTCATGTCAGCATGTCACGTCATCATGCCATCTCGGGAGGTAACCAGGTTGAACGGTTAAGTGGTTGAAATTATAACAAATTGAAAAATATAATGTCAAATTTGAGAAAAAAAAAAAACAATGTCAACTTAAAATTTTGATGTAAACTTAATATAGTTTGTGTTGCTTTCCCTTATTATTTTGATTAGAAATAGAAAATACGAACTAGTAGACTAAAACTTCATGATACCAATTGTCGAGGGACAAATTTGTAACTTCATCATTTTCTATTTCAAACCCCTCTCTTTTCTTCTATATAAAACGAGGCGTGCATGAGAGTGTCTGCAAATCAATCACAAACTCACAAACATGTTGAAACCTCAAGTCAACCACCTCTACCGCCATCAAATCCCCACTCCGCCAATACTCACAAGGTGGAAGAAGAATTTTATAGCCGGAGATGTGGGTGTTGACGGTGGCCGAAGCCTTTCATCTTTTGTATCTCTCAACACACTGGCATTTCCTACCAAACATCGCCGGAGATGTGGGTCTTTCCTCTCTCAGCGTAACACCGGCAATTCAGTCGGCCAAATCAAAGCCGACGCCGGAGAATCCAATACTGCCAGTAGTGTCATCAAAACCATCAGCCTCAGAGCCGTGATTACAGTCCAGTTGACTGTGGGTGGTGTCCTGTCGAACTTAAGTTTTACGAGAGCTTTTGACGATATTGGAGATTTGCTCGGAAAATCACTCCTTTTGGAGCTAGTTTCCGCCGATGCTGACTCAAGTAAGTGTATATGACGGTTGTTTGAGAGTTTTTGATAAGTTAATAGGAAATAACTTATCAAAAATGAAGCGAAATCTATAAATTGTTTTTTTTTAAACATCTATTACAAATATTTATTTTTACTTATGTGTGGAACCATAATATTAAAAAACTGATTTTTTTAGTTTTACTAACACACTCTAAAGACTAAATGAATGGTCGGATGGAGTTGGGAGCATCAACCAAAATATATCTTTTAAAGATAAAGAACAAATACAGGAGTTAAATTTGAAGTATAGATTGATCTATGGGAAAATACTCAGTTATAGATATTTTTGGGATTGAATTGCAAAATATAGACAAAAAAATTGAATTTTCGGGTATATACATGGATTACGTTGAGATAGCTCCGAAGGGCTCCGTGGAATCCATTGTAGTTCCGCGAAATGGCAAAATCGTAAACAAATTAGGGTATTAAAAAAAAACTCAAGATCTATTCCGCGGAAGTTACCTCCAAGGAATGAACTCATTCCGCTAAGGTAGCTCCAAGGAATGAATATTCATAATTTTTTTTTACATCGATTTTTTAGGGTTTATATTTATTATCCAACTAATTATTTTCAAGAAAAAATTATGAATTCATGATAGTATGAATTTTCTTGAGAATGTTTGGAATGAATGTGAAATGGAAAAGAATTGATCTTTTAATTGAAGATCTTTACGTAAAAGAATCATTGGACATGATTTTTTTTTTTTTTAATTTTTTTTCCTGAAGATCCATTCATCAGAGTTACCTCCGCGGAATGAGTTCGTTTTCGGAGCGGAATAGATCTTGAGTTTTTTTTTTATTTTTTTTATTATTTTTTAATACCCTGATTTATTTACGATTTTGTCATTTCGCGGAGCTACAGTGCATTTCGCGTACTCGGAGCTACCTCCGCGGAATCCATGTCTATATCCGGAAATTCAATTTTTTGTGTCTATTTTTTAACTAAACCCCAAAAAACCGTATTTTCCCATGATCTATTTGACGAAAATGAAAGCCCGACAAAGATAATAAATCACATAGGATGTATATTCGTACATAATCAGCAAACGTGGGGTTTCAAATCTGAAGCAATATTATAAAAAAATGAACAGACTAACATCAATTATTGATTAGATCGAGTTCTTCTCTTTCTTCTGTTGATAGTTTAATACAAGTCAAGTTATGAATAAGATTAATATGTTTTTAGGACATTATATTACATTGAAATGTATAAGGTTTAATCTATCATATCAAATAAATTGTTGCATCATTATTAAGTTTTTCATACAGCTTTATGCTGCAATTCTTTTCTCTCTTGATTCATTTAATTATACAAATAATATAACATATTTTATATTAAAAAGGTTTTTTTTCCTACATTTTTACTGAATATATTTTTAAATTGGGAAAATGACACATACGCCCTATGAAGTTTCTAAGGTTGACCATTTTAGTCATTTAAGTTTTTTCGTGGTTTTATGAGGGAACCAACTTGTGAACAACTTGTTCTTTTAGTCCCCTTTACTTGTTTTAGCCGGTTTAGAGCACACGTATACAAAACTTGGGGCCCACCTCTCTCTCACACACAAACACACCAGAAAAAACCCAGAAACAACCAAATTGTTGCCTTCTTCAACCCATCCTCTCGTCTTCCTTCTATTTTGATGGCAGACTGATCCAATCACCACCAAACCACCGCCATGGCCAGTTGAAGCAAGCCTCCTTATATTTTGATGGCACACAGATTCCACCAGGCTTCAACGTCCGTTCAATCTCTCCAATGAATTTATCTGGATAAAGAGCATGGTCAAACACATTCGAAAACTCAAAGTCAAAAGCCTTATCATCAAATGGTTGATGATGAAAATCACCCTTAATCACAATAGGCGGGTAGGGTACAAGATCCAACCCGATTGAATCATTAACTCCAACCTGTTTCAAAGCCTCCACTTCCTACCCAATCCGAGCTCCAACACAAAGCGCCTTTGATGAATTTGCGAGCAGTTTTTCTTGTTTTAATTGGAGAAAAATTTGGGTGAAAACCCGAATCTTTTGGTCCCCATCCCTGGAGGTCCATATTTTCGGAGTTTTTGTGAAGCTGGTGGTGGATGTGGATGTCGTAGGAGGTGTATTCGGGTCGGATTTTGAGTCCGTTGATGGTGATTGTACGGTTGCTGGGAGTTGGGGTGTTTGGATTGTAGAGAGAGAAAGATGAGGTAGAAAAGAGAGAGAGGAGAATTAGAGAGAGAAAGAAAGCTTTGGGTGTTGATGATTTTGGTGGGTTGATTGGTTCTTTCATGTCTGCAACTCCTATATCTATAACAGAGGATACTAAAGAGCAAAACAATACATCGTGCATGAGAGAGAGAGAGAGAGAGAGAGAGAGAGTTGTGGGCCCCTCTTATTATTTTTAATTATTAAAATGTAAAAATACATGAGCTGTCATAAGGGGTAATCGGGTTACCCCTTCGTTTTCTCAAAAAGGACGTTTTAGACCCGACACAACCAACTTTGTTCCCTTAAAAGGTACAGAAATAAAATTAGGGACTGAATGAGTAAACCCTAGAATACGTCATTTTCCCTTTTAAATTTAATTTTTAAGACTTATGCTTTAGGTTTATAATAGATCTAGTTATACAAAGTAAGTTTATTTAAAAAACTAGATCTACTACCGTTAAGTTATAATATAATTTTAAAATACGCTTGATATGATGAAGCCAAATATAAATTATAATTTCATGTAACTTGCGTTTTTGTTTTATAAGTATATATTATTATTTCTTTCCTTTTTCCGGATTATATTCTATTAATTCCTAATTTTACGATCACACTCCAAATCATTTGTGAAAAAGACTACTCAAATTTAAAAATTCACGCATCCATAGTTGATGAACAGAAAAAGATAATATTCTTTCAGAAATTGTTATTTTATTTAGGGTTTTTTTGAATGATGTAGAGGCATAACGATTTTATTTTTTATCGATCCATATGAATTACTATCAATATAAAGCCGATTTGAGGCAAAACAAAGGACCAGAAAATGATATAAACGTCATCGTAGATGGCAACAAAAACGGGTGCTTCGATTGTCTTGTTACATAGCATAGATGTGACATTTTGATAAATAAAACACATATATTCAGTTGAATAAAATGCTAGAAATCAATAAACTAAAATTTCAGTTATATGTTTGTTGATATGTGTCCATTTTTTAAATTTGGTTTTTGAAGAGACAGGATTACAGAAGGCTACAATACAAGATTACGCACATCGAACTGGTCAAAAAGCAGACGACCTAACATATTTAGCAGAATTTGAAGTACCTGAAGATTTTGGTTCAATCGGGGCCATTTTGATTGAGAACGAACACCACAAAGAGATGTTTGTAGAATCGATTGTACTTGAAGGCCTCCCCATTGGTCCAGTGAGTGTCTCATGCAATTCATGGCTTCATTCCAAGTTTGATAACCCTATAAAACGAGTTTTCTTCCTCGATAAGGTTAGTGATTAATCAACTTTATATTTAATCATTCTATCATTTCTACAAAATTTTATGAGTTTGAATCATTGTGTTTGGATTTTATTTCGAACATATAAACAACATGGCCGATCGATAAAAAATAATACCAATTAAAAGATACTAAATTAAACGGATTTTAATAAAATAAATACTAATATCAAGGACACTTTATATTCATGTTTGTGAAAGTTATCTTAAAAAAGGAATAAACAACATCTGCGAGTTAAATTCTTTTTGATAAAAAGGAATAAAAATTACAAATATTAAAAACCTTTAAAAAAAAAAGATTAAATAGTACATATGCGAGTTAAATTCTTTTTGATAACTCATACATTATTTATGGTATTTTATCATAAATAAATGATCAAAATTTAAACCTAATCTTTTAAGATTAAAATTATTATATTCCTATTAATATATGAGCTCTTTTGTTAAAAAACCTAAAAAAAACATATTAGGAAAAAATACATATTGTATAATTAAAGCATCAAATATGAAATATAGATAATACATATAGACATATAATTTTTGATGTTAAATTGTAATTACTTTCTCTTTTATAATTAATTTAAAGATAAGATAATATATTATAATATGTATAAGAAATTACATCTGCTATATCGGAATGACAGTATCTTGGATTAAATAATAAAAATCTACATCAATATAACGGAAACAGACAACAAATTGATTCATCAATTTTTCTGGACTACAGAAATTATTTTTTTAAAACCACACCTATAGATATTAGGTTATAACGTTAATATACATGACTAATTTGACCATGCATTAGATTTTTATTTGGAAATAAGTTAATTTTTATATCAACAGTATTCTATAAATAAAAATAAAACCAAATAAATAATTCATATTAGTTATAATACTCTTAAAACAAATATTACCAAACAGATAACTTGTATAAAAATAAATTTAAAATCTTTATGTCAGTATGCTGCAACATATTAAAAACATTAAAATTAAAATTTCAAATACAAATAAAATAATTATTATATTTAAAATATAACGGCTTGCTTATACTTCGTTTTCTGGGGTGGGTTACGCAGGTTTCATGCCTACCGTCGCAGACTCCGAGCGGGTTGAAGCAGCTTCGAGAACAGGAACTAGCGATTCTTCGAGGCGATGGCGTCGCCGATAAACCTCGAGAAAAGAATGATAGAATTTACGATTACGATGTCTACAATGATCTTGGCAATCCCGATAAGGATCCGGAGTTGGCACGACCGGTGCTCGGCACCAAGGAATATCCTTACCCTCGTCGTTGCAAAACTGGCCGACCTCGCACTAAATCAGGTACTTCACCATTTCTCATAAGCCACATTCTAATCTCTGCAATTAACACGTAATCTGTTCCGATTTTAGTACATATAGAGCTAATATTTCAATTCTATGAAGAAACTACGTTTATACATCTAAAATTTTACCTGTCTAGTTCTGATGTGAATTTGTTATCTCAATAGAAGTTTATGTGGCGTTGCCTCTGAAAAGTTCCGATTTAATCTTTCATTTTGGCAGAGTAGAGTGAAATCCTGAGTTCTATCTAACTACGGTAGTAATTATCAATCGTAATCTTAGAATCGGTTCACATTATTAGGAAATGTAATATGCTAAGGTTTATGATGTGTCTGTTGTGATTCATGTATCTAAACCTAAATTGATATAAGAAACATCCAAACCGCTTATTAAAGAAGTAATCTTACTAATTGCCCCTTTTCTAATCATGGAGTCAGTGGATGTAAATTGAAAACATAAAGTTGTTGTCTGGTTTGATTACTGAGTAGAACTACAAAATGCAGATCCATTATCAGAGTCAAGAAGCAGTGATGTTTACGTCCCAAGGGATGAATCTTTTTCAGAAGTTAAGAATATGACTTTTTCATTCAAGACTGTGTACTCAGTGCTTCATGCAGTCATACCCTCAATAGAAACAACCATGATTGACAAAGATCTTGGGTTCCCATACTTCACAGCCATTGAATCTCTGTTCAATGAGGGAGTTAATCTGCCACCATTAGACAACAAAGGGTTTCTTGGAAATGTTCTACCTCGACTTCTGAAGGCTATGGAAGATGCCCAAAATAACATCTTGCTTTTTGAAACTCCTGCTATGATTGAAAGTAACTACAACTCTCCCTCCTCCCTCTCTCTTTATCTCTCTCTCATAGACACAAAGATTTTACGTTTGTTGATTTGCAGGAGATAAATTCGGTTGGCTTAGGGATGAAGAATTTTGTAGACAAACCATTGCTGGACTTAACCCTTTGAGTATTAGTTGTGTCACGGTATATTTTCACTTTCAGTGATTTACTAATTTAGAAAAGATACTTTAGAAGAGTAAATCACTAAATTGTATTGGTGAATGTAATCATGTATGCAGGAATGGCCACTGAAAAGTAAACTTGACCCTGAGGTTTATGGTCCACCTGAATCCGCCATAACCGAAGAGATCATCATGAGAGAGATCAGAGGCTTCTGTTCACTTAAGGAGGTAGTACAAGTGTTCAACTAAGACTAATTATATAAAAATCTTCTACTAATTTGTAAATTAAACATGGAATTTTGCTCAGGCAATAGAGAGCAAGAAGCTTTTTATTATGGATTATCATGATATCTTCCTTCCATATGTGAACAAAGTCAGAGATCAGAAAAAATTCAGAACAACTTTATACGGATCAAGAACACTGATGTTCCTTATGCCATCTGGAACATTAAGACCATTGGCTATTGAGCTCGTTAGGCCACCTGGCAATGGGAAACCTCAATGGAAGCGAGTATTTACTCCATGTTGGGATGCAACAGGTGCTTGGCTATGGAAGCTTGCTAAGATCCATGCTCTTGTTCATGATAGTGGTTACCATCAACTAGTAAGCCACTGGTAAGTTTGATTAATCCATTTTCTTATTAAAAGTTTTATTTTGTACCTGTGCTTTTCTGAAAATCCCAAGTTTGGTTAAACATTATTTCTTTTAGAACAATTTACAAATTTAGTCCCTGTACTTTAATTAAATTGCAAGTTTGGTCCGATTTTGCTGCTTTTCCGTCTTACAAAGAAATCTAAGTCTTAAAAGAAAGAGTAATTTAAAATTTTGGTATCTAAGAATAGCTATTTTTGTATTTTTGATCCCCAAAAGTTTTCTCTTGCTATTTTGGTCATTATTTGAGGTTTTTGTAACGTTTTTTTGTTCGTGTTTCAAGAAAAAGACTGTATTTTGAGGACCAAAATTGCAAAAATTAGTTATAGTCTAAGGGCCAAAAATAGTAATTTTACATGCAACAGTGGACAAAAACTGTTACAAGAACATTATTTGAATTTTTTGTAACGTTTCTTTGGTTCCTATTTCAAGAAAACGACCATTTTTATGACTAAAATTGCAAAAATTGCTAGAGTCAAGGGCCAAAAATAGTAATTTTACATGTAAGAGAGGACAAAAACTGTTACAAGAACCTCAATAAGGACCAAATTTTCAAGATTACTTTTTGCGACCAAAATTGCAAAACTCAGCTATACCCACAACTAAATGTAATTTACTTTAAAAGAATAAGTAATACACAAAACTTGCAATTTTGAGTAAAATCACACGGACCAAATTTGTAAGACTTGCATTTAGTTATCAGAGGGACCAAATCTGCAACAAAATGTGAACTTAAGGACGAACATGTGATTCCAAGTAAAGAACAAGGAGCAAATTAGTGATTTACTCTAAAATGTTTTATTATTCGTATTTGATAATAAAATTTTCAGGTTAAGAACACATTGTTGCACTGAGCCATATATAATAGCCACCAACCGCCAGCTCAGCAAAATGCACCCGATACACAATCTTTTACACCCTCATTTCCGATATACAATGGAAATCAACGGTTTAGCCCGTGAAGCCCTAATTAATTCAGGTGGAATCATCGAATCTTGTTTCTCACCCGGAAAATACAGCATCGAGTTGAGTTCAATCGCGTATGGTCAACAATGGCGGTTTGACCACGAAGCATTACCCGCTGACCTAATCGCAAGAGGCATGGCGGTGGAAGACCCCGATTCACCACACGGCCTAAAGCTAACAATAGAAGATTACCCTTACGCAAATGACGGTTTAGTCCTTTGGGATATAATCAAAGATTGGGTCACCAACTATGTCAACCATTATTACCCCGAAGACAACAACAACAACAACAAAAATCTTGTGGAATCGGATTCAGAGCTTCAAGCATGGTGGACAGAGATTAGAACACTCGGACACGCAGACAAGAAAGACGAACCATGGTGGCCGATTTTGAAAACACCAAAGGATTTAATCGGGATTTTGACAACAATAATTTGGGTAGCTTCCGGGCACCATGCAGCGGTCAACTTCGGGCAGTATGACTTTGCGGGGTATATTCCAAATCGGGCAACGATTGCCCGAGTTAAAATGCCATGTGAGGATCCGACTGATGATGAATGGGAGACGTTTAAACGAAGGCCAGAAGATGAGCTTTTGTCGGCGTTTCCTTCTCAGATTCAAGCTTCACAAGTGATGGCAGTTCTTGATGTTTTGTCGAATCATTCCCCGGATGAGGAGTATATTGGGGAGACAATGGAGGGGGCGTTTGAGGCAAATCCGCAAATAAAAGCTGCGTATGAGATGTTTTCAGGGAGGTTGAAGGAGTTGGAAGGGATTATTGATGGGAGGAATGCCGATGAGAGTAGGAAGAACAGGAATGGAGCTGGGGTTGTACCGTATAACTTGCTAAAGCCTTATTCGGAACCTGGTGTCACTAGTATGGGGGTTCCGAATAGTATTTCTATATAGATGGTTTGTTGGATTTGGGGTGATGAATAATGGAGCAAGAAATCTTTGATTGTTCTTGATCATTTTCCTAGGCGTGAATTTTTCTTGATTAAACAATAAAATGGAAAAAGTCATTTTGTTAAAAGTTAACATGATAACTTTTTCTATGATTGGAAAACATCGTGGTTATTTTGTGTACAACCTTGTTTTTATTATATGCCAAAATGTCAAATTACTATGCTTTCTTTTTTGTTGAGATTTTAATGAGTCAAATGTCATGACCAAGGTTGTCAAATTATAACTTGATGTTTTCTTTGTGAAATACAAATTATAACTTGATGTTATTAAGACATCAATGGTGGAACCAAAGATATCATAGGTTCTGATTGATAGATATATTTTTAGGTCTAAACAGATCTTTTTGGTTGAATCAGCCAGAAAGACTGTTTGATTTGTACAAGAAAAATAGAAGGGTGTGCATAATAATCGAAAAACCGAACCAAAACCAAATTAACCGATATAACCGAACCATAATAACCGAACTATTTTAAAAACCGTTGGTTCGGTTTCTAATTTTTGTTAACCGATAACTAATGGTTTGGTTATGGTTTTATAGGTTAACCGAACCATTATTAACCGAACTGCTAACTTTATATTTTAATATATAAAAATTATAGATTATATATAAAATAATATAGTCAAACTTATTTAAGATCTGTTGGGATTAAAACCATAATTGAGATTGGATGAACAAGATGCGGAAAATAAGAACAAACACAAATATGAAGATTATGTCGACTGATCACTCGATTTATTTAAATATGAGGAATAAATTACACTTTCAGCACAGACTAAAGAATCTAACACTGCATAAGAAACCTCACAACGTGGCGGCTACATTTTGTCTCACTCTTAACCCTAATAATGAATAATACATGACTATTTATAGGGAAAAGACAAGTCTTGGGCTTTTAACTTACAATTCAGCCCATTGTCATCATCCATGGAGTGCTTTGAAACCCTACAATCTCCCCCTCAAAGTATGGAATGGATGACTGTCACACCCCAAAACCAGAACGGCGGAAATGTTCTGGGGTGGATGACGTCATGTCAAGTATCACAACATATGCAGTATAGTAATCAAAGTACAACAACCATTACATTAATAGTAATAATTTTACATAGTTTACATTTCATAGCAACATCAAAGTAATACAAGGAATAATATAGATACAGCTCGGTTCTAGACTGACTTCGCAAAGCTTCCGGGATGTACCTGTCTATCGCTGACCTGAGAATACAAGTTATTTTGAAAGCGAGTATCAACATTTTATAATGTTGCTGAGTCCATAAGCATTTAGTGTCATTAGTATAAATATGCATTTTTATTCAAAATAAATTTATGAAAGATAGTAGTTTAAAATCTACGGTGTATTAGCGTCCTTTCCAGAAAATGCTATATTTTCTAAATAAAAGCAGTCTTTTACCAAGACCCGACCGATTTATGTTTTAAGGAGTAGTTTTCCCCAAATTACTATCATTACCAAATACAGAATTGACTTTAAAAGAGTAATGAGAAAATCATAAGTGAAAATACTAGGGGAAAATAATATATATACCTCAGCAGTAACACTGCTGACTAAAACAAAAGAAAACATAAACTCCAGGAGAGTATCGAATGAATGATACGCCTGGCTCAGTCTAACAAAAGGAAGTACAGACTCTAGACAGTATCGAATGAACGATATAGCTAGCAAAGTCTAAAACAAGAAAATACAGACTCCATACAGTATTGAGTAAACGATACAACTAACAGAGTCTAAAACAAAAAGGGTGAATGTGAACCTGTATGTAACCATGCTGATCGACGATAGAGCATCCGATGACCCTCCAGGTCACGCATAGAGGTAGTGGCATTATCTCGCCCATGGGCCTTACTGGCGCAGACTTTAGCTAGTAGTCTGGGTGTGGGAGTGTCAGTCCCGTATAAATTTATACACATGATGTTCGCTCTCCTTCCCGGAGACTCTGGTTACACGGCGTTGGCGCAATTAAGCGTCGTAGAGGGAAATAGTGTGTCACATTCTAAAGTAAAAGAGAGAGAGGGAGATAGAGAGAAATAGAGATAGAGATAGAGATAGAGGTAGAGATAGAGATAGAGTCTCCTAACTATTCCTATAATAGTTACTAGGGTTCCAGAAACATGAATAATAAAAGGATGTCTGTACTACTCAAGGCGATGAATTGGCTGAGAGAGAGAGAGAGAGAGAGGTTTTATGTCCATACATGTATACATGATATATAATTAATGTTTAAACGACCTTCGGAAGGATAACCGATACCCACCAGACCACATCCCAATGAGGAAAAGGAAATAGGGCGAACTAGCCTTCCTAAGTCCTTTAAACATTATTTATATAACTATACAAATATAGGCAAGCATTTAACGAAATAGAAGCATAGAAGAAAACTTTGGTAAAACCTTTGGAAAACCTTTAAAAATAAGAATTTATGACTTGATGTCATTTTGTAAAACAAGCTTTGAAAACCTTTGGAAACCCTTTGAAAAACCTTTCATAAACAACTTTGAAAAATGATTTGTATAAAACGGTTTAAGTGAAGAAAACCTTTGCTAAGAAATCCCGACTGGATGTCTCTTAAGTAAACAAACTTTGAAAAACTTTGGATAACCTTTAATGATCTAAAAAGGGATATTCATACTTTAACAAGATTTGAAAACATGATTTGGAAACCTTTAATCTAGATAAACAGTTTAACATGCAAAATCTATTTTGCTATACAGTTATTAATCACATGTGATTTATCTAATAAATGTACAGTTCAACTTGTATCCCCCCTATAAAAGCAGTTAAAATCATTTAAAAGGTTAATTCAGGGGTATGAGCTCACCTGTTGTGGGCGATTCGGATGAATGGACGGTATAGGATGCTAAGTGTCAAGTGAGGACTTGACCACACACGCGAATCCTATTTAACATGTAATGATACATTTAAGTATGCAATTAGTCATTTAACAATTAATTATGCAAGTTAGGATGCCCTAAAGCGTGAAACACTTTGCTACAAGTACTAGGAGTACCAAGGGTTGCATATAAAGAGAGCATAGTCTCATTTTGGAGTTTACTCCTCAAATGGTAGTACCTAGGGGTGTTTACAACTTCAATACCACTTCCCCCATGAGTTTACGGCCGTAAACTCATGGTTGTGGTGCCATTGGGTTTTTGAAGGTCTTATATCACTCAAGGAATTATGCTAGACTCGAATCAAGGGCTAAGGAAGTGATTGGGGCTCAAAATGAACACAATTAGGGAGTTTACGATCGTAAACACATGGGTTTATGGCCGTAAACCCATGTTTGTTCCTTTCTTTTGTGTTTTGGGTGGTTCTAATTCATGCATGCAAGTTTCTAGACACTTAAACAAGCATAGGAAGGTGTTAAGGGCACTTAAACACCCTTAGTAGGTGCTTACGTGTCACACCCCGAAAACCAAAGGCGGAAACGTTCCCGGGGTTGACTCCACGTTGAGTATCAAATCCAATGTACATAGTAATCACAGTAAACAACCATTACATTACATATATATGAAAGTTTACATTTGGTTCAAAAGTAAATTGTACAAAAGTTATACATATATCATATGAACAAAAGAGACGAGTCATCCATGCACTCCTTCTTCACCAAAAGATATTGCCGGGTACCTGTCTAACTTGGACCTGAGAATACAAGCAGTTTGAAAATCAGCATAAAGCTGGTGAGTTTATAAGCGGTTTTGTTTTGTGAAAATGTATCGGTTTCCTTTAGTTTTCTGAAAAGGTTTGATATCCAAGAAAATCCCATATTTTCTTATGTAAAGTAGTTTAGCTGTCTTTCATTACAGTTCAGTTTCAAGTTATAAGATAACCCCAGGAAAATCCCATATTTTCCTAATGCAAGATTGATTGAATAACACATAGTATAGTTTAATATACAAAACTATAATTTAGACGAACTGTAATTAGAAAGTATTTTGAAAGCCTTGGGACTAACATCCCGAACCAGTTATAAGATAATTCAATAAAGACCATGGGATCACTATCCCGAAAATAGATATAAGATAGCTTGATAAACCATGGGATCACTATCCCGAAACTAGATATATGATAGATTGATAAAATCATGGGATTATCATCCCGTATAAGATTTAGTTTCAAAACCATGGGATTACCATCCCGAACGAGATATAGACACAAGATCATGGGATTATCATCCCGAACGAGAGATAGACATAAAACCATGGGATTACCATCCCGAACGAGATATAGATACAAGACCATGGGATTACCATCCCGAACAGATTTAGATTCTAAACAAATCCTAGATGTGAATAAGTTTATATTAATACGTATTGTGAGTCGGGTAACCATGCTGATATGACAACGAGACCTCCTTGACGTTAGTCAGACGTCAAATGATATCCAGAATTTGTCACCCCAGGCGTGCCCGCCTAACTATAGCTAGCAGTTAAGGTGTGGGATTGTCAGTCCCGAATAGATCTATTCACAAATTCCTCGCTCTCCCTCCAGGAGACTCTGGTTACACTTCCGGAGAGGATTTACTTGATCATCCATAAAGGGTAGTGACTATCTCACAAGCTAGTATTAAACTATTCACAGGATTCTCATACGATAACAGACATACAAAGATTTTAAGACATGATACAGTGAAAATAGATATATACAATGAAACTATCTGGCAAAACATTCGAATGATACGGAGATAAACTGAATCAGACATAGTTTATCTAATAACTTAATACAGATATCAGTACATGATATAAAGAGAAACATAGACCCCAAATTATTCCCATAATAATTTGATTAGTTTGATTATTTTCTTAACTAAAATCCATTTAGTTGTAATCGATAAATCATTCCTTATGCTCAACATAATACATAAGGAGTAAAAGAGTTTATAAGTTTGCCAGATATTATTTGAAACACATAAATGTTATGATTTGAAAACAGTTATGATTTGCTTGTATTCCCCCCTGAAAACAATTAAAAACAGTGAAAAAGGCATAGGGGTATGAACTCACCGGACGAGAAATGTGTCGATTTGAATGCTAAGAGTTGATCCGGGGCTTGAAAATACACGAGGTTCCTAATTATAATGTAAAGATACACATTTGTATCTAATTAGGACTTAGATTGATTATTTGATAGGGACAATTGCTTCAAATCGCGAAAACACTCCGATACAAGTGTTTGGAGGGACCCGGGTGGCGTTTAAGGACGTGAAATGACACTAGGGACTTGGGACTTGAGTTTACTCCCCATGAGTAAACTAATATAAGAGTTTTGGTCTAAAAACACCCATTCCCCATGAGTTTACGGCCGTAAACTCATGGTGGGTGTGGTTTATGGTGCTAAATGACTTCTAACACTTAGGGGATAATTTCTAGACTTGGTTTAAGGACTTGAAATGATTTTAAATCACCAAAATGATTAATTTATGGGAGTTTACGGCCTAGCATAGGCTCCTGGCCGTAAACTCCTTAATCCTCATGAAAATGGCGTTAAATGTTGCTAAAACAAATCACATGTGATTTTAAAAATTCCCACAAGCCTAGAAATGAGTTTTATGGGACATTTGAGGGGTGTTATGGAGTTTACGGCCCATGAGACCCCCCTCATGGCCGTAAACTCTTCTATAGAGTGCTACAAGGTGTTTCAAGGTCTAAAACTTGCATGAAAGGGCTTCTAAAATTCATCTAAAGGCTTTAGGGGTGTTTAGTTTGCATTCTAACACCATAAATCTTGGAGTTTATGGCCCAAGAACAATCCTTGGCCGTAAACTCTTAGAAATCCCACAAATGATGTGTTTAAGGCCCTTAAAGTATTTTTGGTTGGTCCTTTGATTTATTCCAAGGCTTTTGGTGGTGTCGGATGGCTTTCTAACACCTTAGAATTGAATTTATGCCAAGTTTTGGGGAGTTTACGGCCCAAGCACTCACCTTGGCCGTAAACTCATATAAGTCCCTCAAAAATCATGTTTCAAGTGTCCAAATGCTAAAACCAAGGTCCTATATTTCATATCTAAGCCATAGAAGTGATTTGGAAGGGTTTAAGGGCATGAAAAACCCCATTTACATGAGTTTACGGCCCAAGCTTATGCCTTGGCCGTAAAATCCTTCAAATGACTCAAAATCAAAGTTTTAAATGTTCTAAGTCCATATCTTGAAGTCCCTTAGCCATATCTAAAGTCCAAATGAGTTTAGGAAGGAGTTTAAGGGCTTAAAACCCTTCAAAATGGTGTTTACGGCCTAGGCAGCCTCCTGGGCCGTAAACTCACATATGTAGTCCCATTTCATGATTAAATGTCAAATTTGGAAGCCTAACATGCTATAGATTAAGGCTAGGAAGGTACCTTAAGGATTTGAGGCCTTAAAATTGAGTTTTGGACACTTAATCTTTGGATTTAGGAGAGAGGTTAGAGAGAGAGTAGAGAGAGAAGGAAAAAGCTTCAAATGAGAGGTTAAACATGTTTATATAGTTCCTAAAACTTGGACATGGTGGAATTCTACCCGATACCGACCTTAAACGATGCTTTAGGTCGCACCCGATTGAGTTTCCATCACCCGACGAGGATATTTCTAAAACTCATGAAATAAATGTTTTGGGTTAAATTCATGAGTTCCTAAAGGATTTGGACCCTCATTAAATGATAATAAACATATAATTTTTGTTAACTAAACCCAAAAAAACGATATCGGGACATTTCGATCTCCGACGAGTTATACGGGTAGAATGGGTTTTCGGCGATGAACAACTTCGGGTTGTTACATTACGGTTTTGGGAGACCTTCCCGTCGTCGGTATCTCCTTCCCGTCGCTGTCATCTACTTATCATCGCCATCATCATCAATCTTTCAAGTAAGTTTTTTTTTGGTTTTATTTCACTTAGGTTTTCGTTTTGGTTTAGGATTCATTTATCGTCATCACTAATTGCCTTGTTTGTTTTGAGTGTTTCTGGATTTCGGCTTCATGCGAGATTAGTTTCTTTTATGTTCATTTAAAGCAATGCATAATACAAGTTAGGGGGACATGAAATTCAACAAAAAAATCTCTTTTTGTTCTCTTCTTACTATGAAGATTTCGAGTGCAAGCTTAGACTAGGTCTAAGTGTATCTGATTTTTGGTTCAATTTGATAATATAATCTAGCAAATGATTGATTTTCGGTTTGTGTAACTTACTTCTTGATTATTGGTTGTAGAGTAGAATGAGGCTTGGCTGGAAAATGGTTTATGTGATTATTGCTTCTTTATTATTGGCTTCTTGATTATTGATTATTGATTTTTTGTTTTTGTTTTGATTTATTTTCATAATGTGATTATGTTTGAGCAGGGGCTAATCAGTTAATTGGCACAATAGAACGAGGCTTGACTGTTTTGAAGGTTAGCATAATCTCCTTGTTATTATGGTTTTAAAGTCATGGATTAAAGTTAAGTTGTATGTTGCTTTTATAGATTAAATTGTTATTAAACAAAAGTACATTGCAATTATGGATTTAAAGTTAAGTGTATTGCTATAATTATAAACTAAAATACATTGTTATAATAAACTAAAGTACATTGTTATTATTGTTTAAGTATTGAATTGTGTACTATTTTTTAGGTTGATAGGTTGCGTGTGCAAGTTTCTATTATGGAACAACAACAAATGGAAATGGTTGAGGATGATGGATATGTCTGGAAATTAATCCCGTGGTCCCCCAATAATCCACCCGAGGACGATTGATAAGTATTTTGAAACAATTGAATTTGTAATTGATATTGTTTGTTTGTTTTGCTAGTGCTTAGTTTGTATGGTATTTGGAACAATTGATTTTGTAAACACTTGGTATTGTTTGTGTGTATTGTTAGTGCTTACTTTTGTATGACATTTTGGACAATTGAATGGAATGTATCGAACTTGGTATTAGGGACGTTTTTTGGTGTATTTTATATGGTATTTGGGACAAATGTGAAATGAATGTGGTATTTGACAAAAAATTGGAAATTTTTAAATTTTATTTTTTTTTAAATAAAATGAAGTTAGCTACGGAATAGCTACGGATTTCCGTAGCTATTTAGTTCTGTAGCTATTTGGATCCGTAGCTATTCCGTAGCTATTCACTTATGTAACTATTCAGTAGGAAATCTGTAGCTATTTATTTCCGTACCTATTCCATAGCTATAGTTGCTACAGAAAATTCTGTAGCTATTTCGTAGTGATTCTGTAGCTAATCTGTAGCTATAATTTAGCCATGTGCCATTATGCTACAGCCAATTTTCCGTAGCAATTCTGTAACTATCTGCTTATAGTTACGGATTGTGCTGTAGCTATTGCACCAATTTTCTAGTAGTGACTTTGTATGTTGGGTTTGTTGTTTTAAGAATAGCATTTAATATTTCATATTACCAATGCAAACATTTATTTAGATAGACAAAACTGTACAAATGATCCCTGTGGTTAGCCCAAAATTGTCACTTTGGTCCAAAAAAGTTTGGACTAGCACCAAAGGTCTAAACTTTTTATTTTATTACGAATTTGGTCCATTTTAAAATTGAAGGAGGTTAAAATGACCTTTTTGCCATTTTTATATGTTTTTTATTTTCTTTTTATTTCCTCCATTACTTTTTAATTAAAAAAGAAATATAATTAAGTCTCTCTTTGTCCTTCTTTTTCTCTCTAACCTTCCTTAACACTTTTCTTTTTCTTTTCCAATACTAAAAAACAAATCTTCATCTTCTTCCTGACGTAGGAAGCTACTACCTAAAACCCTAGCTCCGGTGAAATATGATGGTGTTCTCAGATTGTCTCCCTTCTCTCACTCTCTTTCAGATTTGCTAACCCTTCTCTCCCTCTCTCTCAGATCCGTAAACCTTGTAACCCACCTTTGTGATGCGTCAAAGATCCACAAACCCACCTGTAGGAGGCGATGATGAGGGAAGTGGTGGAGACAAGAAGGTGAGAAACGCCACAAGCATAGAGAAACTCGTTGAGGCCAGTGACGACACCGATGACGGCCACTACAAAATCAGTTGTAAAACAAGCAATTGATCAAATCGATGGGGAAGATCTGGTGATCAAATCGACCCTCCTTCCCTTCATTCTCACCTCATCGATATGCCCTAATCATCACCCTTCACTTCTCCTTCCTAATTGCGTCTATCTCCATCTTTCCCTCCTTTCATGCCCCTAAAGACTTCCCCATTAACGTCACCACTCCTTCTATCGTTTCAACCTCTTTCTAAATCAAAATTATTTGCCTTTTCCCTGATTGGAAAAAGCCAAAATCACAAGTAGGAAGATGTTGGGAATGATTTTGCAGGTATGATTCTGTGTGTATGCGTGTTGTGTGTGTGTGTTCATCCTCATATATTCAATCTGAAATTGATTTTGGGTTTGATTGTAGATGAGGTAGTGATGATGAGGATGGGTTTTAGACAAAACTTCGGTGGAAGCACAACTCAATCCTTTCCCTCTTTCCTATGTATATATGTGTGATATGTGTATGTTTAATTTTAATCTGAGAAATAATTATTTGTGTTTTCTTAGGAACAAGACAATTATGTGGAGAGAGAGAGGTATTTTTCTTTTAATCATAAGAATATTTAAATAAATAAATAACTAAAAAATTAAAAAAAAATCAAGGGTAAAATCGTCATTACAAAAAAGTTTAAATTAAATTTGACCAAACTTGCAATAAAATGAAAAGTTTGGACCTCTGGTGCTAGTCTAAACTTTTTTGGACCAAAGTGACAATTTTGAACGAACCATAAGGACCATTTGGGCAGTTTAGTCATTTCGATATTGTTGTATTGTAAATATCTATACTAACTCAATTTATAGCATATTACCTTTTCTCATAATTCTTAATTAGTGACTATTTTATTTGGTCTCTAATAATAAATATTTGGTGACCACTTTTTCGGTCACTATAGTCACTAATAAGACAATCAATGACATTTTTGTGGTCATTAAAACAAGTCACTAATTTGATAAAGTACTGATGACCATCATTGATTAGTGACAATGTTAGCGACCAAATGGGTTGTTGGGCTTATAATGACAAAATGTGATGACCAAAACTTTGGTAACTAAATCATTTAGGGACTACTCCTACATTTCGTCACTATCTAACATTTTTTTTGTAGTGGATTAATTTAAAAAAAAAAAATCATTGTAAACTTATATTAATTTTAAATGTTATGTAGGTAATAATAATTCACATGTATCTACAACGACAAAACAACGAAACCAAACCACTCGTCTAGTTACCCTTCAAGTAACATGCAATGCGCACGATTAATAAATAAAAAACGAAATCATAAAAAAAATAATAAAGACAAAAGATATTTTCGATACTTCGTAGTCCAGTTTAAGTACAAAAAACTACTAATATAACTTACTAAAAACGTGACTTTTCGGTTTTGAGGCAGACGTATAGTAGAAATGAATCCAAAACAGAGAACAAGGTAGACTAAAACAACATTCTACGATTAGTCAATGGATAGGTTTATAACTTCAGTAATTTTTTATTTTAGCCACCTCCTTTTTTTCTATATATAAGGAGGCATGCATGATACTTTTTGTGCATCAATACCAATTCACAAACATGTTGAAACCTCAACTCAACAACCTCTCCCACCACCACAGCCTTGCTCCGGCGTTACTCACACAAGGGAAGAAGAATCTTATCCCTGGAAATGGGGTTGTTGACAATATCGGAAGCCCTTCTTCCTTTCTCTCTCTTAACACCCTGGCATTTCCTACCAAACCTCATAGGTCTTTCTGTTCTCGTAGTCACACCCACAAGTCAATCAGCCAAATTAAAGCCGGCTTCAGTGATTCTAGTACAGCGAGTATCACTCAAACCATCAGTCTTAAAGCGGTGATTACAGTCCAAATGACGGTGGGTGGTGTCCTATCCAACCTTACTGTTGACAGAGCCTTTGACGACATCGGAGATTTGCTTGGAAAATCGCTACTTTTGGAGCTTGTTGCTGCCGAGGTTGACCCTAGTAAGTGTACATGCATGCTGATGTTCTGCAAATTATATTATTATACGACCAAAAATGTAAATGGGCTTAACAACTTGTAATTTAATAATGGGCGGATGCATATGCATGGTCTTGGTACTATTGGAGACAACTTGCAAAAACGAAAAAAAAAATGTCAAATCTGTCATAATCTAAATCAAGAAAAGAACATTAAAACATTTCTATTTCTAAAAAAATCAATAAATTAACTCCAAGTTTGAAATTATTCGTAGATGCAACGTGATGCAGGATAAGGTAACTCCGCCACATCAGCCACACAACCCATATCTATTCCTCGTATGCTTTTTGGCCAAAAACCAACCTGACACATCTCCAACACATGATAAATCGAAGAAACTTTTAACATATAGTTTTTTATATATAAAGTACAACATATATAAATTATAAATTGAATTATTTTTCACAAAATCTGAAAAGAATATAAAGAACTACCAGTAAATTGTAGTTTTGGTTTCTTTGGTTGTGGTTGATACGAACCTTCAGCTAATTTAGTCTTAATTAGTTTGGAAAATTTTACACTCTTGATTTTATGGTTGGAAAATTCTTCAGTTTAGTTGCGGTTAATGCATGCCAATTACGTTAAGTTTTATGCGGTTAATGCATGCCACAATCATCATCACCACTATATGCCACGATCACTTTCCCATTCCAATGGATACCATTATATACCACCATCACTACCATAATAAGATGTATTGGATTAGCGACATGTTTTCGTCGATGATATTTGGTGTTTGAAAGTCTATTTCGTTGTAATCTTTGCCTATTAATTTGACTTTTTAATATTTGATTTTTGAAGAGACCGGTTTACCAAAGGCTACGATAGTGGATTATGCTCATCGATCTGGTCAAAAAGCAGACGACTTAGAATATTTAGCAGAATTTGAAGTGCCTGAAGATTTTGGGTCTATTGGGGCTATAATGATTGAGAACGAACATCGCAAAGAGATGTTTGTGGAATCTGTTGTAATTAAAGGCCTCTCAACTGACCCCATCATCGTCTCGTGTAATTCTTGGGTTCATTCCAAGTTTGATAACCCTGAGAAACGGGTTTTTTTTCTCGACAAGGTTAGCAACTAATTGATCTTCTAATGAGTCACTATCCAATATGATATATAAAGTTTTACAAGTTTTAGTTATTGCAAAAAAAAACAACAATTTGATTCAATCATTTCACACGATTATTCAGAGTTTACATTTGATAGCACTACTACTAGAAAGAGGGACCTGGAATTTTCCTTCAAAGTCATCTTTGGTTAATGATGAGATGCACTTCGTCTTTAATCCATTGAAAATCTGTCGATAATTTTCCAAAAATAGACAAGGATTACACCTATGGTTTTTTTCACGGTAGCTAATCCGTGTTTTAATCCAGAGCTAATTTCTTTAAAGGAATTCCTCAATGTTTTGTCGTTAATCTGCATGTCTACATATTAGCGAGGAAATAACTCCACTAATTATTATCTACTCTAATAAACGAAGGTTTTTTTTGCTCTATGTCCTCTTTTTATTTATTTGGACACATGACATTTTGTAGAATTTTTAAATTTTCTATTTTTCACTTGTCATTTTATTGTATTTTTCATTTTATTAAATTAAAATTTCACATTTAATATGTAAGGTATTGATTAAAAATGATATATATATATATATATATATATATATATATATATATATATATATATATATATATATATATATATATATATATATATATATATTCAATACATTAAAACCTCATTAATTTTAATAATTCAAAAAATTTCTTATTTTTCTTACAAATTCAAAATTTTCAAATTTTTAAAATTTCACATTTTTTTTTAAATAAACTCATGTAATACATAGATCTTACACCTAGTGTATATCAAATATCGTTTACTTTTTTTTCCTACTAATCTTTTTATTTACTAGATTAACGCAAGTGTAAAAATCAAAAGAAAAATAAGAAAGAAAATTAATAGATTTCACATACGTCACAATTTTCTTTACCACGTCATAGAAAAAGGAAAAAATTTCCTTCCAGTAACGAAATATATATATATATATATATATATATATATATATATATATATATATATATATATATATATATATATATATATATATATATATATATATATATATATATATATATTTGGCTGTCTAATTAAAGGAACTCGCATCAAACGTTTTAAGTAAAAAAACCAAGTTTAATTTATTTACTTGATTAACTAGTAATGATAGAACTATAGTGCATAGTGTATACAGGATTTTTATCGGCAACTTTTTAGTTTTAATTAATAATCGATACTTATTTTACTTTGCGTTTTTGGTGCGCCTGCCGCAGGTGTCATGCCTACCTTCAGAGACGCCGAGCGGATTGAAGCAGCTGCGAGAACAGGAACTAGCGATTCTTCGAGGCGACGGCGCCGCTGATAAGCCTCGGGAAAAGAAAGATAGAATTTACGATTACGATGTCTACAATGATCTTGGCGATCCAGATAAGGATCCGGAATTGGCACGACCGGTCCTCGGCAGTAAGGATTATCCTTACCCTCGGCGTTGCAAAACGGGTCGCCCTCGCTCCAAATCAGGTATCCGATCGTTTCCCATAAACTAAACAAATTTCTGGGTTGTTGGTTCATTTGATTATTAAGTAGAATTGCAAATGCAGATCCATTATCAGAGTCAAGGAGTGGTGATGTTTATGTGCCAAGAGACGAAGCCTTTTCAGAAGTTAAGGATATGTCTTTTAATGCCAAGACTGTATACTCGTTGCTTCATGCAGTCATACCTTACATAGAGACATCTGTTATTGACAAAGACCTTGGGTTCCCATACTTCACAGCCATTGAATCTCTGTTCAATGAGGGAGTTAATTTGCCATCATTAGACAACAATGGGTTTCTTGGAAATGTTTTACCTCGACTTTTTAAGGCTTTTGAAGATGCCCAAAATAACGTCTTGCTTTTTGATACTCCAGAAATGATTGACAGTAAGTACTTTAATCAACTCTCTTTCTCTCTGTCTACACACTCATAGCGAAACACCTTCTTTCTTTCTGTCAATTAACGATTTTCTTTTCTTTTTTTTTTTTTTTTTTGATTTGCAGGAGATAAGTTTGGTTGGATGAGGGATGAAGAATTTTGTCGACAAACTCTTGCTGGTCTTAACCCTCTGAGTATTAGCTTAGTCACGGTATATTTCCTAGAAAGAAATATAGAACAACCTTACTTAATTGTTTTTACTTAATGAGTACTTTCAAACGTAAACATGGAAACAAAATACCCAATTCAATTATAAAAAAAATCCATGTTACATTGTTTAGACACGATTCTGCAACTAATTATTCATAAAGAAACTTTAGAAGAGTATATAATAAGCCTGAATATGTTCAGGAATGGCCACTGAAAAGTAAACTTGATCCAGAGGTGTATGGTCCACCCGAATCAGCAATAACCAAAGATATGATTTTGAAAGAGATCAAAGGCTTCTGCACGCTGGAGGAGGTATGATTATTAATTAATAACTATCTAAAACTTGTAGTTGCCCATTATTAACTTGGAAATTAAAGAAGCATGGAACCCTACTTCATATGCAGGCTATAGAGGACAAGAAGCTTTTCATTCTAGATTATCATGATATCTTCCTTCCATATGTGCACAAAGTTAGAGATCAAAAAAAATTCAGAACAACTTTATACGGATCAAGAACACTGATGTTCCTTATGCCATCTGGAACATTAAGACCATTGGCGATTGAGCTTGTTAGGCCACCTGGCAATGGGAAACCTCAATGGAAGCGAGTATTTACTCCATCTTGGGAAGCAACAGGTGCTTGGCTATGGAAGCTTGCTAAGATCCATGCTCTTGCTCATGATGGTGGTTACCATCAACTCGTAAGTCACTGGTAAGTAACTAACCATGCATCCTTTATTGAAGTGAACCATAATCTTAATAAAAGTTATTTTTATAATATGATACACTGATTTGAGGATTTCAAATTTTCAGGTTGAGAACACATTGTTGCACTGAGCCATATATAATAGCCACCAATCGCCAGCTCAGCAAAATGCACCCGATACATAATCTACTACACCCTCATTTCCGATACACAATGGAGATCAATGCTTTGGCTAGGGAATCCCTCATAAATGCTGGTGGAATTATCGAAACTTGTTTTTCCCCAGGAAAATACAGCATCGAGTTGAGTTCAATCGCGTATGGTCAACAATGGCGGTTTGACCACGAAGCATTACCCGCTGACCTAATCGCAAGAGGCATGGCGGTGGAGGACCCCGATTCACCACACGGCCTAAAGCTAACAATAGAAGATTACCCTTACGCAAATGACGGTTTAGTCCTTTGGGATATAATCAAAGATTGGGTCACCAACTATGTCAACCATTATTACCCCGAAGACAACAACAACAACAAAAATCTTGTGGAAACGGATTCAGAACTTCAAGCATGGTGGACGGAGATTAGAACAGAAGGACACGCAGACAAGAAAGACGAACCATGGTGGCCGATTTTGAAAACACCAAAGGATTTAATCGGGATTTTGACAACGATAATTTGGGTAGCTTCCGGGCACCATGCAGCGGTCAACTTCGGGCAGTATGACTTTGCGGGGTATATTCCAAATAGGCCGACAATTGCCCGAGTGAAGATTCCATGTGAAGATCCGACTGATGATGAATGGGAGGTTTTTAAGCGTAGGCCTGAAGATGAACTTTTGTCTGCATTTCCTTCTCAGGTTCAAGCTTCACAAGTTATGGCTGTTCTTGATGTTTTATCAAATCATTCTGTAGACGAGGAGTATATTGGGGAGACGTGTGAACCAGCTTTTGAGGCAAATCCAGAGATAAAAGCTGCTTATGAGATATTTTCAGGGAGGTTGAAGGAGTTGGAAGGGATTATTGATGAGAGGAATGCGGATGAGAGTAGGAAGAATAGAAATGGAGTTGGGGTTGTACCATATAACCTTCTAAAGCCTTTTTCGGAACCTGGTGTCACTAGTATGGGGGTTCCAAATAGCATTTCCATATAGATGGTGTTTGAAATTCTCTATATTGACTGGGTCATGTCATGTTGTAATTCCATACAAAACTCTTTTCCACTAGACCATGTAAGGGCAATAAAATTGTTGTTTACCCAAATAAAATTGATGTTTATTGTTTTGGTGTGTTACTGGTTCTGCAATGTGTCCTTGGTAGTGGTGTTATGTCTTCTTGTTCAAAATAAATTCAGGCTATTCCTAGTTGAACTTAATGAGGTAACACATAATAGATATTGTTAGTATTGTAACCAGCGGTGTGCCCGCGATAAACGGCGACGACAAATAGTTTCAGGACGTTGATTAATTTATTTCGATGAATAGTTTCCTTGCGGGTATCATATTAGACCATAAAAACATTTAAGTATAACCAAGTTACAATATTGATAATTCTTTCATTTTTACAATCTTCAAACGTTGTTAAATCCATTTATGCATCACTTTCTCGCAAATTACAGTTAATCACTCATTCATAATGTTAACTTCTAACAACTGTAACATCTTAACTTGTTTTGAAACTTAGACCGGTTTGGTGGGTTGCAGGGTTGTAATAATTCAATCCGATTTTTTATTTTCAATTTATTTTAAGTTGTTTTTGTAGTTTTGAAACAATTTTAATTTATAAAGTTAACGTAAATGTTTATCCATTTATTTGTTTATTATAATATTTTACTTTTATTTTATTTTTATCAATGTGTTTTTCAACTTTTTTTATGATTACCTCTTTGGAAAATCCTATCTTATGATGACAACCACTAAAAAGCATATCTCACCAATTATTTAAAGTTTTTAACCTACTAAATATACAAACATCATGATATAATGGTTATAAATTTGATATCAATTATTGATTTTAAAATGCTTCGTTTTCTTTAAAAAAATGTTTATAATAAAATGAAGATCAGTAATAACTAATTAGGTAATCAGGAAGTATTATTTAAAAAAAAAACATCAGAATATATACCAGAGTTACTTTGGGCTAAAATATTATTCTTAAAAATAGTTAATTTGTTTTTTTCTTATACAACTTTCTGCTATTTCTAAAATCTCTATTGAAAAAATGGTAATAATCAATTCTCTCCATCATACCAATATTTTAAATAATTTCCATGTTCTTACTTTACTTTGAAACACCACACACATATATCCATAATGAGAATGTTCTTACTTTAGCTTGAAAACTTTACATAAACGTCTATTAAAAATAAAATGAATTATTAAAAAAATATCAAAGAACTTTTGATAAAATATGAAGGATTATTGTTTTCCTTTCCCACCGTTCATATGAACATATAAATATATGAAACAAATGGTATTATAAGTATATAATTTTAAAGATAAAAAATATTTTAAAACTTATCAAGCATATTTCACTCATACATGGTTTATCCCTCTTAGACTTTTGTTCTATATCAAATATCAATAAATAAATTGGCTTTATAACTATAATTTACTATTATTAAAAATAGATGTGTAACATAAAAACCTTTAATAAAAGATCATCCTTGCAATAAATGTTTTGGACTTAGCATCGTAACCACAGTAAATAAAAAAATGCGGCTAAAATTTCTTTCTTTGACTATAGAATTCTTTATTCCTTATATAACCTCAAATATGTACTTATGGTTGACTATTATGCATAATTGCATGTTTTTAGCATATTGACTCGTTACTTTTTTCTTAAAAATGAGTGGCTAATGCATTTACTTGTCTTATTAGGTTACTGTTCTTTGAAGTCAACCAATGATCAACAACAAAATTATCCAAAGAGCACACACATCAGTTAGACCATTTGAAGTGGTAAAATACATTCATACTCAATCTATGCAAGAATAGCAACCACACATGTGGATATACGTCTTCGAATCCAAACCCTATTAACATGGCACACATGATAAATAGATACACCACAATGTATCAATAGCATAATCACCCTTATGTGGAATGCAAACCATTTGAAATGGAAATTAAGCAAAGTGAACTGCATCCAGATGTGTCAACTCATTTAATATCCTTCAAATTCAAAAGGTGTGTAATAAAAGACCTTAATACAAAGACAGGGGTGGCAGATATAGATATCTTCAAGCCCATACCTTGAGAATGTACACCAAAGGAAGTTTAAAACACATTTGATATGCAAATTTAAAGAATATAAAGGATAAATCAATGAATCACACATTGAAAATTACCGATACTAGTCTATTCTAGACATGAAATGGACCATTTACATGTAGCTGATGTAAATATCATATTAAAATATGGACATTGATGAACAAATACATAAAACGGATTAAGCTTTTACACGTATATAATGAATAAATACTACAAGGATGATGCCTACAACATCATCCCCTATTTTTCTAGGGTTGTAGTTGTTTCTGAAGGAGGAAAGGTAAAATAGTTAGCTTTTAAATCCAACACGGCTATGATAAAAAAAAAAAAGGTAAAATAATTACCTTTAAAAAATGGTGTACTAAAACAACCGGAAGAATAAAAAGAAATGAAGAACTTGCTCATAGAGAAACCCAAATTTAAAAGATTTGGAATTAAGAATTCTTATTTTTGAGGTCGTTTTCTACAAGGGAGGTATGACTCCTGGAAAAAGGGCTCGTTTTCTACAAGGGAGATATGACTCCTAGAAAAAGGGCTCCACATAAAAGAAAATTCAATAAAGGTCAAAATAAAGACCCTATAACAACAAAAACTGCAGCATTGGGAAAGATGGTGCCTAAATTTGGTCGATTTCACATTTTTTGAAGAAAAATTTGCTCTTTTTAGCCACCTTCCTTCCTAAGATCCCAACTATTCTTGATTTCTACACAAAAAAAAAATGAAGAAGTTGAGATAAGTGGTCAAAACAGGGAGAAGAAATGGTAGTGGAAGGTTTCTAGATCTACCTGAGCCAATATTCTAAATTGGATAGGACCATTAAAATCCTAGATGCTTGTTAAAAACCAAAACAAATAGAATCCAACAATACAAACAAATCGGTAAACCGGAAAGATATTTTACTTTTTTTTATGTTAAAAAAGATTCTTACCATATACTTTCTTAGACAGATGACAAAATTCCACACAAGAATCCAAAGCTATCTCCAACCTTGACGAAATGAAGACTGCAACTATTGAGAAATGTCAATATGATTATATACGATTATGATTGGATTGTAAAATAAGCCACAAATTTGAAATAGCCATGCAAGAATAGATTAAATATAACCTTCAACAAATAAGCTCATGATTAGTTACCGATAACAAAGTAGAGATGATCTGTAATAGAGAAACTAATGGTTTCTTACCAAGATGACCATATGCAACCATGATTGGTTTAGCACTCCTGATAGCGGTGTTAGATAATCGATTCCAAAAAAAAAAAAAAAAAAATCAACATATTGACATGCTTGTCGGATGAGGCTGCATCTAAAACCCTAAAATTGTGGTTCAAAGAAGAAAATTTATAGAGAGAAATAGAATGGAGGATTATCGTGGTGGCGTTTAATAATATGACCAGGAGGTGGAGAAGAAGAATCATATCGTCATCGCCATCAAGACGCAAAATTACCATTATCTCCATTGAGGCACATTATTTTAACAAGAAATCCAATTAGGTCTACGGTTAGGAAAAAAAAGCAACGTTCAAAGAAAGAATATTGTAGAAAATATACATGAGCCATGGAACCTTTTATTATGTGTCCATATTCCTTGGAAATTTGTAAATAGAGAATATGAGATTTTAGGATTCGAATTTGAAATTGAAATGACTAAATAGATTGAGTGTGGGTTTTAATGGGGAAAGGTCGGAGATAACAATGTGTGATTGGGGGAATAAAAAAGGAAAGTCATTTTATTGATGGAAGAGTATGGTTTGATTTAATTTATGAAACATTAATGTTTAATGTGATTATTTTCTAAAGCGGAAATATAATGTGTATTGAAGGGTAAGCATAAATTGATTGTACATGATGTAGTAGGTATGGTACCTCTTAAATTTCAAGAAATATCTAAAATGTTTTATATAATAGTAAATATATTGTAATATATATATATATATATATATATATATATATATATATATATATATATATATATATATATATATATATATATATCAAACATTATTATAAAAGTATACTTGAATATTTTTAGGTTGGGATACTATTTAAAATATAATTCAGGAATTAAGTAATGGTATTGGTGAATTAATGAAATATTATTCACTAAGAATGTGTTGTAAAAAATAAATGTGTAGGAATCTTAGATAATGAAAGTATATTGCTACTATTGAAAGTATAATTAATACCCAAATGTTAGTTTAGCAACCAATATTTCTGAAAGGGGTTTGGAACAAAATGGTTATGTTTAAACTCAAGACATGATATCCAAAATGAAATTAGAATGTCTAATTAGAAAGTACATTACCTAAATTGTTAAAAGTATCAAAAAAATAATTTAGTGGCGTCATTGGATGTCAAAGTGATTAGTACTTGCCTAGCTTGTATGATTTATGCAAATAACTTCGATGATTTTGTAAATATATGATGCTTGTATATCTAGGGTGTAACTTATTATTGAGATTATTTGAGTTTAAATATTCTGTAGAATGGCGACAAATTAAATTAATTTATCGATTTAATCAGAAAATAGAACGATATACAGTTATATTGCTAAATTGGACTTCAATTCCTATTTTTTTAGCGACAAACAAGTAACAAAATGTTATTGGTATCAATAAATAAGATGTCCTCTAAATGCATTTTCATCGCATTTTTTGTTAGGTCCCTATGTGCATTTCCCCTACTTTTCATTCCTTCATATAATGAATTTACCGTGAACGTATCCATTTGATCCGTGAACTGTCCATGAAACACATAGATAAAATGATTTATAGATGTCTAGAAAGATTTAATCACAATTTTTGATGTTTCGAGTTTCTAATTTTCCGATTTTGATTGTAGAGAAAAACACTACTAGAAAATGGGGTATTACCGACAAATTTTAGCGACGGAAAAATCCGTCAGAAACAGCAACGGAAAAAGATATTTTCTATACTTCATTTTCTAGGTTAAGTACTATAAACTACTAATATAACTTACTAAAAACGTGTGACTTTTCATTTTTCAAGATAGTTTTGTAATTTAATAATTTTCTATTATTAAGCACCTCTTTCTTTTTTTTCTTTTTTCTATATATAAGGAGGCATGCAAGATAGTTTTTGTATATCAATATCAATTCACAATCATGTTGAATGCTCCACTCATCAACCTCTCCCGCCACCACAGCCTTGATCTGAGGTTACTCACACAAGGGAAGAAGAATCTTATCCCCAGAAATGGGGTTGTTGACAACATTAGAAGCCCATCTTCCTTTCTCTTTCTTAACACCTTTGTAACACGTACCCTAAATCTGGTATGTCTTGAAACCCTCAAGAATTTCATTTTTGCATAATTGGCCCTTTAAGTACGATGGGCGTACTTAAGTGTATGCTTAGCGTACTATGCATGAATGGTTGCGGAGGAACTAGAGGTACGCTGGGCGTACCAAGCCGTACGATGGGCATACGCGCCAGGGGTCCAAAACCCTAATTTTCAGACATGAGACCTATTTAAGCGACCTTAAGTCCCTTGGACTTAACCTTAGAGAGCGTCCACTGCCTTAGAACGTCCTTACACTCCAAAGAAACTTATGAGACCATTTTGAGCTTTGAAAAGTGCATTTGTGACTCTTTTAGTGTTCATTCCAAGAAGAAGAGGTGGTTAAACAAACTTGGAATGAGTTGGTGCTTCAAGATCCTGCATCATGGTCATCTTGAAAAGCTTCTGGAGGTAAAAATCTTGGATCTTTCATCTTAAATCTCTAGATTAAGCTAGGGTTTTCTACCTTATCCCTGTTTGGTTGATTTTGGACCTTCATTGTGAGTTAAGCAACTCCAGAAGATGGGAAAGACAGATCTGAGGTCCCTTGGTCCTTTAGAACCATAAAAATTGAGTCTTGATGGGAGTTTTGGCCCCATACATGGGTTAAAGACCTTGGATAGGTCTTAATGGAGGTGTTGGGTGTATAGGAGACATGCAAAGGCATAAAGTTGCCAACTTTATGCCTTAGGATGTCTTATCGAACTTAGATCTGGCTTTTGGACGTAAAGGAAGCGAGTATTAAGCACTTAATGGAGAAAGTGCTCAAACTGGTTGTACATTGGGCGTAACTCTGTGTACGCCACGCGTAGTCCCAAGTCCCAGTACGTTGCACATACCAGGATGGTACGCCGAGCATACACAGTGCAGATGGGCCGAATTTGTTTTGGGCCTTTGAGCTATTTGGGGCTCATATGATTATTGGGCATGGTGTATTCTGTGAATTATGGGCTACTTTATATGTTATGGGCCATGGATATATTGGTTGGGCCTTATTAAGCCAAGAGGCCCATTAGTAATTTTGGACTTGGATTTTGGGCCCATTAGTAAGGGAAGGATAATTGGGCCTTATGGATGGGTTCGGAGTTGGGTTTCCTTTGACTAACCTAAGGTCCTAACATTGATTAATATTATTATTCGGCTCGGGAAGTTTCGGACTGTTTGGAGAGCAACTTTTGTATTCAGCAGACAGAGGTGAGTCTCCTCACCATACCAATGGGTCTAAGGCACCAAGGCCGGCCCATTATGTGATCATGATATATATATATATATATATATATATATATATATATATATATATATATATATATATATATATATATATGTTAGTTATTCTATGTTTGATATGCTATGTGATTGTGTGTTTTGTATGGAAGACCATGGGAGAGCCCATGACACTTGGATGTAAGACCATGAGGAGAGTCTATGGCTTTCCTATCAAAGACCATGGGAGAGCCCATGACACTTAGGTGTAAGACCATGTGGGGAGCCCATGGCATCCTGGAGTAAGACCTTGCGGACGAGCCCACGGCATCCTTATCTGTTGTATGCATGGCTTATGTGATATGTGTGTAGCTTTAATTAGCTAACAGGATATGTCCATGTGTAGTGTGTGGTATACTCTGGGGAAGTCACTAAGCATTTCGCTTACAGGTTGTTGATTTCTTTCAGGTACATCTGAGCCCAAGGGCAAGGGCAAGGCGTGATGGCGCGACGTGCACTCTATCTCTCTTCTATTGATACATTTTGTGGACACTCTAATGTTTTTGAATAACATTGTATTGAACGTGGTTTTGAAAACAATTATGTTTGGATTTCATGGTTATGCAAATGTGTTTGACTAATTAAAAATGAAAAATTTTCTTTGAAAAATTTGGGTCGTTACAAGTTGGTATCAGAGCTTTGGTTTGAGGGATTCGGGCACACTCTCGAGTGTGTCAGGACTCAAACTAAGGAAATGGTAAAATTGTTTTCAAAAAGTAACTTAAAAAGGGTATTCAAAAGAAAATGAAAAGATGAGAGTGCAACGCGCGTGATCAGCCAAGCCAAGTAAGTAGTTCCCCAATACGTTAGCCATATTATACTGATATTTGAGCTTTGTTGAATATATGGAACTTGCTATGTGTTTGCTTTAAAATTGTATACATTTAGGAGCTTATAGCCTCAGAATGATCGATTTGGCCTTATTTCCTGCTCCTTGTTTGGTTGTGGTCCTAGGGTAGAATCTTTTATTCGAAAGTCTATTTGATGCTTTTTCTGTGTACAATTTGCATGCATAAAGGCAACCTGTCACGATTGGTTTGAGTGATGTGAGTAGAATAAATCTTAGGACAACCTGAGATTTGATGTATGTGGTAGTTTGTGGAATATGGTTTAGTTTGGGACAAATTGGGGTTGTCAGGTAGGGCATTAGGGGAAAGGTACAGGTAGGTGTGGAAGGTAGTATTGGGCCCGTACAACTGAAAGCACAGGACTTGTACCCAAACCAATGTTAGATATGATGCTTTCAAGGAGGACCGGTGTGGGAAGATCCCTTATATGAAAATCATGATCATTATAATTTATGATATTTCAGTCCAGCATGGTGGTGACACGATTTGGAGCAGGAGGATCATGATTGGGGTCTGGGTCCGGGGAAGGATCGGGCGACACTGCTTATGTCATCGATGAGAGGCTGTGCAAGCTCATTGCAGCCAAGGTTACCAGGGGCATCCTTGATGCGAACCCGGTCATTTTCGGGACAGTCAAGGAGGGCATTGATAGAGATTATGGAGGAGAGACTTAGGGCATTTAGAGTTGAGGTTGCTGCAGATCAGGTTGGGACCCGAACTCCCTCATTCCGGGAGTTCAAGGCGTGCGGGGCACCGGAGTTTCTCGGGGTCAGGGACCCCATCATTAGCCGAAGATGGGTGGCGAATCGAAAACGCCCAGCGCATGAGTTCTTGCCCGGATGCGATTTTGCATCATGTATGTTGAGAGACAGAGCCCGAGATTGGTGGGGAGAGGTGACCAGCCAGGTGAGAGCGGCTGGTGTGGCTGAGATGACGTGGGCTGAGTTTGTTCGGCGATTTGATGCAGAGTTTGCACCACCTATTGAGGTGCAATGGCTGGTGAGGGAGTTTCACGACCTTCAGCAGACCGCCGACACTGTGGTGGAGATCGCCGCCAAGTTTCGGGAACGAGCTTTATTGATCCCACAATACGCTACAGATGAGGACATGAGGAGGACGAGATATCATTCCATGCTGAGGGATGATATCCGGAGCAGGCACAGGCAGTAGTGGGTCAGGCAAAGAAGCCTAAGACCTCAAATACTTCTAACAGGGCCAACATGTACGGGGTCGGTGTGCTAAGTGCGGTAAACCACATAGTGGGGCTTGCCGAGGGGCTGGCTCGGGATGCTATGCTTGTGGCCAATCAGGCCACGTGATCAGGGATTGCCCCAAGAAGGGCTTGATTTTCTTCCACTGCAACCAGACTGGCCATAAGCGGGCCGATTGTCCGAGGTTGCAAGGAGGGGGAGGAACGGTGGCGGCGCCTGCGCCCGCCATGTTGAGGATTACGAATGGCTGCCTTGTCAAGGAGGAAGTCTCGGCGGTGAAGAGCCACGCATTTCAGTTGACCACCGAGGAGGCTCGAGCAGCACCAGACGTTGTGGCTGGTACGTATCTATCATTTTTTGCTCATTATGATTTGTATGACTTATGTATATATTATGCTTGTATAGGTACCTTTTTGGTCGAAGGTATGACGGCGCATGTTTTGTTTGATTCAGGTGCTACCTGATTGTTCGTATCTCTTGCGCTAAGCAAGAAGTTTCGGGACGCGTCCGGAGCTCTGGATTCCCCACTCGAGGTGGAGATTGCATATGACCGTACCGTTTGTGTTGTGAGGGTGTATCGGGATTATGTCCTAAATATGCTTGGAGAGAGGTTTCGTGTCGACCTAGTCCCAATACCGTTGTGAGGGCTGAAGGTGATTGTCAGGATGGATTGGCTGGGGGCCAACGGGGCGATGATCGATTGTGAGCGCCAGTTGGTAAGGGTTCGAACCCCAAGTGTGGGAAAATTGGTTATTCATGGTGAGAGGGCCTTGCAGGGACTAACCCTCTGTTTGGCTGCGAGGGCGAGGAGGTTTTTACAGCAGGGTTGCACGGGATTTCTGGCCTATGTCTCGGATACGAGAATGGAGACCGTGACAGATGTGGGCAGTGTGCCAGTTGTACGGGATTTTCAGGATGTGTTCCCCGAAGAGTTACCTGGATTGCCTCCGGAGAGGCAAGTGGAGTTTCGCGTTGACCTGGTGTCGGGTGCCACTCCAATAGCAAAGGAACCATATCGGTTGGCACCACCGGAGATGCAGGAGTTATCTGCGCAGCTTCAGGAGCTACTAGACTAGGGATTCATTCGTTTCGAGCAATTCCTCGTGGGGTGCACCTATCCTTTTTGTGAAAAAGTAGGACGAATCGCATAGGGTGTGCATCGATTATAGGGAACTGAACAAACTAACGGTGAAGAACCGTTATCTGTTACCGAGGATCGATGATTTGTTCGATCAGCTTCAGGGTGCGTCTTGGTTTTCCAAGATTGATCTTCGGTTGGGATATCATCAGATGAGGATTCGGGATGAGGATATATCGAAGACGGATTTTAGGACCCGGTATGGGCACTATGCGTTCGTGGTGATGTCATTCGGGCTCACCAATGCCTCATCAGCTTTCATGGACCTCATGAACAGAGTGTGTAGCTCGATGCTGGATCGGTCGCTGATTGTTTTTATCGATGATATTCTGGTCTACTCTAAGACCAGGGAGCAGCACGAGCAGCATTTGAGGGAGGTATTAGAAACCCTGAGGGCGGAGAAACTTTATGCGAAGTTCTCCCAAGTGTGATTTCTGGCTGCGATAAGTATAGTTTTTGGGGTATATTATCAATCAGGAGGGTATTTCAGTTGATCCGGCCAAGGTTAAGGCTGTGATGCGGTGGGAAGTACCGAGGAATGCATCAGAGATTCGTAGCTTCTTGGGCTTAGCGGGCTACTATCGGAGATTTATCCAGGATTTCTCCAAGATTGTTGTGCCATTGACCCGCTTGACCAAGAAAAATGTGACTTTTTGGTGGGGTGCGGATCAGCAAATGGCTTTTGAGACCCTAAGACGGAGGTTATACGAGGCTCTGATTCTAGTACTACCTGAGGGTTTAGATGATTTGGTGGTGTACTGCGACACATCGATCTCAAGGTTAGGTGTGGTACTGATGCAGAGGGGGCATGTGATAGCTTACGCCTCAAGGCAGTTGAAGCCTCATGAGGCGAATTACTCCACTCATGACCTGGAATTGGGACAGTGGTGTTTGACCTCAAGATTTGGAGGCACTATTTATATGGAGTGCTGTTCACTATATATACCGATCACAAGAGTCTGAAGTATCTGATGGATCAGCAGAACCTTAACATATGACAGCGGAGGTGGTTGGATGTGCTGAAGGATTATGATTGCAAGATTCTATACCACCCAGGGAAGGCCAACGTGATGGCCGATGCATTAAGCCGCAAGACGGCGGGGTCTCCGATTAGGGACATTTGTATGAGGATGACCACGATTTCGCCTTTGTTGGATATGATCAGGGAGGCTCAGGTCGAGGGGGCGAAGAAGGAGAACTAGAAGATAGAGAAAATTCGGGGACAGTATCCTTTGTTTGTCAAGGATAGTCGTGGCCTTTTGACTCAGTGTGGCCGAATATGGGTACAAGTGACAGGGGGAGTAAGACAGAGGTTATTAAAGGAAGCGCACAAATCCAAGTTCTATATAGACCCAGGAGATACAAAAATGTATAGGGACTTGAGGCTGAGTTATTGGTGGCCCTGCATGAAGCGGGAAATCGCCTGGTTTGTGGAGCGGTGCTTGACCTGTAGGAAGGTCAAGGCCGAGCATCAGCGACCAAGGTTCAGCCACTACCCATTCCCATGTGGAAGTGGGAGGAAATCACCATGGACTTCATCATGAAGCTACCCAGGACAGCGAGGGGTGTAGACACCATATGGGTGATCGTGGATAGATTGACAAAGAGTGCCCACTTCAATCCGATTTTCGAATGTATATCCGCGGAAAAAGTTGGCAGATATATATGTACGAGATGTGGTGGCGAGACACGAGGTACCAGTGTCGGTGGTCTCCGATAGGGATGTCCGGTTCACTTCCATATTTTGGAAGAAATTCCATGAGGAGCTGGGCACTCAGTTACATTTCAGCATGGCGTACCACCCTCAGACCAACGGCCAGAGTGAGAGGACGATCCAGACGCTGGAGGACATGCTTAGGGCATGCGTGCTGGATTTTGGATGGAGTTGGGATACATATCTCCCACTAGCAGAGTTCTCATACAATAATAGTTATCATGATAGTATTGACCGAGCCTCATTCGAGATGTTATATGGCCGAAGGTGCAGGACCCCAGTGTATTGGGACGAGATTAGGCATCGGGTCATGGGGAGCACCGAGGTAGTGCTCATGACTACCGAATTGATTCAGCAGGTGCGCAATCGATTGCGAGTCGCGCAGAGCCGTTAGAAAAGTTATGTTGACCGACGGCGTTTGGATCTCGAGTTTCAGGTGGGGGATTTTGTATTGCTGGAAGTGTCTCCCTGGAAGGGGATTATCAGGTTTCGAAAGAGAGGCAAGTTGGGGCCCCGGTTCATAGGACCGTTCAGGATCACGGCCCGAGTGGGCAAGGTGACATATCGTTTAGAGATGCCAGAGGAGCTTAGCCAGATTCACAACACCTTCCACGTGTCTCGGCTTCCAATGTGTGTTGCTGACGATCCGCGGTTATCTCCCTGGATGACATTCAGGTAGATGGGAGCCTGAATTATGTTGAGAGGTTGGTCGCCATCTTAGATAGGAAGACAATGGGGCTTTGAAACAAGGAAGTGAAATTGGTAAAGGTGCAATGGCAGCACCGACAGGGCTCCGAATGGACTTGGGAGCCAGAGGAGGAGATGCGGGAACATTAACCCTATCTTTTTATGGCTATGGACTATGGGGACGAAGTCTAGTCCAAGTAGGGGAGAGTTCTAACACCCTAAATCTGGTATGTCTTGAAACCCTCAAGAATTTCATTTTAGCATAATTGGCCCTTTAAGTATGCTGGGCGTACTTAAGTGTACGCTTAGCGTACTATGCATGAATGGTTGCGGAGGAACTCGAGGTACGCTGGGCGTACCAAGCCGTACAATGGGCGTACGCATAAGGGGTCCAAAACCCTAATTTTCAGACATGAGACCTATTTAAGCGACGTTAAGTCCCTTGGACCTAACCCTAAAGAGCCTCCACTACCTTAGAACGTGCTTACATTTCAGAGAAACTTGTGAGACCATTTTGATCTTTGAAAAGTGCATTTGTGACTCTTTTAGTGTTCTTTCCAAGGAGAAGACAGGGCCGGTCCTGACGGTGGGCAACCCGGGTGACCGCCCAGGGCCCACGACTTTAAGGGGCCCAAAATTTCTCAAATATATAATATATATACATATATAAAAAATAAAATTTGTGTATATGGCTTCTAAGGGCCCAATTATAAAATTAACCAAACTTTAGCCTAATGAAATAACCTTTTTTTGTCTAGACTATGGAATGCTTTTTGAAGTAACGTTAAGCAAACACTACCGTTTGGGGCGTCTTACAGGAATCCTCATCAAGCGGGAACCAATTAATCTAATTGACACCTCGTGAATCCTAATCGTTGCCTCGTGAATCAACATCAGAAGAATGATTCATAATCAGTTATGTCGTGTGACTTCTTCCCTTCTCGTAGTCTCATACCAGCCTTCGGATTATAATCAATTATGTCAATTGAATGCAAAATTGCAAAGCACCAGATGAATGAGATAAAAACCATAAGGTTAGCTATAAAAAATTTTGTTTGTTTTTTTCCTCTGATTCTTTTGTTTCTCATTCTGATTTGATTTCTTATTCACGCTCCTATAGTTTTTATTTATTTATTCATTTATTTATTTTTTTGATTTTGTTTGTGTATCTGTGTCTTAGATTGCTAGATTGCTGGAGACTGGACTGTCAATTCTTTATAGATTCTACCTACTTTTCATATTTCTTACTTAACAAGATAATTTCTTTGTCGATATCTGATTCGGAACTCAAAATTATAAATCCAATCCTATTTTTTGATGTTTTATTGTTGTTTCTGATTTTATTTTGTATTCACATTCCTGATTCCTGGTCCTCGTATCTAATCAAATGTTGAAAGCTTATAGTTTTTTTTTTCTCAGATTTCTTGAGACTTAACTTTATATCTTCTACCTACTTTTTTAGATCTTTTTACTTAAGAATGTAATATATTTATTGATATATGATTCAAAATTCAAAACTTTAAATCCAGTTTTAAATTCAGATGTTTGATTGTTTGTATTTGATTTTATTCTGCAGTTGCACCTTGATTTAAATTAAATATGATATTAGGCTTCTATAACTTTAAGACAGAAATCATATATCAAAAATCAGATGTAATCTTTTCATATAAGTAGATAGTGTTTAGCTATTGACAATCTATAATGTTTTCCAAAAAACAATTATCTAGAAGCCAAAAAAAAGGAAGAAACGAAAAATTTCTGATGCCTTCAATCAAACTTATAAAGGATCTATACATAATTTTTTTTAAACCATCGAGTTCGTATAGTTTGAATGAAAATGATACTAGTTTGAATGCAGAAAAACTAATTCGAATTAAAATGATAGTAATTTCACTTTTAGGTAATGCTGGTCATATTTATGTTTCTAATATTAATAGTGATTTTTGTGGACTTTTTAACGTATTGTTTATTTTTGAATTAAATTAAATTTTATTTATTATTTTGGGGGCCCATTTTTTTCTTTTTGCCCTGGGCCCATAATACATTTGGACCGGCCCTGGAAGAAGAGGTGGTTAAACAAGCTTGGAACGAGTTGGTGCTACAAGATCCTGCATCATGGTCATCTTGCAAAGCTTCTGGAGGTAAAAATCTTTGATCTTTCATCTTAAATCTCTAGATTAAGCAAGGTTTTTCTAGATTATCCCTTTTTTGTTGATTTTAGACCTCCATTGTGAGTTAAGCAACTCCAGAAGATGGGAAAGACAGATCTGAGGTCCCTTGGTCCTTTAGAACCATAAAAATTAAGTCTTGATGGGAGTTTTAGCCCCATGCATGGGTTAAAGACCTTGGAAAGGTCTTAATGGAGGTGTTGGGTGTATATGAGACATGCAAAGGCGTCGAGGTACGTCGAGCGTACGTAGTGTAGATGGGCCGAATCTGTTTTGGGCCTTTGAGCTATTTGGGCCTCATATGATTATTGGGCATGGTGTATTCTGTGAATTATGGGCTACTTTATCTGTTATGGGCCATGGATATATTGATTGGGCCTTATTGGGCCGAGAGGCCCATTAGTAATTTTGGACTTGGATTTTGGGCCCATTAGTAAGGGAAGGATAATTGGGCCTTATGGATGGGTTTGGAGTTGGGTTTTCCTTTGACTAACCTAAGGTCCTAACATTGATTAATATTATTATTCAGTTTGGGAGGTTTCATACTGTTAGGAGAGCAGCTTTTGTATTCAACAGACAGAGGTGAGTCTCCTCACCATACCAATGAGTCTAAGGCACCAAGGCCGACCCATTATGTGATCATGATATATGTATTAGTTATTCTGTGTTTGATATGCTATGTGATTGTGTTTTTGTATGGAAGACCATGGGAGAGCCCATGGCACTTGGATGAAAGACCATGAGGAGAGCCCATAGCTTTCCTATCAAAGACCATGGGAGAGCCCATGGCACATAGGTGTAAGACCATGTGGGGAGCCCATGGCATCCTAGAGTAAGACCCCGACATCTTTATCTGTTGTATGCATGGCTTATGTGATATGTGTGTGGCTTTAATTAGCTAACAAGATATGTGCATGTGTAGTGTGTGGTATGCTCTGGGGAACTCACTATGCATTTCGCTTACAGGTTGTTGATTTGTTTCAGGTACATCTGAGCCCAAGGGCAAGGGCAAGGCGTGATGGCACGATGTGCACTCTATCTCTCTTCCATTGATACATTTTGGGGACACTCTGATGTTTTTGAATAATATTGTATGGAATGTGGTTTTGAAAACAATTGTGTTTGGATTTCATGGTTATGCAAATGTGTTTGACTAATTAAAAATGAAAAAATTTCTTTGAAAAATTTGGGTCATTACAACCCTAGCTTTTCCTATAAAACCTCATAGGTATTTTTGTTCTCTTAGTCACACTCACAACTTAATCAACCAAATTAAAGTCGGCTTCTATCGAACCTTTCTTTTGATAGAGCCTTTAACTAGCTTGGAGATATACTCGGAAAATCCCTACTTTTGGAGCTTGTTGCAGCCGAGGTTGACCCTAGTAAGTTTACATGCTAATTTTTTGTATATTATACTATTAAACGACCAAAAATATAAATGACCTTAACAACTTGTACATGAATGGGCTGATGGTCTTTCAACCATAGAAAAAACTTGCAAAAACGAAAAAAAGAATGTCAAAAGTGTCATAATAATATAAAGGGAAAATGACACAAATGCCCTATGAACTTTCTAGGGATTACTTGTTGAATCCTTAAAGTTTTTATCGAGCTTTATAGGTCCCTAAACTAGGATATGACCTGCTCTTTTAGTCTCTATCAACTTGTAATAGCTGGTTCAGTGATCTTTTTGACCAAAAAAACTCACATTGTGCCCCAATAAAGCAAAGAAAATAAGTTCGGAGATCAATTCATACAAAAATAACTCTCATTTTCTTCTAAAGCCGATTCACACTCAATTCGTACCCTCCCAAGAAATCGATCGCTGCTCTTTTTTTCGTTTTCACCCTTGATCGTCACACACACTCACCAAAGATCACAACCCTCTTCCCCTTCTAATCGGTTCTCAATCACAACCCCCTTCCACTATTTTCTTTGATTTGATTTTAGCTCTTCAATGAATTGACCCCCTCATTCCTTCGTTTCTCTTCAAAATCGCACACGCTACATCTCCTTCTCCCTCCTAGTTATAGGTTTGGTGGATGCGATATTAAGAAGGTTGTGTGGGTTTGATGAGGTTCACAAAGAAAACGAGAGTTAGACTCTTTTTTTCTTTGATTTGTAGGTGATTAGTTATGGTGGTTGACTGGTGGCTTTTGTAGGTTATTGTAATGCCTGGTTCCTAGTATTTATTTAACTTATATATTATTCTATTTTATAGAGCAACTCAACGAGTTGGGAGCCCCAAACTCGTCAAGTAGTGATCATAAGGGCCGCGTATTTTAAGTGACCTACTCGACGAGTTGGGAGGCCTCAACTCGACGAGTAGTGTAACGACTCAAATTTTTCAAACAAATTTTTCAATTTTAAAACATAATTGTTTCCATAAAAAAACAAGGCATAACTAGTTAATTATTCAGTCAATACAATTATTCAAATCCCAAGATCATAAGAACCATCTTCAGTGTGTATCGATCATGCCGGCGCCTTCCCACGGTCCTCGCTAGTACCTGAAATACATGCACAACAACTGTAAGCATAAATGCTTAGTGAGTTCCCCAATATACACTTACGCACATACGCCCTTCCAGGCCCTGACCTTCCGGTCCTCATAACATAATCGCCTTCCGGCCCGTAACATATTGCCTTCCGGCCCACATATCATACATAAGCACACATAACAATTAACTTACCACATATAGCATACATATCACATAACATGTCCGACCTTCCGGTCACACAGTCAAACCCTTCCGGGTACAGTATAGTGAGAAGACTCACCTCGTAAATGCTGAAAGCTAGCAACTCCTGAAATCACTCGTGCACAATCCGACGAGCTACAACCTTCCTATAATCATCACATATCTCATTAACACTTATAACTTCTAAGGGTGACTATCCCTAAGAAGTCAGACTTAGGTCAACTCTGGTCAACGGTCAACGGTCAGCTCGACCGGACTCGGCGAGTCCCATGGCGACTCGGCGAGTCTAGACGTCTTTCAACTTTCTGAGATTCCTTATCTACTCGTCGAGTACCCTCTTCGACCCGACGAGTTACCCTTGAAAGAATCGCGGGGCCACCCCGACTCCACTCGCCGAGTCTGAAGAACAACTCGGCGAGTCCCAGTAAATCTTCATGCTACTCGCCGAGTCTGAAGAACAACTCGGCGAGTCCATGCCATGCAGACGAGCAACTGCTTCCTGAATTACGTATGGTCCCAAGATATACAACTATGGGACTCTCTGGACTTCTAAACATCTCATTACAGAGGGTATAACATCTGGGTAATAACATAATAACCCATCTAATCACTAAATGGGTTTTTCATAAACCCTAGGTCCATAAACACATTAACTAACAGAATTGATCCGAGTATTACCTGAGAACGTTCCCTCTGTGTTTCCCCAAACCTCAGGACTCGATCCTCCTTGATATTCCTTTGGCCAATTCCTTCTTCTTCTTGCCTAGCAATCCTCCAAGTTCCAATAGCTTCTCTCCTGCCCTAGACGTCCACAACGATTAGGGTTCCTTCCAATCGATCAAAAGACGGAAAATGACGGCCTAAGAGGCGTTATATACGATTCAAACTAAACGGTTAGGGTTTCTGCTGAACAGCGTCGACTCGCCGAGTCCATACCTGGACTCGTCGAGTCCAGTCGCGGACCCGCGACCAAGTCTGCGATCCTACTCGGCGAGTCTTGGCCCCAACTCGCCGAGTCCCCTCTTAAATCATCCAAAAACATAATTTAAACAATACCTGAGATTTCGGGCTGTTACAACTCTCCCCCACTTGGATTAGACTTCGCCCTCGAAGTCTCACTCCGCAAATAGTTCCGGATGCTGCCCCCGCATCTCGTGTTCCGGTTCCCAAGTCATTTCCGATCCCTTACGGTGTTGCCATTGAACCAACACCAAGGGTACCTCCTTGTTCCTCAGAACCTTGATCTTCCGATCTCTGATCGCCACTGGTCTCTCCGCGTAATTCAGGCTCGCATCCACCTGGATATCCTCCAATGGAACCACTGCCGACTCATCGGCTATGCACTTCCTCAACTGCGACACATGAAAAGTGTCATGGATCTGACCCAACTCCGCTGGTAACTCCAACCGATAGGCTACCCGACCTATCCTTGCAATCACACGAAATGGCCCAATATACCGGGGCCCCAACTTGCCTCTCTTCCTGAACCGAATCACTCCTTTCCAAGGAGAGACCTTCAGGAGAACGAAGTCGCCGACCTGAAATTCAAGCTCGGATCGGCGCCTGTCTGCATAACTCTTCTGTCGGCTCTGGGCAGTCAATAATCTTTGTCTCACTTGTTGAATCTGCTCTGTCGTCTGGAGTATGATCTCCGTGCTGCCCATCACTCTCTGTCCCACCTCTCCCCAGCAAATGGGAGTCCTACACCTCCTACCATACAACAGCTCGAAAGGCGGCATACCAATGCTCGAATGATGGCTGTTGTTGTAGGAGAACTCCGCCAACGGTAAATACGCATCCCAACTACCCCCGAAGTCTAACACACACGCTCGGAGCATGTCCTCCAGCGTCTGAATCGTCCGCTCGCTCTGACCGTCTGTCTGGGGGTGGTATGCGGTACTAAACTGCAGTTTAGTACCCAGCTCCTCATGGAATTTCTTCCAGAACCTGGAAGTGAAGCACACATCGCGGTCTGACACAATCGAGATCGGCACCCCGTGCCTAGACACCACCTCTTTCACGTATATCTCCGCCAACTTTTCCGCTGAAGAACTCTCACTGATGGCAAGGAAGTGGGCACTCTTCGTCAACCTATCCACAATCACCCAAATTGCGTCAACTCCCCTAGCAGTCCTTGGCAATTTGGTGATAAAATCCATAGTGATCTGTTCCCACTTCCACTCGGGGATCTCCAATGGCTGCAACTTGCCATGCGGTCTCTGGTGTTCGGCCTTAACCCTACGGCAGGTCAAGCACCTCTCAACGAACCATGCCACGTCCCTCTTCATACAGGGCCACCAATATTCCTTCCTTAAATCCAAATACATCTTTGTAGCACCAGGATGGATCGAGAATTTAGATCTATGAGCCTCTTCCATCAACGTAATGCGCGTACCGCCCACGAACGGCACCCAAATCCGACCCTGAAACGTCATAAGGCCTCGACTATCCTTGACAAACTCTGAGATTAACCCCACAACCCACTCTTTCTTCCGCATTTCTGGTCGCACAGCCTCTGCCTGGGCTCCACGAATAGCGTCCAACACTGGAGTCATCACAGTCAGTCTCAAGCATACATCTCGCAATGGAGTGCTCTCCGCCCTGCGGCTCAATGCATCGGCTACCACATTAGCCTTGCCTGGATGGTACAGGATCTCACAATCATAATCCTTGACCACATCCAACCATCTCCTCTGACGCATATTTAGGTTGGGTTGATCCATCAAATACTTCAAACTCTTATGGTCCGTATATATCGTCCATCGAACCCCATACAAGTAGTGACGCCAAATTTTGAGAGCGAACACTACTGCCCCCAACTCCAAATCATGCGTGGGATATCTCGCCTCATGAGGCTTCAGCTGCCTCGACGCATAAGCTATCACATGACCCCTCTGCATCAACACTGCACCCAATCCCGAAATCGATGCGTCGCAATATACCACGAAATCTTCCATCCCTTCTGGGAGAGCTAATACCGGGGCTTCGCACAATCTCTGGCGGAGTGTCTCAAAGGAGGTCTGCTGCTCGGGCCCCCATGAGAATGCAACACCCTTCCGGGTCAATCTGGTGAGTGGCACTGCGATCTTGGAGAAATCCTTGATAAATCTCCGATAATACCCTGCCAACCCAAGGAAACTCCTGATCTCAGAGGGTGACTTCGGCACCTCCCAACTCATCACCGCCTCAACCTTGGCCGGATCGACTAATATCCCTTTCTGATTAACCACATGTCCTAGAAACTGGACCTCTCGCAACCAGAAGTCACATTTGGAGAACTTTGCATAAAGTTTCTCCAACCTCAATACCTCAAGGACCTCCCTCAAATGCTCCTCATGCTGCTCTCTAGACCTCGAATACACCAGAATGTCGTCGATAAATACAATCACTGACCGATCCAACATCGGCCTGCATACCCTGTTCATGAGATCCATGAACACAGCCGGGGCATTGGTGAGTCCAAAAGGCATCACCACAAACTCATAATGCCCATATCGCGTCCTAAACGCTGTCTTTTGGACGTCCTCTTCCCGTACCCTCACCTGATGGTATCCTGATCTCAGATCAATCTTGGAAAACCAAGATGCTCCCTGCAACTGATCGAATAAATCATCGATCCTCGGCAACGGGTAACGGTTCTTGACCGTTAGCTTGTTCAACTCCCGGTAATCAATGCACATCCGGTGTGAACCATCCTTCTTCTTGACGAACAGAATAGGTGCTCCCCATGGCGAGCTGCTCGGCCTAATGAATCCCTTTCCCAGCAACTCCTGGAGTTGCGAGGACAACTCTTGCATCTCTGGAGGTGCAAGACGATAGGGCACTTTAGCAATAGGCGCAGCCCCCGGAACCAGATCGATACCAAACTCTACTTGCCTCACAGGAGGTACTCCCGGCAGTTCCTCGGGAAAAACATCTGAAAACTCACGCACCACAGGGACCCCCTTAATTGACTTCGGTCTCTCGGAAACCTCCCGCGTATCCATCACATACGCCACAAAACCCTTACAGCCCTGCTGTAGACACTGCCTCGCCCTAGCGGCCGAACAAAAAGCTGATCCTGAACGAGTACCCTCACCGTACACCGAAAGAACTCCCCCACTATGGTCTCGTATGGTCACCAACTGACGCTCGCAGTCGATGACAGCGCCGAATCGGCTCAACCAATCCATGCCCACGATAACACAGACATCCCCCATCGCAATAGGAATCAGGTCAATCGGGAATTCAACCCCGAAAATCTCTAGTACACATCCCCGAAGAACCTCCGTAGCACGAATCACTTTCTCGTCAGCTATAGAAACTCTCAAAGGTCGACTCAACGACTCACGACTAACGCCAATCTGCTGACTAAAGGCTAAGGACACAAAGGACCTACTCGCACCCGAGTCAAATAACACTAAAGCAGGCACAGAGTTCACAAGGAAAGTACCTACGCGCATAATAACATAAGCATAACATATCGACATTAAAATAATTACGCGAATTACAACATACCTGCCACAACATCGGGCGCAGCGCGGACCTCCTCCGCAGTCAGCTGAAAGGCTCTCCCACGAGCCCTCGGGGCCTCGACCTTCACCGGTCGAGTCTCAGTAGTCCTGGCAACAGGTGCAGATCCCTGACGAAGCTGCGGACACTCGGCCTTTCGATGGCCGGTCTGGTTGCAATGGAAGCAAACCATAAACCCCTTGGGGCACTCCCTAGCAATGTGCCCCTCCTTGCCGCACTTGTAGCAGGCACCGGCTCGACACGCCCCATCGTGACCCTTGCCGCACTTTACGCAAGTGCGGTTCTTCGAACCTCCCATCCTCGAATCGGCGGACTTGATCCGCTTGGCTGCCGGCTGAGACTGAGCCGGCCGCCGGTCTGCCTGCTGAGACTCGGCCTCCTCCCTGGCCTGAGTCTCTAACTCGATCTCACGCTTCCTGGCATTCGCCTGAAGCTCAGTAAAAGTATGATAAGTGGAGTTTGACACAAACTCCCGGATCTCCCTCCTCAGAACACCCAAGTACCGGCTCATCCGAGCCTGCTCTGTGGCCACCAGCTCGGGGCAAAACATCGCCCTCTCATGGAACTTCCGCGTGATCGCCGCCACCGAATCAGTACCCTGCTTGAGGGTTAAGAACTCCTGAACCAATCGTTCCCGCTCTACCGGGGGAACGTACTCCTCCCTGAACATGGTAGTGAACCCCTCCCATGTCACTGCCGCAGTCTCTGCCAAAGTGAAGTTCGCCGTCACGAACTTCCACCAGTCCTTTGCTCCCAGACGGAGCTGGTTCAAAGCGAACCGTACCCTCAGGTGCTCCGGGCATGAACAAGTGTAGAAGCACCCCTCTATATCTGCGATCCACCTCATCGCAGCAATCGGATCCTGCGTCCCATCGAACTCTGGTGGCTTCGTGTTGCTGAACTCTCGGAACAGCAACGAATCACTCCCCTGTGGCCTAGCAGCGGCCACAGCTGCGGTAGCTGCAGCGGTTGCAGCCTCAGTCAACGCGGCGTACCGCTCGTCGAACGTCTCCATCAGGGTGGTCTTGATAGACCCAAACATCTCCGGGATCTCAGCCCGGATCGCCGCCGCCACCTCCTCGTGGATCATCTGACGAATATCCTCGTCACTCACACCGCTCGTACTTGCTCCGTGACGCGGTCTAACCATGATATCTCTGAAATACAACATAAAACTATCAGAGATTCTACTGAGTATAATCGTACTCGATACGCAACCCTACTCAGTCCCAGATATCCAGGGATTCTTACTTGGGCCTCCCACTGACCCGGTGTCCTCGGTAGTACGGGCCCAATACTACCGACCACACCGCATCAATGTTCATCCCAAGTCCTCCTCCCCAAACTCCGGATAGTGAGTACTCTACTCCTGATACGCTCTATCTACCCGCATACTAGCAAAGCATCTCATATAGGCAACTTCCCTAGACTAAGGCATCACAAATCAGGCCACTCTAGTCCTATCATGAATACCTAGTCTTCTAGCATGCATAACAATTCATATCATACAATATTGTAAGGTATTTTGGGGATCTTTACCGTTCGGGCGCTGACTGATCGTACACACTGCTTCTTTCTTGCTTACCACAAAACCATTTACAAGAGTTTATGCCTTTATTTAAAAAAAAACTTCCTCAAATCCTCGGTTTGAGTTCAGTTACCCCCCTAAGGTGCACCCGAATCCCTCAAACCAAGGCTCTGATACCAATTGTAACGACTCAAATTTTTCAAACAAATTTTTCAATTTTAAAACATAATTGTTTCCATAAAAAAACAAGGCATAACTAGTTAATTATTCAGTCAATACAATTATTCAAATCCCAAGATCATAAGAACCATCTTCAGTGTGTATCGATCATGCCGGCGCCTTCCCACGGTCCTCGCTAGTACCTGAAATACATGCACAACAACTGTAAGCATAAATGCTTAGTGAGTTCCCCAATATACACTTACGCACATACGCCCTTCCAGGCCCTGACCTTCCGGTCCTCATAACATAATCGCCTTCCGGCCCGTAACATATTGCCTTCCGGCCCACATATCATACATAAGCACACATAACAATTAACTTACCACATATAGCATACATATCACATAACATGTCCGACCTTCCGGTCACACAGTCAAACCCTTCCGGGTACAGTATAGTGAGAAGACTCACCTCGTAAATGCTGAAAGCTAGCAACTCCTGAAATCACTCGTGCACAATCCGACGAGCTACAACCTTCCTATAATCATCACATATCTCATTAACACTTATAACTTCTAAGGGTGACTATCCCTAAGAAGTCAGACTTAGGTCAACTCTGGTCAACGGTCAACGGTCAGCTCGACCGGACTCGGCGAGTCCCATGGCGACTCGGCGAGTCTAGACGTCTTTCAACTTTCTGAGATTCCTTATCTACTCGTCGAGTACCCTCCTCGACCCGACGAGTTACTCTTGAAAGAATCGCGGGGCCACCCCGACTCCACTCGCCGAGTCTGAAGAACAACTCGACGAGTCCCAGTAAATCTTCATGCTACTCGCCGAGTCTGAAGAACAACTCGGCGAGTCCATGCCATGCAGACGAGCAACTGCTTCCTGAATTACGTATGGTCCCAAGATATACAACTATGGGACTCTCTGGACTTCTAAACATCTCATTACAGAGGGTATAACATCTGGGTAATAACATAATAACCCATCTAATCACTAAATGGGTTTTTCATAAACCCTAGGTCCATAAACACATTAACTAACAGAATTGATCCGAGTATTACCTGAGAACGTTCCCTCTGTGTTTCCCCAAACCTCAGGACTCGATCCTCCTTGATATTCCTTTGGCCAATTCCTTCTTCTTCTTGCCTAGCAATCCTCCAAGTTCCAATAGCTTCTCTCCTGCCCTAGACGTCCACAACGATTAGGGTTCCTTCCAATCGATCAAAAGACGGAAAATGACGGCCTAAGAGGCGTTATATACGATTCAAACTAAACGGTTAGGGTTTCTGCTGAACAGCGTCGACTCGCCGAGTCCATACCTGGACTCGTCGAGTCCAGTCGCGGACCCGCGACCAAGTCTGCGATCCTACTCGGCGAGTCTTGGCCCCAACTCGCCGAGTCCCCTCTTAAATCATCCAAAAACATAATTTAAACAATACCTGAGATTTCGGGCTGTTACAAGTAGGCTGGCAAATATGACACCCTAATTTCCGGTGTTTGCACCCTATTTAAACACCTTAACCCCAAGGTGTTAGCCTCATTTCCAGCCTCTAAGTCCCTAACTGTAAATCTCGAAACCTTAAAGTTGTTGTGAGTGATTGTGAACCATTCTAAGTGTTTTTAGTATGTACTTGAAGCTAATGGAAGAAGGAAAAGCTTGATGACACAAAAAGGAGCCTATAGATCCAAAATCCTTGCCTCATCCACGAAATTTTGCTGGTATAAAGCTTGAACCTTGCCTTGTGGTCATTTAGATCTCCATATTTGGAGCTCCTATTGTTTTTGGTCAAAATGATATGATTCTTGGGATTTGGACGTCCCAAGTGGAGAACACTTTAGATCTAGGGTCTTGAGGAGTTTTCATGGCATAAAGGTGCCAACTTATGGCCATGGAAGTCCCATGCAACCTTTAGACCATCATTTTGGTCTTTTAAAGCTTCTAATGGCCATGCATGAGGATAAAGCTTAAGACTTTACTTGATCATTTAGTCCCTAGAGTCCAGATCTATAACCTCATGGTCTATCTTGTAGCTTTGGTTGTTTTTGGATCAAGACCTTGGCCTTTTGGGTTAGGGTTAGGGTTTATTTCTTCTATAATGGGTTTTAATGGGTAAAGTTGGAAACTTTACCCTCCTAGATGTATTTTCGGCCCAGATCTGGAATATGGGACTTAGATTTGAAGAATAGCGGCTTAATGCATTAAGAAGGGTTAACAGACTACAGAACTCGACGAGTTGAGCTGAAGTGTCCTGATTCTGTTAAAAAGGAAGAACTCGACGAGTTGAGTCAACTCGGAGCATTGACTTTAACTTTGACCATAGTTGACCCTAAAGGGTTATGAGTATGATATGGTATCTAAGGGGTTGTTTTGGTTTAGGGAGTGAGTAGTGCTGATTCTGGGGTAGAGACATTTCAGCTATCATCCGACATTGGAGGTGAGTTTTCCTCCTGTTTGAATGGGTCAAAGGCACCAATGTCGGCCCGTATTTATGATTGTATGTATTCTCGACTAAGGTCCGATGTCGGGCGGTGCCCGATGTATGTTTATATGTTTTCCAGATTACGACCTGATGTCGGGCAGTGCCCGAGGAATGTTTTTATGCTTGATGTCGTCGTGATTCTTGCATGTGTTTGTATTGTATGTTTCCGGATTACGGTCCGATATCGGGCTGTGCCCAAGGAATGTTTGTATGCTTTCCGGATTACGGTCCAATGTCGGGAGGGGCCCGAAGAATGTTTATATGTTTATGTTATGTTATTATTCTATGTGTATTTGTTGATATGTTTATATGGACATCGAGCTTTACTCGATGCCGGGCGGGGCCCGATACCGGACACTATCTAATTCCGAGCGGGGCCCGATGAAGGGGCGGGGCCCACGATATGTATATATAAGATTATTTGATTATGTGTATGGTATGCGGTAGTTTTGGGAGACTCACTAAACTTTGTACTTACAATTTTCAGTTTTGGTTTCAGGTACTTCAGGTAGCAAGGGGAAGAGCTCAAGATGACTGCATTGCACACACCATGATGTTTTAGCGTGGGATGTTTACTCTGATATATTTGACATATGTTTTGATATGGATATACTGTTTATAATGTTTTGAGATATTATGACTTATGTTTTGATGAGATGATTTTAATAGCTATGGTTTATTTATGATTTTAAAATGAAATTTTTGGGACCATAATTTATGAGTGTTACAGTTATGGATGCTACAATTGTGGCTATAATGGTTGAATAAAATGTTGATGAACATTTGGTTCAGGAGGGTACGAATTGCGTGTGAATCAACTTTAGAAGAAAATGAGAGCTTGTTCTTGTATGAATTGATCCTCAAACTTTTTTTTTTTTTTTTTTTTGACTTTATAGGGGTACAATGTATGTTTTTTTGGTCTAAAATGTCATTGAACCGGCTATTACAGATTGACAATGATTAAAAGAGCAGGTCATATCCGAGTTTAGGGACCCATAAAGCCCGACAATAACTTTAGGGACTCAACGAGTAACTCTAGAAAGTTCGTAAGACATTTGTGTTATTTTCCCTGATATAAATAAAGAAAAGGAAATTAAAACATTTCTCTCTTTCTAAAGAAATCTCTGTATTTTAATAAAAGAATAGTTTTAATCTCCTTTTAACATGTGTCATCCTATTAGGTCTCTTAATTAATGCATATTTTATTCTTATTTTGACATGTGTCACCTTATTAGGCCTCCTAATTAATGCATGTCATTTGTCAACCTATTAATTCTCCATTTCAAATTTCAAATTTAAAATTTACCACTCTAATTAAATTAAATTAATAACATTAGAATAAAATTAATAAAATTATAAGATGATATAATTTCACGTATTTATTTGAATTAACGATTATAATTTTATATAACTAAAAAAATATAATTAATAATATATTTAAAATAATTGATTAATAATTTTGAATTCTCATTATAAAAATTTAATTAATCTTATAACTGTTGTTTGTAGGATTATAAACTAATAAATAAATAAATCTCTAAGTTTGAATATATTCGGAGAGGCGTGGAGATGGATAAGGTCACATCGCGGCTACACACCCCATATACATTCCTCGTATGCTTTTTGGCCGAACTTGTCACATCTCCAACACGTGATGAATTGAATCGAAGAAATTTTTAACATATTGATTTTTTAATACATAAAGTACAATTTATATAATTTATAAGTTGATTTATTTTTAAGAGAAAATGACAAAAATAGCCATTTACACTAATTACATTATAAAAATAGCAAAAAAAAAATCGAAATTACAAAAATGGCCACCCATTTCGCAGATGAGAAGATCCCATCTGCGAAATGGGCTTCTCATCTGTGAAAGTACAAGTACCTACAGCACAGTTGTGCTTTAGGTACTTGTACTTTCGCATATGAGAATTTTTTTTTTTTTTTTTATATTTTTTCTGTATATATAGGGTTAATTTTGCAGATGGAATAGGTCCATCTGCGAAATCCTCTGAGTCTATCTGCGAAATGGTGTTTTTTCTTTTTTTTTTTTTTTTTTTTTTTTTTTTTTTTTTTTTTTTTTTTTTTAAGGTTGACTATGAAATAAATTGGTTTGACTACGAAATCATGTTGCTATATAAAAACTTTTGTAGAAAAAATATCATTTTGGTTGTTATTTGTTTAAGAACTCTTTCTACAATTTGCTCAAAAAATGATTGAATAGCAACATGATTTCGTAGTCAAACCAATTCATTTCATAGTCAAACTTAAAAAAAAAACAAAAAAATACACCATTTCGCAGATAGACTCAGAGGATTTCGCAGATGGACCTATTCCATCTGCGAAATTAACCCTATATATACAGAAAAAATATTAAAAAAAAAAAAATTCTCATCTGCGAAAGTACAAGTACCTAAAGCACAACTGTGCTTTAGGTACTTGTACTTTCGCAGATGAGAAGCCCATTTCGCAGATGGGACCTTCTCATCTGCGAAATGGGTGGCCATTTTTGTAATTTCGATTTTTTTTGGCTATTTTTGTAATGCAATTAGTGTAAATGGCTATTTTTGTCATTTTCTCTATTTTTAATGAAAACTCAAACCTTAAAATAATTATAAAGAATTAAGTGTAAATTAAAATTTTGGATTATCTAGTTGACACAAATACGCAAGTGTTGTCCTAATTTGAAAATTTTACACCCCTATACTTATGGCTGGAAAATCCTTCAATTTTAATCTTTATTTCAGTTACCGTCAAGGCCATTATATTAAGTCCCTATTAAATAACTAAAATGCAATTTTTTTTTTTTTTTACTATTTTTTTTTTTTTTTTTTTTTTTGAATTATTGTTATTATTAAATTAGTTAATGAGTCCCATCGTATACCACCCCGTTACCACTACTATACCACCACCTCTAGAAACGACAATCATCATCACCACCATATGCCACCATCACTTTCAATTACTATCACCATATACTACCATATACCATCATCACCACCACCAACACCACTACTTTCCATATCTGTATTCATACCAGGAGGCCGGAGGTGTTTTGGAGCATTGTCGGCACTCAGGGAGAATTAAACCAAATTCGATGGGGTCGGAAGATATTATAGGGAGCATTTCCGAATCTACAGAACTAGTCCCTTCAGTTTAATAAGAATGTAAGAAAAAAAAAAAAAAAAAAGACAAAAAATAAGCATCACTATCATTTTACAGGAAGATAACCGAAACATATAGATGGTAATTAGGACAGAGACAAAAACAAAAGGATTTGCTAACCACAAAATAAGTGGTGTCTAAATTTCAAAATTAAGACTAAACCTCCAAATTCATATCAACCACATATATAAAAACTATAATTTATTTAAAAATTAATTGCATCAAAGTTTTTCATCAATACTAAAAGTTTTAATATATATATATATATATATATATATATATATATATATATATATATATATATATATATATATATATATATATATATATATATATATATATGGAGTGGTTCAGATGAGAACTAGGGGTGTTCAAAACCGGATAACCGAAAATTCAGATAGTTAATTTTAATATCTGAATCCGTATCCGAATTTTCGGATATCAGAAAATTCGGATATGGATACGGATATCAATATCGGATATCCGAAACGCATCTTTTACAAATATTAAATTTGTGTCATTGATATTTTGTATGTAATTTGAAATGAAATTAACAACACAGCGGATTCAATTTGCAAATCGATTAACAAATAACGTAATAAGGAACGCATTTATGTATTTTTCTTCCTAATTTATCTTCACAATGGGTTTATAAGTCATTTTCTTAGTTTATTCACAATTGTAGCTATTCAATATCTTTGATAAGTCATTAACTTCGGAAATAAATTAACGACGCCACTGACTTTACAAATAAATTAACAACAATTTAAATTTGCAAACGAACTAACATTACGATAGCTACAATGACACTCACCTCATATTTAAAGTTTCCCTGTCATCCAATTTTAAATTATAAGTAAGATATTAAAAAATAATTAGAAAATTTTATCGTCCAACTCATATTTCATCTATCCATGTTTTACCCAACATATTATGTAGATATAAATACATATACAATTTAAATCATATAAAACTTGTATAAAATCGTTCAACCAGCATAGATAGCAAGTATACAGATAATATGCACACATAGCACGTAGTTTATATAAAATAATTCATATATATGTGTATGATGAAAGTAACTACGCACTCACTTGATAAGGTGGTGACACGGTACTTGGACAGCACTTCGTTTACTTAAAATAACTTCCTTGGACAAAACAACGGGTTTTTCTCAAAACCGGGCTCCGCTGGAGCAGCGTTCCCGAATCGAAAAGCTCTTCTTCTCGGAGCCTTTGGGGCGCTCCGGGGCTTCTGCCTTGTGTTAAGGAGGTTCTCTAGGCTTTTCGGGGGGTTTCGGGGCTAAAGAGAGGTCTTAGAGAGAGGGGGAAGTGATGGGAGGCGTGAGGAACGAAGAGGGCTTCACCTATTATTTATAAGAGGCTAGAGGAAGATTCATGTTGTGAATTTCTTGATGTTCACGTCGTGAGTGAGCTTGGGCTCCAAGTCTGAGTCGGGTGCTGACACGTGGCATCGCACACAGGGTGGAAATCAGCCGATTTTCAAAAATTCATAACTTTCTCATACGAGCTCTGTTTTTGACATTCTTTATATCCACGTGTAGGTAAAAATAAGATTTACAATTTTCATTTTGACACCGTCGGCAAATTCTCTACCGATCTTAAATTTAACAGTACGAGGAGATTACACTGTTAAATGTCCGCGTAAAATTCATAACTTCTACATACAGACTCCGTTTTCGTCTGTCTTTTTATCGTTAAGTTCCTATTAATGAGATCTTCAACTCTCTTTTAGGTCGCGTAGGCCAAAAACCGCTCGATCTAAAATTCGAGTTTCGGGCCGTGCATTGCTATGTCAAATCTTAGAAAATTCATAACATTCTCATACGAAGTCAGATTTGGGGGTTCTTTTTTTCTATGTTCTCAGTTTAACATATACTACAACTTTTGTTTAGATTTCTAAGGCTAAAAACTCCTCCATCGTGAATTCACTATTTACGTCTCCCGGTGTCGTGCCTGTTTTGCCGAAAAACTTCGACGGGTCATAACTTGTTCTTATAACTCGGATTTCGGCGTTCTTTATATGTATGGAACCCTTGTAACATATACTACTACTTGGAAAAGATTAATCCTTCTAAATAATCTTCCATCAAAACTCATTTTTGATGCTTATTATCTCTAAATTGACTAGCTCGGATTTGCGGGCGTTACAATTATCTCTCCCTTAGGATGATTACGTCCTGGAATCATCAAAGAAATAGGATAGTATAATGACTCCATACGTTATCTCTTCATCCTAGGTAATAATCGTAACTTCTTTGTTCCTTCGAATGAGTATCTAACTCTTGGACTCCTTGACTGCAGGTGGTGCTCGATTTTGCACTTGCTCCCTATCTCACGTTAGAATCCAAATTATGACCTTCAAGTCACAATATCGATCCTCACTAGATACGAACTTAAGATAAGTTCTTTTATTACTACAATGGAAGGATGTGTCATATTTGATTGACCTATCATCGTATGTTGCAACGCTTAGACTCAGGTCTCTTAGAGTCTTCCAGAACATATTATACCTTCTTTCATGTTCTAATCTCATCTTAAAAGGTAGCATTTCTAGCTACAAGCAACTATCACGATACCTCTACTGATCGCTTTGATTATCTTTTATTTCAATCTTCCGGCTTAAGTCATATGCTACATCGAACTTGGTTCTCTGAACCATTTAACATACTCGTCTTAGTCGGACTCAATTTGATATGACCACTAGGGTCAGAGTAACAATCATCTTCTTAGTCATTACCGAAACGATGGTAACGACATACTTGAATAAAACGGAATCAATTACTAGCTTCTTGGTAACCTTATGACTTTCCATGATCCAAGTGCGAGTCCTATGCTTCCAGTAGTATAGGCCTCTACAACCTTTCACACCTACTCATACTTGTCCCAAGTATTGTATCGTAGTTCTCCAAGTTATTATCACAAAAACAATTTTAACACATACAAATGTGTCCAAACAATCATATAATTTTTCCATAGACTCTACTAGGACTTCCTGCAAGCATATCTTCAATCATCAATTCTGCTTCAACTCGGTTGGTGATGGAAATGTCAGACGATGGGATAATTTCATGGATTATATGAAAAATCTTTCTTTCTGCTAACCGAAAGTGTACTTCTCACGTACTAGACGTATTATTTATTAGATGCATTCTAAAGGCAAGATATCACTCTTACGATATCTTCCGATAGGTGTCATTCACTATCATAAGACTTTTCATTTCCTTTATTTACTCAATTCTCTATGAGTCTTCTCCATGTCGTTATTTTTACGGAAGCATGCATTAAGTGCATTGAGACGAAAATATAGACAGAGAAGATTTAGACGTGTAATCCTCCTTATTATTCCGAAAGTTACATGTCAGCTCTAATACCGTAATCAAACGTTTAGAAATCTGAACACATAAAATTTCCAGATCCGGTCGGCAACAAAGCATAGATCCGATCAAACGATAACATCATAAAACATCACAATCATTTAGCACATAAAGCAATTTAGGCATCTTCCCTAAATGAGCTAGTGCTCGTGTCTATTTAGGTGTACTTTCCTAAAATTTATTGGACACACTCTTCACCATCATTGCTTAGCATTCTAAGTTTAAGTCTACAAATAAATATATATTCCTAGTTTGCTTAAACTAATGCTCTGATACCAACTGTGACATCCCCATTTTCACGGCCAAAAAAGACCAATTCTTTTATGCTTTTTAAAAATCAGAGTACTTCTTTTAATAAAAATGTTGTGGAATTTGTTCCCAGAAAAACATGATAAATATATTATCAAAGCATTTCCGAAGAAATGTATTTTTATTTATTTTAAAACATTTGGGATGTCATCGTTAATGCAGAAACATAAGCATAAACAGAACTTACATTCATTTACACTAGTGATCTACATCTCTTTTAAATCTCTGAGTGTAAAGTAGCTTCATTTCAACACTTGTGATACAAATAAGCTTGAGTGGGTCAGGTTGGGAAACCGGGTGAGTACATAGGGTTTTCAACCCCCAATAATATAATCATGATGTTTTTTTGTGATTAAGATATTGTGATTTCCTTTTAATTTTTTTTTTTGTTTCAAAAACATTTAGTAATAAATTCGATACATATCGATTGAAGGCAAACGGGCAACAAGCTGCGCCGCTAGCCCTTTTTGGATGGCAAAACCTATTCTTTTGAAAACAACATTTGTGGATCTAGGAGATATGACATTAGAATGCATGACCCGTTGGACTCTGTTAAGGAGCTCCACCGCCTCTGGTGCGAGAAAACCAAATGTATCGAATGCAAAAGGAACAAACACATGTTGATTTTCTCTACATGCATTGTCGTGCTTTACCACTTTGCACGCAGCGGCTTTCAAAGCGGCATGCCCAGCTGCGAAACCTCCGCTCCCCAAACCAACGAGAGGAGATACACCAGTAAGATCCACGCACGCATGCTTCCCTCCTATCCATCCAAAGACCAAAATGTCAGCCGGTCTAAGTGTGGACCTGCCATCTGCGGGTCCGTCAAAAAGTTCACTGGCGCTTCTTTCTTCACAGATATACCAACACGCTGACAAGCATCAAAGAGAACATCCCAAACCACATCATGTCTATACTTGAAACCAGGGAGCTCTCTACAATGAACCGCGTGTTCCCCAAAGGTATCCAAACATGCCTTGCGACAAACTGGGCATATCTCGTCAATTGGGAATATGGGAATCATGAGGCGGTAACGAAGGATAGTTCGGTACTCCACAGGAGACATATGTTTAATCATCAAACAATCAATCAACCCAATTACCCATCCCCATTATCTTATTTACTCTTAAGGATCTACCCTAAGAATTAGCTATTCCTCGTCCATTCATTCCTAAGGATTATCCTAAGGAATAGGCACGAAATCCATCATTGCAAATGACACATCTGTCAAGCACAACTGCTAATGTTATCACTTAGGCGCAGCTGCCAGAATTGTGACATACCTTATGAGGCGCATCTGTCGGTATTGTCCTTTAGGTGCATCTACCGAGGTTATGATGTTCTCTATTAGGCGCTTCTACAGGTAGAGTCATTTAGGCGCATCTACCAGGGTTATCTCACTTATTGGCAGTATCGTTTTTGAGATTCTGCTCGTAATACAGGTCAATGGGTTTTTAGAGTACACCAGTGAACACATCGTTCACAACACCTACTGGTTGCGAGTCTGCTAGTGTTCCACTGGATTGTCTAGAATAGTCTGTGGTTGTCATCCATACCCTGCTAGATGACGGGGCCAGCATTTGGAAATAGGATTCTCACATCGTCCACCTCTCACCCTTACCTCATGGTCTATATTACCTCTCAATTTATCGTCCAACTCATATTTCATCTACCCATGTTTTACCCAACATATTATGTAGATATAAATACATATATAGTTTAAATCATATAAAACTTGTATAATATCGTTCATCCAACATAGATAGCAAGTATATAGATAATATGCACACATAGCACGTAGTTTATATAAATACTTCATACCTATGTGTAAGATGAAAGTAACTACACACTCACTTGATAAGGTGGTGACACGGTATTCGGACAGCACTTCGTTTACTTAAAACAACTTCCTTGGACAAAACAACGAGTTTTTTTCTCAAAACTGGGCTCCGCTGGAGCAGCGTTCCCGAACCAAAAATCTCTTCTTCTCGGAGCCTTCTGGGCGCTCAGGGGCTTCTGCCTTGTGTTAAGGAGGTTCTCTAGGCTTTTCGGGGGGGGGGGGGGGGGGGGGTTCGGGGCTAGAGAGAGGGGGAAGTGATGGGAGGTGTGAGGAATGAAGAGGGCTTCACCTATTATTTATAAGAGGCTGGAGGAAGATTCACGTTGTGAATTTCTTGATGTTCACGTCGTGAGTGAGCTTGGGCTCCAAGTCTGAGCCGGGGTGCTGACATGTAGCATCGCACATAGGGTGGAAATCAGTCAATTTTCAAAAATTCATAACTTTCTCATACGAGCTCCGTTTTTGAAATTCTTTATATTCACACGTAGGTAAAAATAAGATCTATAATTTTCATTTTGACACCTTCAGCGAATTCTCTACTGATCTTAAATTTAACAGTACGAGGAGATTATACTGTTAAATGTCCGCGTAAAATTCATAACTTCTACATGTGGACTCCGTTTTCGTCTGTCTATTTACCGTTTAGTTCCTATGAATGAGATCTTCAACTCTCATTTAGGTCGCGTAGGCCAAAAACCGCTCGATCTAAAATTCGAGTTTCGGGTCGTGCATTGATACGCCAAATCTTAGAAAATTCATAATTTCCTCATACGACGTCAAATTTAGGGGTTCTTTTTTTTTGTATGTTATGGGTTTAACGAATACTAAAACTTTTGTTTAGATTTCTAAGGCTAAAAATTCCTCCATCGTAAATTCACTATTTACGTCTCCCGGTGCCGTGTCGGTTTTGCCAATAAACTTCGACAGGTCATAACTTCTTCGTTATAACTCGGATTTCGGCGTTGTTTATATGTATGGAACCCTTGTAGCATATACTAACACTTGGAAAATATTAATCCTTCTATATAATCTTCCATCAAAAACTCATTTTTGATGCTTATTGTCTCTAATTTGACTAGCTCGGATCTGCGGGCGTTACATAAATCATTCATATTTTAACACAAATTATAAAAAATTCACTGCAAAATCGAGTCAATTCACAAATTAAACAGAAAATCCGTAGTTTAATGCAGTATGTTCACATTTTTAAACATAAAAATCACAGTTTAATATAAATATTCACAGTTTAATATGGTCAATTTCACAATTTAAATAAATATTTGCAACTTAATGCAGTTAATTCAAAGTTTAAAATACAAAAAATCACAATTTAATACATAAAAATCACAGCTTATTACAATAAATTTACAATTTAATACAAAAATATAAATTCATAACCATAATATCAATTTGAAACTCTTAATACAGATAATTTACAGTTTAGTATACCAAATTCACAATTTAATATAATAAAAATTCACAATTTAAGACAAAAAAATTTATATTCATAGCCATATTTTCAAATTAAAACTTATATTTATACGTTAATATATGGAGGCATTTCTATGTATTAGATTGTGAATTTAATATATGAAGTCGTGAATAAAATTCACAATATAATACACAATTCACAGTTTAGTATACAAAATTCACAACTTAATATAATAAATTCACAATTTAAGACAAAAAAAATTATATTTACAACCATATTTTCAAATTAAAACTTATATTTATACGTTAATACATGTAGGCCTTTCTATGTATTAAATTGTGAATTTAATATATTAAGTCATAAATGAAATTCACAACGTAATATATAAAATTCATAGTTTTATACAATACACTCACAACTCATTTACAAGTATAATCTCATATTTCAGTGTATTAAAAAACTCATTCACAGTTTAATACATAAATAAATTATATTATATTTCAGAAGCAAACATAAAAAAATATACATGAATCATAAAAGATAATAACTTATTTGAAATCATCGAAGAAGATGCTTACTTTATCACCACCACCAATATCAACACCGTCAACTATCGTACACTCTTATCAACCATCACCACCACGAACCACCGGTGCCAACATCGCCAATATCATTCCCTTTAAAATCAGATCTCGATAAAAAAAATAAAAAAAATTAGAATTCACAATTTTAATACAACATTTCAAACACTAATTCACAACTTAATTCAACATTTTAGACACTAATTCAATAATTAATACATAAAAAAAATACACATTCACAGCTTAATAACTTAGACAAATTAATACATAGAAAATACATATTCACAACTTAATGACTTGACTTACCACATTTCGTTGAGGCATTTCATCAAACACTTTGTGTGCACCAGATACATCAGATCCATAATTACCATAAAACAAGATTTTCATCATCTCTAAAGTCAGGTGATGTTGTTTGATTCTCCGAAGAGGTTTGACGGCAAGAACAGATCTAGATCTTCAGCGGAAAAAGAAACAACCAAATTTCAGAGGTATGTGATGAAGAACACAAAACCAAATATGCAACCTGAAGAACGTGGCACCAAATCTCGTCGGAACTCTTTTAATATTGTGGAAGCTCATAGATCTGGACATCGATGGTGGCAGAAATCGTAAATTTGGACCGGAGCTTATAGATCTAGACAACGGTACGGAAGATCTGGTGGTAGATCTAGTGTTCAGGTGACAAAAGGTGTTAGATTTGAAGGTGGAGGCAAAACTGATCGCATATCAGAAATTGGAGGTTCTAGATCCGACCACATCTTGAAAGATCTAGTCTAGGAACACGACCAAAGGTGAGAAAAAATCACTAGAATCATTCAGATCTTGTTAGATCTGAGCAAAAAACACAAAAATGTCATCAGAATTATGCCATCGGAGATGACAGGCAGTGGTGTGGCGGTGTTCGGTAGATTTGAAGTAGAAACACCTTGGTGATGGAGTTTTTTTGTAGTGGTTCCAGATCTGAGAAAAAAAACATGATTGAATCGACGTTCTGACAAAGGTTAAGCGGTCAAAAAACGGTGGTGTCGGCGACGGTGGTGTCGGCGGTGCCGACAATGGTAGGTGGTGGTGGTAATAGGGAATACATGTTCTTCAAAAATGGTGGGAGTGTGAAAGGATTTATCATTTGAAAAGATAGATATGATTTTAAAATGAAGCTTTTGTGTGTTTTTGTATTGTTTATGTTAGATAGACAAAAATACCCTTAATGAAATAGTTCTTAACTTTTAGTGGTTCTCATTTAACCTTATATATATATATATATATATATATATATATATATATATATATATATATATATATATATATATATATATATATATAGGTAGGTAGGTTCAAATGTTTCTCACATCTATTGTGTGCTAGAATGCACCAATAAGAATTGAGTAAACATTAAATCTATATTAAATGATATCCATATTTATAATTCCTTTTTGTGGAAACTAATTTAATTCGTCATTAATGTCAATAATAATATTCTTTCAGAATGAATTCATATATAAAATAATAAGAGTGTATTCTAGGAGAACGAGTATATATTCTACTAGAATACACCCTCATTCTTCATATTCCAAACAACTTTATTGTATTTTAAGTGAGTGAGTCCTGAAATAATGTTATTGCTGACATAAAAACGTAGATATGAATTCATTCTGAAAGAATGTTATTGCTGACATTAATGACGAATTTAATTAATTTTCATAAAGAAAATATTATAATTATGGATATCATTTAATATACATACAATTATGGAAACCATTTAATATCTATCATTATTTAATTAAATAATAATATAATTTTACTAAATTCCTATTGGTGCATTCTAGCACACAATAAATGTAAAAAACACTTTAACCTAACCCTATATATATATATATATATATATATATATATATATATATATATATATATATATATATATACACACACACACACATACATATTAGTCGTCACTCGAGCAATGCGACGGGTGGCGAAATATCATTCATCAGTTAAATATATCATTAATGTAAGTAAATAATTGTATGACATTTTGAAAAATATTTTCATATATATTTTAGTATCTAAGGTTTAAGGTTTATGTTTTAGAATTTGGGATTTAGAGTTTAGGGTGTGACCAATATTATTCACATAGTTGTTAGTGGTGTCGCCGTAAATGGGGCGTCTTATACGTATGTTCAAAAGATTATTTTAGTTTTTAGGAATGGTAATTATGTCATTTCATACATAAATTCCAATAGTTAATCTAGACTATAATCTTGCTAAATCCAATTGGATTTGACAAAGTCGAACCAGATTAAAAATTGATCAAATGTTCACTCAAACATGTTTCAGATTGGTAATGGTATGTTGTTAATGGGTTGAGGTATTTGTTACTCAATTTTCATATTCGACCCTTCCAATTGGTTTTCTTATGTGTAGCCTTGCGTCGTCTCTCCTCAACTCAGTTTCCGACCCATACTCATCAACCTAAACTCTTTGGTTTTTTAATTAGGCTATAAGTCACATTTTTTCCTTAAACATAGTTAACTGAAAACCGAAATATTTGTTCACATATTATTTATTATAGATTACCTATTCCATTTAAATTATTACTTATTATAAACTGGTATTTATTATAAAATCCAAATATTTGCTATGTTATTATTTATTATAAATTACATATTCTATTTAACATGCATCATTTTTAATCATCATTTATCCTTTTAGATAGTAATTATCCTTTTTCTAACTTATTGCTTTCAAATTTTGTTTTATCATGAATAGTGGATATAGTTAGGATACAGTGAATGAAATGATCAATTATTAAGGGTCGTTGAATATTTTGATTCAAAATAAATATAGGCGCTAACCTACATAATGCCATATTAAATTTTCATTGTTAGAAAATAGTTTGGATTTTAAGAAAATTAAATAGATTTTGGTTAATCTTAAGTAGTCTCTTCACTTTCGGTGAAAAACAATAAAAGTACATAAGATAATTTAAGTGGCTTATTATAGCAACCTACTTTAATTTAAGTTGTTTACTTTAGCAATATACTTAAATTTGGTTTGTCATATTAATGTACTTTCATTGAAATGGACATTTTTTTGATTTAAAAGTGGTCCAATATGGACAATTTTGGCTCTCGTGGTCCAATAAATGGTAAGTTTTTTGTAGTTAGATTAGACAAAAAAATGTTCCAATAAAATCTTTAGTTTTTGTTGTCAAAATGGTTAGTTTTAGCTGTTAAAAGGATCATTTTTTGCTGTCAAAAATGTCATTTTTTGCTGTAAAAATGGTAATTTTTTGTTGTTGATTTAGTAAAAAAAATGTCCAGCAAGACGTTCATTTTTTGATGTGAAAATGGTGGAACTATGATGAATACATTAAATTGAGAATAGTAAGCTTGGCTTTTTTTATCTTGAAAGGGGTATACTAAAGGTTTCTAAATAGAAAGATCAATGATCAACTTCAAGCATAAGTAATGTTTTTAAGCATATTTAAAACAAACTTTTCCTATCAATCAACTGAATGGGCTTGTAAATATAATGGGCTTGTAACTCAAAAACATAACCAAATCAATAAAAAGAAGGTAAACACAAGTTTAAAAAACAAATACATCTCTAATGACTCTTCACTATTTAAATGTTTTAACCAAAATAATAAAAAGAAACCAACTTTATTTGGATCAAAGGCATAAATTCTAAAGAACATGGAGGTTAATCCACATGGGAGAGTGGATCGGAAAAGGTTAAAATTATTTCGGTAAATCTTTGCTTTACAGAATTCTTCATCTTTATCTCTTAGTTTGTATTTACCTACCACTCCTAACATAGAATTTTTATTTTTCGTTTGTATTTATGGTGGATGGCTCACACTCCCCTGAATTTTGATTTATAATTTACGACAAATATGCCCCTCACCTACCACAAGCACACACAGATACAGTTACATGCACATTGATACCAATTGAAATGAATGGTGATTTTTTAGTGGTTGTGGCTGTCACATCCTACGATGGGTCTTTGTTGTAGCAGTACCTACACCATTTTTTTTGTAATGTAACCTACTCTAACTGGCGTAATAGAAAAAATGACAAATACAAGAAAAAGATCAAACCTGATGCTGTATTTAGATTGTTATTTGGATTTTTTGCATTGTCTTTACACTACAAAATCATCAATGATTATGTGTCTTATTGTCAACAAGATTGGGGGGGGGGGGGGGGGGGGGGGGGGGGATATAGGCAAGATAGGATTTAGGTGTGCTTTGACTTTTCCTGACCCATTCCCAAAGTTTAAGCAATTGTAAAATTCATCCATAGAACCAAAAATCACACAAAAAATTGTGCTTCGACCCACTGCCTTAAATTTCTTTTTCCAAATATTCATCTAAATCACTAAAATGAATATGTTTGATAGTAAAAGAAAAAATCAAATGCTATGAAAAAAGAAGAGAACTAGACCAAGATCTAGTGTTGTCGTACTGGTATAGCTTAGTCATCACTGTGTCACTAACTAATGCATGAAACAAAATTTAACAAAAAATAAATAAAAAATAATAAGTTAGTGTTTAGACATTAATACCCTTCTGAGATCTTGAAACTAAGTCGATAATTAGCAAAATTAATGACCAGAAGCATACTTTAAATCCAATTCCTTTTCCGGGCTTTAGCTAAATTATACACAACATTCTTCAGGTCATTCAAACTATTCAAACTGCTAAAAAACACTCCAAGAGTAAATCTACAAGAGAAAAAAAATAGAACTTTGAAAGGATATTTAGCCCTAAATGATTTTAAAGTAAATAGATCTTTCAACAATTATAACTTAGTGAATGTTTGGGAAATAAAAATGAATAAATTGAATCCACATAAAGATAAGTTTAAAGTAAAAAAATTATTACCTTGTGTCGTGTTAAATAACTAAGAATAGTAAAGATGAAGGAAGCATCGTCATAGTCTTTGTACTAACCGACCCATTCCATGGCATTGTATCAACGATTGTATATATAAGAAATAACTTGAAACAAATCAGTTGAATTAGAGAGCGTAAATAAGTAAAAATAACTTGGAAACATTTGAAAAAGCTGAATTTCACATGCTATAATATTGGATAATGCATATGTGATTAGACTCGAAAACATAAACCCTAAAGGAACCCCCATATTTTTGAAAATAGGGTTAGAGAGGCTAGGGTTTCAAGAAACCCTAGCAAAGGCAAAAATCTCATGGACTAAGGTTTATTTTCGATAAACCCTAATTCTTTGATATATTCATTTTATGCACAATCAACAAAAAACTATGGTTCTGATACTACTGATGTGTTTTCTAGGTTATAAACAAAAATTACATGTGGCGGAAAAACACTTAAACCCTTAAGTAGACATGCAACCTAGAAAAGATCTATGTTTTCTCTATGGATAACAACTAACTATGAATATCAAGAAACCCTAAGAGATAAGCAATGAAATCAAAATTCATAAAAAATTAGGGTTACATACCTTTTGATTATTTATAACACTGTAAATTTTCAAACAATTTTTTTTCATTTTTAAATCACATATTTCTGATTAACACATTTCACAAAAACCCCAAAGTATGAATTTATCAAGACACACATCCATAATGGTTGAATAAAAATTCAGGATCCTCAAACATAACTCCATCTCGTGTGTATAATCAAGCCGGCACCTTCCCGCGATCCTGAGAAATACCTGAAACTCATATCACATAACACGGTAAGCACGAAGCTTAATGGGTTCTCTAAAATACCACACATATCTCATTATCCTCTCATGGCTATATGTTGAATATGATCCTCCAGTGAAATAGTCTCAGTGGAACCCTCCGGTCCCACCACTCGGGTGGACCCTCCGGTCCTAACTCAGTAAAGCTCAGAATAATACACAACATAAATCACAAAGATATAATGCAGGATATCACAATACTCAATATAACATACAATACCCTACGGTCACACAAAGTTACCACTCGAGATAAGTATAGTGAGAAGAATCACCTCGGATGATGAACAACTCCTATAGATGCTACTGTTGCACACCAACCTCTAACACTGAACCAAAACCCATAATTAACCCAATTAAGATCTAAGACTAAACCTCACTCATTAAGTCTAAAGATAGCCCACTACCCGACCCACAAACAAACAACATTTAGCACATAAAAGCATTTTAGGCATCTTTCATATGGTAGACACTCATCTCAAAATCATCACTTAGCATTCTAAGTTTAAGTCTAGAAATCCTACAAATTCCTAGTTCGCTTAAACTAATGCTTTGATACCAACTGTGACATCCCCAAATTCACGACCAGAAAAGACCGATTTAGTTTATGCTTTTTAAAATAAAATCAGAGTAATCCTTTGATTAAAAGTGTTGCGGAATTTGTTACCAGAAAACATGATAAATACTTTATCAAAACATCTATGAAGATATGTATTTTTTTTGTTTTAAAACATTAGGGATGTCTTGGTCAATACAGACACATAAGCATAAACCGAACTTACATTCATCTACACTAATGATATACGTCTCTTCAATCTCTCAGTGTAATGTGTCTTTGTATCGATACATATGATACAAAAATATTGAGTGGGTTAGGTTGGGAAAACCTGGTGAGTACATTTGGATTTCAATCCCACAATGTTATAAAATATATATAATTTAGAATTCACACGATATAAAATTTTTTTTTCTCTCTCTCTCTCTCTGTGTGTGTGTGTGTGTATATATATATATATATATATATATATATATATATATATATATATATATATATATATAACTCCTACCCCACCCTGTCAATCCTCTCAACGAGACTATCCATACTCTTGGACCTTAAATTTTAACTCTTACTCCCGGATCTAATTCATATTCTCGAGTCCATGATTGTACCCATTCCATACTCCCGGATAAAGGAAAATTGGTCTATGTCTAAATCCATACTCCCGGACTAATGACATATTCTATATCTTGTCCATACTCCCTGACTAAGGATAACTGAGTATGTCTTAATCCATACTTCCGGATTAATGACAACTAACTAAGTCTTAATCCACACTCCCGAATTAATGACAATTAACTAAGTCCCATCCATACTCTCGGACTAGGGACGAATAACTATGTCTAATCCATGCTTCCAGATCAATGACATATTTTAAAGTTCTATTCCCCATATATATCTCATTTGTACTCATAAAGAGATACTACCCCATAACCATTATAACAAACCTTAGGTTTACTCTTTAACCTAAGTTATCACTTATCATAAACAATCAGGTATGTTCTTTAACACTTAATTCAGACATCACCAAATAATTCACACAAAACAAATACTTAATACATTCAAACAATACTCGTATTAAAATCATGTTCGTGAAAGGGACTATGCACTCATAGGATAAGACAATTATCAGACAACACTACGGCTCTTAAAGTAGAACTCTTCGATGAAACCGGGATATCTTCACACACCGGGCTTCTCGTGGGCAGAGCTTCGGCGTGAAAACTCTTTTCTTCTCGGGACCTTCGGGGCTTCGGGACTTGCTTCGGGTGTTGGGGTGATACCAGGGCATCAGAGGTCCTACAAGACAGCTAGAGAGGGTATCGAGAGTGAGAGAGTGAAGGAATTAGCAACCAAAATCGTCTGCCGTTCGATTTCCATTTATAGGGCCATTTTTCTGGATTCACGTCGTTAATCTCAAATATTCACGTCTGAGTTCAGTCATCATCAGGTGCGTCATCGCTAGGGGTGGCAAATCGGGCCATCGTGTCGCGTTTTTGTCTGACACAACACGACACGACAATGTTTTATGTAACACAAAAACGACACGACACGATGTCGTGTTTTTTTTAACTAACACGAAAACGAATCGATTAAAAAACGACAAAAACGACACGACAAAGATAACATAATAAAAAAATTAGTTTATTTAATTAGTATTTAATCATATATAACACGAAAAACACGACAAATAAATGGTAAATCGTATCAATTTTGTGTCGAATTTTAAACACGAATACGACACGACACGATATCGTGTTTATTACACTTAACACGAACACGAATTCGAATTTCATTTTCGTCCCAATTTCCTTTCATATCTTGTATTTTTGTCGTGTCGTGTCAACAATTGTCACCCATAGTCATCACAACTTGGGTCTAACAGGCTCCAGGAGACGATATTACCGAGTTCACGTCGTTAACTCTGACACAGTGTCGGGGTTCGTGCCCCGAACTTCCGAAATTCATATCTTTCGCATACGAGTTCTGTTTCCGGCGTTCTTTATATCCACACGTAGGTGAGATTATGCTCTACAATTCTCGTTTAGACTCCGTCGGCTAATTTTGACTTTATATTTTATTAGATTGTTTTTAGTAGGCCGGCACGGGAAAACTCCGTTAGAAATTCACAACTTCTTCATTTGACGTCCGTTTTTGTCTGTCTATTTACCGTTGCATTACTATCCACGAGTTATTCAATTCTCGTTTAGATTATTTTGGCTAGAAACCACTTGATCTCATATTCGAACTTTGTCCTGCATAATGCTAAGTTGGAATTTCGAAAAATCATAACTTCCTCATACGAAGTCAGATTTAGACGTTCTTTTTATGCACGCTCTCGGTTTAACGTATTCTACGAATTTTGTTTAGATCACCAAGACTAAATATCACTCTATCGTGAATTCACTATTTACGTCCTACAACGCGTGCCGAATCTGTCGCGAAACTTCGACAGGTCAGAATTTCTTCGTTATAACTCGGATTTCAGCGTTCTTTATATGTACGGAAACCTTGTGACATATATTACATCTTGGTTAAGATTATTTATTCTAAACACTCTTCTATCAAAAAGTCATTTTTGACGCTTATCGTCTCTAAATTGACTTAACCCGGATCTACGGGCAGTACAATTATCTCCTCCTTAGGATGATTACGTCCCGGAACCATCAACGAAAATAGGGCTTGTATAATGATTCCATATGTTATCTTTTCGTCCTAGGTACTAACTGTAACTTCTATGTTTCCTCGAATTAGTATCTAACTCTAGGACTTCTTGATTGTAGGCGGTGCTCAAATCTTGCGCCTGCTTTCTATCTTATGTTAAAATCCAAATTATGACCTTCAAGTCACAATCTCGATCCTTACTAGAGACTCATTCTTCTTCTTTAAGAAACTTAAGGCATGTTCTTTTATTACTACCATGGATCGATGTGTCATATTTTAATGACCTATCATCGGGTGATGCAACGTTTAGACTCAAGTCTCTTAGAGTCAAATTCCATAACAAACTATACCTTCCTTTATGTTCTGATGTGATATAATTACATTTTAACATGTAGCATCTGTAACGTCCCAAAATTTCAAACTAAAAATTTCTTTTATAAAACATTACTTAAAACATAATTATCAATCCATAACATAATCACAGTATTAATTTCCAAAACATATGTTCATTATCAGAGTAAACATCCCAGGCGGTTTAATCTAAGGTGTGTGCCATGCGATCACCCCGAGCTCTTCCCTCCGCTACCGGAAGTACCTGAAAACAAAACTGAAAATCGTAAGCACGAAGCTTAGGGAGTTCCCCAACCTACCACATACCATGCATAACCACATACTGCACATACTGGGCCACGCCTCCTGCCTCGGGCCTCGCCCGCTATAACGGCCCCGCCGCTCCACGCCTCGCCTGGCTTCGAGCCCCGCTCGGATACAAATCTGTTTCACTTAGGCTTCGCCTGTCATTGAACCTCGCCCGCCAACAAATACTAACACACAAAAATATTGCAACAGATACACACTAACATACACTACCGAATCCTGTTCTAAAGGCCTCGCCTATCTTGGGCCTCGCCCATGTCCTGCAACTGGTTAGTCATGGAACCCCGTCCACACTCCTACTGGTAGTGAGATATGGGCCCAGCCCACACTCACTCTTTCCCTAACTTGGGCCTCGCCCCTGTTCTGCTGCTAATGAGATGTGGAACACCATCCACACTCTACTATTGGTGAGGTGCGGGACCTCGCCCACACTCACCTCCTTACCCGGCACATACATGTATCACACAGACAACAAGTATAAACTATCATATAAATCATTCCTTGGGCACCCGCCTGGTATCATTGGACCTCGTCCTGAATATCATAGTAGCATACTGTGCCTAGGGCTAACCCCTGGGTCTTCTACTCATAACTACATGGGTCGGTATTGTGGCCTTAGACCCATTCACCCAAAAGGGAAACTCACCTGCACTTGCTGAACTTGCTAATAGCCCCTCTAGCTGCTGCCCGGCAACTCTATGAACTCCTGCTCCACTAGCTCCCCGAGCTACCAATATCAAAGCAACACTTAGTCTAACTGTCCCTCGAAAGTCAACTAGGTCAACTCTGGTCAAAGTCAAAGTCCTGGTCAAAGTCAACCTTCCAGGTCAACCCCACTCGCCGAGTCTGCCTACTGACTCGCCGAGTTCATTAGCTCATAATCCTTTCATCCGCGACTCGACTCGCCGAGTCAGCCCCTGACTCGCCGAGTCTACCGATTTCCGAGTCCTGACCTGTCCAACTCACTGAGTCCCCACACAACGCACTGATCCGAGTCTTAACTCGAAGGGTTTCGGGTTTCACGACTTGACTCGCCGAGTCCAAGGCAATCTTCAACAGACTAGCCGAGTTGTTCTTCCAACTTGTCGAGTTCCAGCCCAACTTCATCCAACTCGTCGAGTCCACCCATCTGACTCGCCGAGTCGTTCCAGCTCTTAATTCATGCAGTGGCTTTTCGAGCCAAACAGGGGATCCAACACATAGATCCATACTTCTAAGGCCTATTCCTCACGTAAAGTGGTAAACCTTACGTGTAGCTATGGAGATCTAGGCTCAAAACACTCAAAACTAGGGTTTATGACAAAATGCTTCACCAACATACCAAGAGCTATTACTTTATGGGATTCTAGACCAAAACAAGCATGGACCTAAGGTAGCAACCTCAGATCTGAATTTCTAGCTCGAAATGGTTAGTTATCATGCCAAAAATGCACAAAACTCACACATAAGAATAGATCTAGGTGTAAAGGAGTCAAAGTACTAGTTTATTACCTCCAAATGTTCTGAAATGTCTTCCCAATCCCGGATCTATAGCTCCTTCTCGCACCTCCAAGATCCTTCTTCCTTCTCCAAGCTTTAATGCACTCTTCAAGGCAATAATTAGCTCAAAACGGATATGGCGGCTAGGGTTTGGTGTTCTGGGTTAGAGAGGCAGTAAAGGAACCCTAGTGAAGAGAATGAGAGGTTTAAATAGGCTCCAAGTCCCGAATTTAGGGTTTTCCTTGCTCAGACCAGACTCGTCGACTCGCCGATTCGGTCACTAACTCGATAACCCGGATCCCGCTCCGACTCGTCGAGTTCCTCCCTGGACTCGACGAGCCGACCCTTTGACTTAGAGTTTTCTTTCATTTCTTGGCCTTTCTTATTTTGGGTGTTACAACTCTTCCCCACTTAAACTAAACTTCGTCCTCGAAGTTTGCTATGGCCAACTATCCTGCGAACTGCCTCCAAATCTCTGTTTGGGAAAACTAACACCCTAACCCTTGTGGACTACCTCTGCTGGCCTTTCGCCCGGTCCTCCTGGCGACCATTAATCCTTGTGGATAATAATCTCGGGTCAACCCTGACCTGAACATCCTGGAAACACAATTTACTCAACCGACAATCCTTCTGGTACTCTCTGAGTACTGCAACTGAACCCATAGGGGTTCACCCATCTTTCCTTGTGCGATTTCCGCCCTTTCCAGGGCAACCTTCCATACCAACTACTTCCTCTGTCACCGTGAAGGTTCTATTCTTCACCCACTCCATCACCCCCGCTCCTTCCAGTACGGGTCATTACCGCCAGTATCCACTGGACATTCCTCTCTACTATGATTGGGTGTCGAGCACCCCACGATCAACTAACTGAATTCCACCATAGGCCGCTTACCAGCACTTCTACTGGCTGGAAATTTCTGCTATTCCTTACCTGCCTTCCGGATGAACTGAGACCACCCTGGTCGCTACCAATCTATCAATATCTGGATTACCGGCTCCCACCGGTCGCTAGCCCCAACACAACTCCTAGTCGCTCCCAGCGACTTTCGAAGAAACTTCGACCACCTATAATTGCTCAATCTATTCTGCCATTCAGGCACTACAATCCTGGGATCCTCGATCCCCTAGCTCGACACTAAGGTCCCTACCAGGTCCCACCTGTGCTGCTAAAACTCACGGGCCTCGCCCACGGGTCTCACCCGCCTCTATCCTTCTAGTCCCACTTGTCTAACCACTCTCGCTCGGGCCTCGCCCACGGGTCTCACCCAAGCATACTATTGAGCAACCCTGCTCTCAGGTCTTACCTATACTGTTACTCTCATACAGGCCTCGCCCACGGGTCTCACCCAACTATATCTTGGAGCGGCCTCTCCCAAGGCCTCACCTTTCTAGGGCTATATAGGCAAACTCCCTACCATTATCGTCCACTACCCATTCCTGATCCCTATCTGATCACTAGGAGATGAGGGCATCGCCCCAACTCCGCCAACGAAGCTACTATGGAATGCTACGGCTTACCTGCAGTCTTACATCACCTTCCATCACTGACTGCTAGTGGATGCTACGACTGCCCCGTAGTCTTACAACACTCTCTACCACTGACCGCTAATACGAAAGCACCCCATGCTATCAGTTCTCAAGATCCTCCTTCCGACTCACTCGAGTCCTACAGGCGATCCTCCACCCTGAATTCCCAACCATGTACTAACCATCACCATTACATGTAACTGATGGGGAGTTCCTCAAACTCCCAACCCTGAACTCCTCAATCTATCAAACGTTGTACCACTCCTTTTCCTTCTCAAAGATCGCGTACTCATTCTGGATCTGCGTGCTCTTACCCTTGTACACTCGGAGGATTCTCCCCCACTTCGATCCTGCTTACACCTTGCTGCTTAATTTTCGAAAAGAATTCCGAATCCTTGCTACCATTCCATAATCAATCTGCTGAGGAATCCCAAGCTTACCATAGCTAGGGATCTAACTAGTCCATTTCTAAAACCATACAGCTCCGAACTAGCGAGACATACCAAGTCCCTCCCAGGCATGCTACAGTTACTGCATCCTCAGTAACCTTCTCCAATAGAACCCATCCCTTAATTACCATTCAAATATCCAAGGTAGTTATCTGAAAAGCCCTGCCTCCTACCGCAGGTGCCTCTGCACGGCCCTAACGGCCGTATGTGATCCTCATGGTTGCAGGGGCAGGTGCCATCACCCGTCCTGCCGGAAATAAAGTGGGGCACTGGGCCTTCTTGTGGCCCCGCTGATTGCAGTGAGAACATATCAAGTCTAATCCCTGTGTGGTGGTAATAGTACAATCCCTGCTAAAATGACCAGTTTGACCGCACTTGAAGCAGCCAGACTCACCACCGCTGCCACTCCTGCACGCGCCCCCGTGCGCCCTGCCGCACTTCCCGCACCGGCTGCGGTCCGGATAATCCCTCGATCTCGAATCCGATCCCTTGGGCCTTTTGCCCAAGCCTGCGGCTACCTGAACCTCATCCGTCTTCCTCTTCCGGATCTGCTCCAAATCAATCTCCCTCTCTCTAGCCTGAGAGATCATATCTTCCAGCGTCTTATAGCCGGACCTGCTCACGAACTCCCTGATGTCAGCCCTCAACATCTCGTGATATCGGGCCTTCTTCATATCCTCATCCGCGACATACTGCGGAACAAGAAGGATCCTCTCCCTGAATTTGGCAGTGATCTCCGCCACAGTCTCAGTTGTCTGCGTCAAATCCTGAAACTCCCGTGCCAACTGCTGCACCTCAATAATCGGCGAAAACTCCGCCCTGAACCTGGACGAGAAATCGCTCCATGTCATCGCGTCCAACGCGACATCATCACCAATGGCATGACCAACCTCCTCCCACCAATCCCTCGCTCTGTGCTTCAGAAGACAGGAAGCGAGTCTGATCTTGTCCCCCTTGGGACACCGGCTCATACGGAACGCGTTGGCAACATCAGCCAACCACCTGCTGCTAACAATGGGGTCCCTGGCTCCATGATAATCTGGTGCCCCGAAAGCCCTGAACTCTCGGAATTTCAAAGTACACGCTCCCATCAAAGCCATCATCTCGGTACGGAAGGCTCCCAGCCTCTCATCCAAGATCTCCAGTATACCCTCCTTGACCGTGCCAAAGATCACAGGAGTTTGGTCTAGTATGTTGTGCGTAACCTCAGCTGATATCAACTCCCTCATCCGCTCCTCGAGCTACTCGGCTCCTGAACCCGAGCCTGATCCCTCTCCGGCGCCTGATCCGCCCACTGGTGTCTCTCGCAATGTCACCATGCTGAAAATATAATACATCCACTTATCAGAATACTTATCACTGCTATGAGACCAAACACCCGCACTACCTGTTTCCCGGTCTTGTCTTGGCCTTTCCCAAATCGAGTACGGATCCTCTTCTTTCAGTAGTACGGGCCCATACTACCTTCCACATCTATTCGTACTTTCCTCAAGAACTGCTTCGACTCCACCAGGTCCCTTTTCCACTACTACTGCTCCCAGCACTACCTCATCCTAGGCTTGCCCCAGGGAAACCTCTGACTCAAACCAAACCAGTCCTCAGCCGCTGACGGCGTCCTTATGATGCCAATTAGCCATCATCTGGATACCATCACATGTGATGAGGCTCAGATAATCCTTCAAGTAAAAGACTCGTCCCTACAACGGTTGGACTCAAATGAGAGCTGCGCAATAGGGCCAAATCCAGCACTCTGAGATTATTCAACCCTGTTCACATGTGACGTTACGTATTCACCTAATGGCTAACTCCCATCACTCAGAATCCCACAATGAACAAAGCAAGCAACATTCATACAAGGGAAATCTAACCATAACATACTCAAGCAATCATAATCTCATATCAGGAATCTGTACTAGCATGCAACACAAACTCATAAACTGAGGCATAACCTAAACAGGCTATCCTACTACTGTCTAATCAGCACTATCATGCAACTCAAAGCACATATAACAGGCACATAAGACATCCTCCCTAGATCCTTAGTCCTAATCTAGCATGTTGTTCTATTAACTGATAATCATAACATAACTTGCAAGGGTATTTTGGGGGTACTTACTTAAGCTCGGCTGATTGCATGCACCACACCCTTTTCTCTTATCAAAATTCTTTTATTTCTAAATTCTTTTCGCTTTTCTAAAAGTTTTTCATTTCTAAAAACTATTTTTACAAAACTGTCTTCTCATTCTAAAAACTTTTAGACCAATCCCTTAGTTTGACTTCAGACACACCCGAGAGTATGTCCGAATCCCTCAAACCAAGGCTCTGATACCAACTTGTAACGTCCCAAAATTTCAGACTAAAAATTTCTTTTATAAAACATTACTTAAAACATAATTATCAATCCATAACATAATCAGAGTATTAATTTCCAAAACATATGTTCATTATCAGAGTAAACATCCCAGGTGGTTTAATCTATGGTGTGTGCCATGCGATCACCCCGAGCTCTTCCTTCCGCTACCGGAAGTACCTAAAACCAAAACTAAAAACCGTAAGCATGAAGCTTAGTGAGTTCCCCAACCTACCACACACCATGCATAACCACATACTGCACATACTGGGCCACGCCCCCTACCTCGAGCCTCGCCCGCTACAACGGCCCTGCCGCTCCAGGCCTCTCCTGGCTTCGAGCCCCGCTCGGATACAAATCATTTTCACTTAGGCCTTGCCTGTCATTGGGCCTTTCCCGCCAACAAATACTAACACATAAACTTATTGCAACAGATACACACAATCGTACACTACCAAATCCTGTTCTAAAGGCCTCGCCTATCTTGGGCCTCGCCCATGTCCTGCAACTGGTTAGTCATGGAACCCCGTCCACACTCCTACTTGTAGTGAGATATGGGCCCATCCCACACTCACTCTTTCCCTAACTTGGGCCTCACCCCTGTTCTGCTACTAATGAGATGTGGAACACCATCCACACTCTACTATTGGTGAGGTGCGGGACCTCGTCCACACTCACCTCCTTACCCGGCACATACATGTATCACACAGACAACAAGTATAAACTATCATATAAACCATTCCTTGGGCACCCGCGCGGTATCATTGGACCTCGTCCTGAATATCATAGTAGCATACTGTGCCTAGGGCTAACCCCTGGGTCTTCTACTCATAACTACATGGGTCGGTATTGTGGCCTTAGACCCATTCACCCAAAAGGGAAACTCACCTGCACTTGCTGAACTTGCTGATAGCCCCTCTAGCTGCTGCCCGACAACTCTCTGAACTCCTGCTCCATTAGCTCCCCGAGCTACCAATATCAAAGCAACACTTAGTCTAACTGTCCCCCGAAAGTCAACTAGGTCAACTCTGGTCAAAGTCAAAGTCCTGGTCAAAGTCAACCTTCTAGGTCAACCCTACTCGCCGAGTCTGCCTACTGACTCGCCGAGTTCATTAGCTCAGAATCCTTTCCTCCGCAACTCGACTCGCCGAGTCAGCCCCTGACTCGCCGAGTCTACCGATTTCCGAGTCCTGACCTGTCCAACTCACTGAGTCCCCACACAACGCACTGATCCGAGTCTTAACTCGAAGGGTTTCGGGTTTCGCGACTTGACTCGTCGAGTCCAAGAACAGACTCACCGAGTCCAAGGCAATCTTCAACAGACTAGCCGAGTTGTTCTTCCAACTCGTCGAGTTCCAGCCCAACTTCTTCTAACTCACCGAGTCCACCCATCTGACTCGCCGAGTCGTTCCAGCTCTTAATCCATGCAGTGGCTTTTCGAGCCAAACAGGGGATCCAACACATAGATCCATACTTCTAAAGCCTATTCCTCACGTAAAGTGGCAAACCTTACGTGTAGCTATGGAGATCTAGGCTCAAAACACTCAAAACTAGGGTTTATGACAAAATGCTTCACCAACATACCAAGAGCTATTACTTTATGGGATTCTAGACCAAAACAAGCATGGACCTAAGGTAGCAACCTCAGATCTGAATTTCTAGCTCGAAATGGTTAGTTATCATGCCAAAAATGCACAAAACTCACACATAAGAATAGATCTAGGTGTAATGGAGTCCAAGTACTAGTTTATTACCTCCAAATGTTCTGAAATGTCTTCCCAATCCTGAATCTATAGCTCCTTCTCGCACCTCCAAGATCCTTCTTCCTTCTCCAAGCTTTAATGCACTCTTCAAGGCAATAATTAGCTCAAAAACGGATATGACGGCTAGGGTTTGGTGTTCTGGGTTAAAGATGCAGTAAAGGATCCCTAGGAAAGAGAATGAGATGCTTAAATAGGCTCCAAGTCTTGGATTTAGGGTTTTCCTTGCTCAGACCAGACTCGCGAGTCCACTCGTCGACCCGGTCACTTACTCGATAATCCGTATCCCGCTCCGACTCATCGAGTTCCTCCCTGGACTTGACGAGTTGACCCTTTGACTTAGAGTTTTCTTTCATTTCTTGGCCTTTCTTATTTTGGGTGTTACAACATCTCTAGCTACCAATTTCTCTAACAACGAGCGCAATTCTATTGATCGCATTGATTTCAATCTTCTGACTTAAGTCCGATGTTACATCGAAGTTGGTTCTCCGAACCATGTAACAAACTCCTCGTAGTCGGAATCAATTTGATATGACCACTAGGGTCAAAATATCAATCATCTTCTTAGTCATTACTGAAACAATGGTAACGACATACTTGAATAAAGCGAGACCAATCACTAGCTTCTTGGTAACCTTGTGACTTTCCCTGATCCAAGCGTGAGTCATGTGCTTCCAGTAGTATATATCTCTACTACTATTCACACCTACTCATACTCGTCCCAAGTATTGTCTTACAGTCCCCAAGTCCTAAAATCACAAAACAATTTAACACATACGAATGTGTCCAATTAATCGTACAAATTTTCCTAGACTCTACCAGGACTTCTGCTATATGCATCTTCACTCATCAATTCTACTTCAACTCGGTTGGTGATGGAAATTCCAGATAATGGGACAATTTCAAGAATTACACCAATCGTTCCATCATCCTGCCAATCGAAGGTGTACTTTAGATGTACCGTACTCCTCTAAATGTTCCGTTATTTTATCAGACATATTCTAAAGGCAAGATACCACTCTTATGATATCTTCCGATAGGTGTCATTCACTATCATAAGCGTTTAATTTCCTCCATTTACTCAATTCTCTACGAGTCTTCACCATAACGTTTTGTACACCCAACCAGACGCTCGGTGTACTTAGGCGACAATTTTAAGATAGGAAAGCTTTATTTACGTTAGAGGTATAAATTTCCTTATCAATCTGAAATGTTTACATGCTAGTTCTAATATCGTAGTCGTACGCTTAAAATCCTAAACACGTAAGGTTTTCAGATCTGGTCGGCAACAGACCATAGATCTAAACAAATAATAGCATATATGGTAAACATACAGCATTTAGCACATAAAATCATTTTAGGCATCTTTCCTAAAATAAACTATTGCTCGTGTCTAAAATATGGTAGACACTTATCTTACAATCATCACTTAGCATTCTAAGTTTAAGTCTAGAAATCCTACAAATTCCTAGTTCGCTTAAACTAATGTTTTGATACCAATTGTGACATCCCAAAATTCACGACCAGAAAACACCGATTTAGCTTATGCTTTTTAAAATAAATCGGTGTAATCCTTTGATTAAAAGTGTTGCGGAATTTGTTCCCCGAAAACATGATAAATACTTTATCAAAACATCTCCGAAGAGATGTATTTTTTTTTGGTTTTAAAACATTTGGGATGTCCTGGTCAATTCAGACACATAAGCGTAAACCGAACTTACATTCATCTACACTAATGATATACGTCTCTTCAATATTTCAGTGTAATGTGTCTTTGTATCGATACAGGTGATACATAAATATTGAGTGGGTCAGGTTGGGAAAACCTGGTGAGTACATAGGGATTTCAATCACACAATGTTATAAAATATATATAATTTAGAATTCACACAATATAAAATTCTCTCTCTCTCTCTCTGTGTGTATATATATATATATATATATATATATATATATATATATATATATATATATATATATATATATATATATATATAGTCAACTCCTACCCCACCCCGTCAATCCTCTCAATGAGACTAACCATACTCTTGGACCTTAAATTTTAACTCTTACTCCCGGATCTAATTCGTATTCTTGAGTCCATGATTGTGCCTATTCCATACTCCCGGATGAGGGACAATTGGTCTATGTCTAAATCCATACTCCCGTACTAAGGACAACTGACTATGTCTTAATCCATACTCCTGGATTAATGACAACTGACTAATTCTTAATCCACACTCCCGAATTAATGACAATTAACTAAGTCCCATACATACTCTCGGACTAGGGACGAATAACTATGTCTAATCCATGCTTCTGGATCAATGACATATTTTAAAGTTCTATTCCCGTATATATCTCATTTGTACTCATAAAGAGATACTACCCCATAACCATTATAACAAACCTTAGGTTTACTCTTTAACCTAAGTTATCACTTATCATAAACAATCAGGTATGTTCTTTAACACTTAATTCAGACATCACCAAATAATTCACACAAAACAAATACTAAATACATTCAAGCAATACTCGTATTAAATCATGTTCATGAAAGGGACTATGCACTCATATGATAAGACGATTATCCGACAGCACTTCGGCTCTTAAAGTAGAACTCTTCGATGAAACCAGGATATCTTCACACACCGGGCTTCTCGCGGGCAGAGCTTCGGCTCGAAAACTCTTTCTTCTCGGGATCTTTGGGGCTTCGGGACTTGCTTTGGGTGTCGGGGAGATACCAGGGCTTCAAGGGTGCTTCAAGACAGCTAGAGAGGGTATCGGGAGTGAGAGAGTGAAGGAATTAACAACCAAAATCGGCTGCCCTTCGATTTCTATTTATAGGGCCATTTTTCTGGATTCACCTCTTCAATGTCAAATATTCATGTCTGAGTTCAGTCATCATCAGGTGCATCATCGGCTCATCGCAACTTGGGTCTGACAGGCTCCAGGAGACGTTATTACCGAGTTCACGTCGTGAACTCTGACACAGTGTCGGGGTTCGTGCCTCGAACTTCGTAAATTCATATCTTTCGCATACGATCTTCGTTTTCGATGTTCTTTATATCCACACATAGGTGAGATTATGCTCTACAACTCTCGTTCAGACTCCGTCGGCTAAGTTTGATTTATATTTTATTAGATTATTTTTAGTAGGCCGGGATAGGAAACCTCCGTTAGAAATTCACAACTTCTTCATCTGACGTCCGTTTTTGTCTGTCTTTTTACCGTTGCATTACTATCGACGAGTTCTTTAATTCTGATTTAGATTGTTTCGGCTAGAAACCACTTGATCTCATATTCGAACTTTGGGCTGCATACTGCTAAGTTGGAACTTCGAAAAATCATAACTTCCTCGTACGAAGTCAGATTTAGACATTCTTTTTATGCATGCTCTCGGTTTAACGTATTCTACGACTTTCATTTAGATCACTAAGACTAAATATCACTCTATCTTGAATTCACTATTTACGTCCTACAACGCATGCCGAATCTGTCGTGAAACTTCGACAGGTCAGAATTTCTTCGTTATAACTCGGATTTCAGCGTTCATTATATGTACGGAAACCTTGTGACATATATTACATCTTGGTTAAGATTATTTATTCTAAACACTCTTCTATCAAAAAGTCATTTTTGACGCTTATCGTCTCTAAATTGACTTAACCCGGATCTACGGGCAGTACAATTATCTCCTCCTTAGGATGATTACGTCCCGGAACCATCAACGAAAATAGGGCTTGTATAATGATTCCATACATTATCTTTTCGTCCTAGGTACTAACTGTAACTTCTATGTTTCCTCGAATGAGTATCTAACTCTAGGACTTCTTGATTGTAGGCGGTGCTCAAATCTTGCGCCTGCTTTCTATCTTATGTTAAAATCCAAATTATGACCATCAAGTCACAATCTCGATCCTTACTAGAGACTCCTTCTTCTTCTTTAAGAAACTTAAGGCATGCTCTTTTATTACTACCATGGATTGATGTGTCATATTTTAATGACCTATCATCGGGTGATGCAACGTTTAGACTCAAGTCTCTTAGAGTCAAATTCCATAACAAACTATACCTTCCTTTATCTTCGGATGTGATATAATTACATTTTAACATGTAGCATCTCTAGCTACCAATTTCTCTAACAACGAGCGCAATTCTATTAATCGCATTGATTTCAATCTTCTGCCTTAATTCTGATGTTACATCGAACTTGGATGTCCGAACCACGTAACAAACTCCTCGTAGTCGGAATCAATTTAATATGACCACTAGGGTTAGAATATCAATCATCTTCTTAGTCATTACCGAAACAATGGTAACGACATACTTGAATAAAACGAGACCAATCACTAGCTTCTTGGTAACCTTGTGACTTTCCCTGATCCAAGCATGAGTCCTGTGCTTCCAGTAGTATAGATCTCTACTACTATTCACACCTACTCATACTTGTCCCAAGTATTGTCTTACAGTCCCCAAGTCCTAAAATCACAAAACAATTTAACACATACGAATGTGTCCAATTAATCGTACAAATTTTTGTAAACTCTACCAGGACTTCTTCCATGCACATCTTCACTCATCAATTCTACTTCAACTCGGTTGGTGATGGAAATTTCAGACGATGGGACAATTTCAAGAATTACACCAATCGTTCCATCATCCTGCCAATCGAAGGTGTACTTTAGATGTACCGTACTCCTTTAAACGTTCCGTTATTTTATCAGACATATTCTAAATGCAAGATACCACTCTTACGATATCTTCCGATAGGTGTCATTCACTATCATAAGCCTTTAATTTGCTCCATTTACTCAATTCTCTACGAGTCTTCACCATAACATTTTGTACACCCAAGCAGACGCTCAGTGTACTTAGGAGACAATTTTAAGATAGGAAATCTTTATTTATGATAGAGGTATAAATTTCCTTTTCACTCTGAAACGTTTACATGCTAGTTCTAATATCGTATTCGTACGCTCAAAATCCTAAACACGTAAGGTTTCCAGATCCGGTCGGCAACGGACCATAGATCCAAACAAATAATAGCATATATTGTAAACATATAGCATTTAGCACATAAAATCATTTTAGGCATCTTTCCTAAAATAAACTATTGCTCGTGTCTAAAATATGGTAGACACTCATCTCACAACCATCACTTAGCATTCTAAGTTTAAGTCTAGAAATCCTACAAATTCCTAGTTCGCTTAAACTAATGTTTTGATACCAACTGTGACATCCCCAAATTCACGACCAGAAAACTCCGATTTATTTTATGCTTTTTAAAATAAAATCAGAGTAATCCTTTGATTTAAAGTGCTACGGAATTTATTCCTAAAAAACATGATAAATACTTTATCAAAACATCTCCGAAGAGATGTATTTTTTACGTTTTAAAACATTTGGGATGTCCTGGTCAATACAAACACATAAGCATAAACCGAACTTACATTCATCTACACTAATGATATACGTCTCTTCAATCTCTCAGTGTAATGTGTCTTTGTATCGATAAATGTGATACAAAAATATTGAGTGGGTCAGGTTGGGAAAACCTGGTGAGTAGATAGGGATTTCAATCCCACAATGTTATAACATATATATATAATTTAGAATTCACACTATAAAATTTTCTCTCTATATATATAACCAACTCTTACCCCACCCCATCAATCCTCTCAACGAGATTATCCATACTGTTGGACCTTAAATTTAACTCTTACTCGCAGATCTAATTCATATTCTCGAGTCAATGATTGTGCCCATTCCGTACTCACGGATAAGGGACAATTGGTCTATGTCTAAATCCATACTCCCGGACTAATGATAGATTCTATGTACTGTCCATACTCCCGGACTAAGGACAACTGACTATGTCTTAATCCATACTCCCGGATTAATGATAACTGACTAAGTCTTAATCCATACTCCCAGATTAATGACAATTAACTAAGTCCCATCCATACTCTCAGACTAGGGATGAATAACTATGTCTAATCTATGCTTCCGGATCAATGACATATTTTAAATTTCTGTTCTCCGTATATATCTCATTTGTACTCATAAAGAGATACTACCCCATAACCATTATAACAAACCTTAGGTTTACTCTTTAACCGAAGTTATCAGAAACAATCAGGTATGTTCTTTAACACTTCATTCAGACATCACCAAATAATTCACACAAGACATATATTTAGTACATTAAACCAATACTTGTATTAAAATCATGTTCATGAAATGGACTATGCACTCACATGATAAGACGATTATCGGACAGCACTACGGCTATTAAAGTCACTACTAGAAAATAGCCCTTTAATGACGCGCAAACAATGACACTCGCTGATAGAGGACGCACATTTGTGCGTGCCCTAAAAAATAATGTCAGTTTTGCAAAATTTGATGGATAGAGGGCACGCATTTGTGCGTGCCCTAAAAATAGTTTCCAACAAAAAAATTAAAAACACGGAGGGCACCTATCATAAAAAAGCGTGTCGTCTAAAACTGTCGCTTTATATTTTTCTTTAGGAAGGCGTGTTTTCTTAGGGGGGGGGGGGAATGAAATACCAAAAAATTAAACATCCCACCGATACATCTACTTCTTCTTCTTCTTCTAAAATCCTCTACCAAAAAGCCCTAATAATCCTTTAACTATTTCGTCTTCCTCTCTTTCTCTCTCTCTCTCTCTCTCTCTCTCTTTCTCTCCCTATGCAAGCCCTAAGACGCCACCACCAGCTTTGAACCTCATAATATTTAAGAGTTTGAAGTTCCTAAGCAAACACTTCCGCCATCTAAAGATGTCGGTTCAGGATCGGAACTCCACATCGCAGTACACAATGACATCATCGTCTTCACAAACCGCTGTCAATGACGGAGAAAACAAATGCGACTGGGTTCTTTTCTATTACTTCCAAATCTAATCTAGACAACAAGCATTTGATGCTGCCCAACTCGGCTAACTGAAAAGTTATTCCAAAGTTTCACTAACTCATTTCTCAAATTTGCATTGTACGATCAAAGATAGGGTTCTTTGCTGATATCAAATGATCACTTGTTCTTGAACTTCCCCCAAATTTGTTGTTTTAAGCTCGTGATTCAAATTTGCATTGTACGATCAAAGTTATTCCCAAATTTCTCCCTGTGATCCCCTGCTCTTGAATTGTTCTTGTTTTCATAGCACTTGCAAATCTTAAATTCATCAACCTCCCAAATCTATCAGACAATATCATATGCTTTTGGGGAAAATTTGGATCTGAAGATGTCTTAGCTTTCCCAATTAGGGGGTGTTTTTATATGCAATGCGTTTGATTTTGCTAGAAAAAGATAGTATGGATAATTGGTTGCACAGAGGATGCATCTAGAGAGTAATGTAGTTAGTTTATTGATTTTGGTTTTCACTTGCATGCCAAGCTGTTGATTTGATGTATTTTGAGTTTAAAAAGAGCTATGAACATGAACTGTATCGACCACCTACATTTTGTTGTTGTTGTTGTTGTTGTTGTTGTTGTTGTTGTTGTTGTTGTTGTTGTTGTTGCAGTTCTAACTAGCATCTTGTGAAATCCAAGCACATAAAGGTGATAGGGTGAAAGTTCATTATCGGGTGAGTTAGTAGATACATCTACATATCTATTTCCTTTCTTTCTCCATCCCATCCCATCCCCCCTCTTCTCTTAGTTATTATCTCAGTTTTCTGTATCACTTAATGAATGATTGTATTTGTATGTATATCTTTGAACATTCTTTTAAGCTCTCGTTTTGCAGGGGAAACTTACTGATGGAACTGTTTTCAATTCCAGCTTCGAAAAGGGTGACCCAATTGAATTCGAACTTGGTACTGGTCAGGTGATAAAAGGTATAAAACCATATGATATGACCCAATTTGATTCTTGTGAAATTTAATTCTTATATATATTATGGAAGTCAAGGACTATTGGCAATGTGTGTTGGGGAGAAACGTAAGTTGAAGATACCTTTAAAGTTGGGGTATGGAGACCAGGGAGAAACGTAAGTTGAAGATACCTTCAAAGAAGGTAACATTTTTATAAATAAATAAATAAATAAGGAGCTTGGTGGCGGTTGATGTTTGTATTGTATGCTATTGCAGTGAAATGGGTGCTCCTTTTCAGCTTGTTGGAGATATCTAACTACTTGTGTTGCATGTGTGCTTCCTCAGTTTGAAGGCGATTCAATTTCTGGGGTACAATCACAACTTCATCATCAAGAGGGTAAAATCACAGCTATGTTGAAAAAAAAAATAAAAAAGGTTGAAGTTTTGAATGTTGTAGGTATATAGATTTTCAGATATGGAAGTGGTGAGTGTGCTTCCCAGTGCAGACGACGAGGTGAATGTGGCTTGCTTTCACCCTTTCTCTGGGGTTGTATTGTCTATGGCACAAAGGTCTCTCTCTCTCTCTCTCTCTATATATATATATATATATATATATACATATTGATTAGACCATTATATTCTATTTGACCATTTAAAATAGACATTTTCTATGAGTTTCAGCTTTAAGAGGAGGCTCCTTTGGCACTCAAATGTACTGGTAAATGCAAAGAAGGGGGGTTTGTTGAGCTATTTATGACTAAGATTGATTTTCCTGCTAAATTTGACTATTGCATGAGGTAACTCAATCATACCCTTTTATCCAGTTCTTCCAATATTTTGAAATTCTTCATTTATTCTGTTATGTATGCTCTTTGATATTGAACTTAAAGGGGAAGGCTGAAGTTGTCTATTGATGTTGTTACTGATTGGTTTGCAACAACCATACTAATCTTACCTCGCATTTCTTACTACTCTAGGGACGCTTTGGTAATTTCCATAAACTCTCTCCTCAACAACTGTTTAAATTAGTGATTAATTTAAATTATATATAATAACAATTGCAAACTTTGTATGGAAGAAGCTCCTGCCATTGTTATTCTAAGAGACCCCAATGTCAAACCTGTAGTCTACCATAGCTCAATCAATAATTCAAGACTTATTGATGTCATGGAACAAAATAAACATCAAGGTACATAAATCATTTTTGTTATTTTTCACACCTAATATTATATTTAATTATTTATTTTTTCATTAGTGCTTCCCCAATTAAAAAGTGTTACATCTATGGAGCTTGGTTGTGATCTAAAAGGCTACCCACATGCTGGAAATGACACCACAGTTTGGTATTGTGTTGTTCTTATTGGAAGACAAAGCACATAACTCCATCAAATGTGTGAAGTAAGATTCTTATCTTAATTCATACAATAATAGTCTTTTTATTTCTTTTCTTTTCTTTCTTCAAAGCTCTAATTGGCTAAAATCTGTGAGATACTAATTCTTTTATTTATTTATTTATTTGTAAATCCCATCTCACCTTTTAGTTTTTGTGTTTTTTGTTGTTGTTGGCAGCTTCAAAAATAGTCTACACCAGAAGAGATTGATGATATGGATGATGTGGATACAGTTATAAGCTACATGCCACAAGATTTCAGAGGAACATTAATTAGACAACAATGAGAAAGGTCTGAAAGAAATAAGTAATCAGAAGTTGATGCTTTGGTAAATTCAGGTGGTACCATACGTGACAAATATGCCCTTCTTTGGAATCAACAAATGGAAAGGTAATAAAATAATAAATAATAATATTCCTTTTTTTTTCATAATCCATGTATTTTTATGTCTTGATTGGTTTTGCAACAAGTGTCTACAAGAATCTTGTGAAATATCTAGTGGGAGTGCCACAGGTGTATCAATATTTATATGTTTTTTTCATTTTATATTTCCTAGACCTTCGGAATCATGTCTTCTTTTTCTTGGATGTTGTAGAATGTAACCACCAATCTCTCTCTCTGTCTCTCTCTCTCTCTCTCTCTCTCTCTCTCACACACACACACTTTATCTCTAAACTTATGTTTGTGTATTGCAGGATTGGGCCAATGAACTCTGGATTCAAGCAACGAAAGGTTGTAAAGCATAGAAAGCATGCAATATTAACTAACCCTTTACCTTTATCTATATCCTTATCTGTATCCGTACCTGTTATTTTATTGATGGTTGTGTGTTGGATTGACAGTTAATGTTGGATACGGTTGAGGCTGGAGAAGAAATGATGCCACATAGGATTCCGGTTGACACGTCACCTAATTAGGAACTGCACATGAAGAAGCTGGGAATTCTAGAGTGGGAATTGGGACAAGTACGAATTTATCCCCTTCTACAAGTGAGTTTACTTTCTTACCCTTTTACCAATGAATTTACATTATTATTCTTTTTTTTACAAATGATTTTACCTTCTTACCCTTTACAGTTATCCAGGAGCTGGATGCTTTTCCCAAATTGGTATGGCATTTTAGATCCCATCATCTTAATCTTAACTTGGTTGACTTTGTTTATCAGTTTGTAATTTGTGGTTTGATTTGGTTTCATAATATTCATAGTTAGTTAGACTTTGTTATGGAGCTACTTTCCTAACTCGAAAGTAAACAGGTGAGTTACTTGTGTTTGTAATTGTATGATATATATATATATATATATATATATATATATATATATATATATATATATATATATATATATATATATATAGTAAACATGCTGGAATAAGTGGTTGTCGTTGTGTACATGTACGACCCCACCCCACCCTTACAGGTGGTTCCATTGTTAATGAAAACTATTAGATGGGAATGAGGAAGTATACTAGCCTGTGAGACACTAAAACATGTGGTGGTTGCTGGAAATAGAGCATGGGATGCACTTGGCTCAAGGTCTTAGGTCGGTAATCATGTCGTGTATATAAAATCCAATCGTCGCCATGGCAAGTCGACGTCGATCTAGATCAAGGTCACCGAGGGTTGTTAGTTTTATAGGAATGTATAACCCATGTTAGCAATGTATTGTTTTTGTTTAACATTTGAATGATTATTTGTATGACATATTATACTTTGTGCAATTTATTTTATTTTTTGTGTATGAAATTTTATTTTATGTTATGTGACAATAAATATGTGATGTAATTTGAAAAATAGTAAATTTAAATATATATATAATATATATATATATATATATATATATATATATATATATATATATATATATATATATATATATATATATATATATATATATATTTAAAACATTTAAACTTTATGACACACAAAAATGTGTGTCGTCTTTCTTTATGACACGAGCTTTAATGATACGCAATGCAAGTCGTAAATGTGTGTAGTTTTACGACATGTGAATGTGTATCATCTTCTTTATGACATGGCCTTCCTTGACACGCATTGCGCGTCGTAAGGTTACGACGCGCAAATGTGTCTCGTCTTCCTTTATGACATGGCCTTCTTTGATACGGATTTGCACGTCGACTGAACGTTTTACGACACGCATTGCGCGTTGTAAAAGACTATTTTTCTAGTAGCGAGTAGAACTCTTCGATGAAACCAAGATATCTTCACACACCAGGCTTCTCTTGGGCAGAGTTTCGGCTCGAAAACTCTTTTCTTCTCGGGATCTTCGAGGCTTCGGGACTTGCTTCGTGTATTGGGGTGATACAGGGGCTTCGGGGGTGCTTCAAGACAGCTAGAGAGGGTATCAGGAGTGAGAGAGTGAAGGAATTAGCAACCAAAATCGGCTGCCCTTTGATTTCTATTTATATGGCCATTTTTCTAGATTCACGTCGTGAATCTCAAATATTCACGTTATGAGTTCAGTCATCATCAGGTGCGTCATCGCAACTTGGGTCTGACAGGTTCCAGCAGACATTATTACTGAGTTCACGTTGTGACCCCAGTGTTCACGTCGTGAACTCTAACACAGTGTCGGGGTTCGTGCCCCGAAATTTAGAAATTCATATCTTTCGCATACGAGTTTCGTTTTCAACGTTCTTTATATCCACGCGTAGGTGAGATTATGTTCTACAACTCTCGTCTAAAATCTGTCGGCTAATTTTGAATTTATTTTTTATTATATTATTTTAGTAGGCCGGGACAGGAAAACTCCATTAGAAATTCACAACTTCTTCATCTGACGTCTGTTTTCGTCTGTCTTTTTACCGTTGCATTATTATCAATGAGATCTTCGATTATAGTTTAGATTGTTTCGGCTAGAAACCACTCGATCTCATATTCGAACTTTGGGCTGCATACTCCTAAGTTGGAATTTCGAAAAATCATAACTTCCTCATACGAAGTCAGATTTAGATATTCTTTTTATGCATGCTCTCGGTTTAACGTATTCTACAAATTTCGTTTAGATCACTAAAACTGAATATTGCTCTATCGTAAATTCACTATTTACGTCCTACAGCGTCGTGCCGAATCTGTCGCGAAACTTCGATAGGTCATAATTTCTTCGTTATAACTCGGATTCTAGCGTTCTTTATATGTACGGAAACCTTTTGACATATACCACATCTTGGTTAAGATTATTTATTCTAAACACTCTTCTATCAAAAAGTCATTTTTAACGCTTATCATCTCTAAACTGACTAGCCCGTATCTACGGGCGTTACAGTATATGCCCATGTCATTCGCTCATCGAATAACAGACTCGATAAAACATCTCCAACCATAATTAGCTGTTGAATATTTATGCCCGACACAACAGTCGACTCCGACCAAAACCCCAAAGAAACGGAGGCCATCTCGCACCAATGACCAACCTCCGATATTGCTATCAGAACCCATTTGAAGAGTGAAAGTCAGCACTCTGTCCTTAACACTAAATGAAGACCTACCAATCCACATGGGAACCAGAACTCTACACTTGGTTCGACCTCACGTAAGACATAATCATTTCACTGCCGACCCGAGGATGATTCAACTCCGTCCCCAAATTCAATGTGCATACCTGACTGTACTATCCGGAAACATAAATCCGGAAGACATAATCATTTCACTGATATCCGGAAACATAAATCCAGCTGCCTCTAAATGCTTGACACCAAATCCGAATACAAGATCAACTCCCAACCCAATAGTTGAATCTCCAAGGTTGTCATAGCCCATTCGGCTATACGACTTCACAATAGTCCTATCCAACCGATTTGTCTTATCCAATCACACTGAACTCTACAATCACGAAGTTCGCTTTACCCTAAACGATTTCTACACCCGATTTGAAATCGAACCCCACACACAACCTTGGCCATCTACCACATGTTACTTCATGTGTGTCGTGGTCCTCCTCAAACCAATTATTAGGTTCACCCAACTCTAAAACATCAAATAGGAAACACATCCCTCCCAAAATGAAATCCACCCGAAATCCCAAGCCGGTCGTCCTCCACACAGATAAAGCCAAGCTCACCCACCAGATTCTGGTCCGACACAGAGTTGAAACCACTCGTCCTAACCCAATACTCATGACCCATGTTCCACGAATATACGCATGCATTACACCTTGATCCTTTCGATTTGCGACAAACCCTCTCTAACTCAAAACACAACGGGTTCCGACCATTGCTGAGACCCTAGTCTCACCCCTGGTTCGGCCACCAGGTTCCCACAATCTCATATGGCAAGGCTGCCCAAGCCTAAGAGCCTTTCTGCATCATACCCTGGCTAGTAAGGATGCGACTCCCCACAATTATACAACACTCTCTCGCTGACTAACAAGCACTATGGCTCCTTATAGTCCTATGACACTTCCTTTTAGCCTCGCGAATGCTACGACTCTCCGCAGTCACACAATACCCTCTCACTGACTCACGTATGCTACGGCTACCCACAGTCACGCGATACTCTCTCTCTGACTTGCTTATACTACGGCTCCCCATAGTTACATGATACTCTCTCTCTCTCTCTCTGACTCCCGTATGCTACGACTCCCCCGCAGTCACACGATACTCTCTCTCGTACCCCCGTAATATTACGACACCTTCTCTTACTCTCCATGGGCTCTCTCCACGGTCTCCCTGACAGTCCTCAGTGATTCCTCCCACCCGGACCCGTTCTGTTGGATTAGTGTCTAATTGCATAACTATATTTGGTATGTACTTGACCCGGTTGTAGCATGGTCCTTTTGGGTTGCCTTCACCGGAGCAATTTGACTGGATGGTTAGTGGAGAAAAAGGATATTATGGTTTATTAATATATTATATGAATAATATATTAAAAGATAAATCATATTGATTAATTAATTTTGGTCAAGAATTAATTAAGAAATTAATTTTGTGATAAAAACATATTAATTAAACTTAGGGGGACTGGAATTGCAATTATAAGATAATTGGATTTTGGGCTGTGGATCATATGGATAATGGGATGGACGAAATTAAGGTGGAAGCCCACCTTGAAATCATCCAGGGCCTTATTCTAGAAGGTTCCATTGGACTCCTTAAGGCCTAAGCTATCCAATTAGGGTTTTGACTGAAACCCTAACAGCTCCACTATATAAGGACCCCTAGGGCTTCAGAAATCGGCACCCAGAATCCCTAAGAAGTCTTACAGCCGATTTTGAGCCTCTCATCCTCTCTGTCTCCTAGATCATTCAACTTGCTTTGGTGTTTATGATCCATTAGAGGCATCACATTTGAGGTGCTAGGTTATCATAAGCTAAAGATCTTCAAGCAACAATCAAGGTAATCATCTAAACTTGTTTTATTTGTTATTTTTGGATTTTGTATGCTAGATCTAGGGTTTGTAAGCTTTGGATAATTTTCATGTACAATAGATAAACCTAGATCCAAAGCTTTAGCGTTTGCATGTGCACCATAGAATTGATGTATTGCTCATAACCCATCAGTGGTATCAGAGCCTTGATTGGTTTCTATTGTATTTGATGCATTGTATGACTATTCATTGCCTAAAATCAAAAATTTTACTTTCTGCTTGACAAACTCTTCGAGTCACCTGATGAACTCGACGAGTTAGATGAACTCAACGAGTCCAGATGGTGACTCGGCGAGTCGGAGAGTCAGACAGAGGATATTTCGGGATTTTGGCCTATTTTTACTTGGGATAATTACCAAAAACGTTTTTGATTGATAAAATCCAAATTTTATTAATATGATGTGATTATCCTTATTAAAATAGAAGATAATTGCCAATTTATTAAATAATTATTGCCTTATATGATAAACCTTAATTATTTGAAATATTTGATGGAATTATCTTGCCATGGAATTGGATTAGATCAAAATTAGATAATTGCCAATTAATAGTTTAATAAAATTATTTGAATTTTTATCTAGAAAGTTTTAAAAAGTTTGAAAACTTTCCCTCAAGTTTTGGAATTTAAATTTTGATAAAAAAAAAAAAGTTTAATTTTTGAAATGTTTAAATTCTAAACCCTAGAATTTTACAAGTTTAAAATTTAACCCTTATACTATTATAATATTATAAGAATAATGATTATATATATGTATAAGATTAATGTTAGTCTTACCGTTAGTAGGCCTCATTCACGAAGACGATCTATAATAGGGGGTATAAGGTTGATGCCTTTAAAATGATAGTTTAATGGGTGTCCACTCTCACCCACCGCTTCCTTGATTGGTGGACGGTCGCTAGCCGAACGGGTAGGATAGGGAAACTAATTCCTCATTAAAAGTATAATGTTTAATAAAGTAACTAAAGTTTTTTTAACAAAATTCTCAATCTTAGTTACTTTAGGAAAAATGTGACAATGATGCTATTCCATGAAATTACGCTTTGTACCCTTGCCAAGCCATTAGTGGAGCGTGTGTGGTTAATCGACACACTAATTTGGGTCTAGCAAAGGTGGAAAAGGGTGACTCGATCTTTGTCATAGATCAATGGAGCGTGTGTGGCTAACTGGCACATTGATTAGGTGACTATAACATTGAGGGAACCAAGTACATTTGCATGGTTATTCACACCTTGTTTGTGATCCTCGATATCCCAGTCACAAACTTGAACGGCATATCAAGACTTAAACATGCCATTGAAAAGTGTTGAGTCTGTTTGTGTTTCCTCTTAGGCCTTACGTTTTGAATCCGGATTGGGCCTCTCCATCCGTGATTATCAAGATTAGCTAGTAGGGTTATTATATATATATATATATATATATATATATATATATATATATATATATATATATATATATATATATATATATGCATGTATGCATTATATGGAGTTGATTATGACGTTCATTATTTTGTAACCCTAAAACACCTCTACAGTTGAAGTTCTTAATCGATCTCTTCTGAGGTGTTGAAGCATTAATCATATGACATATTCAAAGCCATATTCGTGTTCTTTATTACGTTCTTAATCATTAGCTTGCTTAGAATCTATCGATCCTGATAGAACATTGTTCTAACAATTGGTATCAGAGCAGGAGACTGTGTGATCAATACACATTCCTTCTGTATTCAGAATTCCTTAGGGTTTCCGCTTTTATCTATAAATAAGAAGTCGTCTTCTTTCTTTCGATGGCAACTCAGTTTTAGATAAAACCCTAATCTCAAGTTTACAGGTTTGATTCTAGCAGCTCACCATGTCTCACGAAGATTCGCAAACAAACCCCATCAACATATCAAACAACATTGGATCTACAACCAGGATACCCATTCTCTACACTTAAGACTACGAAGTGTGGGCACATCACTTCGAAGACTACGTGAATGGATCTGAAGATCATGGCTATCTCATCTGGGAGGCTATCACACTTGGTCCGTTTGCTCACTCAGGAACGAACACAACTGTCAAGTCCCAAAAGGAATATAACAAGCTGGTGGCGGATGTAGACAAGATGCAGCAGGACGAGAAAGACAAATTGCTATGTAATGTGAAGGCCATGAGGATGATTAGATTCGCCTTACAATCTGACACCTTTCGGTTGGTTGGTTCATGCACGATGGCGAAAGAAATCTGGGATAGATTGAAAGAACTCTATTCGACCGATGAAGATCTTGAACACTCCATTCAAACCTTGCTGCTATCAGAATTTGGAGTTTTTGAACAGAAACCTGAGGAAAAGCTCATACAAACTTTTAATCGGTGCAATCATCTCGTAAGTAAGATGATCAAGCATTGAATAGAGAGGAAATTGATTGAGCAGAAAGTAACTTTCGTGAGCGGGCTCAGACCGGAATGGATGGCTGTGGTTTCTACTGTAAAAGCGCATGAACAGTTGAAGTCTTACTCGCTTGCGAAACTTGTGGGAATACTTAATTCCATGAAAGTGTAGTAACCAAAGAAGCGAAAGTCATTTCTGGTGTGGGATTGCTGGCTCGTCTCTAAAGGAAAAAGTATTGCAGAAGAAGAAGAAGAATCTGATATGTCTGAGTGTGACCTCACAAGTGAGGAGTATGCTATGATGGTCACCAATCCAAAGAAGTTTGCAAGGAGAAAATTTCTCGTCAATAAGAACCGAAACTGGCAGGGAAGTTATAGCTCTGAGAAAGTGAAGGATGAAGCAAAAATCTCCACGCAAAAGGATGAAGATAAGAAGGAGAGCAAGCTTGCAGGAGACTCAGGATACGACTGCAATTACTGTCGCGGCAAGAATCACTTTGCCAAGGATTGCATGCTAAGGAAAATGGCTGAGAAAAGAGATGGTGAAGATGATGAGGCGTACTATATGTGCAAGTTGGAAGAGATAAGAAAAAGAAGGCAACAATAGTTCTATGAATGCCTTGATTGTACAGGAGAATGTTGATGAAGACGATTTCGATGGCGTCGAAGTTTGGTCAACCGACTCTGAAGACAAAGAGGTGAGAAAGCCCATTCATGGAAAGGCTTATGTGGCAAAGGAAGTAGGTTCGGCTGGAAAGTGCTTGGTTGTCACAGCTAGTTCATCAACTGAGGGTGCAAGTGAGGGACCGAACCTGACTGAAAACAAATGTTTTGCAGCGAAGCCAGTTAGTGAGCAGATCAACGACTGCGATCATTTGATAAAAAAGGTACAATCTATCCTAGGATCTCTTAATGTTCCAATAACAGAATCTGAAGAAGATTTAAATGATTTAAAACTTAAATTTTCTAATCTAAGCGGTAGTCTCATGCAAACTCGGTTAAAAAAATTCTAACCTAACTGACCAAATCAGCATGGTGACAACGAAGAGTGAGGAGAGAAGAATGTGGATAGAGCTGAAGGAGCAGGAGTTAGTTAGGGCTAGGGATGAAAGTATTTATTTGCAAAGAGACAATCTAAAGTTTTTAAAACAAAGGAATGTTTTTTGTTTAATTGCTAAGTGTTTTTATACAAATATAACTCAATTGCATTTAAGTTGTGAGATAGGAAAGAAAATTCATAAGATGATTTTGCCATTTCTTGAATTTAAAGAAGACGAGGTCATAGCAGAATGTAAATCAGAAGTGTCATCAGAAGAGACATCCATGTCCTACAAAATTGGACTGGACAAAATAGAAACCTTCATTGATTCCAAGGAACACAAATGTATGCTAAAAGATATTTTAGATGAAAATGATAGGTTGAAAATTAAGTCAGACACTATTCACTCATTTGACCAATCCAATGCCAAATTAGCTTCTAATAATAAAATGGACCTAGAAAATACGTCTGAATTTGATGAGGAAAGTGAGATGAGTGAGATATCAGTAGAAGATGTGGTTGATTGCTTTGAGTTTATAAAGAGCAAAACCAAGAATGAGAAATCCCTAATCTCATAAAATTCAGTTGAATTCGCTCGACTGTCAAAAGATAAGGAAAATAAACTCAAAGAAAAGGCTATGGTTTATCAAAATGTTCAAACTATGCCAAATCAGGTTTATGCAGTTACAGGGGTCACTCCAAAGCAGACATCAGAATTAAGAATCATGGTCGACAATGATAATGCTGAAGGGTGTGACGACTACTTCTGGTCAACTCCTATTGATAATGCAGACGAAAATGTAGGCTTGTGTGAACAGACTTCTTGGAGGGTTAAAGGAAGATATGTTGCTGAACCCATAAACAAACCTTCGAGTTTTGACAAACCAAGCACAAGTGGAATTAAAGAAATCCCTAAAGAACCAAAGGAAGAACATAAATTTCTAGTTAAAACAACCGAAACTCAAAAGGAGAAGCCAAAGGTCAGCTTCAACATCCACAAATCACAAAAGGAGCTAGCTGAATAGAAACGCTTAAGAAATCAAAGATATGCAAAGAATCTGAATGAGCGAAAAAGTTACTGGCAATCTCAAAATCAAAATCATGTTCCTCCTAAGAGAGCATCATCGGATAAAGGAAAGGAAAACTTCAGTCCAAGTTCCTACTATTCCAAGTCTCAGAACCGAAAGTCAACTTTCGGTCCACAGTCTAGTTTCGGTCCTAAACCCAGTTTCGGTCCTAAAACCAGTTCCGGTCCATCCAAGTCCCAATGCAAAGCAAATTCTTTGAAGGACAACAAAGGAAAGGGAAAGATAACTTCAGAATCTAAGTTCCATAATAAGAAATCATCAACTAACACTAGGAGTCAAAAGAAAAATTAAAAGCAAATGTCATCTAACAAACCAACCAATGCACTTAAGTTTAAACAAGATAAAACTAAAATCAAAGTGTATACAATTAAAAGAAAAGATCAAACTACTCTAGTAAAAAGAACATATTTGGTTGATATTTCCACTGCAATTCTATTTTCTGTGAAAAACTCACAAGGACCCAAGTGACTTTGGGTTCCTAAATCTGCTTGAATTTGCAGGTAATCAGTGACGAGCAGTTCGATGATGAATGGTATATAGACAGTGGCTGCTCGCGTCACATGACAGGAAGGAAGGAAGAGCTAATGGAGTTTCGGTCCCTGAAAGATGGTGGGTGTGTAAAATATGGAAATAACTCCTATGGAACAATCAAGGGATACGATAAGATAACAAATGGAGATTTATAGATTCAAAAAGTGGCATATGTGGAAGGATTGCAGCATAACCTCATTAGAGTGCCACAATTAGTCGTGGGCACAGGTCTAAAAGTATCATTTTATGATGAGGGCTCTAAGATAATTGAGAAACAATCCAATAAGGTTCTGTTGAAATATGAACGTAAGGGAGAGATGTACCCTTTAAATCTCAACCCTATACGAGGAAAACTAGCAATATGTTTGTTGTCAAGGGCAAATACAGATGAAAGCTAGTTATGGCATCGACGATTATTGCACCTGAACTTCAAATACATTAATAAGTTTGTACTTGGTGATCACGTTAGAGGACTTCCTCTTCTTAAGTTCGACAAGGAACATCTGTGTGCAACATGTGAAATGGGAAAACAAAGCAGAAAGAGCCACCCTACACGAATCAATACAAAGATAATTGAAGCTCTTGAACTCTTGCACATCGACTTATGTGGACCTTCTGCTATAAAAGCTTCGGTAGTAGTAAGTACATTCTTGTAATTGTAGATGACTTTTCACGCTTCATCTGGGTTTTCTTTCTTAAGCAGAAATCAGATGCAACTCCCAAGTTGAAGACATTCATCAAGCAAGTGGAAGTGTGTTTTGTTCGATCTACTGATCAATTGGCTGACATATTCACTAAAGCATTACCTGAAGCACTCTTTAACAAAATCTTACAAGGCTTGGGTATGATGGAAGTACAGTCGGTACCGAATCCTCAAATCTCTCACTAAAAATTAGACAAGCGAAATGGAGAGAACGCTCGGTCTATTTCGGCTCTAGAATTTTAATGAACCGACCGCTCGGTCTATTTCAGCTCTAAAATTTTAAGGAACCGAAATGAACCGACCGCTCGGTCTATTTCGACTCTAAAATTTTAAGAACCGAAATGAACCGACCGCTCGGTCTATTTCGCTTCACTCAATGAAGATAAGGTTTTGGTTGTATACTATGTACATTCCTTTCTCTCGTCTTTAATATGGTTTATGCTTATTTAATTTTTCTTTTTTTATTATTTTTCTTTTTCAGAAAACTTCAAAAATCCAAAAATATTTTCTCTTTCTATTTTTATTATTTTTCAGAAAACTCAAATCTTCAAAAATATTTTTCGTTTTGTTTGTGTGGTGTGTTTGTTTGTTTTTACTTTAATTAGGTCACAAGAGTACTAGTACAACAAAATTTGGAGCTAAGGCAGGTACAATTATTTCCATAAGAACTAGTTAAGGGTCCCTAGAAGCATGTTGTTACATGTTGACCAAAGCCTCTACGACTTAGAGTAGGCCTTAATGATTCGATCTATACCTATCGTTTCTTCCCAATTAGGCTATTAACATCAACTCGGTCTAGAGCTACCTTACTCTTCTCATATGAGTTAAGAGTTTGTCTGCTTTGTCATGTCTTTACAGTAGAAGGTACTTTCAGTTCTTTAGCCACCTTCCTTATATTCTCCATCTACTTTCGGTTCACCAATGTAACCCTTGAGACTATCGGTTCTTACCACTGAGGTTTATGGTTGCACAAAGTCTGTGTTTTTGATCTTAGATACATATACCACGTGCTGAGTGAAACCCAAAATCCAACACTTATAATGAATTGATGGTGAATTATCAAATTCAAGAACTTACTGGTTACCCAATGAAATCTCTTTTTATTTTTGCATGGGCTTTATGAAATTGTCTAAAACCAAGGCATTTCTTCCCAGAAAGATCTAGTTTATTTTTTGTTTTGAGATTTCTATTACTTCATTTGTCACTCCAACTTATATCTCACCTACTTGTTCAACATACTACATCGGTCTCACAAGTACCTCTTCCAACGTTCAGTCTTATGTTAAGACCCGAAGTTCGGTTGAAGATAAGCTTCCTAAAGCCTAACAATTAAAAGAAGCTTTTCATTGTTTCTCAACAAACACTTGATCGTATTTTTCGGGAAACCACACAAACACTTCAAGTCTCTTTTGACTCTGAAGGAAGCGATTCTTGCCCGGGATCACCTGCTTTCTGTCTTATAATGAGACATCACTCACATCCCAAACACACTTGCTTTATTTCTTTATCGATTGTCACTCTATTGCACAAAAATTTTATTTTCCAAAACTCTAGTTGCTGTTGGTTCGAGTTTTGTTTAAACAGGGGCAATCATGTTCTTGAAGTCACACTGAATTTCAAACGACGATTGAGGATAAGAATTTGGGCGCGTGAGTTTGAACAGTCTCTATACCCACGCATGCTGACGTTTACCTGGGAGTACCCAACCTGTCACATCGCGCTTTTCCAGGCGACATTTTAGTGATCACGTCATTATCATCATCTACATTCTCTCTCCTGGCAACGGTATATAAAGAGATTTTCCTTTATTTGTCTTTTACCACCAACAAATTCTCTCAAGATTACAACGCAAGTTCCAACTATTTATCTTCCTTCTTCATTCACCAATGGCGACTTCTTCATCCGTTCACGATCATACTACTTCGTCTACATTGCTTTCAATCAAGCCAAATCAGAATATGATCATCGAACTTAACCCGTTTTTGTATGATTCGTATATGCTTCAAGTTGTTGAGTGTTTGAAGTATTCTCCACTGGTTGTAGCCCTAACTCAAGTTGAAGCCGTTCCGATGTCACTATTATCACAGGTCTACTCCACGGCCTCATATGACAAGAACAAAGAACGTATTTTCTTTCAAATACATAACAAGAAGGCTTCTATTTCAAATGGGAGATTTTGCTCGTTGATGAATCTTGTTGTTGATTCCTCAGTAATCTCACCAGACTTTATCACGACTACATAGCTGTTCTCAATGCTTTACGAGATGGGATATACAGATGTGCTAACCACAGTCACAAAATTTAAGAAGTCTTGTTTACCTTCTCAATGGAATGGTTTGTTAACTCTTCTCATCAAGAGTTTGGCAGAAAGGAGTGGTGGATCAGATGGCTCTAGCAAGGGTTTTCTTACCCTTTTATACAGTCTCTACAATGGCATCAACCTTGATTATGGGACAATTATTTGGTCTCAAGTGGTGCAGAGTCTCAATACATCTACGAGGCATTCAGAGATATCATGTGGGTGCTTCTGGATGCTTATTACAAGAAGGGCGATTAACACTTTGGACATTCCTGTGATGAAGGATGCCCTAGTCGCGTCCATTGCTACGTTTCACACTAAGAAGATCATCATCTCTGATCCAACAAAGTTCCATCACAAGGGCTCCATTCCTAAATCCATGTATCGCTGTGTCTCAGCTGAAAGTCATGTCATGGCGGAATACAGAACACTTCCTCCTAAGGGACCGAGAGTCCTTACTCCAGAACAGCAGGCTGCCCTGGAAGCTGTAGACAAGCCTGGCAACCAAGGGAAATGCACTACCACAAAGAAGGACTCCACAGAAGAGGATAAGACTAAAGCTTCTAAGACTCAAAAACGAAAGTCTCATAAAGGATATTCTTCCAAGCCCAAGAAGCTTAAGAAAATGGCAAGAAGATCCAAGAGTCCCACTCCTCCTGGCTCAGAAAATGACAAGGAATATGAAGAAGAGGAGGGTCATCATGAATCACCAAGAGGCAATACACCTCCCAGATCCCCAACTCCAACCGAACCCATTCATGAAAAAATTCCTACCCCACCTCCATCACCGAAACAAACAATTACAGTTTCGGTGCCTATCGATCCTCCACCCACTACTTCACAACCAACGACTTCTTTAACACCAGCTCCACCAGTTACTACTATTCTCATTTCTACATCTCCATTACCACCTCTTATAATTTCACAATCAACCACCACTACTGTTCCTGACCCAACAGTGGAAGTCAACGTATCTGATATGGGGGCAACTACTACAACCGAAACTTCAGTCATCACTAAACCTCTTTCACCTACCAACTCAACTGATTCCGATGCCACTCTCGGTGGAGAGAATGATGAGTATGACTCTACATACTTCAATCCATATCAGCTTCCATCTGATGAAGACAATGATGCTCCTTTCAACAGCTAACATTTACAGAGCATTCATGAAAAGCTGGATCGTTTGCTTGAAGACAACAAGGCTTATAGTGGTGTGGTTCTTAAAGCTTTTCTGGAGACTGCCATAGAACAATACACAACATCAATTGAAAAATCTACTAAATCTATTGATGAGTCTACTTCTTCTTGTAAAAAGGTAAATAATGATGTTACTGAGATTGTTCATACAACTCAGATTTTTCTTGACTCATTAAAAAGTCATGCTGATACAAGTGCAGCGAAAGTACAAGCCTCTGTGGATTCATTTTCTAAGTCCCTTCAGGAAGAAAGCACCAAGTTTGAAGTTGTGCATTGATCTATCCAAACCGAGAACACGTCCTTTTTAAGTTTAGTAAATTCTCGTTTTGCCTCTCTTCAAGCTGACCTGGAAGCTGAAAGTGCTCTGAAGGTAGATCTTGCCAAACAAGCATCTACTATTGAAGTCCAGAAGGTACAGTTAGCCCAAGCAAAGAAAGAAATTTCTTTATTAAAGACAGAACGGGCTTTATTTTGAAGTTGTGCAGGCGATGTAAAGGACATGTTGACCAATCTCCTTGGTGCTCATGATCCCATCCTAACTCTCACCATCATAAATCATCTTACCACCAAACTACTTTCTGCCCTTGTAATGCTCCATGAAATGAAGGGTGTTTCTGAGAGGTTCATGCCTCCGAAACAAGGGGGAGAAGGTGCTTATGTTGTTCCATCGAAAGTGATTGTAAAAACCGAAAGTGCTCAACCGAGAGTGACTGTGAAAACAGAAACAAAAACTATACACCCAGAAGTCAAAGTCACAACCGAACTGAAGGATAATGTAGCTTCAGGTTCTGGTCCACATGAAAAGCAAAAGGAGACTGCTGATGATAGTGATAGTGATGTTGGTGAAACAATTGCTGAGGCTCTCCAAAGAAAGAAGAGAGAACGAGAGCTAAATGAAAATTTGAAAGTTGTGAAGGAAGAAGAGGAGAGGGAAAGGAGATCCAAGAGTCCCACTCCTGCTGGCTGAGAAAATGACAAGGAATATGAAGAAGAGGAGGGTCATCATGAATCACCGAGAGGCAATACACCTCCCATATCCCCAACTCCAACCGAACCCATTCATGACAAAATTCCTACCCCACCTCCATCACCGAAACAAACAATTATAGTTTCGGTTCCTATCGGTCCTCCACCCACTACTTCACAACCAACGACTTCTTTACCACCAACTCCATTAGTTACTACTATTCCAATTTCTACATCTCCATTACCACCTCCTATAATTTCACAATCAACCATCACTACTATTCCTGACCCAACAGTGGAAGTCAACGTATCTGATACGGGGGCAACTACTACAACCAAAACTCCAGTAATCACTAAACCTCTTTCACCTGCCAACTCAACCGATTCCGGTGCCACTCTTGGTGGAGAGAATGATGAGTATGACTCTAGATACTTCGGTCCATATCGGCTTCCATCTGATGAAGACAATGATGCTCCTGTCAACAGCCAACATTTACAGAGCATTCATGAAAAGCTGGATCATTTGCTTGAAGACAGCAAGGCTTATAGTGGTGTGGTTCTTAAAGCTTTTATGGAGACTGCCATAGAACAATAGACAACATCAATTGAAAAATCTACTAAAGCTATTGATGAGTCTACTTCTTCTTGTACTGAGATTGTTCATACAACTCAGATTTTTCTTGGCTCATTAAAAAGTCATGCTGATACAAGTGCAACGAAAGTACAAGCCTCTGTGGATTCATTTTCTAAGTCCCTTTAGGAAGAAAGCACCAAGTTTAAAGCTATGCGTTCATCTATCCAAACCAAGAACACTTCCTTTTTAAGTTAAGTGAATTCTCGTTTTGCCTCTCTTCAAGCTGACCTGGAAACCGAAAGTGCTCTGAAGGCAGATCTTACCAAACAAGCATCTACTATTGAAGTCCAGAAGGTGCAGTTAGCCCAAGCAGAGAAAGAAATTTCTTTATTAAAGATAGAACGGGATTTATTTTGAAGCTGTGCAGGCGATGTAAAGGACATGATGACCAATCTCGTTGGTGCTCATAATCCCATCCTAACTCTCACCATCATAAATCATCTTACCACCAAACTGCTTCCTGCCCTTGCAATGCTCCATGAAATGAAGGGTGTTTCTGAGAGGTTCATGCCTCCAAAACAAAGGGGGAGAAGGTGCTTGTGTTGATCCACCGAAAGTTCTCAACCAAGAGTGACTGTGAAAACAAAAACAAAAACTATACACCCAGAAGTCCAAGTCACAACCGAACTAAAGGATAATGTAGCTTCAGGTTCTGGTCCACATGAAATGAAAAAGGAGACTGCTGATGATAGTGATAGTGATGTTGGTGAAACAATTGTTGAGGCTCTCCAAAGAAAGAGGAGAGAACGAGAGCTGAATGAAAATTTGAAAGTTGTGAAGGAAGCAGAGGAGAGGGAATGGAGAAACAATGAAGAAGAAGAAGCCTTGAACTGTAAAAAGGCCTTGTTTCCCTTATGGACGAAAGAAGCACTTATCAATCAAGCTATAGAGTTTCCATCAGTCTATTGGTTGGAACCTGTTGCTTCGTTTGACTGTGATAATTCAAAGGACTCGCAGTTTGACATGCCAGTTACAAGGAAGGCGTTCACATTCCATTGTTTTGATTCAACTGCTGAGGTTCCTTTTCCTCATCCAAAGGTTGACCGAGAGCTGATTGACTTCTATCTGAAGTATGGCCAACCGCAGTACTTGACTTGGAGTGCACAGAAGATCATTACAGTCAAGGTTCTCAAACCCTCACCTACTGGGAGATTTATCAATGTCAATTTCAAGATCACTCACGGTACAACAAACACAGTGTCGACTATCTCTCTTGCAGACCTTCCTAATCTCAATCCCCATGATTGGATTTTTCTATACAACATTCTGCTCACTAATCTGATGGAATATGAGCCGATTCTAGAACACTTAAAGAGAATGTTGGCCTCCTACATCTATGAAGTTGCAACTATGGATCAGGAGATAGCAAAGGTTATGAACAAGAAGCCAACAGTCAAGCCTACACCAAAGCTAGGGATGTGAACAAGATGAAGATGGGCCAAATAGATTCAACACATCTCATTGTGATGTTTACTAAAGGTGAAGCTCACATATTTTTGTTTGCTCTGGTAGATAAGCACTAATTTTCTACTGATTGCTTGAAGCACATCATCAACATAATACATCGGTGCAAGCAGAATTCAGAGGTGCACAAGAAGAATTTTAAAGTCATGCTTCGGTGGTACATTACATTTCGCTATCATCTTTTGGCCATCATATCGAGGGTGTTTAAGATAGTGAAGAAGTATTCTATTGCTAAACAGAATTGAGGTTTCGGCTCCAAAGACGCAAAGGGGGAGATTGTTGAGTCTGTTTGTGTTGCGGCTTGGGCCTTACGTTTTGCATCCGGATTGGGCATGTCCATCCATGATTATCTAGATTAGCTAGTAGGGTTATTCTATACATATATGCATGCATGTATGCATTATATGGAGTTGATTATCAGATTCATTATTTTGTAACCCTAAAACACCTTTACAGTTGAAGTTCTTAATTGAGCTCTTCTGAGGTGTTGAAGCATTAATCATACAACATATTCAAAGCCATACTCGTGTTCTTTATTACGTTCTTAATCATTAGATTGCTTAGAATCTATCAATCCTGATAGAACATTGTTCTAACAAAAAGTTCAATGAATCTCAAAAGATCTAGGAGTTTCGATACATTTAAAACTTAATTTTTTTTTGTTTTTCATGGTGGAAATTAGTGAATTGTCATTTACTTACCTTCAAATTATTTTCGATTTAGATTATGGCATCCCTCTTCTAAATTGTGAATAATGTTCTTGGATCCTAACCATAATTTCTCATTTGGGTGTTTAATCGGGGATTCTTATCTAATCAAACTTTGTCTCTCTTCTTTTTCAGATGTCTACCTCAAACAAAAACAACGCGTTTAGCTCGAACTCTTCCAGCTCATTCTCACTCATGGGAGGGTGATTTTCGATGGGTCCAATTTCAATGATTGGATCCGCAACATTCGAATGGTTACCCACTACAAGGACAAGGATTATGTCCTCGACAAGGAGCTGAAAGAAGTAAACGTCAACACTGCCACTCCCAAGGAGATCGTTGCCTTTGAGGCTCATGAGCGCGATGCTACGAAAGTCCATTTCATCATGCTCGTGACTATGACTGCCGAACACCAAAAGTCCTACGATGACTACTAACCCTATGAGATGCATCAGGATTTATTGGACAGGTACCACCAAAGTGTCAGGCAGGAGAGGTACAAGATCATTACCTCGATGATCACTACCAAAATGAAGGATGGAGAGTCCATCACGGCCCATCTGCAGAAAATGTAGAGATATGTCGAACGCCTGCTGAAGTTAAATGTTAACGTCGATGAAGAGCTGGCGATTAATATCATTCTTCACTCCTTACCTCCTTGTTACAACCGGTTCCACATGACCTACCACATGAATAAGGAGGAGGTCACTTTGAGCAAGCTACAAGGCCTGCTGAGAGCAACCTCAAGGGGAATGGTAAGGAGAGGAAGACTCCTTCCAAGAGCTACCATAAGGGAAAGTCCCAAGATGGCACCTCTTCTAGTGGAACCAAGGTTGGTCCCGCTGCACCCTCCTCCAACCCGAAGGATGCAGAGTGCTGCAACTGCCATGAGAAAGGGCATTGGAAACGAAGTTGCCCGAAGTATTTACAGGATATCAAGGATGGAAAGATAAAACCATCCTTCGCAGATACTTATACAATTTAATATAATAACTCATCACATGCTATTTCTTGGGTTCTTGATACAGGATGTGGTTTTCACATTTCATCTGATTTGCAGGGCCTAAGAAGAAGTATGGATGTGGAGCATGGGAAGATAAACTTGATCATGCAGAACAGAAGAGCGTTTCCTGTCACCAAGATTGGAGTTTACTCTTTAGTGCTTAGTAGTAGGTTAGGACTAGATTTGAATAATTGTTGCTATTCATCAGAAATGGCAAGAAACATCATTTCTTTTCATGGTTTATATAAACAAGGTTTTATATTTTCGTTTGATAATGAAAAGGGTTCTATTAATGCTTTCTTTAATGGTGTTTTCTATTTTGAAGCATTGCCTTGTAATGGCATATATGAAACTGTGATGGTTGTAAACAACTTAGGAAATGATGTGTTGTATGTCGATTCTTCCAATGATTTGGATAAAGCATGTTTGTGGCATTGTCGTCTTGGACACGTCAATAAGAAACGCATAGCCCAACTCCAAAAGGATGGAGTGTTGGAGTCATTCGACCTTAGGCACAATGATGTGTGCGAGTCTTGTTTACATCGAAAGATGACCAAGTCACCCTTCAATAGTACTTGTGAAAGGGGTGAGGGTTTATTGGATCTCATACACACCGATGTGTGTGGGCCCTTTAGATCCACCACAAGGGATGCAAGCTGCTTCTATGTGACTTTCACCGATGATTATAGCAGATACGGGTATATCTACTTAGTCAAGCACAAGTTAGAAACCTTTGAAAAGTTCAAAGAGTTTAAGCAGGAAGTGGAGAATCAGCTGGGCAGGAAAATTAAGATGCTCTGATCCGATCGAGTTGGTGAGTACCTTAGTCTTGACTTCCACAACTACCTCAAGGAATGCGGAATCATTTCGCAATTGACGCCACCTAGGACACCACAGTTGAATGGTGTGGCTGAGAGGCTTAATCGAACCTTGTTGGACATGGTTCGTTCTATGATGAGTTGTGCTTCGTTACCTATCTCATTCTAGGGTATACCTTAGAGACTTTCGCCCATATCCTTAACCTAGTCCCTACAAAGAAGGTTGCCAAAACACCTCACGAGATGTGGATAGGGAAAGCTCCCTCGTTGCCACACATCAAGGTTTGGGGTTGCGAGGCTTTTGTAAGATGACAGACTCACGAAACGCTCGAACCTCATAGTGAGCAGTGCATTTTCATCAGCTACCCGCAAAAGTCCTTTGGATATCTCTTCTATAGACCGAGTGACAATGTTGTATTCGTTACAAGGAGAGGGGTTTTCTGAGAACGAGAACTCATAAGCCAAGGGGACAGTGGGAGGCAAATCGATCTTGAAGAGCTTCAAGAATCGAACGATGAAGGAACCTCTAAACTGACGTTTAACTTGAGGAGGAAACTCATGTTGAACCTGTTGATGAGTCCCCAACTCATAGAAGTTCTAGTAGAGTTAGTGTTCCACCGGAGTTCTATGGTTTTTCATATTACTACTGAAGGTGATACGTTTATTAGTGATAGAACACTAGTAAATTTGGATGAACCTAACAACTACAAGGAAGCCATGACAGGCCCGGAATCAGCGAAATGGAAAGAGGCTATGGATAGCGAGATTCAGTCCATGTATGACAACCAAGTTTTTAATTTGGTTGACAATGTGCCAGGTCGTAAGACAGTTGGGTGCAAATGGATCTTCAAGAAGAAGACCGACATGGATGGGAAGGTACACACTTATAAGGCATGACTGGTTGCGAAGGGCTTTACTCAAACTCCCAGAGTTGACTATGATGAGACCTTTCTCGCCAGTTGCGAAGATAAATTCTATTAGGATTATCATGCTAGCCATAGTTGTGTTTCATGATTATAAAATATGGCAGATGGATGTCAAAACCGCTTTCCTTAATGGGAAGTTGGCTGAGGATGTTTACATGAGGCAGCCAGAGGGTTTTGTCGATGCAAAGCATCCTAATAGAGTGTATAAGCTTGAGAAATCCATTTATGGATTGAAACAAGCATCTCGCAGATGGAATCTTTGTTTCGATGAGAAAGTCAAAGAGTTTGGCTTCCCACATAGCGAGGATGAGTCCTATGTATATGTCAACGCCAGTGGGAGTATAGTTAGCTTCCTCGTATTGTATGTCGATGGCATACTGCTCATAGGAAACGACATCCCAACCATGCAGGAAGTTAAGTCCTGGCTTGGGAAGTGCTTCGCTATGAAGGACCTCGGAGAAGCTGCCTATATTCTGAGAATAAGGATAGTGAGAAACAGGAGTAAAAGGCTAACAGGACTTAGTCAAAATACTTACTTGGATACGGTACTAAAACGTTTAGTATGGAGAATTCCAAGAAAGGGGAGTTATCGATCCAAATCAATGCCAAATTGAGTAAGACTCAAAGCCCGAGTACCAAAGCCGAGATAGAAGAGATGAGTTGAGTACCTTATGCTTCTGCAGTTGGCTTAATCATGTATGCTATGACTTGTACTCTCCCTGATGTGGCCTTCGCTTTAAGCATGGTTAGCAGATATCAAGGGAACCATGGTAGAGCATGTTGGACCGCAGTCAAGAATATTCTTAAGTACCTTCGGAGGACCAAGGAATGGTTTCTTATCCTCGGTGGGAGTGATGACTTAAGGGTATGAGGGTATAGTGACGCCACTTTTCAGACCGACAGAGACAACTTCCGCTCTCAGTCGGGTTGGGTCTTTACCTTAATAGGAGGAGCAGTGACTTGGAAAAGTTCCAAGCAAGAGACCGTAGCTGATTCAACGTGCGAATCAGAGTACATAGTGGCGAGCGACGTGTCAAAAGAGGCAATATGGTTGAAGAACTTCATCGGAGACCTTGGAGTTGTGCCAGCCATAAAGGAGCCTATGGAGATTTTCTGCGACAATGAAGGTGCGGTTGCCTTAACCAAGGAATCGAGGGATCATGGCAGATCTAGGCATATCGACAGGAAATATCACTTTATTAGACATCGGGTAGAAGAGGGACTCCTCATAGTAAAGAGGGTATCGTCAGAGGATAACCCAACACATCCGCTTACGAAGGGACTGAGTAGGGTTAAGCACTGGCAGCACGCTAGGAGCATTGGGTTGAAGGACGATATAAGTTTTAGTGATTAGATAGTTTTGAAACGTGTAATAGATAAATGGTAATTAACATTTGATGATTAAATAAATGAGTATTATTTATAAATGAAGTTATTGTCTTGTGTTAATTATTTACCTATTGTTTCACTTTGCATGTTTTCACTTCCTAAAAAATAAGATTATTCGAACAATCCACAGTCGTTCATACTTTGGAAGTAGGTATGAAAGAAGACTGTCATGAATTGGCTTGTAGATTGTTTAAAGTGTATTAGACATATAAAAAGTTTGCTGCAACGTTCATGAGTACTTATGAAATAATATTTGAGTATTGGATTAAACCCACGCTCACTAGTATCACTTCATGGAATTTATCACGAGTACTCGTAAGAAGATAATATCATATAGTCTTTAAGCCTAGATATATGGTCTATTTTTTGCGATTTGGTTGAGCATTGATAATGCGTAAACACATCAGTAACTTGATGTTATAAAATGCATTGTTGTGTATGATTTGATGAGTGAATAGTAAATGCATAATTCGAAGTTTATCCATTCCTTTTATCCTAAGAGGGTAAAAGTGATATCTTGGGCCCCTTGATGATTTGGTTTGACTTATGTGTCGGGCCCGGTCAGGACTGAGTTGATGTGTTCAATTAAGTTCTATGTCAGACAAATTAGAGATCGAGAAACAAACTGTTGGACAACAAGTATGATAATATTCCATGTAATTGTTCGCATGATATCTTGAGAACGGAGGACTATACAATCCCTTATCTAAAGGATAAGTCAGAGTTCAACAGCGGCTTTTAAGAGCTACGATTGCTAATCGGATTTTGAAGTCATACATACATCTATAGTTATCAGACTTATCCAAGTGGGAGACTGTTGGATTAGTGTCTAAGTCCATAACTATATTTGGTATGTACTTAACCCGGTTGTATCATGGTCCTTTTGAGTTGCCTTCACTGAAGGAATTTGACTGGATGATTAGTGGAGAAAGAGGATATTATGGTTTATTAATATATTATATGAATAATATATTAAAAGAGAAATCATATTGATTAATTAATATTGGTCAAGAATTAATTTTGTGATAAAAAGATATTAATTAAACTTAGGGGACTGGAATTGCAATTATAAGATAATTGGATTTTGGGCGGTGGATCATATGGATAAAGGGGTGGACGAAATTAAGGTGGAAGCCTACCTTGAAATCATCCAGGGCCTTATTCTAGAAGGTTCCATTGGACTGCTTAAGGCCTAAGCTATCCAATTAGGGTTTTGACTGAAACCCTAACAGCTCCACTATATAAGGACCCCTAGGGCTTCAGAAATCGGCACCCAGAAACCCTAAGAAGTCTTAGAGCCGATTTTGAGCCTCTCATCCTCTCTCTGCTAGATCATTCAACTTGCTTTGGTGTTTATGATCCATTAGAGGCATCACATTTGAGGTGCTAGGTTCTCATAAGCTAAAGATCTTCAAGCAACAATCAAGGTAATCATATAAACTTGTTTTATTTGTTATTTTCGGATTTTGTATGCTAGATCTAGGGTTTTTAAGCTTTGGATAATTTTCATGTACAATAGATAAACCTAGATCCAAAGCTTTAGGGTTTGCATGTGCACCATGGAATTGATGTATTGCTCATAACCCATCATGTTCACTCTCTAATCACCCCATGAATTCACTATCGAATACTCCACGGTACAACATAGTTAGGTGCTCACACCTACCCAGTTTATGCATCACTACACTTGGCTTAAGTTCTCATAGACAGGGCACTTCCCTCAGTACAGTCACACTCTTGAATAATTCCCGCCTGGCGACCATTAGCTGATGATCTCAAATTTGAAAATATAGTCGCTTGATGGTCTACCTGCCATCGGACACACCCAAGTCTCATAATAATCCAACAACCTAGGGCATCATACTCGGATACCTCGATACACCCTTACATAATCTCACAATGTCTTGCCACGACCACTAGTCTTCCACTCACACAACTCGAAACCTTGAAGTAATCCAACTCACAATTGGAAGCACGTAGGAATCGTCATGACTGAGAACATGTTGACAACAATCCAAAGCCCCATCTGCTACTGATCAAGCCCATGCGGACTACTCATATCGACCCTATAGTTGATTGACAAATCAACTGATGTCCCTCCCGAAGTACAAATAATAACTCATACATCGAACTATTAGTCTCTCCGAAATTGAATCTTGACCTTGGCAACCCAACCATCTTGAAACTCATACATTGGTACATCCAAAGAACACAAACCATAATCAGATTCCTATCTATCAGCCACCTGCCATGAAGTCACTTAATTTCTCCTGACAATATGCGACATGCATCATCTCGCGTTGTACACTGCCTTGACTACCACATAAATCTCCTCTTACATACTCGCACTGAAAATCCTCATAACCTAAACTTTTGTTCAACATTAGAGTGAGGATCCTCCCCCATAGAATACCCAGTTGTCCCCCACTTAGGGTTCGAACCATCGCCCATTGACATACCAAACAGACCACACTACAAACTGGCTCGCCAGATGTACCATTTCCGAATCATGGAATATACTACGCATCACTCGATGATCTTCCAGATAGTGACCACATAAGTCTAAGTATCCCATATCTCAAATGCAAACCTCGGAATCCTCCCAACGTGACTACCTCGAGTCATCACGAAATCCCATACCGACACACCGCCATATATCCCAATCGTCCCGAATTAGTCATGACTCTCAATCTGGAAATAATGCACTATCACACACTTCGTCTCTGATTCCTCAACCAATATTCCATCGCGGAAATTATCATAAGAGCAAGAGACCTTACTCTCACAGTTGATACACAACGTAGGCAATGAGGGCCGCCGCCTCGGTGTACTCCTCTTGATCACCTGGAACTATTGCTAAAAGTATGCCTTACTCAACTAAGGCATCTCCTTGTGCTTATCCATCTCAGTCCCCAATGATGACTCTCTCACGGTATTAGAAATAACTTGCAACAATATATCTTGGTGAAAATATCACAATCATATGGTACTCCTCGGGGTTACCTCCAAACTATGGAACCCGAAGCTCGTTATCACTTTCACTCCACACAAGAAGCAGAACTAGTGAAATTCTCATCACAGAAAGTGACATTTTGATCATCGGCCGATCACTTAACCCAGATTGCAATCCTCCACAACACATCATATCCACTTTTCCTCAAGTCCTGCGACTCCACTGGCAGCTCACCAGTCAAACTCATTGAAATCTAAATTCAATTTTCCTCGCAAGGTACACTTTTTCAAAGCTCAAACGACATGGCCCTCTGGCCCCACAGTTTACCATATCCTTTCTCAGTCTGAATACCTACTGCTGGATAACTGGTAAGATGGAAACACACTCTGCTACGAATCATGGTACCCAAACCATGTTATCTCCTATTAACCTGCTATTTAGAACCTATGGAATTCTCCCTGTTTCGAGTATGGGTCCTCTTCTTTCAGTAGTACGGACCCATACTACCTGCCACATCTACCCATACTTTCTACACGGATCGTCACAGATTTCCTAAGTAGCTGCTCAACCTTCTCGATCACCAATACCATTACACATGTTCTCTCTCTAGCGAATACTCTCCTCTATCAGCGTACTCATCTGACTAAATTCACCCTTAGGCTCTTCCTAGGTTCTCACATTTGTCTACCATCAGCTGTTGAAGAACTCCTCATGATGCCAGACATCTACCTCCTGAATATCATCATATTCACTTAGTAGCTGTCTCCCATCATCAAGAGTTCCACAAAGCACAAAGCACAAAGCAAGCAACATTTGGGCATCGAATCACCTCCACCAACACATAAAACCACTCTAGCATACAACTCCACTCACTCTATCCACAACTCTAAAAGGCATTACCGAACTCACGCAACCCTACCTCTCGTGGGTATCTCACTACTCTCTCAGTAGATTCCTCAAATTCACATCTAGGTATCTCTCCTAGATTACTCCTCTACTCAAAGCTCTCTCTAAAAGATTACTGCTAGGTACTCTTACTCAGCACATACACAGAGCAATAGCAAATAATATCAATCAATAGCATTCCCTAGGCTAAGGCATCAGAAAACATGCAACTCTAGCCCTAAGATATGAAATACTTAGCCTATCCTCTAGCATGCATCCCTAATATCTCATGAATATATCATAACACAACTAAGTAAGGGTATTTTGAGAAGTCAATGTTCGGGCTCTGGCTGACTGTACACGCTGCTCCAACTCGCTTTTCTCTTAAAACTCTTTCTCATTTAAAAAAACCATTTCTTTTGCAATTTTTTCTCAAGTCCTCAGTTTGAGTCCAGACACACCTGAAGATACATCAGAATCCCTCAAACCAAGGCTCTGATACCAACTTGTAACACCGTAAATTTTCAAACAAATTTGTTTTAATTTTTAAATCACATAATTCTCATTAACACATTTCACAAAAACCCCAAAGTATTAATTTATCATAACACATATCCATAATGGTTGAATAAAAATCCAGGATCCTCAAACATAACTCCATCTCGTGTGTACAATCACGTCGGTGCCTTCCCGCGATCCTGAGAAGTACCTGAAACACATATCATATAACACAGTAAGCACGAAGCTTACTGAGTTCCCCAAAATACCACACATATCTCACTATCCTCTCATGGCTATATCTCGAATATGACCCTTCGGTCAATGTGTCTCAGTGGAACCCTTCGGTCCCACAACTCGGGTGGACCCTCCGGTCCTAACTCAATAAAGCTCAGAATAATACACATCATAAATCACTAAGGCATAATGCTGGATATCACAATACTCAATATAACATACAATACCCTCCGGTCACACAAAGTTACCACTCAAGGTAAGTATAGTGAGAAGACTCACCTCATATGATGAACAACTCCTATCGATGTTGCTGCTGCACACCGGCCTCCAACACTTAACCAAAACCCATAATTAACCCAATTATGATCTAAGACCAAACCTCGCTCATTAGGTCTAAAGATAGTCCACTACCCGGCCCACAAATAACTCAAGCCCATTGGACCCACCAAGGCCCAATACTAAATGGGCTCTCCCAAGGCCTAACTCTTAAACCTAAGTCTAAATGGCAAGCCCAACACAAAAGCCCAAGACATATACAATATTTCTCTAATCAAAAACTCCAGTACAACAAGCCCAAAAATTCAGGCCCATTACTTAAAGCCCAATATGAGATTTAGCCCAAAAGACCACAACGAGATTACGCTAGGCGTACCTCCCTTGGTACGCTCAGCGTACACACGAACCTTGATCGGGGACACTTGATCAGTACGTAGGGCGTACTAGATTTACGCTCGGCGTACGTCCAGACTTACTTTTTCCCACTCTCTTGGTCTTAACTCGTTAAGACCATAGCTATACTCTCAGATCTGGACTCCTTAAATGCTCATACTCCAAAAAGTTCATGAATTTAAGCCTTAGCATGGCTGATAAAGTCCCAAACCCAAATATACTCACTCTTTACTCCAAAAAAATGCTCATATCTCATGCATGGGGTGGTTTTAATGTCCCAGACCTCATTTTTATGAATCCTCTCCACTAGAAACACTTAAAAGGACAAATATTAGGCTTTGGAGTTCAAGAACTCATAAAGCTTCAAGCTTTGGGACCAAAAACCCTAAAATAGACCATAATATGCTCAAATAAAAAAGGATGAGAAAGCTTTGAGCTTTATACCTTCAAATGATGCTCCACCCACAGAAAAGCTCATATCCAACGCCTGGACTCCAGCTCCATTCTATTCAATGCTCCTTCTTCACTCCAAGGGTACCAAAAGAACACTTAGAAGCTCACAAATAGACACTCACGCTAAAGGAACGAAAATTAGGGTTTTGAGAGGGTTGAAGGCTGGAAATGGTGGCCAAAAATGAGGCCATCATGTTGTTTAAATAAGGAACACCCTTCATTTAGGTTTTTCATCCTGTGCCTAGTACACCCAACATACCCTCTGGTATGCCCAACGTTGTAACGCTCGTAGATCCGGGCTAGTCAATTTAGAGATAATAGGGGTCGAAAATGAATCTTCGACAAAAGATTATTTAGAAGAAATAATCTTAACCAAGTTGTAGAATATGTCTCAAGGGTTTCGTATATATAAAGAATGCCGAGATCCGAGTTATAACGAAGAAGTTATGGCCCGTCGAAGTTTTACGGCAAAACCAGCACGGCACCGGGAGACGTAAATAGTGAATTTTTGATAAAGGACTTTTTATCCTTAGTAATCTAAACAAAATTTGTAGTATACGTTAAACCGAGAGCGTCCATAAAAAGAACGCCCAAATTTGACTTCGTATGAGCAGGGCCGGCTCAACCAGTTTGAGGGCTCTAAGCGAACCAAAAAATTTGGGGCCCTTTGACATTTACTATACTTGATATTATAAACCCTGCTCCTTTATCCGGGCTTGAGACCGACAATAATAAACCGAAAAGTTTACAAATGGCGGAGTTAATTTTTTTTTTTTTTTTTTTTATGTTTATGTTTTTTGTGAATATATTTTATGACATAAAGTTAATTTTTCTAGCCTTTTTTAGGTAATCAAGTAAACCGTTATGTGACACCAAAAATATAAATTAAAAACTTTTTCTATTTTAGATGCTATATTTCTAATAAAACCAATTATATACAGTCTAATTGAAATTTCACATGCAATTCCATATTATTCTGTCATTAATAGCGAACAAAACATTGTCAAATAGACCAATACTTTCAAATGTTAGTTTATTATGAAAAAAATCATTCATTGTAAAAAAAGTTAATTTATTATGAAAAAAATCATTCAAAAAAAGTTAATAAAGCTGATGGGAGTTAGTTTGTGAAGCTTACTAGAAGTTGAAGGGTTTAAAAGGGTTTCTCTTCAAACTACGGGGACGTCATGGAGAATTATCATGCACCCTTTTGTTTCGTTCTTTCTGTTGGGTAAAAGCGTTGTAACAAAAAAAACTAATACAAGTATGTGTTTTAATTATATGGTTCCAAACTTTACTATGTTGACTTAAAGATGAATACCTAATTTTACAAGGCAGTTTAATTGATATGAGATACTCGAAATCAAATAGCATAACAATCCATGAACCAGTATTTTCAAACATAAACCAGTCCATGAACCAGAAGATATTATCCATTATATACAAATCAGTCCTTTAACAAATGACATCCGTGATTGTATCATTAACCCTAATCAATTCATTCAATTGGCTATTAACCCCAACTAGATAATTAGAGATAACAGAAGAATCAAAATTGAAAAGTGAAAATACAAGCATACCTTTTCAATGATAGCAGAATAACATTACTGCATCAGATCATCAAGATCAGTAATTTTTTAGCAATTGAGAAACCTTAACTGAGAATGAAGATTGAAGAAGGAAGAAGATCGTGAAGAACAGCGCGTGACTTTTTGGAAGTTTAATCGCTAGTCGTCACTTGAAGAATGCGATACGTGTGATTTTTTGGAAACTAACAAGCTTGGATCGAAAGAAATTAGGGCCCTTACAATTGGGGGCCCTAAGCCCTATCTTAACTACTAAAACAATAAGGCCGACCCTGCGTATGAGGAAGTTATGAATTTTCTAAGATTTGGCATTGCAGTATACGACCCAAAACTTGGATTGTAGTTCGAGCATTTTTTGGCCTACGCGACCTAAATGATAGTTGAAGATCTCATTAATAGGAACTCAACGATAAAAAGACAGACGAAAACGCAATCTGTATGTAGGAGTTATGAATTTTACGCGGACATTTAACAGTATAATCTCCTCCTACTGTTAAATTTAAGACGGTCGAGAATTAGCCGACGGAGTCTAAATGAAAGTTGTAGATCTTGTTTTCACCTATGCGTGGATATAAAGAACGTCGAAAACAAAGCTCGTATGCGAGAGTTATGATGTTTCTAAGTCGGGAGGGTGTTGTACGAGTTTAGGTGACGTGGCACGATCACAGCCATTGCTTTCTCTCCAAGGAAAGCCATCAAATGATGACATATGGAACTGACTCAGTGAGTCAGGGACCCAAATCGGCAAGTCCATCAGATTTCCAGCCTATAAATAGAAGTGTCGGGTTTTCTCATTCTTCAGAACATTCCAACTTCACTTTCTCTCACTAGAGCCTCTCTTTAGCTCCCCTTAAGCCCCCCTAAAGTATAGGTAAACCCCTAAAACCCGAAGGAAGCCCCGAGGCTCTAGCCTTTCAGCTTGGAAACGCTACTCCAGTGAAGGCCAGTTTTCGAGAAAACCCGCTGTAAGTAAGCTACGCCGACCCTATCGTTAGTATATCTTATGTTTCAATATAGTAATGTTAGTAGGACCTTATAATAAGTATTCGGGCTATTATTATGAGTTATATAAGTGTCGTTATAATATATTTTTAACCACTCGTGGTACGGGGGATCTAGTTTGGAGGGCCGCTTGGGTTGTTGGATTCAGAAGTGCTATATATCATAATGATTTTTCCCTCCATTGTTCCATGCTTGGCCCCTGTCTATACATAGTGGGTGAAGAGTATTGTTTAACGCTTATATAATAGTATTAACATTAGACTAAACTCTAGTGGTAATGATACTAGGTTTTGTCTGAGGGAAATTGTTTTAACTGTAACGAAGTACTGTCCAAGTGTCGAGTCACAGCCTTATCAAGTGAACGCATAGTCCCTTTCATGAACATGATTTTAATACAAGTATTGATTGAAGTATTAAATATATGTTTATGTGCGAGTTATTTGATGTTGCCTGAAATATGTGTTAAAGAACATACCTGATTATATATGATGATTTAGGATAAAGATAAACCTAAATTAATTATGAGGAATATTGGGTTGTATCTTCTTATGAGTACGAGTGAGTTATACTCACAGCATAGAACTTTAATATATGTCATTGATTCGGGAGCATGGATTAGACATAATCATTGTCCCTAGTCCGAGAGTATGGATTGGAGATAGTCAAATTTCATTAATCCGGGAGTATGGATTAAGAGATAGTCAGCTGTCCTTAGTCTGGGAGTATGGACAGGACATAGTTATCTGTCATTAATCCGAGAGTATGGATTTAGACGTAGACACTTGTACCTAATCCGAGAGTATGGAATGTGCACAATTATTGATCTGAGAACATGGATTAGATCTAGGAGTAAGAGGTAAAATTTAAGGTACGAGAGTATGGATAGTCTCGTTGTGAGGATTGACGGGGTGGGGTAAGAGTTGATTATAAATATGAGGAAATTGTATATTTTGTGAGTTCTAAATTATATATATATGATATAACATTGTGGGATTAAAATCCCTATATGTTCACCAGGTTTTCCAACCTAACCCACTCAAGCTTATTTGTATCTGTAACATCCCAAAAATACGACCCAAAAAATTTTCGTTTTTAATATTACTAAAAATCACAACATCGAGTGTCATATATAATAAGAACCATGGAATGAGTAACTCAAAAGTCACAGTAACTGTGTCATAACAAAACTGTATCAATCATATCAAAATATCTGAATAAAACTCCCATGATAAAACTGAAGTTGTGGTGTGTGCGATGCCATCAACCCGAGCTCTTCCCTTTGCTAGCGGAAGTACTTGAAACCAAAACTGAAATTGTAAGCACGAAGCTTAGTAAGCTCCCCCAAACTACCACATACCATGCAATAACATATAAACAACTATTGGGCCTTGCCCACTGCATCGGACCAAAGTCTGGAAACTACATCGGACCGAAGTCCAGAACTACCCAGGGCCTTGCCCTCTACATCGGACCGAAGTCCGGAAACTGCATTGGACCGAATTCCGGAACTTACTAAGACCCCGTCCCCTGCATCGGACCGAAGTCCGGAAACTTACTGAACATAGTATATCATAAACATATCAACTAACATGAATACACATGCTACATACTGCATCGGACTGAAGTCCGGAACCCATAACACAAAGGACATGCTTGAATGACAAAGATGTCAAGCACACCGAACTACTGCCAACTAGACGGGCCGGCATTGTGGCCGTAGACCCATTCCTATTGGAAGGAAAAACTCACCTCGCAACTCTGGCTGCTGAGATGCAAGATCTGAAACTGTCTAACTGCTGCTCTGGAACTCCCCGACTACAAATCCCATAAACACTAAATCAAATACCGATAACTAATCTCAGGGTAAAATGACTATTTACCCCCAGAAAAGTCAACTTCCAGGTCAAAGTCAACTTTCAGTTGACCAGACTCGTCGAGTTGGACCGTAAACTCGCCGAGTCCCCATCATCCATTCTAATCCTCTACTTGCTTCTACTCATCGAGTTTGGCAAGGACTTGACGGGTTCTTCTTCGACACTATCATCAAGTCTAATCTTCATCCGACGCGCCGAGTTGTATGAACAACTTGTCGAGTTCCCTTTCAGCAGAAGAACACACCCAGTCTTTGACTCGCCGAATCGTATGAACAAATAGTCGAGTTTGACTGCTTCCAGATCCAAGTCTTAACTCACTGAGTCCTTACTCTACTTACTGATTCACCCTAAACTCTCAAATCGGGGAAAAACCGAGGACTCACGACTCGACTCGCTGAGTCTGAAGCATGCCATTACTATACAGTCGATCTTTCTCGATTCCAATGCATCCAACTCATAGATCTGGGTTCCTAGGACTGATTTCAAACGTAAAGTTTCTAACTTTACGTTCATGCATGCTCATAATAAGCTAAAATGCCCAATAAGGAGCTAAAAGAGGAGATCTAGATTTGGAATGGGTGCTTAGCTCAATAAAGGTAGCAACCTTGAGCTTAACGAGTCCTGAAATGCTTAGATCTGAAACCCATTCATCTTTACCACACATAAATCGACCTCAAAGTCTAGAAAAGGCTCAAAAATAACCCTAGCAAGCTTTTAAGGAGATCTACATAATGACAAGCAAAGATTCGAGCTTTATACCTTAATGGAAGCTGGAATGACACAATAAACTCAGATCTTCTTTGCTACTCTTGAGAACCCCACTTCTCTCTTCTTCTTCTAACTTCAAAATGCACCAAAATCCTCCACAAAATGAGAAATACTCCAAGAATGCTTAAAGGGAGGCTAGGTTTTAGTAAGGGACGTTCTGAGGGTTATGTAGGCTGGTTTGGGGCGCAAAATGATGTTTAAATAGGGTGCAAACCCTTGAAATTAGGGTTTCATCCAGACTGGAAGACTTACCGAGTCCAAAATATGGACTCGTCGAGTAGCCAGCTTAAAACACAGACAAAACCCGTCTCTACTCGACGAGTTGGGCTACAGACTCGTCAAGTACCCCTCTAGAATTGAAACTTACTTTATTTAAATCACATATCAGAAATGGGGCGTTACAGTATCACAGGTGTCGATATGAAGTTACATTACACTGAGATTAAAGAGATGTAGATCACTAGTGTAAATAAATGTAAGTTCTGTTTATGTTTATGTTTCTGTATTGACGATGACATCCCAAGATTTTAAAAGGAATAAAAATACATTTCTTCGGAAATGCTTTGATAACACATTTATCATGTTTTTCTGGGAACAAATTTCATAACATTTTTATTAAAAGTACTCTGATCTTTATAAAGCATAAACAAAATCGGTCTTCTCTGGCCGTGAAAATGGGGATGTCACAAGCGTACTAGGTGGCTCCGCTTCCAAATCACACACATGAGTACGCTGAGCGTACACACGTGTACGCCCCGCGTACTCAGTTGCCACATTTTCTCAAATAAGGGACTAAACTTGCCAACACTTCAAACTATCATTGCTTCTTCGTTGTAAGTCTGTTTATCGTGAACCTCATATACACGGAAAAGGTGGCGAGAAGCCCTACGCTTCTAGTAACTTGTCGCAACCTCAAGGCTTTCTCATTCCCGGGTTGCAGCCCACGAATCCCAAATCACAGACGATCCGAAACAGGATGTTACATTATTATTGCAAATAATTAAAGTAGAATCCTTCTTTTAGATCTTGGAAACCTTATTTGCTCACCAGACACACAAGCCTGACCGACTCGGTTTGTTGTATTACAGGTAGCGGTATGAATGTTTAGAGATAGTGATGTTTAAATCTACTGAGAGATTTGAGGAGTTTAGACCATTAGTATAATGATTTGTTGTAAGGTCCGTAAATACAAGTTTATGTTTATGTTTTTTGTATTAGTTATGACATACAAAGTTTTTAAATATTAATAAAAATCGTTTCTTCCGAGATACTTTGATATTATTATTATCTCACATCAAAGTAATGTTTTTGGACAAATTCCGCGTTGATGTATTTTTTTTTTTTTTTTTAAAATGCTCTAAATTAAATAAACATAAAGCTTTTTTTTAATTGACCGTAAAATTATGGATGTCACGTTTTGTCACTAATTAAAATTGTTTTGTAATAGATTTATTTAAAAAAAGATCGTTGTGAATTACTTATATTAAATTTAAATTTTATGGGTTGCTATATTTCTTCTAAAGTTCCTGGTCCACAAAAATAGAAAGTAAAATTTGACACATATCTACAACACAATGAAATAACCGCTCCTCTAGTTACCCTTCAAGTAATATTTCATTGCTCAGATTAATAAATAAAAAATGATTAGTCTATTTCCAACACAGTATTTTTTATTTATTTATTTTTAAATCATGGTAAATGAATTATACTAAATTTAAATGTTATGTGTTCCTATACTTCGTCTAAAGTTCCCAGTCGACAAAAAATGGGAAGTAAAATTTCACACATATCTACAACACAATGAAACAACCGCTCGTCTACCCTTCAAATAATATTCATTGCTCAAAATTACTAAATAAAAATTGATAAGTCTATTTCCAACACAGTAATTTTTTTTTAAAAAAAAAATCATTGTAAATTAATTATATTAAATTTAAATGTTATGTGTTCCTAAAGTTTCCCGTCCACAAAAAATGGGAGCTAAAATTTTACACATACCTACAACGCAATGAAACAACCGCCGGTCGAGCCAGTTACCCTTCAAGTAATATTCATTGCTCAAGATTAATAAATAAAAAATGATACCATCCAAAAAAGAACTACAAGAAATATACTTATTAGCGGCGACAAGGGCTTTACCGACGACTTTATCTAGAGTCGCCGGTAAAGCCCCTTGTCGCCGCTAATAGTGTCGCCGCTAAAGGGTTGTCACCCGAATCCGCACTTTCCCCCTCTATTGCATCTCAACCGTTCGATGAGATATCCAATCCAACGGGTGGGGTGCCTTATCCGGTCTAACCTAATATCAGCGACACAGATGTTGCCGCTAAAGGTTAAAAAAGTCGCCGCTAATAGTCTGCTAAAAATGACGCGATACCCTTCTCTCCAGTTTGTCGCCGCTATTACTCATTGTCGTCGGTAATGTCCCTGGCGTCGCCGCTATTGCCTGTCGTAGATAAAAAAAAAACGCACGCAGATAACCTCCCTTCTTCATTTTCCTTTCTGTTTGCTTCCAATTTCCTTCACCATCTCGCCGATTTCCTCTTCAATCTGCTTCTTCCAAGCAAATTTCTCCCCACATTGTTCCAAGCAAGTGTCTCTAGGTGTGGTTAAAGCTTTGGGATCAATTTCTACCTCCATTTCTCGAAGAAAGGTAAGTTTTTTTTTGATGATTTCATTTTTATTTTGTATGAATTTTGATTTGTAGCTTTATGTAGTGATTGAATGATAATAAATTGCTCATATTCTTTATTTTTGGTGGTGTTGTTTTGGATTAGAAGCATTGTTCCAAGCAAATGGTTAAAGCTTTGTGATCAATTTCTAGGTACCTCCATTTCTTGAAGAAATGTAAGTTTTTTTTGATGATTTCATTTTTATTTTGTATGAATTTCGATTTGTAGCATTATGTAGTGATTGAATGATAATAAATTGTTCATATTCTTGTTTTTGGTGTTGTTGTTTTGGATTAGAAGCAAGTTATTCAATTTTTTGTTTGTGGTTATTTAATTGCAATTAGTTGTATAGCTTCAAGTTGTATTTATATGTGAAATTATGTGAAAATTGTCATATGTGAAAATTAGATTGTATATTCCGTATTTGTTTGAATATATGTGAATTTGGTATATATATTCCAATGTATGTGTGTTTGATGTATATGTGGTATATTAGTAGAAATTATATGTATTTGTTATAAGTAGAATGCTATTGTGTGTATGTGAATGTATGTATGTTTGTTGTAAATGTGATATATGATTGTGAAACTTTTGTATTTGGTATAAATAGGATGTTATTATGTATATATGCGAAATTATGTGTATTTGGTTTAAGTGGGATGTTCTTTTGTGTGTATTTGTATTTGGTGTATATGTGGTATATGTATGTAAAAGCATGTGAATTTCACCTTCTTATGTATTATGTAAAACTATGTGGTTTTGGTATAAGTAGGATACTATAATTGAAAAAAAAAAATACATTATTTTTATAATTTGAAAAAAGAACACAAAAAAAACTATAAAATTGTTTAAAACTTATATACAAAAACTAGAAAGCTTCTAGTTTTTAACCAAGCTAACTCCAAATTAATTAACCAATAAGTTATATAGTTAACTTATAATTGGAAAAAAACAAAAAAAAAATTATAAAATTGTTTAAAAACTTATATATATTTTAACATCGACGGTAAAAAGAACAACACAATAACATAATATGTATGTAAAAGTATGTGGTTTTCTTATAAGTAGGATGCTATAATTGAAAAAAAAAATAAAAATACATTATTTTTATAATTTGAAAAAGAAACCACAAAAAAAACTATAAAATTGTTTAAAACTTATATACAAAAACTAGAAAGCTTCTAGTTTTTACCCAAGCTAACTCCAAATTAATTAACCAATAAGTTATATAGTTAACTTATAATTGGAAAAAAAACACAAAAAAAAAATATAAAATTGTTTAAAAACTTATATACATTTTAATCTCGACGGTAAAAAAAAACAACACAACAACATAATACGTATGTAAAAGTATGTGAATTTCATGTTCTTATGTATTATGTAAAATTATATGTGGTTTTATTATAAGTAGGATGCTATAATTGAAAAAAAAAAATATAAATACATTATTTTTATAAATTGAAAAAAAAACACAAAAAAAAAACTATAAAATTGTTTAAAAACTTATATACAAAAACTAGAAAGCTTCTAGTTTTTATCCAAGCTAACTCCAAATTAATTAACCAATAAGTTATATAGTTAACTTATAATTGGAAAAAAACACAAAAAAAATTATAAAATTGTTTAAAAACTTATATACATTTTAATCTCGACGGTAAAAAAACAACACAACAACATAATACGTATGTAAAAGTATGTGAATTTCATGTTCTTATGTATTATGTAAAATTATGTGTGGTTTTCATATAAGTAGGATGCTATAATTGAAAAAAAAAATAAAAATACATTATTTTTATAAATTGAAAAAAAAACACAAAAAAAAAAACTATAAAATTGTTTAAAAACTTATATACAAAAACTAGAAAGCTTCTAGTTTTTACCCAAGCTAACTCCAAATTAATTAACCAATAAGTTATATAATTAACTTATAATTGGAAAAAAAACCACAAAAAATATTATAAAATTGTTTAAAAACTTATATATATTTTAATCTCGACGGTAAAAAAACAACACAACAACATAATACGTATGTAAAAGTATGTGAATTTCATGTTCTTATGTATTATGTAAAATTATGTGTGGTTTTCTTATAAGTAGGATGCTATAATTGAAAAAAAATAAAAATACATTATTTTTATAATTTGAAAAAAAAAACACAAAAAAAGTTATAAAATTGTTTAAAAACTTATATACAAAAACTAGAAAGCTTCTAGTTTTTACCCAAGCTAACTCCAAATTAATTAACCAATAGGTTATATAGTTAACTTATAATTGGAAAAAAAACACAAAAAAAATTATAAAATTGTTTAAAAACTTATATATATTTTAATCTCGATGGTTAAAAAAACAACACAACAACATAATGTCTATTATAAAATTTTTTAAAAACTTACAAGTAATTTTAATTGAAATTAATTAAAAAATGCATAAATAAAAATTTTTAAGTTATTTTTTTCATTTCTTTATTACTTAATTTTTGTATTATTTTAGATGTAAAAAAATGTGGATTGAAAAAAAAAACAATGCTAATTCTGTATACTAAACTCTAAACCCAAAATTATGTTTCAGCAACATCATGTCTATTGATAAAAGCTGGACTACTAATCCATATTGAAACCATCCCGAGTTCCAAGCAGGACTCAAAGCTTTTATTGAGAAGTCCAAGTTGCACCTTGATAGTAATGGTAAAATTAGATGTGCGTGTGAAAAATGTGATAACCGTTACTTCAAGTACCCGATTGTAGTTGAACGCCATATATTTATAAATGGTTTCAGTAAGGCGTACAAAATTTGGATCTATCATGGTGAATCTTTTATTCCTCCCGTCGTCTTGCCAAGTAACGAAATGGCTGATTTAATCGACGATGTGATGTGGGAGTCGAGAGAAAATGATACCAACCTCGATGAAGGAACCTCGAATACAAGGGGTAGCGGTGTGGATGATAATTTTGCACAGTTGTTGGAAGAAATGGAAACTCAATTGTATACTGGTTGCATCTTTTCTTCCCTTGAGTTTCTAGCAAAGTTAATGCATATCAAGGTGAACAACAAATGGACTGATAGTTCATTTGATCAACTCCCCAAAGTGATGAAAAGAGAGAATTTCGTAATTGGTTTCGTGAAAAGGTAATATAAATTAATAAACAAATTTGTTTTATTGATCTAACGAATACATAATACATATTAATTTATAATTGTTAGGTTTATCAAATGAAAATAGAAAAATCTCCAGAATTCCACGAAGAGTTGTCGGTTCTTGCAATGGGCCCGCAAATGAATGTCTATTCTTACTGAAGAAGACACTGAAGGATATGAGGAAGATTCTGATTAGAATAGTTCTTCTGTAATATGTATTTGTAATATGTGTTTGTAATATGAACTGTATTTGGATTTCTAGTTTAAATAGAAATGTTTATTCCTATCTAAATGTTTATTCCTATCTAAATGTTTTTCTATGTAATGTGTATCTATAATAAAAATTGTATTTGTATATCTTATAATTTTTCAGGAAATGATGAGAGTGTGGCTGTTGTTTATGTTTACCATGGCTGCTGTCATGGGTCGTGGACATAGGGGAGACGGAGCTGAGGACCCACCTTTCCCAGGTGGTAGAAGTCCTAGCCAGCACGAGCAGGACGGTAAGTCTCATCATGAATTTTTATTTACTATTTTTGTTCAATTATCATAAATTAAATGTCGTTTCTAATAATTTTTAATTACATTTGTAGTTGAGGGACGTGCCCGAAGGAAAGCTCGAGGAAAAGCAAAAAATATAAAGCTTGAAAAAGCAATCTTGCAGAACCAGGGGAAACCAATAGGCATGCAATATGATAGGGATATCACATTTAATCACGTAGGAGAGGCGGGAGACATGTTTTCCCGAGAAGTTGGGAAAACAATGTGGCAGATGGTCCCTTTCGACAAATGGAGTTGGAAAAGAGTTTCCCCTGATATAAAGGACACTGTATTACAACATTTAGCGGTAATTATTTATTTAAACATATTTTATAGGTTTAACTATAATTGTTTTTTACTTGGTTAACTTTTTTTTTTTTTTATTGTAGACAAAGTTTGATCTCAATCAAATATACCAGGATGCACAAGCTACTTTATTGACAGAGAGTTTTCAAGCAGCCTTGTTAAAAGGTTTTCGAGAGCGTAAAGCCGACGCAAAAGAATATTTCAAGAAGGTCGGAGGGTATGAAGATATCCCGAGAGCATTGGCAAATCCTCCGGATGGTATGCTTGTTGATAACTGGGAGAAGACAGTTGAATATTTTCAAACTGACGAACACAAAATTGCTTCAGAAAGGAACAAAAAATCCGTGAAAAGCAAAAAACTGTGAATCGTGGGGGTTCGAGCTCGTATAGCAGTACTTGCTATAAGAAGGTACCGTACGATACATGTAATTATTTATTTAAAATATAATCTAATTTTTAAACTTAAACATAACCTTAAGAGAGTGGAAACATTTCGCAAAGCTCATACCGATAAGAATGGTGTATTTGTTACTGCTGAATCGGAACAACAATATGTAAGTATTTAATTATAATTTTATCATATATTTAAATGTTTATTTATACTTAATTGTTACTCACTTTTGGGAGTTACAGAATCGGTTAGTTGAAGAGCTGCTAGAACAAACTCAAAAGTGAGTTTACGCCAACTCAAGAAAGAGCTACGTTCGAGAAAGTATTAGGAGAGCGACGTGGCCACATTAGAGGCATTGGCCGCAAACCTTCTGGTCTCCCGACGATTCCACAGCCTTCGCAACCATCACAACCATCACAGGTAAAATAGCAATCTACTTTAGCATCGTAAAATGCATGTTGATTTGGTAGTTTTGGTTTTGTGGTGGTTATTTGCTAAAAAGTTTGGTAATTTGGTTTTTGTCCCAAGTGCAAAATTTAGCAATGTACTTTGGTTTTCTATCTTACTTTAAAAATAACAATGTATTTTGATAGTTTTTGTTTATGTTTGACGATCTAACTTATAAGTTTATATATATTGTTATTAATTATGTAGTTGGAAAATCTTCGTGCAATGCTCGCCGACCCGGCATGTAGGGATGAGCTTTATTCGTTTTTTCAATCCCAAAATAATCAAGGAAACGATGGGAACGTCGATGAGGGTATGTAAGAATGGGTTTTATTTGCATATATTGTCTCGTTTTGCTACTTGGTAGATTGTAAAAATTTTGTTGTTTTGCTACTCGGATATTTTGACTTTTGATATTTAATTGTATTTTGGATGTTTGTTTGTAATTTGCATTGACACTGTTATGTTTGATATTTAATAGGATGTTTGTTTTGTAATTAGCGTCGACACTATTGGTTTTGATATTTAATCGAATATTGTTATTACCGGCGACACTTTTACCTGCGATATTATCACCGGCAACGAAAATCATTATTTAAAAAAAAAATTGAAAAAAAATTACCGGCGACGCTTTTACCGGCGACAGAGCTCATTACCGGCGACACTTTTGCCGGCGACCCTTTTACCGACGACATAGGTCATTCTCGGTGACAACATTATTAGCGGCGACAATAGTCATTAGCGACGACATACTAATAGCGGCGACTATTATCATTAGCGGCGACAAACTGATCAATAGCGACGAGGCAGTAGCGGCAACTCAGTACCGGCGACGCGTCGCCGCTATTATCAGTACCGGCGACTTTTGTGACTTTTACCGGCGACTTTTATCGCCGGTAATGGTCTTTGTCCTTGTAGTATCTATACTTCATTTTCAAGGTTAAGTACTATAAACTACTAATATAACTTACTAAAAACATGAGACTTTTCAGTGAACAGGCAAATGTATAAAAGTAGAAATTAAAACAACCTAGCTACGATTAGTCGATATGGATAGTTTTGTAATTTAATAATTTTCTATTATATATTAAGCGCTTCTTCTTTTTGTCTTTTTGTTCTTCTTCTTCTATATATAAGGAGGCATGCATGATAGTTTTTGTACATCAATATTAATTCACAAGCATGTTGAAAGCTCAATTCAATAACCTCTCCCACCACCACAGCCTTGCTCCAGGGTTACTCACACAAGGGAAGAAGAATCTTATCCCCGGAAATGGGGTTGTTGACAATATCGGAAGCCCTTCATCCTTTCTCTTTCTTAACATCCTAGCTTTTCCTACAAAACCTCAATCGGCAAATTTGACGGACGTGGTGTCCTATCGAACCTTTCTTTTGACAGAGCCTTTGACTACATCGGAGATCTGCTCGGAAAATCGCTACTTTTGGAGCTTTATGCAGCCTCGGTTGACCCTAGTAAGTGTCTATGCTGATTTTATGACGACCAAAAAATGTAAATGGCCTTAACAACTTGTAAATGAATGGGAGTATGGTCTTGGCACCATTAGAGAAAACTTGTAAAAAATGAAAAAAAAAAAAAAAAAAAAAAAAAAAAAAAAAAAAAAAAGTCAAATGTGTCATAATCTACATAAAGAAAAGAAAATTAAAACATTTCTCTCTTTCTAAAGATATAAATAAATTAATCTCCAAGTTTAAAAGTAATAGGAGATGCAACGAGTGGATAAGGTCACTCCGCCACATGGGCCACACACCCCATATGCATTCCTCGTATGCTTTTTGGCCGAAAATTAATCTGTCACCTCTCCAACGCGTGATGAATTGAAGAAACTATTCACATATTGTTTTTTAATATATAATGTACAATTTATATAAATTACAAATTGATTTGTTTTTGATGAAAACTCAAATATTAAAAGAATTACATAAAGAATGAATAGTAAATTGAAATTTTGGGTTATGTGGTTGACACAATTACGCAGGTATTGTCCTAATATGAAAATTTTACACCGCTAATACATATGGTTGGAAAATTAGTCTGTATTTCAGTTACCGGCAATACCATTATGTAGGGTTGGAAGATATTACAGGGAGCATTTCCGAATCTACAGAAATAGTCACTTAAGTTTAATAAAAATGTAAAAAGAAGAAGACAATAAATAGACATCATCATCATTTTCCAGGAAGATAACCGAATATAGATGGTAATTAGAAAAAGACAAAAACCAAAGTATTTGCCAACCATAAAATTAAGTATTATCTAAATTTCAAAATTAATGGAGAAAATACAAATCTAATCAAAATCTTTAATTACTTAATAAAAAACAGACAAAAAAAAACCACTTAGCCAAAAATAGCCCACAAAAAAGTAGTCAACTGTAGGTTGACAATTATTTCGCCAAATCGTCTATTAATTTATGTTTTGTATAATTATTTTTTTTTTCATTTTTAGGATACAAAACTGTAGGTTTTTTAAAACCTCAAAACAGTAGATTTAAAAAAAAAAAATAATGTATTTTTTCACCCAAAACCGTAGCTACGATTTGGGAAACCGTAGGTTTAAAAAACCTACGGTTTTGTAAAACACGAAACAGTATACGATTTGGCGAAACAGTAGACGAATATCGAAACCTACGGTTTTGTGGGTTATATTTTGACATTTACTAATTTTTAACTATAAATTGCTAATGACTTTCTTAATTTGGCTAGATTAGTAACCACCCCAAAACCAAAGTATTTGCCACCCATAAAATTAAGTGTTATCTAAATTTCAAAATTAAGACTAAACCTGCAAATTCATGTCAACCACATACAAAAACTGTAATTTACTTAAAATTATTAATTGCATCAAAGTCTTTTCATCAATACTAAAAGTTATATATATATATATATATATATATATATATATATATATATATATATATCATGTCAGAATGCTACGTCATCATGTCATGTCAGCATTTAACCTGGTTGACCGGTCAAGTGGTCAGAATTGCAACAAATTGGAAAACTCAGTATCAAATTTGTGATAAAAAAACACAGTGTCAAATTAAAATTTTGGTATAAACTGAGTGCCTTTTGTGCTATTTACCTTATGTACATATATTTTCAAATACTTTTTTAAATAAATTTAAATATAAATGTTTAAATATATTTTTAATGGTATTTATATATTTAAAATTGTATATAACGTTTTTTAAAATGAATATAAATGTTTTTTAAGATATGTATGAGTATAATAGCTACCTATTTTATAAACGTTTTTTAAGGTATGTATAAGTATAATAACGTATTTTACATAAGTGTATTTTACTCATATTCACATTACTACCTTTTTATAAATAGGTATTTAAAATAAAAAATATTTTTATAAATAGGTCTTTTCGCATACATAATATTTTTTATTTAAAAAGAATATATAGAAAAAAGAAGGCTTTTTATGTGAAAAAAATACTTTTTTTTTTTTTTTTTGTAAAAATATGATTTTATACAACAAACAAAACATATTAATTTTTTTTTTAAATGTAAAAATCTTAATTTTGGATAAAATTATATCAAAATTTTTAAATATGGTTCGAAAGTGTAAATTTTAATATAATTAATATAATTTTTGAAAGTATGATAACCTATTACCGGTAAATGATCCAACTGAATACAATTTTCGGTTTTTAAGACTTGAATAAAAAAACTAATATAAAAAATAAATTGATTATAATGACACAACATAAGAATGAAGTTTTTCCAAAATAAGAAATAAAAAATCCATTTAGCATTGTGGTTGAAAAATCACCTCACCCCCTTTCGAGCTTGCCTTGTGTTTTTCTTTTCTGTGGAAGGAGTAGTCGCTGACGTTGCAGCTGCGCCCAGTCAGCCCCTCATAAGTCGGGTTAGCCGGATAGAGGGTAAATTGAACTAATTTTATTTTGTGTAAAATTAGGGTTTTAGCAATAACCCTAAAGAAACTAACTAGAATGGCCACTGCAAAGTAAACTTGATCCTGAGGTGTATGGTCCACCTGAATGGGCAATAACCAAAGAGATCACAGGCTTATGCACGTGAAAATTAACCAACCATGTCAATCCTACGTCGTATGCAGGCAATAGAGAACAAGAAGCTTTTCATTATAGATTATCATGATGTGTTGGCGCAAAGTTAGAGATCAAAAAAATTTCAGAACCACTTCATATGGATCAAGAACGCTGATGTTTCTTATGTCATCTGGAACATTAAGACCATTGACAATCGAGCTTGTTAGGCAACCTGGCAATGGTAAACCTCAATCGAAGCGAGTATTCACTCCATATTGGGATGCAACAGGTTCTTGGCTACGGAAGCTTGCTAATTATCCATGCTCTTGTTCATGATAGTGGTTACCATCAACTCGTAATTAAGTGATCACTGGTAAGTAACTAGCCACACATCCTTTATTTAAGATTTGAAGTGATCAACCATAATCTTATTAAAAGTTATTTTTTTAAGATAGTCTGATTTCAAATTGTCAGGTTGAGAACACACTGTTGCACTGAACCATATATAATTGTGACCAATCGTCAACTTACGAAAATGCACCCGATACATAATCTATTACGCCCTCATTTCCCATATACATTGGAGATCAATGCTTTGGCTCGCGAAGCTCTCACATATTCTGTAGGAAAGTATAGCATTGAGTTGAGTTTGATTGTATGGTCAACAATGGCGGTTTGATCATGAAGCATTACAGATGACCTTATTGCAAGGGGCATGCATGGCTGCAGAAGATTCAGATTCGCCACATGGTGTAAAGCTAATCATCAAAGATTATCCTACACATAAATGTCTCCCAGTCATCATCAGTCGGATCTTCACTCGGGCATGGTCAGCCTGTTTTGAATGTATCCTGCAAAGTCATACTGCCGGAAGTTGACCGTTGCATGGTGACTGGAAGCTACTGTCAAAATTCCGATTAAATCTTTTGGTCTTTTGAGAACAGGTCACCATGGTTCGTCTTTTTTGTCTGCGTGCCCTACTGTTCTAATCTATGTCCACCATGCTTGAAGCTCTTAATCAGATTCTACAAGATTCTCTTCTGGGTAGTAATGGTTGACAAATGTCAACCATTACTAGCCAGAAGAGACTCTTGTAGAATCTGATTCAGAGCTTCAAGCATTGTGGACAGACATTAGAACAGTCGGACACGTAGACAAAAAAGACGAACCCTAGTGGCCAGTTATCAAAACACCAAATGATTTAATCGTAATTTTTGAGAAAAATCATCTGGGTAGCTTCCGGTCAGCATGTAGCGGTCAACTTCGGGCAGTATGACTTTGCAGGATACATTCCAAACAGGCCGACCATTGCCCGAGTGAAGATTCCATGTGAAGATCCGACTGATGATGACTGGAAGGTTTTTAAGTGTATGTCTGAAGATGAACTTGTGTCTGCATTTCCGTCTCATGTTCAAGCTTCAGACGTTATGGTGGTTTTGGATGTTTTATCAAATCGTTCAACAGAGAATGAGTATATTGGGGAGACGTGTGAACCAGCTTTTGAGGCAAATCGGTAGATAAAAGCTGCTTAATTATGAAATATTTGCAGGGATGTTGAATGAATTGGAAGGGATTATTGATGGGAGGAATGCAGATGAGAGTAGGAAGAACAAGAATGGAGTTGGGGTTGTACCGTACAACATTCTAAAGACTTATTCGGAATCTGGTGTCACGAGTACGAGGGTTCCAAATAGATAATGTTTGAAATTCTTTATATTGGGTGGGTCATGTGATGTTGTAATTCCAAAAAAAAAAAAAAAAAAAAACTTTTCCACGAGACCATGTAAGGCCAATATAATTGGTATTTATCCAAATAAAGTTGATGTTTATTGTTTTGGTGTGTTTATTGGTAGCGGTGTTATGACTTCTTGTTCAAAATAAATTAATGTTATTTCTAGTTGAACTATAATTGAGTAGCACATCATAATAGATATTGTTAGTAATCTTCAATCCTAATTAATAAATAAGTATCTAATTGTCACGTGACAATTGCTAAGACCTCCCCCAAACTAATTTTCCCGCCCAAAATGTCTAAGTGAAAATTTTCATTTGCCTTTACAATCCGAGTTCCTGATTTTCAGCATTACAAATACTTCAAATATTCACATTAAATTAGGAAATACCCCTTTACTCTTAGTTGTCAATTTCTGTTATACCAGTCATCAATGATGACGTTGAATTCATATCCTAAAATATCAGCAATCAATTTTGAATTCAATAGTAAGAAAGAAATCATAATCGTATCCAAAGTTAAAATGCATAAGAGAAGGATTTCCCTTAATATATACATCCAACCCGAGTGAATCACCCATTTTTAAAGATAGATTCCATTTGTGGCAAATAATTGAAATTCTCTTGCCATTGATTTTAGATTACTTATCTAACTTCATCTTATTATTATTATTATTATTATTATTATTATTATTATTATTTATTTATTTATTTAATTTTTTTTTACAGACGTAAGGATAATTGCATATGGTTTGTGATTTTCGGAGTAAATCATGCTTATTTTAGTTCTTGGTTGTTGAATTTTATGATTATGTGAATATCGACCTTGCTACCGGCTCATACCAAAACACTCCCATAATTCCGATTTTGCTCTCCTTGATACGATCACTTTATCTACTTCCTCCTTGATAAAACTATCATTGATAATCAGTTTTTTATTATGTTATCTTTCAGGGCCGGTCCAAGCGTATATGGGACCCGGGGCAAAAGGAAAAAATGCCCCTTAAAGACAAATATAATAAAGATTAAAAAAAATATCATTTTTTCTTCACTATAAACATGTTTAATTAGCAATAACAAGCAAGACAAATTATTTATCTTTTGAGCTAGTTTGAGTTTGCAAACTTTAGGCCCTAAAAATCATTTTGGTAATATTTGGTTTATATATGTACACTATATAACCCATAAATTTTGGGCCCCTTGGAGTCGTGGGCCCTAGGCGGTCGCCCGGGTTGCCTACCGTCTAGACCGGCCCTGCTATCTTTTCCACATTTACTAGTGTATTCGAACAAGGCTATCTATTGTTGATGTGTTTTGGTGGTAATATAATATAAATCCTAATATAAAACTACTGTTTGTTTTAACTTATTCATGAATCTTAAAAATTGAAAATAATGGGCAATGAATTAGGAACCATTTTAAGTTAATAATAATCGCACACTACCCGTTTGATGTTATGCTTGAGTAGAATTGTGACATAATTTTATTCTTTTGATGTTCATAGTTAGTTATTCTTGATGTTTTATAAATGAGATGATTTGAGGATCCATAAGTAAGGAGTGACATTTACCCTATTAATTCGATTATTTACATTCATAAATATTTCTTTATGTAGATACACTACAAGAAAACAGCCCTTTAATGTCGCGCAAACAATGACACTCGCTGATAGACGACGCGCATTTGAAGTGCCCTAAAAGATAATGTCAGTTTTGCAAAATTTGAAGGATAGAGGGCACGCATTTGTGTGCGCCCTAAAATTAGTGTCAGAAAAGAAAAAAAATGCGGAGGGCGCCTTTCATAAAATGTGTGTCATGTAAAGGTGTCGCTTTATAATTTTTAAGTGAAACACGCGTTTTAGGCGGGAAATGAAATCCACAAAAATTACCCCGCCTATTGAATCCCAAAAGTTAATCCCCCCGCCTCTTCTACTTAGCAAGAAAAAGCCCTAGGTCCCTCATCTTCATCTTCAGTATCATCAAACATCTCGTTCATCCTCTGCATTATTTCCATCGTTCTTCCCTCTCCTCACTGATCAATACCCAAAAAACCCTAATATCATATCCACTCCTCTTTTCTCGCACAAAAAAAAATCCCAAAACATCACCAAATACAAAATTCCACAAAATCGTTGTGACCATTTTTGCTAGGGCTTTTTTCAAGAACAAAAACAATCTCTCATCTCTCTTAGCTCTGAAACAATGGACGATTCACCTTGCTTCGCCTTTGGTCACTTCTCCTCCAGCTACGTCAGACCTTCCTCATTACAAATCGACCAACGATAAGCTAATACTTATAACAGAATCGTTTCACTCTCAATTGGGTGTGCGACTCCTCCATCGCACTGATGACTACGAATGTGACTCTTCTACCACACCTGTGATTGCGTCCCATCTCACATCCCTGGCCGCTACCTTAATAGGTTTATCTATTCAATTAGATTTTTCTTTTTAGTTAGAAATCAATTTCGTCCCCTCCCCAGCTCTTCATCTCTTCACTAAAACCGTTGTTATCTATCCACTAAAATCTTCACGGTTTCTTCAATTTCACTCCAAGGGTTATTTGATAGCTCTTGTATGGTTTATTCCCTATACTGAATCGAGAGTCAAAACCATTGTGGTGGTTGTGGCGGAATCAAAATGCAGGATTGAACCATTGTAGCAGAGAGATAGGGTTTCTGGAATTTTATCATGATATGAAACCCATAGTTTCGATTGAATGAGAAGCAGGTCCGATTCTTCTCTTTCGGTTTAACAAAGGTATGATGTGCTTATAATCGTTCATCTACATTCTCTCCAGCGACACTCGCTACCTTTTCCTCTGTTTCTTCCTCTAACACCACTGATTTAGGGCAAAATCTCCACCATCTTTAGTTCATCCTCAGTAATATGGATTTGTAATCTCTGATTTTGGAAGGGAGAGATAGGGTTTCTAGAATTTTATCATGATATGAAACCCAATAACTAAAGTGATGAGAAGTCATGGGTATTTTGGACCATACGAGTCAAAGATATTGGAAGCGTCATGACTTATAGCTTTGGTGAAGAGGGCCCTGCCATTGTGCAATTGCAAAAATGGGAATCTTCTCGATTGCTAGCAAACCTGGCACAGTTCCGTGAAGCTTTCCTTTCCCCAATCAGGGAACTTATATTATTGCTTTCATATCACCATGGAGGGTTACTTCTTCCTCTAGTCAAAGGTGAACATCCAATCTAACAATCTTAATTGCTTATCCTATGATAAAACCTAATTTATGTTGATTTTAAGATGCAAGTTATATGAATCTTCTGTGCAGGTGGAGCTGTAAGTAGTATTGTAAGCTATCCCATGCTTTCTGATATAAATTCACTTGCTTGGGGTATATGTGAAGATTCAAATAGTCAACATAAGGGGGCTTTATTTAGACATTATGACCCTTTCAATCGACAATGTGCAAGTGTAAAACTAAACTTTTCTTCTTTGTGACAGGTCTTGTATTACCTCATACGAGTGGAGTCATTTACCACTCTATTAATTCAATTACAAGTTGGAAAGTTTGATCATGCAGACAGGATGTTTTTAGATATTCCTGCTATTTGGAATGATGTTATGGAGGACATGAGTGACGTGAAGGAACTGGTATGAATACATACCAAAACTACAAAATTGATCTTTTGTTTGTTGAAAAAAGGTTTTGGCTTCTTATGCCAAAATTTATAATAAAACCTGCTTTTCTTTTTGTCTTAGGTTCTTGAGGTGTTTTACCTTCCAGAGATATTATTAATTGATTCTGGTACCACACAACTTGGAGATAAGCTAGGTGGACTTTAATTGTTTTTTTTTTTTTTTTTTTTTTTTTTTTTCTGTTTTTAAAGGGTTGTAATTTGATTCTATTGCTTACTTTTCAGATTGTGTTAAGCTTCCTCCTTGGCCCAAAAACCCTGTTGACTTTGTGCATAAGCATCACATGGCTCTTGAGAGTGAGCATGTCTCTGTACATTTACATGAATGGATAGATCATTAATATTCTAATATCGGTGGGTTTTATTTTGTTTTGATACTTTTGACTTTGTAAAAGGTTGAAATAAATCAATTTGGATGATATTCTTGTATGCCATTTACATTCATTCTCCATTTGTGGGTTTTATTTTGTTCCAAATCTGATTATTTTGACCTTAATAATCAGAATTTTTCCCGAAACACATCATAACTAATTATTTAGTTTAAATGCATATCCAAACACCCTGTAAATACTATGTAGACAACATGACATTTACATCAATTTTTTGTATGTCAGGTATAAGCAGCGAGGAAAAGAAGCTATTTCAGCAAATAATGTATAAACATCACATATGAAGGGACTGTAGATATAGATAAAATCACTAATCTAGTAAGTCTTCTTGTTAGTCGATTGATTAAGTTTTTTTTATATGTTTATTTTCTTGATGTTCTTCAAATGCAGGTAAAGTTATTAATGGCTGCAGTTGATGAGCATGGTATAGTTTATGTAGTTCGTGGTAGTGACCATATTCCAGGCATAAATAACTCAGTTGAGAAGTGTCTACCACGGTTTCAACAATTAAGGTACTATACTTTGGTTGGGTGGGAGGTTGGAGGTGCTGATATCAGCCACCAGAGGCTTCATAATAAACTTTTTCCAGTAAGTAATGATTGAACATATAACAAGTATAGTTGATCCCTAAGATGATGACTTACTGCTCCCACTACTATCCAAACTTAACCTATTTGCATTCATCTCCTTGAACAGGTTATGCTAACAATTGGAGTAGGGCAATGGCTAATTGCTGATAGATTAGAATGTTTCTACTCCTAAGGTGAACATCACTTTTTGTAGCTCAATTAACCATTTCTTGATAAATATATCTCTCTACCCACATATGTCATTTTTTGTATCATCTTTGCCAGTGAAGTTTTATTCTGAACATTGAAACAATGATGAGCTGAATAGGCCATGTACAGTGACTTAGTTCTGAAATTTAGTCTTATGCCTGCCATGTGTTTGACATATTGTCTCTGAGAGATGAAGATGCTTGAAAAAGTCTAAAGGTGACTTTTGAAAATAACCATTACCCAAAAAATGATCCAATAAACGGATTTTTTGAAAAAGGTCCTATAGTACTTCAAGTAAATTACAACGAAGACTACATTTGACTCGAGAGAATCATATTCCAATTGTTGGAGGTGTTAGCAGCCAAAGATGCTATTGCAGTGTTGCAACCCCTGAACCTGTTATTTCAGAAACTTCCTCCACCTCTATAAAGTAACTATATTAAATCTCAATTAATTGTTATTTTATATTTTCTTTCCAGGTGTCCTTAACTAAATCTATGAACCAAAAAATGTATTTTACAGAAAGAGAATTGTGTCTGGTGTCAAGCCAACAGGATTTATACACCATGGGAATTATCTTGGTGCAATAAAAAATTAGGTATCACTACAGGTACCAGTTTCATTAATGTATAAATCTTTCTATATAGTTTAAAGAATTAGACCAATTATTTATTTATATATATATATATATATATATATATATATATATATATATATATATATATATATATGTTTTTTTTTTCTTTCAGGATAAGTATGAGACATTATTCTTTATTGTGGATCTCCATGCAGTATGTGCACTAAGCATTTTAGGACATCTGATTTATGCATACTAATCATAATTTTATATATGCATCACTTTGTTCCATTTGTTTTTGTAACATTAACACATATAACTCTACCTTATGATGTCCAACAACTGTCTAAAGCAACTAAAGAAACCGCAACACTTTATTTGGCATGTGGTGTTGACACCTCAAAGGTCTTTTTTTAAAAATAATTTAATAATAATAATTTAATGTTGCAAACTGAATTTACAATGTGTGTATACAAACAGGCTTTTGTATTTGTTCAATCTCATGTTCGTGCTCATGTAGAGCTGATGTGGCTGCTCAGTGCTACCACACCAATCTGTTGGCTCAACGGAATGATTTAGTTCAAAGAGAAATCGTGTAAGGCGGTGCGTCTTTATTTAAACAAAATTAAGGGGCTTTGATGAAAATAAAATTCAATAATATTTGCTAATTCAAGATTGTTTTTTGAAATTAATGATGGTTGTTTTGTTATTGTTTTTAAGGGGATGAAAATGTTGGGGTTGGACTTTTGACCTATCCGGTGTTGATGGCTTCTGATATTCTTCTTTATCAGGTAATGAAAAGCCTATTAAGGACTTGTTGGTCAGCACCACCCTTTTATTTAATATTTTTTTTTGATTAAATGAAAGTCTTAATGAAAGTAATTGACAACCTTTTTTCTGTAAATGATGTTGTGATTGTGGGAGAGGTGTTGTGTTTTTCTCTGTTGCTAGGTAACCTTCTCAACAACAGCATTCTACTTAAGCAGGTGAGTAATCAAGATTAAAGGAGACTTGTAATCATGTTTGGCATTCCTTTCCAGTAAGAAACAGAGTTGTATGATTATTTGTTAGTTTTATAGCAATGTATAACCCATGTTAGCAATTTATTATTTTTGTTTAACATTTGAATGATTCTTTGTATGACATTATAATTTGTGCAACTTATTTTATTTTTTGAGTATGAAATTTTATTTTATATCATGCAATCGATTGTATTTTTTGTATATAGTATTTTATTTCAATTATGAGAAATTAAATGCAATTTTAATTTAAAAATTAATAAATATATAAATTTATTTTTTTAAACATTTAAATTTACGATACGCAAAAATGTGTGTCATCTTCATTTATGACATGGCCTTTCTTGACAGGGGCTTTCTTGATACGCATTGTGTGTCATTAACACGTGCGTCGTAAGGTTACGACACGCGAATGCGTGTCGTCTTCCTTTATGACAGGACCTTCCTTGATACGCATTGAGTGTCGTAAACGCACGTCGTAATTGCGCGTTGTAAATGCGCATCGTCTCTCTTTATGACAGGACCTTCCTTGACGCACATTTGCGCGTCATCTGAGCCTTTTACGACGCGCAATGAGCGTCGTAAAAGGTTGTTTTTCTAGTAGTGATAGCAAATACACCCCTTCATGTTGTTTTTGGTCATAACAGTGTTGAAGTAGTTAAGTTTAACTTGAACATGGGAAGACTTGAAACAGTTGAGTTGGAAGGGAATAACATTGTGTGTGTTACAAAGATACAATTAGGTGACATTAAAATGTTTTCATTTAGAGGTAAATGAAAGAAGTAGCAAATAGTACTTATGGAAATTTGAATCTTGTGCGGAAATTGGAATTTAGCACTTTCAAGTTTATTCTCTTAACATTATGAACTTTTATCGTGAATGTAATGATTTTATTTTTGTGATATCAAGTTTAAGGTTGTACTTTGGAGGGTCTTTTCCGTTAGAAAAGAATTTCACTAAGATGGGTAAATTTTTATTAATCATACAAGTGACAAAATGGTAACGTTTAACACATTAGTTGGACCTGTTGGCTACTTTATGTTTTTTTTTTTTTTTTTTTCAATTTAATGGTATACATTGTCTTATTTTTTTGGTTCTTTTTACTGTAACTTTAGTTTTTTTATGCTAATTGATGATCAGGTAGTGATTTCATCATAGTTTTATAGATGCAATACCTATGTTCCTTGAATCTTTCAAAAGTATGATTTTTGCAAATATCAGTATAAAAAGTGTTTATATAACGAATTTACCTTTTTTCTCTGAGTTAAAGGAAAAACTAAGGATGATGAGAGGCGGGATGGTGACTAGTGGGACCCAACTTAAATTTCTCAAACGTGGTTTTAGGTTTAGGGTGAGGAAATACAATATGTGGGGTCTATTAATTTTTTAAAATATATAAAAAACAAATGCGTAATTAAGAAAAATAATTAAAAAATAAATTAAAAAAGGGCACAATAGTCTTTTGAGGTAAGATAGAGACCAAATGCACAACAAAAATAAACAGTAGGGATCATCCAAGTTAAAAAATAAGTTAGAGACCAAACACACAAATTACCCAAACTACAGGGACCATTCATGTGATTTACTCTTACCTTTTCGGTTTGTTCACATTTGGGTAACTATCTTTTTTTTGTACACACCTAGGTAATGAATTTTTTGGAAGTGTTCACATATGACCATTATGACCGGATGTAACCTGCTATAGCCGGTCATAATGGTCATATGTAAACACTTCCAAAAAGTTCGTTACTTAGATGTATACAAAAAAAAAGATAGTTACCTAGATGTGAACATACCAAAAAGTTAATTACCTTATTAAGTCTATTTCCCTTGTTGTTTTGTAGGTTGAATTTGCATGGAAAAGTCGGGTAAGTTTTGGATGATTTAATGTGATTATTTTATCAGGCAACCTACATATGGTTTTTTGTTGTGATATTACTATAATTTATTTAAAGCAATTATATTAGAGATGAATATACATGAAATGCTAATGTACTTTCATTGATTTGTTTATTAAAGCAATCATATTTTCAGTTCTTTCCTTCTTTTTAGTTCTTACTTCCATTCAAATGTTATTTTCTTTGGAAAAAAAGTTGTATTTTGCAAGATAACTCCAAAATAACAATTTACTTAGAAAGTACATTGCTATAATTGATAAGGGTGAACAAAAACTCAACCTAAACTAGAAAAAACACGAAAAAAATAGTAAAATCGGAACCGAACTAAAAACCAATGTTAGGGGTTTACATAATATACAAAACTGCAAAAAACAAACATCATCATATTGAACTACTGAACCAGAAATCGTGCTTTGAAACCGAACCAAACCATTTTTTTTATATTAAATAGTTATTAATATTAATTATCCTCCATAATAAATGAAAATAATTTTGTCACATGTCACTCTCTCATTAACTTGGACATATGTTATTTTCTGGTATTTTTAAATAAATATTTTTTCCATTTGTCATTTTCTCATTTTTTTTATGTTTTCTTATTTAACACATCATATTTACACCTCAATTAATAATTGTCTTAATTGAAAATAACTAATAAATTACAATATTAGTACTCATATAGTATTTACTATGTTTCCTTTAATTCAAATTTTAAATTTTAAATTTCAAATCTAAAATGTCAAATTTAAATAAATTTTTGTTTAAACTTTTATATTTAATTTTTTGTTTTATCAAACACGTATAACATACGGATCTAACACCTAATATATAATTTATAATTGATTATTTAATAACTCTAATTTTTTGAGACTTACCTTTGTAGTGGGATTAGGATTACCGATTACAATGTCCATTTTTCAAGTTTAATTGATCTGTTTTGGGATTTATCTATACATTTTTTTCTCATATACCTTATACGTGAAACCTAGACTCACTTAAATCATAAATATAATAACTTTCATTTGGACTTCAAAACATATATTGTAATTACTTGTGTTTTCCAGTTATCTGTTTCTTTATAACTGTGATCGTTTTTTTCTTTTAAAAAAATCTTTTTCACTGTTTATTTTTTTAATATGTTCTATCTTGATCATGTTTGGTCGCTCCATTGTTATACAAAGGAATATAAACAGGTTGCATTTTTTTGTGAAATCCAAGTTAAACCAAAGTCGGTTGCTATTTTTGAATTTAATCCATAGCTACGAAACATTGTACATTTAATACAGTTTAATCAAATTCTACTTTAATCCAAAGTTGGAAAAATCCATATGGTTAATACACTGAAAAAAAAAAAAAAAACTATTTTTGGATTTCAAAACAAAGCTGAAAACATGTGTAATAGGAAAAATCGAAAATAACAACAAAGTTCAAGTATAATCAAAAGTTTTAAATAGCATTCTGTTTTCGAGTTTAATCCAAAATAGCCACCTGTTTAGAGTTAACAAACTTGAAAAATATGGAATAAATATAAAAGTCGAGTTTAATCCAAAGTTGGTTGTTATTTTTGGATTTTATCTATAGATGGAAAACATCTGTACATTTAGAATATTTTAATCAAATTCAACTTTAATATAAAGTTGGAAAAAATATATTGACGACAAGTTTTGTCTCTAATTTGAATACAAAACAATTGTTGGTTTAGAGAAGCCAAAACTTGCCCATTTGTGATAATAGACTTTGGTAATATTCTTAAAAATTGAAAGTCGTAAGTTCTTTGCATTACTTTCATATAACATAAGTGTTGCATATTTTTCAATTTGCTTTAGTTTATTTCCTTTGGTTTAATTATTAATTAAAAATTAAAATTTCCATTTATGTTTTAGCATAAACTAACACAAACAAAATACGACGAAGGTATGTTGGGAGAGGATGATGACGAAGAAACAAATTTGCCAAAGGTCAATAGTGAAAATCAGTAAAGGCTCGAGGAATATTCTTGCACAAATGGAGTATAATTGTTCAATCGTTAAGTATTGTTTGGTATTGTGTTGATATGGCGGAGGCGTAATCAAGAACTCTTTATTAAATATCCAAAATTTATCTTCTAAATAGTATATGTTTGTGTTCTCCAATATTATCTTCCAACCGTGATTATGATTTTTATAGCCTCTGCATTTTCATGTGTTTCTCATTTTTTCTTTGATTTTATCTTTTTATTTGGGTTAACATTGTACTTTAAAATAAGAGTAAATGACATTTTTTGAAAATATTTGATTGGTCTTTATGATTTCGGATTATGAAAAGTGTTTTTCTTTCTTAACCATGGTTTCCCACGGGTTTAAACCTAGTGTAACATATATCAAACAATATTACAAAAAGATACTTGAATATTTTGAGGGTTGGATAGTATTCAAAATATAATTCAGAAACTAAGTAATGGTATTGGTGAATTAATGGAATATTATTCAGTAATAATGTGTTGTAAACTACAAATGTGAAGGAATCTTAGATAATGAAAATATATTGCTATTATTGAAAGTATAATACCCGAATGAAATAGTTGTATTTAGCAACCAATATTACTAAAGGAGTTTGGAACAAAATGGTTATGTTTAAACTCAAGAGATGATATCCGAAGTGAAAATAGAATGTCTAATTAGGAAGTCTATTACCTAAATTGTTAATAGTATCAAATAAATAGTTTAGTGGCTTCAATGGAATGTTAAAGTGATTGGTACTTGTCTAGCTTGTATGATTTAGGCAAATAAATTTGATGATTTTGTAAATATTCAATGCTTGTATATTTAGGGTGTAGTTGATTATTGATATGCTTTGAGTTTAAACATTATATTGTATGATGATTGGATTGATCATCATGTATTAATCTTCCATTGATTTATTGATATTATTTATCACGTTGTGCAATAACTTCAGCATAACTAAAAAATATTGTGTGAAACCATTTCCTAACAATGATACCAGGTAGGATCCACATAACTGTTATCACTAGAACAAAATTGCAAGTTCATTACACCAAATAAGTGTGACGATATGTATATAGTCACATTTTGCGTTTTCAGCGTATGTGTGATGAAAGGTCGAGCAACCATAAGGTACATACAGTTACATTACCGAGTTAGTGGTCGTATCCAATTAAAAACATTAACCAAAACCAATGTAACATCCATAAAATTCACAAAAATTTTGAACTTTTAAAGCATTCCAAAACTATCTATTGTTTACAAATTATTTTCAAAATAATCCAATATCAAAGTTTTCCCAGAAATCACAACATGAAAAACGAGGAGGTGCACGATCAACCCTTCGCCTTCCTGCGACCAACCGAAGTACCTGAAACAAAATCCACAACTGTCAGCACTGTCGTAAAAATCGTCCTACTCGACCGAGTACTCGGAATCGACCCTCCACTGAGGCGAGTTTTGTGAAGTCGGATTAAGTCAAACTCGGTTAATATCTCTTTAACTTGGGCCTACTCAGTCAAACTCGGCCAACTCGGTCTAACTTGGTCAAAGGGTCAAAATTGTCATAAAAAGAGAAAAAAATCAAGAATTTCAAGATTAATATGTATAATACACTTAATGATTTATTATTTAACACACACACATGTGATTCTTACTATATATATATATATATATATATATATATATATATATATATATCTTAAATTTTTAGTAATTATTCATGAATTGAGACAATTGTGTGTTTTTCAAGTTTTATGTCTTCACATGTATCTAATTTTGTTATATATTTAAATCAAATTATGATTTTAACTTATGATTTTGACATATAAAATATTCCTAAAAATATTGCTACATGAATTATTGAATCCGAGTACTCCCGAGTACTCGCTACTCGGTAGTTGGCCGAGCAGGTACCGAGTAGCGAGTTCTGCAACCTTGACTGTAAGTTCGAAGCTTAGTGAGTTCCCCAAAATACCAACGCGATACAAAACCAGAACAATATCATAGCAAACAGTATGCATACAGAGTCGTCAGTATGACTGGACCGCCTCGCCGGCCTTCAGCCTATCTGGCACACTCTCAGAACATTCATCATGTCTGGACCGCCCTACTGGGCCTTCAGCATGTCTGGACCGTTCTCCGGGCCTTCGGCCTAACTGGTACACCCCATTTGGCCTTCAGTCTATCCGGGCTGCCCTGGGTTTGTTAGTCTTTAGCACAAAGCATGACCACCTCAACCTACCCACAATTACACAATCAACACATAAATATCAAACGCTAGATAGCATGTACAGACAGACATGACAGTCATATAGCATCATCCTATAAACCAGGATACAGATCTAACAGATCACTAATCATAGCATCATCCTATATACGAGGATACAGATCTAACAAATCACTAAACATAGCATCATCCTATATACCAGGATACAGATCTAATAGATCACTACTTATATCATCATATAATAAACCAGGATATAATCCAATAAGGGCCGACCTTGGTGCTTTAGACCCTGTTAGTATAGTGAGAAGAACTCACCTCACAAGTAGTGTTGAACTAATAAAATCCAATCCCAACTCACAGCTCCGAACTCAACTACTTGTAACCACCACATGACTAATTCCATTAAAATCCCAAAATACCAAAATACCCTTATAATAAGTCAAACTTGGTCAACCATGGTCAAAATCAAAGTGAACAGTCCATGTTGACCTAACTCGTTGAGTGCCTCTTCTGACTCGTCGAGTTCCTTCATATCTCAGAAAGTCGTGAATAGCTCGAGGCAACTCGCTGAGTTACCAGAGCAACTCGTCGAGTTCTTCAGTGCACAGAAAACCGGGAAAGAACCAACCAACTCGCCGAGTTCGCTCAGTATCCAAAAAGCGGGAAAACCCTATCCAACTCGTTGAGTTGGCTAAGAAACTCGTTGAGTTTTCCTGTCTTAACATATTCAGCCCTTTACAGTCGAATCCAAAGCCCCACACTACAAATCTAGTGTGACATCCCCAAAATCACGGCCAGAAAAGACCGGTTTAATTTATGCTTTTAAAACAATTTCAGAGTAATCCTTTGATTAAAAGAGTTGCGGAATTTGTTCCCAAAATGAAATATGATAAAATAATATTTACCAAAGCATTTCATAAAGAAATGTATTTTCATTATATAATAAAAATCGGGATGTCATGTTCCGATAAACAGACCAAAAGCATAAACATTACAATACAGACCTTACAACAGTTATATAAAACAACAGGTTTATAATCCAAAAATAACTTGACAAGTCATCCAACTTATGCTCCAGCGCCACTACCTGTAATACAAAGAAAACGAAGTAGGTCAGGCTTGGGAGCCTGGTGAGCATATAGGGTTTTCAACCCACAATAAATAATTATATTTAATTCCACCAACCAACAATAACCCAATTACCTATTCCCGTTATTCTCACTTTACGTCCCTAAGACAACTAACATAAGGGACCTAGTCTAAGAATATTTCATCGGGGCGACAACACATGCATTCGGGGGTTTCCCAGAAATATATGTGAAATAAGGCAACCATGAGGGGGGGGGGGGGATGGAGTACATCGAATGAACACCCAAGTTCATTAATACCTATAGGTGGCGAGTCTGCTAGCGTTCCACAAGACAGTCTAGAAAAATTTGTGGTCGTCATCTAAACTCCGCTAGATGACTAAATCAAAAACATCGAGGCCTCTCATCTTTTTATCACATGACAACTATCTACCCATGTTCTACCCAACATTTTAGTAGATAAAATATACATTTTTATACATAGTTTAAAACCTGTATAGTATGTTCATTCAAAACACATTCCAGATAAAAGATGAGACACATAAACATAACACATACTTAGTTTAATGAAGGGACTCGACGAGTCGGGTATTTGGACTCGCCGAGTCGGCGCTGTCAAGGAAAACCCTAATTGTCCGGGTTTGGGACCTATTTAATGGGCCTTATGGCCTCTAATGGCGGCCACCTACACCTTTGAGAGACTCCTATCGAACCAGAGAGCTGAGAGTGAAGAAGAGCCGTTTTGGATTATTCTTGAAGTGGTTGTGCAATGGAGTAGCCATTTCCAGCAAAGGGAGGTCAAGGGGGGTGTCGATTCAGAGCTTCTGAGCTTGTATCTTCACCATGGTGGTATCAATCATTCTCCCTTTTCTGTTTTGGGTAAGATTGGTAATTTTAGGGTTTTCTAGCTTCTTTTATGGCTTGATTTGTGGAGTATAGTGTCCCATTGAGTGTGAAGTCATAGATCTGGACCCAAAGAGGTCCAAAGAGTCCCTTCCATCCTGTTTTATGCATTCTATTTGGAGTTTTGAGCTAGGGTTGTTATGTAATGAAGGGTTTCACCCAAATGAGCTTGTAGAACCTTGCATGAGTGCCCAAGGTTCGACCTTTTCGTGGTTATTGGCTATGAGGGATTTAGATCTATGGGTTGGTGAAGCAGATCTGACCTCGGAAGGTCATATGAGGGTTGTCATCGGAGCAACTCGCCGACTCCATCGGCAGACTCGACGAGTCGAGTCGGGGTTGCCCCGCGTTTCGTTGTCGAGTTACTCGACGAGTGGAGAGGGAACTCGTCGTGTCTAAGAGGTTTAAAAAGGATTTAGAGAACCCGCATGGACTCACCGAGTCACTCTTGTGTACTCGCCGAGTCTGGTCAGTGTTGACCGTTGACTTGAGTTGTCTTATGTTGACTTTGGGAGTTTTGGTCAACAGAGGTAATAGAGGTCAGGGAGGGGTAAAATGGTCTTTTACCCATTACCTGACTAGAGAGGGAAAGAGTAATCTCCGGTTAATTAGAGTTGGGACTTCGAGTATTAATTAGAGATATTTGCCTTATGTGTTAGGCGGTGGTGAGTCCGAGGTTCGCTTGTGCAGATAATTGCTTTCTGATTGCCAGGTGAGTCTACTCACTATACTTTACCTTGAGTAGGTAACCAGAGTTATGTGACAGAGTATTTGTATGTTGCATATGTTATGTGTTGTACTGCATTATTTCTATGTGATTTATGTTGTGCATGTTTACATAGTTAGAACCGGAAGGTTCCCAGAGTTAGAACCGGAAGGTTCACAGAGTAGGGTCCACGGACCCACAGAGTTACAGCCTCGAGTGGCTAATATGTGTTATGTGTGGTATTTTGGGGAACTCACTAAGATTCGTGCTTACAGTGTTTTGTGTTATGTGTTTCAGGTTTCTCTTAGGATCACGGGACGGCACCGGCTCGATTGTACACACCAGAGAAAGAGTCATGTTTTGAGGATCCTGGTTTATTATGCAAGTGAAAATGGAGTTATGTTTCGTAATTCGATTATGAATGAGATTTTAAGCAAAGTGTTTTTAAGATTTAAACGATTATTTTTAAATGAAAAATTGTTTTGAAATTTTCGGTGTTACAAGTTGGTATCAGAGCCTTGGTTTGAGGGATTTGGATGCACCTTCGGGTAAATCTGGACTTAAACTGAGGATTTAAGTCAATTTTTCAAAAAGAAATGTGTTTTTATAAAGCGAATAAGAGTTTCAAAGAGAAAGCAAAAAGAGGAGTGTGTACAATCAGCCAGAGCCCGAACGGTGATTTCCCAAAACACCCTTATTTTGTGTTATGAGATATTTGTGATACATTTTATGAGATATTATGCATGCTAGAAACAGGCTAGGCAATTCATATCTTAGGACTAGAGTGGCATGATTTGTGATGCCTTAGCCTAGGGTTGCTGTTATATGTGATGTGCTTTCGAGTATGTGCTGAGCGAGAGTGTCCAGCAGGAAATTTTTAGGGGATTCGATTAGAGGAGTAATATGGAAGAGGTATCTATATGAGCATATGAGGAGCTTGCCGAGAGGGTAGCCAGATGCCCACGTGGGGCGGAGTTATTAGAGTGCAGTGATATACATCACGTATGAGGAAAGCGAGTGGATAATAACCTAAGGAGGTTTTTTTGTGCTGAAGGGGACGCTTCAATGCCCGAATGCGGCTTGCTTCGTGCTTTGTGGAGCTCTCAATGATGGGAGCCAGCTACTAAGTGAATATGACGATATTCAGGAGGTAGATGGCTGGCATCATTAGGAGTTCTTCAGTAGCTGATGGCAGAGAAGTGTGGGAATCTAGGAAGAGCCTAGGGAGTAACCTTAGCCAGATGAGTGCATTGGCAGAGTAGAGAATTTAGCTGGGGAGCGAGCACGCGCGACGGGATTGGTGAACGAGAAGGTCGAGCAGCTACTTAGGAGCTCCGGGATAGGCCGTGTGGAAAGTATGGGTAGATGTGGCAGGTAGTATGGGCCCGTACTACTAAAAGCAGAGGACCCATACTTGCTACAGGGAGTATTCTAAAGGTTACAAGGAGCGGATTGAGGAGTGATGTTATGGTTCGAGTACCATACATCGGAACGGATTGAGGAGTGATGTTATGGTTCGAGTACCATACATCGGTGCGGATTGAGGAGTGATGTTATGGTTCAAGTACCATACATCGGAGCAGATTGAGGAGTGATGTTATGGTTCGAGTACCATACATCGGAGCGGATTGAGGAGTGATGTTATGGTTCGCGTACCATACATCGGAGCGGATTGAGGAGTGATGTTATGGTTCGAGTACCATACATCGGAGCGGATTGAGGAGTGATGTTATGGTTCGAGTACCATACATCGGAGCGGATGGAGGAGTGATGTTATGGTTCGAGTACCATACATCGGAGCGGATGGAGGAGTGATGCTATGGTTCGAGTACCATACACCAAAGCATATTAAGAAGAGATGTCATGGGATGAGTATCATGGTTCGTAGTGAATGATGCTTGTGGTTCTCCGGCTATCCGGTTATGATTGAGGAGGTAGAGATTGGACGCTTTGGGTTTTAGGCCTATGGGCCATGATTGAGTACGAAGAGGCGTCCCTTGAAAGGGAGGTCGAGAGCCTTTCAGATTATTTTGGTAAGGAGTCAGAGGGAGGGGAGAATTTTGGTCTGTGTTGGGCAATCAGTCGATAGAGGAGATGTCACCTTCTATGACCTGGGTGGTGCTATTTATGTTCGTGTGCAGAACATGAGAGGCATGATGTTTAAGTTTTGGGTTTGGGGGTAAACCCTGCAGGTTGTCATTGATGATAATTTTCCATCAGAGTATCAGGTAGCATGTGAGCCGCGAGGCAGTGATTTACCATGAGCAGATAGTCAGTTAAGACCGAGATAGTCGAGGATCACGTTACACCTATTTGAGTATAGTAGGGCGTATTGTAGAGGTATCAGTGGGGAGTCCAGTCGAGTTAATCAGTTCAGTGGTTTTTCTATCTATGTTGGGTATTGAATATGGGATTGGGTCCCTATTCTTGGGATGATCCATGTGTTGGAACGTCGGTTGATGAGTCGAGGTGGGGGAGTATGATGATTTCGTGGTCCAGTCTATGAGTCAGTGATGTTTTTGGACAGTTGAGTTGTTTGGTATTGGATTGGTACGAGACTTGGAACGAATAGAGGCAGTCATGACGAGAAGTTCTTGAGGATTTCATCTGAGGTTCAGAGTTATGAGATCGATTGATTTCCTTAAAGGGGATTATCGGGCGTTGCGTAGCACTTTCCGGGGGCAGGTGCATTATTGCTGGTGAAAATAGTTTGTGAGGTTGTTGATGTGTTAGATAGTGATGGTTCGAACCCTAAGTGGGGGAGAACCGGGTGGTTTATTGAGAGAACCAGAGATTTGTGCAAGAGCGGTTAGGGGTTGGATATAGAAACCTGCAGCTTGAATCCATGAGATCAGGGTCATTAGTGATCAAGGAAAGGTGCAGGGCGAGATAATGCATGTGGTATATGTCTGAGAGAAGGATGGGTGTCTCCACGGCGAGTGGTCAATGGTCAGGAATCTGGTGGTGGTCAGAGTCGTTTCAAGTGGAAGACCCGTAATGATGGTATGGGCAGTTGAGAACTTCTGGGCTGAAATATGGGTAGAAGATTGTCGAGTAGCCAACTCCCAGGCTGGGATGTGTATTCTTGCTTGGATTTTGAGCAGTAGTGGAAAGGGTTTCGGAGGATCATCAGTGTGTTCTTAAGAGTTAGCGCCTTCCTTATATTCCAATTGAGTGTTTGGATGCATTGAAGTTGCTCGTTGAGTGAAATAGGAAATTATTATGGGATTCAGAGGAAATGTATTGTTGTATGTGTATGGTGCTAGGAGTAAGGGAATAAGTGGTAGAGGCAGGACATTGTGATGCTCTGTTAGGGTGTTTCGTGGTTTCCGTGTATAGCGTCCTGATTTCGGAGTTATTTAGAGTCTTGGGTTTAAGATGACTAGTGATGTATCATGTATCCACGGTTCTAGTGGGAGCCCTTCGTGTTTTGTCATCAAGAGGGATTATTTAAGGAAGTGGATCTCCGCAGAAGTAGGTTCTGTGTTATGGCGGTTGCCGGCAGAGTCTGTAATGCATATCGGGGCAAGTGTGTGTGTAACTACCTATGATAGTCTTTGGTGCATGAGTTAGTGATCATAGTGTGGCGTTGTAATGAGAATGAGAGTATAGGGTGAAGCTACGGGGAGCCGTAGTATTCACCAGTCAGAGGGTGTTGTGATGCTACGGGGAGCCGTAGTACTCATAAGTCAGAGAGAAAGAGAGAGAGTCGTGATGCTACGGGGAGCCGTAGTATTCGCCCGTCAGAGGATGTTGTGATGCTACGGGGAGCCGTAGTACTCACAAGTCATAGGGAGGGAGTCGTGGTACTATGGGGAGCCGTAGTACTCACTAGTTAGTTGGCGTTGTGATACTATGGGGAGCCGTAGTACTCACTAGTCAGAGGCTGTCATAATGTTGCGGGAAGCCATAGTACCCACTAGACGGAAAGAGAGTGTGATGGCGGAGTATTCCCCGATAAGTGCATGATGCAGAAGAGTTTTAGGCTTGAGTAGCCCTAGTGTTGAGTTCTTGGAGCCTAGTGGTTAAACTAGGGCGAGACTGGGGTCTCCGTATCTGTCGGGAGGGTCAGCAAGGCGCGCGGGAGAATACACGCAGCAGGTGCCAGAGGTTAGAGCTGAGGTGATCTTCGATTGGATTGTATTTTTTATGAGGAAAAAAAGGGGGAATTTCGTGACTTGCGTGTCACTGGGCCGTGATAGTGGTCACGGGGAGGAAGTTAGTGAGATATTTTATATCATGTTACGTGTGACCTTTGGGGGTTCAGCTGTGGGGCCAAAAGCTGACCTGGTGCTCGGTATCGAAGATGAATATGAGAAATGAGCTAGAGTTTACCATGGTGATATCTGTGGACACTTCAGAGCGAGTGAGCGATTCAGACGCTCGAGGATATGTTCGGGCATGCGTATTAGATTTCGGGGGAAAATTGTGGCTCGTATTTGCCCTTGGCAGAGTTTTCCTACAATAACAGCCATCATTAGTGCATCAGTATGCCACCCTTTGAGCTGTTGTAGGGGAGGGGGGTGTCGGACCCCATTTGCTGGGGAGAGGTAGAGCAACGTAAGATGGAAAGTACAGAGATCGTACTTCAAACGTCAGAGCAGATACAGCTGGTCAGGCAGAGGTTGTTGACCGCTCAAAATCGCCAGAAGAGTTATGCGGACAGGCGCCAGTCCGAGCTCGAATTTTTGGTCGGTGACTGTGTACTCCTGAAGGTCTCTCCTTGGGAAGGAGTGATCCGATTCAGGAAGAGGGGCAAGTTGGGGCCCCGATATATCGGTCCTTTTCGGGTGATCGCGAGGGTAGGCAGGGTAGCCTACCGGTTGGAGCTACCTGCAGAGCTAGGTCAAATCCATGACACTTTCCATGTGTCGCAGCTGCGAAAGTGTATAGCTGAGGAGTCAGCAGTAGTGCCATTAAAGGATATTCAGGTGGATGTGGGACTGAACTACGTTGGGAGACCGGTGGCTATTCGGGATCGAAAGATCAAGGTTCTGAGGAACAAAGAGGTGCCTCTGGTGCAGGTCCAGTGGCAACACCGGAAGGGCTCAGAGCTTACTTGGGAGCCGGAGCGCGAGATGCGTGAGCAACATCCGGAGTTGTTTCCAGAGTGAGACTTCGAGGGTGAAGTCTGATTCTAGTAGGGGAGAATTGTAATATCCGGATATCTAGGTATGGGAATTTGAGTATTTTATATTGAGGAATAAGGAGACTCGGCGAGTTGACGCCTCAACTCGTCGAGTAGGATCGCGTTTTAGGGACCAGTTTAATGAAGGGACTCGACGAGTCGGGTATTTGGACTCACCGAGTCGGCGCTGTCAAGGAAAACCCTAATTGTCCAGGTTTGGGACCTATTTAAAGGCCCTTATGGCCTCCAGTGGCGGCCACCTACACCTTTGAGAGACTCCTATCGAACCAGAGAGCTGAGAGAGTGAAGAAGAGCCATTTTGGATTATTCTTGAAGTGGTTGTGCAATGGAGTAGTCATTTCCAGCAAAGGGAGGTCAAGGGGGTGTCGATTCAGAGCTTCTAAGCTTGTATCTTCACCATGGAGGTATCCATCGTTCTCCCTTTTCTGTTTTGGGTAAAATTGGTAATTTTAGGGTTTTCTAGCTTCTTTTATGGCTTGATTTGTGGAGTATAGTGTCCCATTGAGTGTGAAGTCATAGATCTAGATCCAAAGAGGTCCAGAGAGTCCCTTCCATCCTACTTTATGCATTCTATTTGGAGTTTTGAGTTAGGGTTGTTATGTAATGAAGGGTTTCACCCAAATGAGCTTGTAGAACCTTGCATGAGTGCCCAAGGTTCGACCTTTTCTTGGTTATTGGCTTTGAGGGAGTTAGATCTATGAGTTGGTGAAGCAGATCTGACCTCAGAGGGTCAGATGAGGGTTGTCATGGGAACAACTCGCCGAGTCCATCGGCAGACTCGACGAGTCGAGTCGGGGTTGCCCCATGTTTCATTGCCGAGTAACTCGACGAGTGGAGAGGGAACTCGTCGTGTTTAAGAGGTTTAAAAAGGATTTAGAGAACCCCTATGGACTTGCCGAGTCACTCTTGTGTACTCGCCGAGTCTGGTCAGTGTTGACCATTGACTTGAGTTGTCTTATGTTGACTTTGGGAGTTTTGGTCAACAGAGGTAATAGAGGTCAGGGAGGGGTAAAATGGTCTTTTACCCATTACCTGACTAGAGAGGGAAAGAGTAATCGCCGGTTAATTAGAGTTGGGACTTCGAGTATTAATTAGAGATATTTGCCATATGTGTTAGGCGGTGGCGAGTCCGAGGTTCGCTTATACAGATAATTGCTTTCTGATTGCCAGGTGAGTCTACTCGCTATACTTTACCTTGAGTAGGTAACCAGAGTTATGTGACAGAGTATTTGTATGCTGCGTATGTTATGTGTTGTACTGCATTATTTCTATGTGATTTATGTTGTGCATGTTTATAGAGTTAGAACCGGAAGGTTCACAGAGTAGGGTCCACGGACCCATAGAGTTTCAACCTCGAGTGGCTAATATGTGTTATGTGTGGTATTTTGGGGAACTCACTAAGCTTCGTGCTTACAGTGTTTTGTGTTACGTGTTTCGGGTTTCTCTCAGGATCACAGGACGGCACCGGCTCGATTGTACACACCAGAGAAAGAGTCATGTTTTGAGGATCCTGGTTTATTATGCAAGTGATAATGGAGGTATGTTTTGTAACTTGATTATGAATGAGATTTTAAGCAAAGTGTTTTTAAGATTTAAACGATTATTTTTAAATGAAAAATTGTTTTGAAATTTTCGGTGTTACACGGACAGCACTACGGCTTGTAGAAATAGTATTCTTTGGTAGATCTGGAAGATCTTCACAAAAATTGGCTTCTCGCGGGCAGAGTTTCGGCTCGGGAATTGCACTTCTTGGGATCTTCGGGGCTTCGGGACTTGCTTCGGGTCTTGGGATTGATACCGGGGCTTCGGGATATTTCTTGCACGAAAAACGAGGTAAAAACGCGAGAAAAGGAAAGAAAATAGCAACTAAAACTCGGCAGCCTTGACTTCCTTTTATAGGGGGTTGGATCCTTGATTTACGTTGGGCGTAAATCCAGGTACGCTGGGCGTAACCCGGATAAGCCCGGTGACTCCCCCTCTTTGGATAATATCCGAATTTATATTTAAATTTAATATTTTAATTATTAATAAACTTCAAAACTTCATATCTTCCTCATACGAACTCCGTTTTCGACGTTCTTTATATCCACGCGTAGGTGAGACTACGCTCTACAACTTTCGTTTAGACTCAGTAGACTAATTTTGACTTTATTTTAATTTTTTTAGTAGGCCGGGACAAAAAAACTCCGTCAGAAAATTAATACCTTCTTCATCTAACGTTCGTTTTCGTCTGTCTTTTTATCGTTGCACTACTAATGATGAGATCTTTGATTCTCATTTAGATTGCTTTGGCTAGAAATCACACGATCTCATATTCGAGTTTCGGGCTACATACTGCTAAGCTGAAACTTCGGAAAATCATAACTTCCTCATACGAAGTCAGATTTTGACGATCTTTTTATGCACATGCTCTCGGTTTAACGAACTCTGCAACATTCATTTAGATCACTAAGGCTAAATATCGCTCTATCTCAAATTCACATTTTACGTCATTCAGCGTCGTGTCAATTCTGTCGCGAAACTTCAACAGGTCATAACTTCTTCGTTATAACTCGGATTTCGGCGTTCTTTATATCTCCGGAATCCTTGTTTCGACCACTACAACTTTATGTAAATATATCAGGCTTATCTCACACTTTAATTTTGACACACGTTTTATTCTTAATTCATTAAATTATAATAAGTAAGGAAATAAACACATAATTCAGATAATTCACATAATACTTAAATATTTCATCATTAATACTTCCAAAAAGAGTTACAAGGGTTAACCTAGACTATTACATCGACAATAATGCCTAGCCTGGAAACGCGGGCATTACAATTCTCTCCCCCTTATTATGATTCCGTCCCTAGAATCACACATCAACAAACAAATGCTGATAGCGACTCAACATGTCACTCTTTGTTTCCCAGGTGAGATTTGGCCCATTTGAATGTTTCCCACGGACAAGCACTAATTCGACCATCTTGCGTCGAAGCTTCTTAGTCTTTCGGTCAACAATTGCCTCTGGTTCTTCAATTAACCTCTTGTTTTCATCAATTCTCAATTCATAAATTGGAATTATATCGGGAACTTCTCCCCTGAACTTCCTCAAATAACACACATGAAAAGTGTTATGAATACCATCCAGTTCTTCTGGTAGTTCTAGTTTGTAAGCTTGGTTCCTAATCCTCTGAAGAACTTTAAACGGTCCAATAAACCTTGGACTTAACTTTCCCTTTTTACCAAATCATATAAGTCCCTTCCACGGTGAAACTTTAAGCAAAACCAAATCTCCAACTTCAAAAGTCATCGGTCTTCGCTTGTTGTCAGCATAGCTCTTTTGACGATACTGAGCTGCTAACATTCTCTCCCTAATTATTTTCAACTTTTCAGTAGTTTGATGGACTATCTCTGGTCCTATAAACTGCTTTTCCCCAGCCTCAAGCCAACAAGACGGCATATGACACTTCTGTCCGTACAAAGCTTGATAAGGTGCCATCTTAATGCTCGAGTGGAAACTATTATTGTAGGAAAATTCTACCAAAGGTAAATGTTCATCCCAATTAACTTGGAATTCCAGGGTACATGCTCTCAGCATATCTTAAAGTGTTTGTATCGTCCGTTCGCTCTGACCATCAGTCTATGGATGGTAAGTTGTACTCAAACACAACTTGGTACCCAATTCCTCTTGTAGACTTTTCCAAAATCGTGAGGTGAAACGGTTATCACGATCTGACACAATCATTAACAGAATACCGTGAAGCCTCATAATTTCCTTCATGTAAGAATTCGCAAGCTTATCCATAGACCATTTCTCCTTAGCTGCTATGAAATGCGCACTCTTAGTGAATCGATCAACGACCACCCAAATCATGTCATGACCATTCTTTGTTTTGGGTAGCTTAGCGACAAAATCCATAGCAATGTCTTCCCATTTACCCATAGGCACAGGTAAAGGTTCTAAACTCCCATATGGTTTCTGATGTTGTGTCTTGAATCTCGCACAAGTCACACACTCGGCCACATACTTTGCAACATCAAGCTTCATCGTCAGCCACCAGTAGTAGGGTTTCAGGTCCCTATACATTTTAGTGCTACCGGGATGAACCAAGTACATGGTTTTGTGAGCTTCTTCCATTAGAAGATCTTTGACTCCTCCTGTCTTAGGTATCCAAATCCGATCTTGGAACACCTTTAGTCCATGATTGTTTATACTGAACACCAACGTTTTGCCCAAACGTTCTTCCTTTTGTTCATTCTTCTCAGAAGCTTCCTCTTGAGTTTTCTTTATACTTTCCACAATGGTCGAGACAACTTCAATTCTCAACGCTCTTGGCCTCTTTCTTTCAAGATTGACTTTCCAGCTGAGAGCATCAGCTACAACATTTGCCTTACCGGGGTGGTAAAGTATCTCATAGTCGTAGTCCTTAAGTAACTCTAGCCAGCATTGTTGCCTTATATTTAACTTTTTCTGATTAAAGAGATATTGGAGACTCTTATGACCAGTGAAAAGTTTGCACTTCGTGCCATAGAGGTAATGCCTCTATATTTTCAGAGCAAAAACTATCGCTGCCAACTCTAAATCATGAGTCGGGTAGTTCTTTTCATGCTCCTTCAACTTTCGAGACGCATATTCTATCACCTTTTCTCTCTGGGTCAAAACACAACCCAATCCAACACCAGACGCATCGCTATAAACAGCGAAGTCTTCAACTCCATCGGGTAGAGAAAGTATCGGTGCTTCGCATAACTTCTTCTTTAGCTTCTCGAATGCTTCTTTATGCTTATCAACCCAAGCATAAGTAGCTCCTTTGTGGGTCAAAGCTGTTAATGGACTGGCGATCGAAGAAAAGCCTTGGATAAACCTTCGGTAATATCCGGCTAACCCTAAAAAGCTTCGGATCTCTGTGGGACTTTTTGGTTGTTCCCACTTCATTACATCCTCAATCTTTGCTGGATCAACCATTATCCCTTCTTGGTTGACTACGTGACCCAAGAATTGGACTTCTCGAATCCAAAAAGCACATTTGGAGACCTTTGCATACAGCTTCTCCTTCTTCAAAACTTCTAACACTTCTCGCAAGTGTTTGTCATGCTCCTCTTGGCTTTTCGAATAAATCAGAATGTCGTCTATGAACACTATCACAGATTTATCAAGGAATGGATTACAAACCCGATTCGTTAAATCCATGAATGCTGTCGGAGCATTGGTTAGTCCAAATGACATTACCAAAAACTCGTAGTGTCCATATCGTGTTCTAAATGCAGTTTTCTCAATATCATGCTCTCTTACTTTCAGCTGATGATATCCTGGCCTTAGGTCGATCTTTGAAAAATAACTCGAGCCTTGCACTTGATCAAACAGGTCATCAATCCTTGGCAACGAGTATCTATTCTTTATCGCTGCCTTATTCAGCTCTCTGTAATCGATGCACATTCTCATGCTTCCATCTTTCTTCTTCACGAATAACACCGGAGCTCCCCAGGGTGATGAACTAGGTATAATGAAACCTTTGTCCAATAACTCCTGAAGTTGCATCATCAGCTCCTTCATCTCCTTTGGTGCTAATCGGTACGGTGCTTTTGCTGTTGGCATGGTTCCTGGTAACAAGTCTATTTTGAACTCCACTTGTCTATCAGGTGGTAATTCAGGAAGATCTTCGGGAAATACTTCTGGATAATCACATACCACTGGAATACTCAGCACCTCCTTCTTTTCCTTCTTAGCGTCAATCATGAATGCTAGATATGATGTACATCCCTTGGCCAAACACTTTGTAGCTTTCATTAGCGAAATGATTCCAGAATTTACTCTGCATTTGTCCCCATACACCATAAATGACTCTTTCCCTGGTGGGTTTACTTTTACTATCTTCTTCTTGCATAAAATCTCGGCATCGTTGGCGCTAAGCTAATCCATTCCCAACATGATGTCGAAACCGTTAAGTTCGATAGGAAATAATTCCTTGTGAAACTTATTCCCATTCAAGTCAATTAAGATGTTTTTCATACGATGGCTAACAGGTACAAACTTGCCACTAGCAACTTCGACTAATAAAGCATTATCTAGTTTATCAACAGACAAAACTAGTTTTCTACCAAACTCATGCGAAATAAAGGAGTAGTTGGCTCCAGAATCAAACAAAATTTGAGCAGGTAATTTGTTTACGAGAAAGGTACCTGAAGCGACATCAGCTTCATCCTTCGTAGCCTCAAGTGTCATCTGAAAGGCTCTCGCCTTCGGTTTTAGTAGAATGTTGGGCTTAGCTGCCTCCTTCTTCTTTGGATAGTCTTTCAAAATGTGCCCCTCTTCATTACAACCAAAACACATCCTTTTGTTGGACGGACACTCATTGGCAAAATGCCCAATTTTTCAACACTTGTAGCAAGTTACATCCTCACTACATTTCCTAAAGTGCTTTTTCTTGCACTTCTCACACCATTTCACTTCGCCTCCTTTTCCTCCAAGCTTTTTTGAATCAGACTTCGAAAATTTGTTTTTCTTATTGGAACCTGAAATCCTTCAAACTTTTCTCTTCTCGCCAACTTCAACCTTGTTGGCGGTTCTTCCCTTGATCATGTCCTCAACAGACTTGGCAGCCCAAATAGCTGCCACTAGAGTAGGTGCCTGATGTACTGGCACCGCATACTCCCATGGGAGTCCCTTTGCGTACCGGTTAACTTTAGTCAGCTCGTCTGGGACAATGCGCAAAGCAAACTCTATCTTGTCTGTGAAGTTATTAGTATATTCATCAACTGACATGTTGCCTTTTGTCAATGTCAGAAACTTGTTTTCCAACTCCAACAGATTTTGAGCCGAGCAGAACTTGCGCTTAAATTGCACCAAAAAATTCTGCCCAAGTCAATTGCAGTGGTTCGTTAGGACACAGGGTCTTCTCCAAAGGGTTCCACCAATGAACGGCTCCACCACGGAACTGACGCACTGCAAAGGTAGTCTGCAACATGCCTCTGCAACCGCACGTCATAAAGGCTAGCTACATTTCTGAGATCCAATCCATAACTTCGATCGGGTCCTCCTTTCCAGTGAAGTTCAATGGTTTGCAAGTCAAAAAGTCCTTGTACTTGCACCCCATTCCATCATTCCCTCCATCTTGGTTGTTTTGCCTAACTATCGGTGGGTTGGCTTGACCAACAGATCCACTGAAGTTTCCTCCTTCAGAGTGTCCTTCACTCAATTCGGGCTGTTCAACATGTATAGGAGGTTCTTCGCGATTCTGCTGAAGCAACCGCCTAGTCTCCTCCATCTGACGATCCAACATCGTCTGAATCATCAATTAAACACCAACCATTGTTATTGGCTCAGGTGCTGTTGCTATAAAAGGTACTCGCTCAACCACAGGTGGTTGATCCCTGTCTTCGTTCACGTTTCCAACTCCACTTCTAGTTCTTACCATTTTTAATCTACACACCGAATAAGGTGAGTTTAGATCCTTAATCACGATAGAAAATCAAATCATCCTTATCACTCCGAAACGTTTACATGCTAGTTCTAATACCGAAATCCTACGCTTAGAATCCTAAACACATAAGGTTTCCCGATCCGGTCGGTAGCAAACCACATATTTGAACAAATAATATAATATATGGCAAACATATAACATTTAGCACATAAAAGCATTTTAGTCAATTTTCCTAAAATAAACTAGTGCTCGTGTCTAAAATATAACAGATACACACCTGAAAATCTTCACTTAGCATTCTAAGTTTAAGTCTAGAAATCCTACAAATTCCTAGTTCGCTTAAACTAATGCTCTGATACCAACTGTGACATCCCCAAAATCACGGTCAGAAAAGACCGGTTTAATTTATGCTTTTAAAACAATTTCAGAGTAATCCTTTGATTAAAAGAGTTGCGGAATTTGTTCCCAAAACGAAATATGATAAAATAATATTTACCAAAGCATTTCATAAAGAAATGTATTTTCATTATATAATAAAACTCGGGATGTCATGTTCCGATAAACAGACCAAAAGCATAAACATTACAATACAGACCTTACAACAGTTATATAAAACAACAGGTCTATAATCCAAAAATAACTTGACAAGTCATCCAACTTATGCTCCAGCGCCACTACCTGTAATACAAAGAAAACTAAATAGGTCAGGCTTGGGAGCCTGGTGAGCATATAGGGTTTTCAACCCACAATAAATAATTATATTTAATTCCACCAACCAACAATAACCCAATTACCTATTCCCGTTATTCTCACTTTACGTCCCTAAGACAACTAACATAAGGGACCTAGTCTAAGAATATTTCATCGGGGCGAAAACACATGCATTTGGGGGTTTCCCAGAAATATATGTGAAATAAGGCAACCATGAGGGGGGGGGGATGGAGTACAGCGAATGAACACCCAAGTTCATTAATACCTATAGGTGGCGAGTCTGCTAGCGTTCCACAAGACAGTCTAGAAAAATTTGTGGTCGTCATCTAAACTCCGCTAGATGACTAAATCAAAAACATCGAGGCCTCTCATCTTTTTATCACATGACAACTATCTACCCATGTTCCACCCAACATTTTAGTAGATAAAATATACATTTTTATACATAGTTTAAAACCTGAATAGTATGTTCATTCAAAACACATTCCAGATAAAAGATGAGACACATAAACATAACACATATTTCTAAGAGAATAAATCATATCTATGAGATTAGAAGATAACATCGATACACTCACATAACACATATACTTAGTACGTTAAATCGGTACTTGTATAAAATCGCGCATTTGAAAGAGATTATGTACCGCCTTCAAATCAACACCAATATATAAACACATAACACATATTTCATAGTAAATACTTCGTATTTATGTATTAGAAGAAAGTAACTACACACTCAATTGATCAGAAGATGATCGCACAACACTACGGCTTATAGAAGTAGTATTCTTCGGTAGATCTGGAAGATCTTCACAAAAATTGGCTTCTCACGGGCAGAGCTTCGGCTCGGGAATTGCACTTCTCGGGATCTTCGGGGCTTCGGGACTTGCTTTGGGTGTCGGGATTGATACCGGGGCTTCGGGATATTTCTTGCACGAAAAACGAGGTAAAAACGCGAGAGAAGGAAAGAAAATAGCAACTGAAACTCGGCAGCCTCGACTTCCTTTTATAGAGGGCAGGATCCTCGATTTACGCTGGGCTTAAATCCAGGTACACTGGGCGTAACCCGGATAAGCCCGGTGACTCCCTCCCCCATTTGGATAATATCCGAATTTATATTTAAATTTAATATTTTAATTATTTAATAAACTTCAAAACTTCATATCTTCCTCATACGAACTCCGTTTTCGACGTTCTTTATATCCACGCGTAGGTGAGACTACGCTCTACAACTTTCGTTTAGACTCCGTCGGCTAATTTTGATTTATTTTTATTATTTATTTTTAGTAGGCCGGAACATGAAAACTCCATTATAAATTCATAACTTCTTCATCTGACGTCCGTTTTCATCTGTCTTTTTATCGTTGCACTACTAATGATGAGATCTTCGATTCTCGTTTAGATTGCTTCGGCTAGAAATCACACGATCTCATAATCGAGTTTCGGGCTGCATACTGCTAGCTGACACATCGGAAAATCATAACTTCCTCATACGAAGTCAGATTTGGACGATCTTTTTATGCACGCTCTCGGTTTAACGAACTCTACAGCATTCGTTTAGATCACTAAGGTTAAATATCGCTCTATCTCAAATTCACATTTTACTTCATTCAGCGTCGTGTCGGTTCTGTCGTGAAACATCAACAGGTCATAACTTCTTCGTTATAACTCGGATTTCGACTTTCTTTATATCTCCAGAATCCTTGTTTTGACCACCACAACTTTATGTAAAGATATCGAGCTTATCTCACACTTTAATTTTGACGCTCATTTTATTCTTAATTCATTAAATTATAATAATTAAGGAAATAAACACATAAGTCACATAATACTCAAATATTTCATCATTAATACTTCCAAAAAGAGTTCCAAGGGTTAACCTAGACTATTACATCGACAGTAATGCCTAGCCTGGAAACGCGGACGTTACATCTAGTCCCTTAGGACTGAAATACCACATAAAGTTGTTAACTTTACATGCATGCTAGGCCTCAAGAGGCTAAAACACTAAAACTAAGATTAATAAGAGGTTTAGGGCATAGAGGAGGGCCAAGACTAGATAAAGTGGGCAACTTTATTTCCATGGAGACCTAGAGGTGTCCAAATCTGAAACCATATCCTCATGACAAGCACAAATCCGAGAATGACTCCATTATGCACCAAAAATGACCATATACTTTCATAAAGGGAGATCTAAGCAATAAAAGGTCAAGGTATCAACTTTATACCTCAAGATGATTGCCAAAACAGAATAAATGTTGGATCTACAGCCTCCCTCTCACTCCAATCTCTTCAATCTTCGAGTTTCCTTCCAAAGGAGCACCAAGAGTCACTTTCCAAGCTCTCACACACACAATGAGATATGATGCAAAAATTAGGGTTTCTAAGGGCAAGGGGACGAAGAGAGAGGTTGAAAATGAGTGATAAGATCCTTAAATATGGTGCAAAATCCTGAAAATTAGGGTCTCATAATCAATTGTCAACTTGTTGAGTTTTGCCTCCACAACTCATCGAGTAGAGATCTTCCTACACGTCGAGTTGAGGCCATCAACTCGACAAATTCCAAAGTAAAATTGTCTTTTAAGCCATAAATCTTATACCTGAGAACCGGGATGTTACAACTAACAAATATGTGATTAATTAACCAGAACCATAAAATGTGTGACCAATTGGGTACGAGTTTATATTAGATTAGTCACTTACAATTAAGCAACAAGTGGTCAAAATTGTTAATAAGTGTGACCATAAATTTTTTAAAGTCAAGTAAATGTGTATTTTGTTTGACTATTTTTTGTCATTTGGCCTTATGAATATATAATATATGTGGCCTTGACGATGATTTAGTGACACAACAATTGTCCTTTTTCGGATTTAATCACATACAATTAAATAACAAGTTGTTAAAAGTGTTAATAAGTGTGTCCATATACTTTTTAAAGTCAAGTAAAATTGTATTTTGTGTAATTATTGTTCATCCAATGGTCACATGATTTTTTTGTTTGTGTGATGTTTTGTAATATTTAGTCACACAATGAATTACACAAAAATTGGCCAAAAGTGTTAATATGTATGACCATATTATGTGAGTGTACCTTTTAATCACATTTAACAAATCAATAATTTGTGTCACAATGTGAATTTTACATACATGTGTGTGTGAATATATATATATATATATATATATATATATATATATATATATATATATATACACACATTCTATGGAAAACAAAAACCCTAAAAATCATAAAAATGCATAAAAAAATACTTAGAGATCACAGATTTTTTTTTTAAATTTTTTTATGAAAAAGCGCAGGTTTTTAAATAAATTCGCTGATTTTTAAAAAAAATTGATTTTTTATTTTTTTTAGTGAATTTATTAAAAAACCTACATTTTTTTTTCTAAAAAAATAAAAAAAAAAGTTTTGTAATCTCTAATTATTTTTTATGCATTTTTATGATTTTTAGGGTTTTTTTTTGTTTTTCAAATAACCCTTCGCTATATATATATATATATATACACACACACACACATATATATATATATATATATATATATATATATATATATATATATATATATATATATATATATATATATATAGAGAGAGAGAGAGAGAGAGAGAGAGAGAGAGAGAACGGTAGGTTCAAATATTTTTTCACATCTATTGTGTGCTAGAATGCACTAATAAGAATTGAGTAAACATTAAATGTATATTAAATGATATCCATATTTATAAATCTTTTTTATGGAACTTAATTTAATTCGTTATTAATGTTAATAATGATATTCATTCAGAATGAATTCATATATAAAATAATAAGAGTGTATTCTAGGAGAACGAGAGTATATTCTACTAGAATACACCCTCATTCTTCATATTCCATACAACTTTATTGTTTTTTAAGTGAGTGAGTCCTGAAATAATGTTATTGCTGACATAAAAACCTAAATACGAATTCATTCTGAAAGAATGCTATTGCTGACATTAATGACGAATTTAATTAATTTCCATAAAGAGACAGTATAATTATGGATATCATTTAATATACATATAATTATAGAAACCATTTAATATCCATCATTATTTAATTTAATAATAATATAATTATTAAATTCCTATTGGTGCAGTTTAGCACACAATAAATGTAAAAAACACTTTAACCTAGCTCTTTCTCTCTCTCTCTCTCTCTCTCTCTCTCTCTATATCTATATATATATATATATATATATATATATATATATATATATATATATATATATATATATATATATAGGGTTAGGTTATTTTGTTTTCACTATCTATTGTGTGCATGTATGACTGATTCTGGACCAATCATTTTAGTTATTTTAAGAAAGTTTTTAATACATATTACATGTTGAAGATATAATAGGTATTAATTACATTTTCAGCATTTAATAAACATTAATTACTTTCTTAAAATAACTAAAATGATTGGTCCATAATCAATCATACAGGCACACAATAGATAGTGAAAACATTTGAACCTAACTCTCTCTCTCTCTCTCTCTCTCTATATATATATATATATATATATATATATATATATATATATATATATATATATATATATATATATATATATATATATATAAGAAAACAAAAGAAAAAACACAAAACAAATGCAAACACATAATTGAGCCAAAATTAAAATTGGAATGTCTTACATAATAAAATCCTAAACTAACGTATCAAATAATCTATACATTTGACAATCACAAATTTAAATATTTTTGACTCTTCAAGGTGGTCCTTGCTTGTTTTTGCACGGTATCACAAGAGACAAAAATGGATTTTCTCTTATTTTTTAGGTGCAGTTTTGTTCTCACCAAAATTTTGTATGGAAGTTTGTGGTGTTACATGTAGGAGTAATTAACCTGATTTAGATCATGTGCATTCGTCAGTAACATTTACCATCAGTCTGTTATGATTAATTATCTAAGAATAGCTAACACCTCATGTTCATAAAAGTTAACAGATGAAAAAACATAAAAATAGAAGTCTAGAGATAATTACTTAATAGTTAGAAATGTAGCCATATAACATAATTACCTATGTCTGCTATATTTTGAAGTCTTTTTTTTTTCCAAATTAGAGCAAGTTCATGTCTTCCCATAAGTGCTGCATATTGTAAAATTAATAACCAAAACCAATCAGCTCCTTGCCGTTACTGAAAATGACAGAAACTAAAAGTTTATCAGGCAAGAATTATTAAACTAAATAGTATTTTCATAGAGTTTGTTTTTTACTTTCCGATTTCTGAGTTGATAATGTTTATAATAATATGATGTTAGGATTTTTTTTTAGTTAAATTGGCTGATAACAAAAATACGGAGACGTCGGTTAGTCTGATTTTGCATAATTATTAATTGATAATATAAGTAGTTGATATTCAAAGATAAAAACCAAGGGGGTCATAACCCCCCTAGCCCCTTGTAAGTTTCGCCTCTGCTTAAAGAAGAGAAAACCTTTGAAATTAAACTAAATTGACAATTTCAAAAAACATAAATAATTATAAAGTAGTTGTTTATTCAAAACAATAAATAAGAAATTTGAACAACTAGTTATCAAATTATTTACAAAACACACGTTTAATAATTTCATGAAACATAAGTAGATTAATTGTAGTTGTTTATAAAAAATATATATGCTAAGATTGGAGAAACAAATAAAAAATTATCACGTTGAAGTAGGTATTTATGGATCATTACATAAACAACATTTGGAATCGAAACATCAAGATAAGGAAAATGAAATCAATATGAAAGGCTGAACAGTAGGTTACTAGGTTACTGTAATACCCACAGATTCGAGCTAATTAATTTAGAGATAATAAGCGTTAAATATGAATTTTTGATAGAATACTATTTAGCATAAATAATCTTAATGAAAGTTATAGTATATGTCACATGGATTCCGTACATATAAGGAACACTACAATCCGACTTATAACGAAGAAGTTATGACCCGTCAAAGTTTTGCGATTAAACCGACACGACACCGCGTATCGTAAAAAGTGAATTTTAGAAAAAAAATACTTTTTAGCATTAGCGATCTAAATAAAAGTCATAATATACGTTAAACCGAAAGCGTGCATATAAAGAACGTCTAAATCTGACTTCGTTTGAGGAAGTTATGATTTTTCTAAAATTTTTACATAGCGGTATACAACCTGAAAATCAAATTTTAGATCGATCGATTATTAGCTGACACACCTAAATGAGAATTGAAGATCTTATTAATAGGAGCTCAACGATATAAACACAGTCGAAAACGAACGTCGGATGACAAAGTTATAAATTTTTAACGGACTTTAACTGTCTAAGTCTATTAAAATATAACTTTGAAAGTAAATTCAAAATTAGCTGACGGAGTCTAAACAAAGGATGTAGATCCCATCGCTACTTATGCGTGGATATAAAGAACGTCAAAACCAGAGCTTGTATGCGAAAGTTACAAATTTTAGAAGATAAATAATTTTTGGGATTAACCGGAGAGTAACACGTGGCAAGATCTGGGCCACACCTTCTTCCCCATGGCTTGGCACCTGATCGCGACATGTGGCATGAGTACCCCCATCATAACATACAGCACGCCTAACGTACCCTTTATGTACGTCGCGCGTACTCGGTGCTGGCAACCTATAAATAGAAGGTGTTTTTCACTCTTTTTCTCACATCTCTTTAACCAACTCTCTCTGAAACACACCTAAAGCCTCAAGGATTTTCTCTAGCCTTTCTCAGGAGTTAGTAGCGAGTCTCGAAACGTTGGAAAGCCCCGAGAAGAAGAGCTTTCGACTCAACAGTTCGGCCCACACAGAGCCCGGTTTCTCACTAAACCACCTTTAAGTTAAGTTAGGCTTACTATACTTTAAGTATAACTTATGTTTAAGTTTATTATCGTTATTATGAACCTATAAACAACATTTATCAGTGATTCCAAGTCCTTATACTAATTTATCTACTTACGGGGATGATGTCCAGGCTGTGATTTAATGAGGTGTTTAAAGTGAGATTTCGAAATAGTATACTTCGTATACCAAACGGACCTTATCTCCGATATGATTCTACCTGGTCGTTTTTAAACTACATGTTCACCATATGTACTCTAAAAACTTGTAGGTGTTTTTGAATATTAGTAGTTATGGACTTAGTGCCTTATAAATGAATATTAGTAGTTATGGACTTAGTGCCTAATAGTTAACATTGACAGTTGTGCCTAATAGATAACATCGACAGTTATGGACTTAGTGTTTGTTAGATAAACCCTGGCAGCGATGGACTTCGTGTTTATTCCTTAGGAAAATTCTTAGGAATAAATATTAAAGAATAGATGATTCTTAGGGTAAGTTTATAAGAATAAAGAAGATAATGGGGGATGGGTAATCGGGTTAATTATTTGACATGAAGTATGCATGTGAAGAAACAAATTAACTATATTATTGTGGGTTGAAAACCCATATACTCACCAGATTTCCTAACTTGACCCACTCAGTTTATTTGTATCATAGGTATCGATGCGAAGATACATTACACTGAAAGATTAAAGAAGATGTAAATCATTAGTGTAAATGAATGTAAGGTTTGTTTATGCTTATGTTTCTGTATTGACGATGACATCCCAATGTTTTAATATAAATACAATACATTTTTCGGAAATTGTTTGATAATATATTTATCATATTTTTGGGGAAAAATTCCCCAATAATATTCTTCAAAAAGGTTACTCTGATTCTAAAATAAGCATAAATAAAATTTTTAAAATGACCGTGAATTTAGGGATGTCAAAGTTGGTATCAGAGCATTAGTATAAGCGAACTAGGAGTATGGATTTATTTCTAGACTTAAACATTGAATACTAAGTGATGATTGTGGGATGAGTGTCTGCTATATTTAGGATGTATGCCTAAATAGACACGAGTACTAGCTTATTTAGGGGAGATGCCTAAATTGCTTTTATGTGCTAAATGATTTATGCTATAATGTCTTATATGCTTTATGATGCTATCAGATCTATGGTCTATTGCCGACAGGATTTGGATATTTTATGTGTTCAGATCTCTAAATGTTTAATTATGATATTAGAACTAACATATAACTTTTCGGAGTGATAAGGAAATTTATACATCTGTCGTAAATAAAGCTTTCCCTATCTTAATTCTCGTCATTGTACACTGAACATCTGCTAGAGTGTATAGATCTAAATGGCGAGAACTCGTAGCAGTTTAGGAAATGCTAATGGAAACGAACAGCCTGAACTATAAGTGATTGAGCGTGCACCTGAGGTAGTAGTTGCACCCGAGCCCAATGACAATGGAAAGAGTCCAAACAATGATTCGGGCTATGATGGACGAACAAAGGGAGGATATGAGGTAAATGTTGCTTAATAATAGAGATGAACCTATTTTACCCATTGTACAACTTCAACTGAACATTGAACAGTCAGATGAAGGACACTATAGTCAGACTGTCAGCCAAGCTAAGCCACAAGTTGTTAGAAGAAACCAACCCAATGGAGGAAATGATGGGCGTGGATGTAAGTAAAAGGAATTCATGACATTCAAACCACCAAGTCTTTCTGGAAGCCCAACACCGGTGGAATTCATGAATTGGATCCCCGAGATGGAGATGATGTTTGAAGGTTGCGACTACAACAACAAACAGAAGACCACTCTCGCGGTTACACTGTTGAATACTGGAGTATTAAGTTGGTGGAAGCTATTAGTTGATACCATGCTCAAGAGAGATGCTAGCAAAATGTCTTGGGAAGAATTTTTGGTGCAACTAAAAATACAGTACTGATATGAGCAGGATCTTCTGGAGATCAACAACGAGTTTCAAAATATGAAAAGGGAAGGATGAGCGTCACCGAGTATGTTGCAAGTTTTATGGAGGAAATGAAGTTCATTCCTTATTTTGTTCCAATTGAACTCTCCAAGGTCATCAAATTTGCTAATGGATTACTAGAAGAATTCGGTCCAATGGTCAAACAAGCAACCACCTTGAAAGTCGCCATCTAGGCAGCTAAGAATGTAGAGACCCAAATAAAAGAAAAGGATCTAGAAGAAGATAAGATGGGAGAAAAAAGGAAGATTGAGGTATCCTCAAGATCCGATAAGAAAGGAAGATTCTCGAAGTCCAACCCGAACGATCAAAAGTATGGGGGTAGTGGTGGAGCCAAGTGGTGTCAGAAGTGCAAGAAGAAGCATTGTGGGAGATACGACGGAAAGGTAACTTGTTATAAATGTGGGAGGATCGGTCACTATTCTAAGGATTATACGTTTAATGATAAGGTATGCTACAAATGTGGAAACAAGGGGCATATGTCAAAAGATTTCCCGAAGAAAAATGAAGCAGCAAGACCGAATACGCCACCGAAGCCAAATGCAAGAGCATTCTAGATGATCCTTAATGAAACAGGCGACGATGCAAGGGATCAGGAGTAAGGATCTATATATATATATATATATATATATATATATATATATATATATATATATATATATATATATATATATATATATATATATATATATATATAAAGATCGAGATATAAAGTAGCCATATAGATGGTATCATGTGGTGTGGCCTAATATAAGAGGCCTAGTGTAGGGTGAACTTGAATATCTATGTAATTGTTTCAGGAAATAATATAAACCTTAGTTATGTTATCCGATGTGTTAAATCACTATGTGAAATTCTTTTATGGTGACTTGGAAAACTAAGAGGAAATTCTTGGGACGAGTATGACTAGGTGTGAAAGGTAGTAAAGGCCTATACTACCAGAAGCATAAGACTTGCACTTAGATCAGGGAAAGTCACAAGGTCACCAAGGCGCTAGTAATTGATTATGTTTTGTTTATGTCTATCGTTACCATCGTTTCGGTAATGACCAGAAAGATGATTTTTTTTTTCGAACCTAATGATCGTATCAAATCGAGTCCGACTAAGATGAGTGTATTACTTGGTTCATAGAACCAAGTTCGATGAAGTATCTGACTTAAACCAAAAGATTGAAGTATCGTGGTCGCCGTCAAGTAATAAGCTTGTAGCTAGAAGTGCTGGATGCTAGAATGTGATTATGTCACATTAGAACATGAAGGAAGGTATATTCTATTTTGGAATCTGACTCTAAAAGAACTGAGTCTATGCATTGCATCATACAATGAGAGGTCATTAGGAAAAGACCCATCAGACTGTTACGATAAGCGAAGTAAAGAACTTATCTTAAGTTAAGTCTGTTTAAGAAGGAACATGAGTCTCAAATAAGGGTCAAGTTTGTAATTCGAAGGTTACGATTGAAAGACCAACATATTATGAAGAGCAGGTGCAAGATTGAGCACCGTCAATAGTCAAGAAATCCAAGAGTTAAATACTCATTTGAAAGGACATAAGAGTTACAGTTATTACCTTGGATGAAAAGATAACATATGGAGTCATTATACAAGCCCTTTTTCGATGTTGATTCCGGGACGTAATCATCCTAAGGGGGAGATAATTGTAACGGCCATAGATTCGAGCTACTTAATTTAGAGATAATAAACATTAAAAATGACTTTTTGATAGAAGATTATTTAGCATAAATAATCTTAACCGAAGTTATAGTATATGTCACAAGGATTCTGTACATATAAGGAACGCTGAAATTCGACTTATAACGAAGAAGTTATAACCCGTCGAAGTTTTGTGACTAAATCAACATGACACCGCATATCGCAAAAAGTGAATTTTTGAAAAAAAATTACTTTTTAGCCTTAGCGATCGAAATTAAAGTCGAAGTATACATTAAACTGACATCGTGCATATAAAGATCGTCCAAATCTAACTTCATTTGAGGAAGTTATGATTTTTTTTAAGATTTTACATAACAATATACAACCCGTAAATCGAATTTTATATCGATTGATTATTAGCCAACACAACCTGAACAAAATTTGAAAATCTCGTTAATAGGAGCTCAATGATATAAAGACAGTCGAAAACGGACGGCGGATGACAAAATTATAAATTTTTAATGGACTTTAATTGTTTAAGTCTATTAAAATATAACTTTAAAAATAAATTTAAAATTAGCTGACGGAGTCTAAACGAAAGTTGTAGATCCCGTGGCTACCTATGTGTGGATATAAAGAACATCAAAACCGGAGCTCATATGAGAACGTTACAGATTTCAGAGGATAATTAATTTTTGGGATTAACCGGCGAGTAACACGAGGGAAAATCTGTGCCACACCTTCTTCCCCATGGCTTGGAACCTGATCGCGACATGTGGCATGAGTACCCCCATTGTAACATACAGTACGCCCAACGTACCCTTTGCGTACGCCCCGCGTACTCGATGCTGGCAACCTATAAATATGTGACATCCCCATTTTCACGACCAGAAAAGACTAATTTGTTTATGCTTTGTTTTATAAAATCAGAGTAATCCTTTGGTTAAAAGAGTTGTGGAATTTGATCCCAAAACAAAATATGATAGAAATTTATCAAAGCATTTCTTAAATAAAAGTATTTTCATTATATAACAAAATCTCGGGATGTCATGTTCCGATACAGACACATAAGCATAAACAGAACTTACATTTATTTACACTAATGATTTACATCTCCTTTAATCCCTGAGTGAAATATGTCTTCATATTGATACCTGTGATACAAAGAAAACTGAGTGAGTCAGGCTTAGGAGCCTGGTGAGCATATAGGGTTTTCAACCCATAATAATATAATTATTATATTTAATCAACAAACAATCTACCCAATTACCCATCGCCATTATCTTCTTTATTTCTTAAGGTTTTACCCTAAGAACCAGCTATCCTTCATTCATTCATTCCTAAGGATTTACCTAAGGAATTGTCACGAAGTCCATTGCTGCCAAAGTTTATCTATCCGGTACTAAATCCATAGCTATCAGGCGCTAACTCCATAGTCACCAAGGTTCACTTAACAAACGCTAACTCCATAGTCGCCAAGGTTTACTCAAAAAGCCCTAACTCAATAGTCGCCAAGGTTTACTCAACGTGCGCTACCTCCATAGTCGCCAAGGTTCATCAAATAGGCACGAAGTCACATCGTCGCCAAGGTTTATACAATAGGCGCTAACTCCATAGTCACCAACTATCCTATCTACCCATGTTCTACCTAACATTTTCATAGATACAAATACTTACACAGTTTAAATCATTTAACACCTATATAAAACATCAATTCTATGCCCATCTCAAATAGACAAACAATATATAAACACATAACACGTATTTCATAGCAAATACTTCGGATTTATGTGTTAGAAGAAAGTGACTACACACTCGCCCAAAACATATACTTAATACATTCAAACAATACTTGTATTAAAATCGTGTTTATGAAAGGGACTATACACTCACTTGATCAGAAAGATGATCAAGCAGCACTATGGCTCTAAGAGTAGTATTTCTTCGGTGAAACCGGGAGATCTTCACAAAAACCGGGTTTCTCGCGGGCAGAGTTTCGGCTCAGAAACTTTACTTCTCGGGATCTTCGGGGCATCGGGACTTGCTTCGGGTCTTGGGATGATACTGGGGCTTTGAGAGTATAGCTTTCATGTAAAAAGAGGTAATACGGAGGAGAGGAAAGGAATTGAGCAACAAAACCCGAAGGCCTTGCTTTCCTTTTATAGGGATGGGAAGAGGCTCGAACGCACGGCGTTCCCACATACGTCATGGCTTACGATCTTCAGATTCGACATGTGATGTGACATGTGATGGGACAGGGTCTGGTGCTCCGAACGCGTTGCGTTCCTTGAAGGAACGCATGGTGTTCCCCTCCAGCTCAGCCTCGAAGTTTGTGCCTCAATCTTTGAACTTCCATAACTTTCGCGTACAAGCTCCGTTTTTGACGTTCTTTATATCCACGCGTAGGTGAGATTATGCTCTACAACTATCATTTAGACTTCGTCAGCAAATTTTGACTTTATTATTTATTATATTATTTTTAACAGGCCGGGACTAGAAAAGTCCGTTAAAAATCCATAACTTCTTCATTCAACGTCCGTTTTCGTCTGTCTTTCTTCCATTGGACTACTATCGATGAGATCTTCGATTCTTGTTTAGATTGTTTCGACTAAAAACTCGCTCGATCTCATAATCGAACTTTGGGCTGCATACCGCTAAGCTGAAACTTAGAAAAATCATAACTTCCTCATATAAAGTCAGATTTACACGTTCTTTTTTATGCACGTTCTCGGTTTAATGTATTCTATAACTTTTGTTTAAATTACTCAGGCTAATTGTGTCTCTAACTTAAATTCACTATTTACGTCACGTAGTGGAGTGCCGGTTCTGTCGCGAAACTTCGACAGGTCATAACTTCTTCGTTATAACTTGGATTTCGACGTTCCTTATTTGTACGAAATCCTTGTAACATATACTACAACTTAGTTAAGATTACTCCTTCTAAATAATATTCCATCAAAAAATCATTTTTAATGCTTATCGTCTCTAAATTGACTAGCCCGGATCTACGGACGTTACAATTATCTCCCCCCTTAGGATGACTATGTCCTGGAATCATAAATGAAAATAGGACTTGAATAATGATTCCATACATTATCTTTTCATCCTAGGTAATAATCGTAACTTCTATGTTTCTTCGAATGAGTATCTAACTCTTGGACTTCTCGATAGCAGGTGGTGCTTAATCCCGCATCTGCTCTTCGTACTATGTTGGACTTTCAATCGTAACCTTCGAGTTACAAAATAAATCCTTATTGAGGACTCCTTCTTCTTCTTAGGACAAGTACTTTCCTTTATCTATTGTAACAAACCGATGGGTCATGTTCTAATGACCCCTCATCATATGATGCAATGCTTAGACTCAGGTCTCTTAGAGTCAAATTACAAAACAAACGAAACCTTCCTTCATGTACTAATGTGATATAATCACATTTTAGCAGGTAGCATTTCTAGCTACTACTACTTTAACAACAAGCGCGATGCTATCAGTCACATTGATTTCAATCTTCTGACCTCAGTCAGATGCTACATCGAACTTGGTTCTCCAAACCACGTAACAAACTCATCGTAGTCGGACTCAATTCGATATGACCACTAGGGTCGAAATAACAACCATCTTACTAGTCATTACCGAAACAATGGTAATGACATACTTGAATAAAACGGAATCAACTACTAGTTTCTTGGTAACCTTGTGACTTTCCCTGATCCAAGTGCGAGTCCTGTGCTTTCGGTAGTATAGATCTCTACTACCATTCACAGCTGCTCGTACTCGTCCCAAGTATTGTCTCGTAGTTAACCAAGTCACCATACATAAATCATATAATCATTCAACACATCAGATAACAAAACCAAGGTTTATATTATTTCTTGAAACGATTACACAAAGGTTCAAGTTCACCCTATACTATGCCTCTAATAGGCTACACTTCCTGATACAGACTTTATATATAGACATGAAGTCTTCATCTTTTAATCCTCCCATCATTTTCTGCTTCGTCGAGGAGCATGTGGAATGCACTTGGCTGTGGAGGTGTGTTTTTCTTTGGGAAATCTTTAGAAATATGCCCTTCTTCGTTACATCTGTAGCACACCTTCTTGATAGGTGCGCACTAGTTGGCGTAATGCCATGTCTTCCCACATTTGTAGCAAGTCATCTCCTCGCTACATTTCCTGAACTGTTTTTTTTACACTTCTCACACCACTTAGCTTCATATTTTCCCCCAGATTTCGAGAATTTGCTTTCTTTGTTGATTATTGAAGATCCTTCATGTTTCCTTTTCTCACCAACTTGAGCTCTCTCCAGACCCTTTTCTTTTATTTGGGTCTCAACATTCCAGATGACGACTTTCAAAGTGGTTGCTTGCTTGACTATCGGACCAAAGTCCGCTGATAATCCATTAGCAAACTTGTTGACCTTGGAAAGTTCAGTTGTAATTAGGTATGGAATAAGCTTCATCTTCTCTGTAAAGCTTGTAGCGTATTCAGTGACGCTCAATTTTCCTTTCCTCAGATTCTAGAACTCATTGTTGATTTCCAGAAGATCCTGCTCAGAGCAGTACTGCATTTTCAGTTGCACCACGAACTCTTCCCAAGACATCTTGTTAGCTTCCCCCTTAGGCATCGAACCAGCCAGTAACTTCCACCAGCTCAGTACTATAGATTTTAACAGAGGAATTGCAAGAGCGGTCTTCTGTCTGTTGCTACACTCGCAACTTTCAAACATTGTCTCCATCTCGGAGATCCAGTCCATGACTTGCATCGGTGTCGGGCTCCCAGAAAGACACGGTGGTTTGGATGCCATGAAATCCTTGTACTTGCATCTACGTCCATCATTTCCTCCATCCTGGTTGTTTCGGTGGACTATTTTTGGGTTGGCTTGACCAACGGTCCCACTGTAGTTCCCTCCTTCCGAATGCCCTCCATTTACTTCGGGCTCTTCCACTTGAATTGACAGTTCTTCACGATTCTGTCGAAGCAACCGCCTGGTCTTCTCCATTTGACGATCCAACCTCACTTGCATCATTGCTTGTATACTAGCCATCGTCATTGGCTCAGGTGCTGCAGCTACAACAGGTATTTGCTCAATCACTGGTGGTTGATTCCTATTCTCATTTGCGTTTCCAACTCTGCTTCTAGTTCTTGCCATTCTTGATCTATACACCGAATAAGGTGAATTTAGATCCTCATTCACGATAGATACATATATCATCCTTATCACTCCGAAACGTTTACATGCTAGTTCTAATATCGTAACCATATGCTTAAAATCCTAAACACATAAGATTTCCTGATCCGGTCGGCAACCGACCATAGATCCGATCAAATAATATCATATATGGTAACATATAACATTTAGCACATAAAAGCATTTTAAGCATCATCCATAAAATAAACTAATGCTTGCGTCCATTTAGGTGTACTACCTAACATCTTTTTGACATGCTCCTCACGATTATTACTTAGCATTCTACGTTTAAGTCAAGAAATTTCCTACAAATTCCTAGTTCGCTTAAACTAATGCTGTAATACCAACTGTGATATCCCCATTTTCACGGCCAAAAAAGACCGATTTTTTTATGCTTTGTTTTATAAAATCAGAGTAATCCTTTGATTAAAAGAGTTGTGGAATTTGATCCCAAAACAAAATATGATAAAAATTTATCAAAACATTTCTTAAAGAAAAGTATTTTCATTATATAACAAAATCTCGGGATGTCATGTTCCGATACAGACACATAAGCATAAACAGAACTTACATTTATTTACACTAATGATTTACATCTACTTTAACCCCCTAGTGAAATATGTCTTCGTATTGATACCTGTGATAGAAAGAAAACTAAGTGGGTAAGGCTTGGGAGCCTGGTGAGCATATAGGGTTCTCAACCCATAATAATATAATTATTATATTTAATCAACAAACAATCAACCCAATTACCCATCCCCATTATCTTCTTTATTTCTTAAGGTTTTACCCTAAGAACCAACTATCCTTCATTCATTCATTCCTAAGGAATTGGCACGAAGTCCATTGCTACCAAAGTTTATCTATCAGGTACTAAATCCATAGCTATCAGACGCTAACTCTATAGTCACCAAGGTTCACTTAACAAGCGCTAACTGCATAGTCGCCAAGGTTTACTCAACAAGACCTAACTCCATAGTCGCTAAGGTTTACTCAACGTGCATTAACTCCATAGTCACCAAGGTTCAACAAATAGGCACGAAGTCACATCGTCGCCAAAGTTTATATAATAGGCGCTAACTGCATAGTCACCAACTATCCCATCTACCCATATTCTACCCAACATTTTCGTAGATACAAATACTTACATAGTTTAAATCATTTAACACCTATATAAAACATCAATTCTATGCCCATATCAAATAGACAAACAATATATAAACACATAGCACGTATTTCATAGCAAATACTTCGTATTTATGTGTTAGAAGAAAGTGACTACACACTCACCCAAAACATATACTTAATACATTCAAACAACACTTGTATTAAAATCGTGTTTATGAAAGGGACTATATACTCACTTGATCAGAAGATGATCGGGCAACACTGCGGCTCTAAGAGTAGTATTTCTTTGGTGAAACTGGGAGATCTTCACAAAAACCGGGCTTCTCGCGGGCAGAGTTTCGGCTCGGAAACTTTACTTCTCGAGATCTTCGGGGCTTCAGGACTCGCTTCGGGTCTCGGGATGATATCAGGGTTTCGAGAGTATAGCTTGCACGTAAAACGAGGTAATACGGAGGAGAGGAAATGAATTGAGCAACAAAACCCGAAGGCCTTGCTTTACTTTTATAGGGCTAGAAAGAGGCCCGAATGCAAGGCGTTCCCTAGGGGAACGTAGGGCATTCCCACATACGTCATTGCTTACGATCTTCGGATTCGACAGGTGATGGGACAGGGTCTGGTGTTCCGAACGCGCTGCGTTCCCCTCCAGCTCAGCCTCGAAGTTTGTGCCTCATTCTTTGAACTTCCGTAACTTTTGCGTACAAGCTCTGTTTGCGACATTCTTTATAGCCACGCGTAGGTGAGATTATGCTCTACAACTATCATTTAGACTTCGTCAGCAAATTTTGACTTTATTTTTATTATATTATTTTTAACAGGCCGGGACTGGAAAAGTCTGTTAAAAATCCATAACTTCTTCATTCGACGTCCGTTTTCATATGTCTTTCTTCCATTACACTACTATCGATCAGATCTTCGATTCTCTTTTAGATTGTTTCAACTAAAAACTCGCTCGATCTCATAATCGAACTTTGGGTTGCATACCGCTAAGCTGAAACTTAGAAAAATCATAACTTCCTCATACAAATTCTGATTTAGATGTTCTTTTTATGCACGCTCTCGGTTTAACATATTCTACAATTTTCGTTTAGATCACTAACGCTTAATGTCGCTCTAACTTAAATTCACTATTTACGTCGCGTTGTGTCGTGCCGGTTCTGTCGGCGAAATTTCGACATGTCATAACTTCATCGTTATAACTCGGATTTCGGCGTTCTTTATATGTACGGAATCCTTGTAATATATACTACAACTTAGTTAAGATTACTCCTTCTAAATAATATTCAATCAAAAAGTCATTTTTAATGTTTATTGTCTTTAAATTGACTAGCCCGGATCTACGGGAGTTACAAAATAGAAGTCGTTTTTCACTCTTTTTCTAACATCTCTTCAATCAAATCTCTCCGAAACACACCCAAAGTCTCTAGGATTTTCTCTAGCCTTTCATAGGAGTTAGTAGCGAGTCCCGAAATGTTGGAAAGCCCTTAGTAAAAGAGCTTTCGGCTCAGCATTTTTGCCCACGCAGAGCTTGGTTTCTCGCTAAACCACCTGTAAGTTAAGTTAGGCTTACTTTACTTTAAGTATAACTTATGTTTAAGCTCATTATCATTATTGGGAACCTATAAACAAAAGTTATCAGTGATTCCAAGTCCTTATACTAATTAATTTTACTTACGGGGATGATGTATAGGCTGTGATTAAATGAGGTGTTTAAAGTGGAATTTCCAAACAGTATACTTCGTATACCAAATGGACCATACCTCTGATCCAACCTGGTTGTTCCTTACTTGATAGATTATGAAAGTGGACTTTGAGTTAAAGATGAATCTAGAATAATAATTAGTCGCAATAAATATTAGACTAAGAATTAATAATGATGATACTAGGTTTCGTCAAAGGAAAAGACAATTGTTAGAAGCGAAGCGCTGCCCGGATTTCGAGTTGTCACTTTAAAAAATGGGTGCATAGTTACTTTCGTCTTACTCATAAATATGAAGTATTTAATACTAATACATGCTATATGTTCTTATTATCTGTGTTCCTGATATCTATACTAGATGAACGATTTATACATGTTTTACTTGATTTAAACTATATATGTATTTTTATACCTATAAATATATTGGGTAAATATGGGTAGATGAAAGATAATATGGATGAAAGATGATATAGATGATGAAAGGTGAAAGATGATGAGAAGCCTTGACTTTAAAGTTGATCTAATCATCTAACAGAGTATAGATGACGACCACAGACTATTCTAGACAGTCCAATCGACGCTAGCAGGCTCACAACCTGTAGGTGTTTTTGAATTACGTGTTCACCAGATGTACTTTAAAAACCCTGGCAGCTATGGACTTATTGCCTCATAAATGAACATTGGCAGCTCTGGACTTAGTGCCTAATAGTTAACATTAGCAGCTGTGCTTAATAGATTACATTGGCAACTATGGACTTAGTGCCTCTTAGATAAACCCTGGCAACGATAGACTTCGTGCCTATTCCTTAGGAATAAATATTGAAGAATAGATAATTCTTAAAGTAGATCCTTAAAAATAAAGCAAAATAATGTGGATAGGTAATCGAGTTAATTGTTTGACATCAAGTATGTGAAGAAATAAATTAACTATATTATTGTGGGTTGAAAACTCTATGTACTCATCAGGTTTCCCAACCTTACCCACTCAATTTATTTATATCACAGGTATCGATGTGAATATACATTACATTGAGAGATTAAAGGAGATTTAAATCAATAGTGTAAATGAATGCAAGGTTTGTTTATGCTTATGTTATGACATCCCGATGTTTTAATATAAAGAAAATACATTTTTTCAGAAATGTTTTGATAATATATTTATCATATTTTTGTGGAAAAATTCCGCAATAATATTCTTAAAAAATGATATTCCTATTTTAAAATAAACATAAATAATTTTTTTAAAATGACCATGAATTTTGAGATGTCACAGTTACATTAATGTTATAATTTTGTATAATAAAAAGAATATAGCAACGACATTCAAATGAAATACCCTTCAAATCGATTACATCAAACAAAAAGTTGGTTCGATTGAGAATTTTACCTTTACCCGGAAGAGATCGATACTATCTTGATTGGAGAAAAGAAGAAGGAAGCCAAACCATTAAACCGATGATATCATGGTTCCGGGAAGGATAGAAACAACGGTATGGGTGAATAGAGTTGATTTTTTTTCCAGGCGATTGAATGGAGCGACTTATCTTGTCGGCGGTTTTTAGAGAAAGAAGGGGAGAAATTGAGGTGAAGAAGAACCATCATGGGATAAAAGAGAGATTATGTCAAAATTTTTAATTTATTTCCTTAATTGTAGAGATTTAACTAAATGATTCTATTAATTGAAAATGCAAAAATCTGAAAATACCCTAAATGGTTTAATAAATTATTTAATTTTTGTTAGTTTTTGGTCCATTCATTTACACAATAATTATATAGAACATTTGAATCTAACAATCTCTATTACTCTCTCTCTCTCTCTCTCTCTATATATATATATATATATATATATATATATATATATATATATATATATATATATATATATATATATATATATATATATATATATATATATTAGAAGTTAATCTACACAATTTTTTTTAAATGAGTTATTAGCTTATACCTTTTTTCCACCACATAAATAATCCACACATTTAAAAAAATGATGGTTCAACTTATAGGATCTTTGATTCTTTCCACCGCATAAACGAATACAAATATTTTTAAAAAAATTACACTAGGTACATAAAATAATAAACAGTTTTATAAAATGGAAAATGTCACTGTAACCCAACGAACTTTTAGATTTTGGTTTAAATGGTCCCTTGTGATATTTTTTTTTTTGCATTATAAGGGAACAAATTCATGTTTTCAGGATTTAAAATGACATTATCAAGAATGTGAAGGGGTCATCCGGTGAACCCCTCCCTTTTCATCATGTACAATCAGACAAGTAGGCCACTTCACTTGCCACCTGTCTGAATATTTGAGACGTCACAATGACCCTCTATGGGATCGATGAATTTCTCTATATTGCAATCTCTATGAATCAGATCTAGGTCAAGAGACCCTGCCAAAAACGTGAATCGACTCCAATGTTTAGTTAACCTCCCGTGATTGTGATCTCGAGCGTCCTCAACCAGATTTTTTATGAGCATGTGATGGATAGTCCTTACAAGCCCTCAATTCAACATTGTAGTGTTCTTCTAAGAACCATTGCAGGCAACATTTCACCAAATTTGGATCTTGTTTTTTGGGTAGTAAATAAATTTGAAGTCACAAGAAACTCTCTTTCAAAAAGCGTTTATGATGGTATTCATAGATCATTAACAAGCGTAGGTCAATTTGATGAAGCCTAGAAGATGATGACAACCATGAAAGATGTAGGATACGAACCCGATGACATAACCTACAGCCAATTAATCTTTGGTCTATGTAAAGCCCGAAGACTAGAAGATGCAACCAAGGTGCTCGATGAAATGCAAGCGAATGGTTGCAATCCTGACATCAAGACATGGACGATTCTATTCAAGGGACATTGTTCAACCAATGAAGTTGACAAAACTCTGATCATTTTTGCCAACATGATCGAGAAAGGTTGCGAGGTTGATGCGGATCTTTTGGACGTTTTGGTAAATGGGTTCTTGAGTCAAAACAAGGCCATTGAAGCACACCAGGTGCTTGTTGAAATGACTGAGACAAGACAGGTGGGGTGAAACCATGGCAGGCAACCTACAAGAATTTGATCATAAAACTGTTGTTAGAGAGGAAATTTGGGGAGGCCTTGAAGCTCCTAAGGCTGATCAAAAAACTGCTTGTAAGGACTATCCATCATATGCTCGTAAAGCTCTAATGCTTCTTTCTTAAACATTCAGGACGTTGGGTTTGATTTAGGCTTAATTTCATCTGGGTTCAAATTTTAATGGTGGGGGTTTGATTTAGGCTTAATTTCATCCTCCAGCCATAAACACATGATCTTCATCCCCCGATCTCTCCCAATCTTGATCTGATTTGGGCGGTGGAAGTGTCGACTAGTGAGTATAGGGGAGGGGAGGGCTTTCACCGGTTGGTGGCTGAAGTAGAGATGAAGTAGAGCAACGACAAAAGGAGGCATCGTCGTTGATGGTAACCAAAGCAACGATATATAGGGTTCGGTAAACAGGGCGGTCATAGGTTTCAAACCTGTGATGTTTTTTTTTTCTGAAGTAATGGTAAGGTTTGATTTGGGTTTAATAAAGAAAACCAAGGTGGAAGGAGGGAACGAGATGATCTAATGAAGGAAATAAGGGAAGAAGGTGGTGGGGACCAATATTTGTTGACTAGGACCGATATAAAGGTATATAATTACAAATCAACATATTATTTCCTATGTGGAACTCTTTTTGACATTAGTAACCTATTATTACAGGTAACTTAGCCAAACTAGCCGATAAGAGTTGAATTCGTTCCCTTATAATGCAAAAAAATATCACAAGGGACCATTTAAACCAAAACCTGAAAGTTTGTTGGGTTATAATGACATTTACCATTTATAAAAAAAAATAGTTAAATAAACAATCTCAAACATTCTGAAATTGCAAAACGTTCATATTACAGTATTTTGAAAAATAACATCACATATGCACTATGCAAGACAAGGTCATTATTTAATTTTAGGGAATTGCAAACCTTAAGTATTTAAGTATTACATTTATATCCTTCCAAATTTTATAATTACATATATATCCAAAATTATATTTTAATTAGGTTTAAATTAATTTAATTTTAATTTTTTGTATATAAAATTAGAAAATACATATGATATTACTAAAATACCCTTTTTAAGTTAAAAATTAAATTACTCTATTTATGTTGTAGAGCGTCCTCTTCATCAAATTGGCTACCCGCCATTAATGTATGTATGCTCTCTTTATTTTAGACAATCTAATAATAAACATGTTTATTTATTTGAAATTGACGCATGCGGCTGGAAGTCAATACTTTCGTCTTCGTTACAACAACTTGGGTACTTTTGTCACTCTCAATTACCTTCATTTCCAGGCTTACTACTTGGGTGTGCCATTTCCAATTGAGAAAGCTCACATTAGAAATATTACCGCCTTCAACGACAATGGCAATGGAGGGGTTGTAATTCCTTAGATTCTCAACTATCCCGTTAGAGGTCTTGTGCATGAGGGCAGAATTGGAACTTTGAAGATTTATTTAATTAAGTTTAATCCTAATTAAATTTATTTAGTTCTATTTATTAATAATTTGGAAAGGGCATTTTAGTACAATTACCTTTTATTTTGATTTTTAAATATATTTTTTTGTATTAAATTGAATTATACCTCATTAAATTACAGATTGGATCTAAATGTGATTTTAATAGGTTAAGAAGGATATATATATGTAATTATAAAGATTGAAAGGATATAAACATAATATTTAATATTTGCAAGGACATATATGAAAAATTCCTTAATTAATTTTCCGCCTTCCTTTCGGGTTTGCAGATTGTATGTTTCCTGCCGTGTATGTAGGTTTCCTTTGATTGACAGGATACCAAAGAAAAATCAAAGGAAATGGTCAAGAATTGTCATTACAAGGAAAGGAACCATAAAGACCAATCTTTATTTTCTGCCCACAAGAGACTTGTTGCATTATTTGTAGACTCAAAAAGTCTTTCTGTTGACCTTAAAGCAACGATCTTATTATTCATTACATCCTCATTCCATCATTGTTGTCCATCATTGCACCAATTTCATATGGCTCCAGCCCAATTGCTACTCGTCTTTCTAACTATTGTCCTACGTTTCGTATCTGCACAACAGAATGATGGTTCTGTATCTGTTGGTGCATCACTCACAGCCACATCCAATCTCAAACCATGGCTTTCATCTTCCGGTGAATTTGCCTTTGGGTTCCAACAAGTTAAAGGGACCGATAATTTCCTGTTATCCATATGGTATGACAAGATACCTGACAAGACGATCATCTGGTATCCAGAAGAAGGTCGGATGGTGCCTACAGGATCCAAAGTTGAGCTACTTCGTGAAAGTGGACTCGTACTCACGGATCCTCAGGGCACAGAGGTATGGAGATCTGGATCCATTTCCGGTGTTGCATCAGGTTTTATGAATGATACAGGTAACTTCGTGGTTTTTGGTGGCAATTCTCGCAAGTTATGGGGTAGTTATGATTTTCCAGCAAACACCCTGTTGCCTACTCAGGTTATGGAGAGAGGTGGAGGGATGAATTCAACAATCAGTGATGCTAACTTCTCTGGTGGACGATTCCAGTTACGTCTGCTTCCAGATGGGAATCTTGTTCTTAACACTCGAGATACACTTTCAGGTAATACTTATGATGCTTACTATATCAGTGGCACATATGATGATTCTAATTCAACAAATTCCGGTAAACAAGTGATCTTTGATGCAACGGGATACATGTATATATTGAGAAGAAATGGCCAACGATTTGATCTTACTCCAAGAGGGTCACTTCCTTCTGGAGATTATTATCACAGAGCTACTCTAGACTCTGATGGGGTTTTTCGCCAATATTACTTCCCGAAGAATCCCACCTCCAATACAACTTGGAAAGTTATATGGTTCGTGCCAGATAACATATGTGTGGATATAAATGATGATTCGAACACTGGAGCTTGTGGGTTTAACAACGTTTGCAGTTTTGATGGTAACCAGCCAAACTGTGAATGCCCACAGGGTTTCTCATTGCTTGATCCAAATAATCCCAGTGGTGATTGCAAGCCTCATTTCACTCCAACATGTGATGAAGTTGGCTCCAATAATGGGGAAGACATGTTTGATTTCATCGAGCTCGATAATACTGATTGGCCATTTTCAGACTACGTGCACATGAACCCAAGTAATGAAAACACCTGTAAAAGTTCCTGCCTCGAAGATTGTTTCTGTGCTGTTGCAATATATAGGGACACCCAATGTTGGAAGAAGAAGCTTCCACTTTCTAACGGGAGGAAGGTTGCTTCAGCTAATGTTAAGGCGTTCATTAAATACCGTATAGGCGATCAACCTCTTAAAAACCCTCTTGGGCTTCCTGGAAAAAATAAAGATCGAAGAACTCTGATAGTTGTCGGATCGGTTCTCCTAGGTACTTCAGTATTTGTCATCTTTGTATTGACTGGTGTGATTTGTGTGGGTTTCTTTGTAATCTACAAGAAGAAGCCCATAAACACATATTCAATTCGTAAAGCTGTGGAAACCAATCTGCCTTCTTTTACGTATCAAGAACTAGTTGAAGCTACAGACGGATTCAAAGATGAATTGGGAAAGGGGGGTTTTGGGATAGTCTATAAAGGTGTAATAGGAAAAAAGATCGTAGCTGTGAAGAAGTTGAATACTGTAGTTCATGATAGTGATAAGGAATTCAAAACGGAGGTTGACACCATTGCAAAAACTCATCATAAAAATTTGGTACAGCTTCTTGGGTATTGTGATGAAGGTGATCAGCGACTATTGGTTTATGAGTACATGAGCAATGGCACTTTGGCGATGTTTCTTTTTGGGGACTCAAGACCGACATGGAGACAGAGGAGTCATATTGCTGTTGGGATTGCTAAGGGACTCGCATACCTTCATGAAGAGTGTAGCACCCAGATCATTCACTGTGACATAAAGCCTCAGAATATACTTCTTGATGACTACTTCAATGCCAAGATTTCTGACTTTGGAATGGCAAAACTTTTGATGTTGAATCAAAGTCATACGAACACTGGAATAAGAGGAACAAAAGGTTATCTTGCTCCTGAATGGTTTAGGAACACACCTGTCACAGTAAAGGTTGATGTCTATAGCTTTGGTGTGTTGCTTCTAGAGATCATTTCATGCCGAAAGAGCTTGGTGTTTGAGAGCGATGATGAAGGGATGGTGGTTTTAACTGATCTTGCATGGGATTGCTATCAAGAAGGTCGGCTGGAGGCATTTGTTGAGAATGATATGGAGGCCTTAAATGACCACAAAAAACTTGCAACATTTGTGATGGTTGGTCTTTGGTGTGTACAAGAAAACTCGTCATTGAGGCCTACCATGAGGAAGGTCAACCAGATGCTTGAGGGAGGAATTGAAGTGGTGGAACCTCCATGTCCATACAGCTCTTTCTCTGTTACCAATTACTAAACTCTAGCCACTTGTTCCATGTAATTGCTATATTCTGTTTTTATGGTCAGTTTTTGTGTTAGCACCATCTTCCGTAATCTGTAAGCATATACAAATTGTAAAATACCCTTTGCATTATCAAGTTGAGGTTGGTTCTCTTTCAAGTTTTACTATATATATATATATATATATATATATATATATATATATATATATATATATATATATATATATATATATATATATATATATATATATATATATATTCCCATTATTCATTCTGAATTTTAGGATTTTTGAACTATCATGGCGGGTAGATGTTAATGCTCTTCATTTTAGAAAATTGCTATTGGAGTTAATCTTAAAACATCTTCATTTTTTAAGAATGAAGAATATAGAAACTGTTATTACAAAGAACTAACATAAGTTTTATGAACTCCACAGCAAAATTACAATATTCTGGACATATTTATACACAAGAAAAGGTGCAACCATTCATAACCGTCATACCCTTCAAATTTGGTGGTTATTTAATAACAATAACTACCAGTTAACTAAATACATAATAACTAGCTTTAACTTCCATAATTAACTAACTTCTGGTTACTAACTAATCATTAATAACCACCTTTAAGAATTACCAAACTAACCTTAAGTCTAGCTTGCATTTCAACTAAACTCTAGCAAACCCAAAAGCAGCAAACATAATGATGTGAAATCTTTTACCAACCAGACTAGGCTCCTCCTAACCCAACACAACTTGTGTTTGGATCAGAAATTCAACCCCTTCAAAAGTTCCTCATCATTGGACGAGGCATTCACCCCTATCGTTGTCGCCCTCTTAAACCGTCCATCGACAAAACATTATTTGTCAATCACTACAAGAAATAAAGCCTTTAACAACGACATTGGCTTTAGCGGCGATATCAGGTCTGACGCGCCTAATGTCGCCACTAAAGTCAGCTTCGTCGCTAAAGGTGGCGTCACTAAAAGCTTCATGTCAGCAATTGGTGTGTCGATGCCAAGAGTCAATCATGGCTCTACATTCTTTCGTTGATCGTTCATACCCAACTCGAGTATACCGATGATTTCAGCGAGTTGCCGGTGCCACCGGCCTCGTCCACCATTTATCGGCAACATGTTTCCACCCTCACCGGAGGTCGACTTTACCGATGCCGAAAAAAGACTTTTCTGGGCTTCGTCGCTGACGGTAGGTGCTCCTTTCCCTCTTTCCTCTTTCTTTTCATCTTCTAAACGGGATTTGCAATCCATTTGATGATTTTTTTGATTTTAGGGCTATTTCATACCACCACCGCCACTGTGTTCTTCTCATGCGACCACCACCGTCACTATGTTCTTCTCTGGCCGTAACATTCTGTTTTGAGAAGTTTCTTATTTTGGGATTATGGATAATAAATGGATTAAGTAAAGGTCTTGGGCTTCAAAGGAATGGGGTTTAGACCTTATTAGATGATGATAATGTTCGATAAGTGATTAAGTCCTTGGTGTGTGTCTTGGAGTCAAGGGGTAAAATGGAAAAAATGATGGTTTAGACTTCTTTCATGAATTATGGTTTTTAGTTCGACATGTGTTAAGCTAAAATTAACTAGATAGAATTATGGGTCCGTCAATACCTTTCGGTGGATATAAAGATCGCTGAAAAAGGAGTTGAAACGAAGAAGTTATGACTATTTGAAGTTGGAGCGAAATTGGGTTAAACCCATTCTCACGACGTGAGAGTGCTCACGAGGTGAGAATATATTCTCACGACATGAGAACAGTGCAACCCAAAGCCTACAAAAGTTTTAGGGTTTTCAATGTATTTAAAGGTAAAGATTCACCTTTTAAGGTATTTTCTTAGCCTTCGTTATATCTAAAACCTCTTAGGAGAAACCCTAGCTTCCATTTTCAAGATTCGAGCCTCCCCTCTCCTCTCTCATCCATTTTTGAAGTTTTTGGTGGTTTCGGAGCAATGTATTCATGCAACATTGATCATTGAAGCTTGACAATTGGAGATCTCAACTCTTATATACCTTCTAGACCTTTGTATGTTATAAAGTTCCAAGCTTTATTGAATATTCATCTTGGATCTAAGTATATTTGGTGTTTTGGTCTATTTTAATGAGTTTTTAGTGATATTTGGGAATAAAGTTTGCAACTTTATTACTCTCCAAAGTCCCAAGAGCATTGTATGTTTCATATATTGACTCCAACACCCTTTTGATCAGTTTAGAATGTTTTCTTGGACCTCTTTGTAACAACCCAAATTTTCAAAAGAAAATTTTCATTTTTAAATAATCAAAACATTTCCAATAAACCACAAAATCTCAAGAGCAATTGTTTTCAAATTCATAATATTAATATTATTTCAAATATCAGAGTGTCCCAAAAAACGCTTGAGAGAGTGCATGTCATGCCATCAAGCCTTGCCCTTGCCCATATGCTCAGAAGTATGTAAAACAATCAACAAACTTTAAGTTAATGCTTAGTGAGTTCCCCAGAGCATACCCCACACTAAGGGTGTGCATCAAACCGTACAAACCGCATAAACCGCCTACACCGCACGAAACTGCATCGCATAATGCGGTTTAGAACTAGTGTGGTGCGGTTTGCGGTTTGAAATTTTGTTAAACCGCACTATGCGGTGTGGTTTGTGGTTTCCATTTATAACATTGCGGTTCAAACCGCACCGCACACACACACACACACACACACACACACATATATATATATATATATATATATATATATATATATATATATAGGGTTAGGTTATTTTGTTTTTACTAACTATTGTGTGCCAGAATGCACAAATCTGGACCATCGGATGGAATATAATCAAAGTTCATGGTCTGAGGGTCTATGATAATAGAATATGATAGCATGTACCGTATAATCACACAAATTTCAACATAAGGGCATTTTAGTCAATTAACCTATATTAAAAAAGGAAATTTTCGGATTTTTAGGGATAATTAATTCCTTTATTTTTTAAAAATTTGAATATTTTAAATTAATGCAAATTTAAAAATCCGATTTTATTCTATCAGAATGATAGAATGCGAACCATAAACTAGTAAATATATTTTTCGATTTTATTCTGTTAGAATGGCAGAATGCCAACCATAAACTAGTAAATACATTCTGAAAGAATACACAAATCAATTCTTGAACTAATAATATAACAATAATTACATTGTATGATTGTGATTCATTGAATAATAACAACATTCTGAAAGAAAAAATTAAAAAAAAACATCAAAATCTAACAAAAACACTAATCTATTCTTAAAGAATATTATTTTTAGGCAACACTTTATACATTGTAGCATAACACATTCTGGTATAATATACTCTCGTTCTATATGTTTTCTTCCTTTTCCACATCAATGTTAGCCTCTTCAAAACCTAAATCCAAAAAGAAAAGATAATCAATTTTCAAAAATTAAACAATTCAATGCATTATAATAGAATACAGCAATAAATATTCTTACAGAATAAACTATTCTTGCATAATGGTTTTGAATATTCTTAAAGAATTTGTAACATATTCTATTGGAAACGATATAATAGAGAATGGTAATTACCGGATTTAATTTGAAGAAGAATTCCAAAGCCAGGGTAGATAGGAGCACGGGACTTGAACCCGATGATCTTCCCTCGTGTTTTAAGCTTACAAGTCTGGGTTGCTAGCGGTTTTTTCATTGAAGCTTCCTCCAAAGGGCAAGAGGGAATCTTTGATTCTTTCTAAAACATCGGATGTGTCAACATCAAAGTAAGGCTGGTAAGCAGCAACTGTGAATACCTTGAACCAACCACTACTTTGTTGTGCTACTGATGAACCAGATACTGGCTTTGAGAATGTATCTAAAGAGAAAATATAACAAAGATTACATCTCTAATAAGTCTAACTGATAGTTGTTCATTAGTTGGTAGTTTGCTTGGAGGATTAAAATAACACGAGTCTTGTTTTCCAATTGGCTGAGGTTTTAGATAGGTTAACTAAGTCATGATGCATTCAAATCCAGAAGAAACTTAAAATGCTAGTAATCTAAGCCCTAAAACTGATGAAGTTTATATGGATTTAACTATGTAGATGAACTAAATGAGATCCATTAACTGAAGTTACTAAATTGCAGTAGATAGTTGAAAACTAATAAGATGCTTCAAGAATTTAAACACACACCATCAGCATCGCGGGGAGGTCCAGAAGCGCCTAAGATCTTGCCTTGTGTTCCAAATGGGGGAAAGGTTTGGAGAGTTGAATCTGCAACAACCAAAAACCAAATTACTTAATGCTTACAATATAATCCAGCTACCAACGAATAAATTAGGGTTCAGATCTAGTATCAAAGTGATGAAAACACAATTGAAGAAGAGGAGAAGAAGTTTTACAGGAACAGATCCAGAAACATTCTGGTTGTCAATGGTTGTGTAATTTCCGGACTTCATCTTGAATTCCCCTGTATCAAAAGTATGGTACCGATCCGGAGAGTATTTCTTCTTTGTTTCTGGATCTCTTGTTGGCGCTGAGCTCCGATACCCTAACCCTAACTCGTCTTCTCTCTAGCCGCCACCATCCATTCGGAGTTTACCCAGCTGCCATCTTCACCCCTCTTACTTCCTCCACCGCTGCCAGCCTTTTGCCTCCACCACCGGTGTTGCGAAGTTGTTGTTGAAGACGTTAACCACCACCCCCTTCACACTCATGTTTCGACCGGCAAGGCCACCGATGGCCTCTTCAGGCTCTGCCGACGCTGTTCCATTTTTGTTGCTTCTCCTGTTTCCTCTCCGCAGCAAGAAACCGGCATCCGCTGCCTGCCGCCTCGGAGGTTGATGAGCTCGTGGTGTTTCTGTTATCACCGAAGCATGGTGACGAGTTCAAGGCTTGTATTCCGACAGGCTTGTATTTCACAAATAGAAGCGTGTTTCAGATCATGTTTGCGTGTGGATGCTTGACTGTAAATCATGGGGTTTGGAGTTGTGTTTAGAACGATGATTTTTTGAGAAGTAGGGGGAATCGGTGGTGGTGTTATATGAAACTGATAACCTAAATTAGTGGGATATTGATTGATTTTGTTTTCTTTTACCATAATTAATTATAGTGTAGATTACTCTTATACCCTTTTATTATTTTTTAGTGATTTAATTATTTCTTGAATTCTCATTGGTGCATTTAGACACACAATACTTGCTAAAAACATTTGAACATATATATATATATATATATATATGTATATATATATATATATATATATATATATATATATATATATATATATATATATATAATACAAACACATAAAAATTACACAGAAGATACGAATTTGGTTTTATTACTAATTAATTTTGATATCACCAATTTCAATTTTTGTAAACAAGTTTGTGATAGATTATTTATTTGATTATCTAATGTAACAATGACTAGTATTGTTAAAAGTTTGGCAAAACCAACTTATCTTGATTCTATAACTAATATATTTATGTATAAATTTTATGTACATAATATTAAAAATACATATCCTTTTTCAAACCACATAAACTGCACAAAAACTACACAAACCGCCCGCACCAAACTGCACCACATAACGCGGTTTAGAAGCTTCGCGGTGTGCTTTATGGTTTTCTAAAATTTCAAACCGCACATGCGGTGTGGTTTGCGGTTTCGACTCGAAACTGCACCAAACCGCATCGCGAACACCCTTACCCCACACAATCCACATAATCGCATAATCCATATCAGTTATAAAAACTACATAGACCATATAAGCCATGTATATAACATATAGGGATGCCCTGGAAACCCTCTAGGGTCTTACTCTAGGTGCCATTGGAACCTCCACATGGTCTTAGCCCACTACCATATAAATCAGACATACAAACATATAAGGATGCCATGGAAACCCTCTAAGGTCTCACTCCGGGAGCCATGGGAACCCCCACATGGTCTTAGCCTAATGATGCCATGGAAACCCTCCAAGGTCTTACACACAAGTTCCTCGGGAACCCCCCCAAGGTCTTTATAAAGGATGCCATGGAGATCCTCCGAGGTCTTACACCCAAGTGCATCGGGAACCCCCCGTGGCCTTTCATGCAAGTACTATAATTACAACTAGCATACCACATATCCCATAACCAACTAGCATGTCACATAACAAATAATGGGTCAGCCTTGGTGCCTTCGACCCGTTAGTATAGTGAGGAAACTCACATCTCGAGAATGCTGAACTGATAAGTTAAGATCAAATATCCCAACGCGCAGCTCCAACTCAACTACTTTACCCATCCTGTGATTAACTTGTCAAAATCCCGAAATACCATAAATACCCTTAAAGTCAAACTTGGTCAACCCTGGTTAAAGTCAAGGTCAACAGTCCATGTTGACCACAACTCATTGAGTGTATCTAGCAACTCGTCAACTTCCTTCAAGGTCCATAAAACTGAAATCTCGAGTCAACTTGCCGAGTTACCCGAGTAACTCATCGAGTTCTTTAGTGTCCACGGGCCTTAGTATGAATCCTGACACACTCGAGAGTGTGCCCGAATCCCTCAAACCAAGGCTCTGATACCAACTTGTAACAACCCGAATTTTTAAAAGAAAATTTTCATTTTTAAATAATCAAAACATTTCCAATAAACCACAAAATATCAAGAACAATTGTTTTCAAATTCATAATATCAACATTTTTATTTCAAATATCAGAGTGTCCCACAAAACACCTGAGAGAGTGCATGTCACGCCATCAAACCTTGCTCTTTCCCTTAGGCTCAGAAGTACATGAAACAATCAACGAACTATAAGCTAATGCTTAGTAAGTTCCCAAGAGCATACCCCACATAATCTACATAATCACATAATCCATATAACCTATAATAGCTACATAAACCATATAAGTCATGCATACAACATATAAGGATGCACTGGAAACCCTCCAGGGTCTTACTCTAGGAGCCATGGTATGACACCAGTCAAATTTAGGTCAAAAATAAATTGATCAATAACCATGATTGGGATGAACCATGTGGTAGAGATTGTAACAAGGTTTCCAAAAATATAAAGAACACTAAAATCCGAGTTATTACGAAGAAGTTATGACCAATCGAAGATCCGCGACAAAACCGGCAAAACACTGTTCAGTGTAAAATCTGAATTTTCAATAAAAGGATTTTTAGCCTTAACAATCTAAATGAAAGTTTTAGTTTATGTTAAACCGAGAACTTTCATAAAAAAGAACGCCAAAATCTGACTTCGTACGAGGAAGTTATGATTTTTCTAAGTTTCAGTATAGTAGTGTACAACTAAAAATTCAAAATAAAGATCGAGTGATTTTTAGCCGATACAACCTAAATGAGAATTGAAGGTCTTCTCAATAGTAGTACAACGGTAAAAAGACAGACAAAAACGGACGTCGGATGAAGAAGTTATGAATTTTTAACGGATTTTCCTGTCCCGATCTGTTAAAAATAATAATATTAAAAATAAAGTCAAAATTAGCCAACGAAGTCTAAACAAAACTCGTAGAGTATAATTTTACCTACGCATGCATATAAAGAACGTCAAAAACGGAGTTCGTATGCAAAAATTATGATTTTTACAAGTTTTTGGCTCAAAAAACGAGAAAATATGGAAAACTAGGAAAAATCGCATGGTCACATTTCGGCAACTTCACCTTGCATGCGAGGCTTCCACCTGTCACCTTCTGATTGGACCGAAGTTCTCTGTGTTGCACTCTGATTGGACCGCATCCGAGGTCCAGTAGCCGGCTGACACCCCTCACATGAACAGTAGCCGCCTCCCCCGGATCCGACACGCGCCTTGCCTCGCTGTCTCGCATTCGAAGCTCGACCTCGTGGCCTTCGCAGCTGATGACGCGTGGCTGCTGACTCACCTTTCGGACCGCACCCTCGCACCCCTATATAAAGGGTGCGAGAATTCTCGGATTTTTGATGTTTTTCACCCAAAATTTCACCCTTCTTTACATTTTCACCCCCTAAACTTTCTTACGACCCCCCAAGGCCCCGATATCGTATCTAAAACCCAAAGCAAGCCCCGAAGCCCCAGAATTCTCGAGAAGTTAACCTCTTTCCAGTCGAAGTGTTGCCTGTATAGAGCCCAGTTTTTACTCAAAAACTCGTGGTTTCTTCGAGAAAGATCATCTATAGAAACGAAACGCTGCCCAAATCACCACTTATCAAGTGAGTTCATACTCCTATAATATACCTTTTTAATGGTTTTTAAATGATTTTTATGGGGGAAATATAAGTTGAACACAGTCTAAATTGTGTTAATAATTGTATGTTATAATAATTACACAAAGGATTTCCTTATGCTTTTAAGGATTTCTAAATACTTCCAAAATGACGTAAAGCCATGTTAAATCTTTAAAGTCATGTGTACTCTTTTATTACTGTTAAATAATTTGAAAAAGGGTTTTATAAACTATTTCAAGTTACAATTATCGATATCATATTCATATATGTATAAGTATATATATAAAACTTAAAGGAGCTGAGGAGTAAGGAATTGCGTTAACTCTTTTTTCTTATTTGGATGTGGATTTTAGGTGAGCTTAATTGTCCGAAAGTCGTTTCCTTCTTAATTATATACATTACACATATGGGAATACAAAATGTTACTTCAGTTGGTATCATTACCTTTGTATCATGCTGAGCAAAGAGGTACATTCAGGAGAGAACATGCTAATCATGTAGAACGTATAAATTATAATAGGTATAATTTATGATTCAAAACTAAATATACAAGTATGATTCACGATTATATACTTTTTATTCCAAGGGAATTACTAACAATTCATTTATCTATACCAAGATATGTATAATACTTTTAGTATATGGATAATATATTAAAGAAGTAATAATACATCATACCGAGTTTACATTAACAAGGGTACTATACAACGTACCAGGGTTAGCAATCACGGGGTAATAATACATCATAATCTCGTTGAAACAATAATTTTGTGAGACTCTTCATGGTGTACTTATCTAAGTATGACCTTAAGTCTTGACTTATTAACCAGAATCTCCTGGAAGGAGAGCGTGAATTTATGTATAGATCTATATGGGACTGACAATCCCACACCTTCATTGTTCGCTACAGTTTGGCCGGTAGGCCTAGGGTGACAAATGTCATATCGTTTCCGATGCCTAAAGAACGTCGCATCAGGCACATCAGTCATATTAGTATGGTTAATAGAACTCACATGGATAAAACAACGAGTAAATTACTTTGTAATATACTTCTCTTAAAACAGTAAGAAAAGATAATTACATCCTAACCAGATATACCATCTGTTAGTTTTTACTTACAGTAAAAACTACGTATCATGAAATCAAGTATGACAAATATACTTGTACTTCTGGTTTTGGAACATTTAAAACCACAAAGCAGCATTATGGATAATATAATATTTTCCAGGATTAATACTAATGTTTTAATGTAGAACGGATATGACTAAGAATACTTTTACAAATGAAATGGTTTATGGGATTAAACTACTTTTACAAATGAAACGATTTATGGGATTAAACTACTTTTACAAATGAAACAATTTATGGGATTAAACTACTTTTACAAATGAAACGGTTTATGGGATTAAACTACTTTTACAATTGGAACTTATTCATTCACTCTTTGTAAACTAGTATAAAATAAAGGACATTTAGTGGGTAATTCTATAATTCATTAGTTTTTACCTCAGAGTTATAAATAAGTAATATCCGATTGATAGTGAAATGTGTGACTTCCGCCTTACTTCCTGTTCCTTGTTTGGTTGTGGGCTTAGGGCAGATACACCCATTTAACTGTCTATTCGATATTAGGTTATATATAATTAGTATAAACTAAGTAATTGTAGAGGGAACTATTGAGGTTATCAGTTTATCACCTCAGGAATATAGGATTTTCTGGAGGAATCAACGAACTTTTCCAAGAACTTAGAGTATACTTTATAGAACTAAAATACTTATGAACTCACCAGCTTAAATGCTGATATACTCTTTCAAAATAACTTGTATTCTCAGGAATCCAGTAGACAGGTTCACTCCCGAAGCTTTTGAGAAGACTACCTAGTACCGTACTGCGACTCTTGTCTTCTACTGTACCTACTTTGGTGTTTGAATATGTAATGTTTAAACACTAATGTAAAACTTATACTTATTAATGAAATGGTTGTTTGTACTTTGATTACTATATTGCATGTGTTGTGATACTTACATGAAGTCCTCCACCCCGAATGTTTCCGCCATTCTGGTTTGGGGGTGTGATAGATTGGTATCCGAGCATTGTTTATAGTGAACTCAGTATATCAGTCATAAAAGATATACAACTATAAACCAATTGAGATAAAAACACTCTGACCAAGAGTCATACTTTAAAAATATAACAATATTTTATAAAAGTATAAGTACATACAGAATATATATATATATATATATATATATACTAGAATGAGTATCACAAGAGGATCAAAACAAAAGTATTTTGATATTGGACATTACAGTTAAACCTGGATAGTTATGTAATCATATATGGGATCAATATAGTCTGATCAACTATATTCATTTGAGATATGACCAACATGTGTTTGGGAGTGATTGTAGTGTTGAAACAAGTCTAAAACTTACCTAGGTACCATAAGAATTCTAGAACCAAACATAAAGGTTAAAATACTATAGGAGTATTTTAGGATGCTATAACAAGAAAGCTGAAAACTTATCAACTTCTTATATCTAGAAGTCCAAGAATAAAACTTATAATTAAAATACCATGGAAGTATTTTAAATAAAATTTTGGGAAATGTCAAGAAGATCTTCTCTTGTACGTCTATCATTACTAAGTGGATACGTTAAGGTTATATATAGTTGAGATTTTATAGACTTAGAATATGTGATTTTCACTCTACTTCCTTTTCCTTGTTTGGATGTGGGTTTAGAGTAGGATTACTTATTCGAATGTCTATTTGATCTAGATTATATATAATCGGTACACACCATGTGATTATAGAAGGACCAGAAAGGATCACCTTCGTAAAACTTTAAATCTTCTCATAGATTCTTTAGACATTCCCATTCTTGTATAAACCCCTTAGATAGATACTCCGACAATCAATACAAGAGTCAAGGAGGATCCAACAGAATTTCATTAGGAGAATTCTGATAGAGAAACAGATGAGAAGAAAAGAAACTATACAAATCATTTAGTGCTTTTACCCTATTAAGGACACCTATGAGAGATTCGCATGAACTTCTGGATTTTTCTGGAGTAAACAATACTTTTACAAAAAAAAGGATTTCAACGTTTCATTCAAAAACTTATGAACTCACCAACTTAATTGTTGACACTCTTTCAAAACTACTTGTATTCTCAGGAAATCAGTAAATCAGGTAATCAGCTGCTTTTGAGGATGGGACGCTAAGGCGTCAAACATTTCATTTTTGTCAACATAATGTAATTGATTTAGAAACATGTAAACTTATACTATGGTGTCACTTTTTCAATTATATTTATCTTGGTTGTGTTTACTTTGAGCACTATTATACTCTTCTTGTGATACTATACATGAAGTCCTCCACCCCCGGACGTTTCTGCCATCCTTGGTTTGGGGGTGCGACAAAATCACTATGTTCTTTGTGTGTTCTTTAATTCAGCTTGCCAAATCAATGCTCATAATTCACATCACTTCCCCCCGAATTACTCCAGTGCCCCACATGCTCGGTACTCCCGGAAGGTCAACGTGCGAGCTCCCATCAATGCCACCATCCCAGACCGAAAAGCACTCAAACGCTCATCCAAAAGCACATAGGGTTTTGTCTTTAGGGTAGAGAGTGATGGAGGTTGATCAATAGAATGTCCTAAGGTGGTATAAGTTGCTTAAATAGGGTGACCAACCCTAAAAATTAGGGTTTTCCCCTGCACCACGTACGTCATGCATACTCCACGTACACCTCGCGTATGTGGGTGAATCTTGCATTCAAAATAGAGCTTGTACGCTAAGCGTACTCATAGAGTACACCCCACGTACTAGCTAGGGACCAAAAGATAAATATTTTGCATTAAGGGGCTAAAAGGGAAACACACCAAATTACGAATGTTACAATTAAGACTAAAAATTTCCACTTTTAAGTTAATAGAACTGTTATCCATAAAAACATCATAGAAAACGTGGTGAATCAAAGTGTATCAATAACATCCAAGTACATCTAAGTAATATAAAAATGCGGAATGATGTAGTGTGTGCACTACAATCATCCCGGGCTTTCCCATTCAAACTAGACGTACCAGAAACATAAATTTAAAACCGTAATCACAAAGCTTAGTGAGTTCCGCAAAATACCACATACCATACATATCAAACATATAATGAGCCTCGCCTGTCATCGGGTCCCACCCGATATCGAGCCCCACTCGGAATAGATCCTTTAGTCATTAGGCCCGGCCTGGCGTTAGGCCTAACCCAATATAAATATAAACATATAAACATATAATCATATAAACACAAGCAATAATCACAAAGATAAATAGAATACATGATAGTCATCGGGCCCCACCCGGTATACATATCAATATCATATATGCAAGAGTCACGCAGACAACTAGCATCCTAATCATAATAAACCATGGCCGACATTGGTGCCTTCGACCCGCTAAACAGCTCAAGCTATAGAATCCTCAGATAACATCTCAGTCTGTTGGCCCAAAAAATCCCCATGTTAACATCATCAAATAGTACCTAATTAATAATTGGATCTCAACCCATAATCAATAATCTATGTTACTTCTTCAGTATTTAGGGTAAAAGGCCATTTTACCCTCTTTCTTACTTGACCCAAAACTAAGGCCCAACCCATCTACTCAAAAGCCCCTAATTCCTTAAATGGCATTCTAAGGCCTAATGTGGCCCAACTTCCAAATTGGGCCCAAAAACTATCATGGACCTAATCCTAAGAAAGCCCATAGCCTATCTATGGCCCAAATTAAGAAGTCCAATCGCCCAATAAGGCCTTAATCCAAAATGCCCAAAAATATGGCCCAAAATCAAAGAAGTCAATCTGAAGGTCAAGCTGCTGAATACACGGGGCATACTAAGCTTGTACGCTTAGCGTACTCTTTCCAAGGTCAGTACGTGCATTGTACCAGTTGGGTACGCCCCGTGTACTCCCCAGATTACCAACCCAACCCATTAAGCACTTACTTGATTAAGTCAACATGCTAAACTCTCAGATCTGATTCTAGGAGGTGACTTAACACGTAAAGTTGGCAACTTTACACCCATGAATGACTTAATAGGACCCAACACTAAAAAAGAAGCTTAATAAGAATCTTAACACTTTCATGGACCAAAATCTCTCATAAAATTACATTTTTATAAACAAGGGACCTCCACGGAGCAAAGGTCTAACATCCATGACTTCTAGAGTAGATCAAAAGCTTGACTTTAGCTCAAAAGACTAAAGAATGTATAAATAACACCCTAAGTTGGATCTAGCATAAAGAATCATCAAGATGGGAGCTTTTTACGTCAAATGACTTGCCAAGATGAAGATGACCCTGTATCTAGAAGCCCAAGCTACTCCCAAGCAACCACCAAGTGTTCTCCTTCTTCTTCTTCACTAAAAACACCACCAAATCTCACTTTCAAGCTAAAAATTAGGGTTTGCCCCGACACCACGTATGTCATGCGTAGTCCACGTACGCCCCACGTATGTGGGTGAATCTCATGTCCAGAAAAGAGCTAGTACGCTAAGTGTACTCATGGAGTACGACCTACGTACTATCTAGGGACCAAAAGATAAAGATTTTGCATTAAAGGGCTAAAAGGGAAACATACCAAATTACGAATGTTATATATATATATATATATATATATATATATATATATATATATATATATATATATATATATATATATATATATATATATATATTAATGTTATGGATGATGTTATTTTGGATTTATTAGATAGTTTATGTAATGTGGTATGTATTGATTTTTGTATTTCTATTAAATATGTATTTTATAATATATAAAAAAAATATTATATATAAATCGTTTTAAAAAAAGTATTAGCAGCGACACCTTTAACGACGTCATGCACCAATTGCGACGATGCCTGCCTCCGAGGAGCCTTGCCGAAAAAACTTCGTCTGTGGCCAAAATATCAATAGAGACGATGCTAGTAGCGACTTTTAAGGCTTTTAGCGACGACACTTATTAGAGACGAAATTAAGTGCAACGACAATTGAGTATTAGGTACGAGGTAATAGCGACAACTCTAGCCATCAGTTGCGACGTTTTTTGTTGTCGCCAAAGGTAAGTTTTTTTTTTTGTTGCGAATGTTAAATGGTGAATAGTACCAAACCTTTGATTGTGACCGATGTGACACGCAACCAATTACTAGTACAATAAGCTTACATAAAAGATTACTAATATTCGGATAGAATGTAATCCATCATGTAAATCCGCAAAGACTTTTCCAATAGAATCAAGAATGAAAGGGGACTTCGAACTCACCACCACAATCTAGAAAACATACCAATTTGTTTAAAAAATATTAATTTTTAATTTGAATAACATAATCATTGTCATAAATCAGCCTCATAAAAACCATTTGTTTTGAAAGTTACACCCAAAAATCAGAGTGTTCTCATAAGTGCAGAATCATAAAATACGAAAGTTGTCAATGTATGTACAACTCACGTCTTCTCCTTCTCATGATCACCTGAAACACTTAATCCACAACTATAAACCAAAGCTTAATGATTAGCCCAAAACAAAATACACCACAATATACATGCAAGCATACAAACATTGTCTTTCAGTCCATGGCTAGTTCGCCCCTATTGTCTTTAGCATAAAGCTGGTCTGCACCTAGCTTTTAGCATAGCTTTGGCCCGCATGAGTATCTTGGTCTACTGTACAAAACAGAACCACCATCAACTCACTATGAAATATGTTGACAAATATAACAAATAAACACACAAACAATCCGACAACACATACAATTGACTAAATTGTAACGACCTGAAAATCCATTCGTTAATGAGGTTAGTTTTCCGTTACATAGATAATTTGGCTTAAATTTATTTATGTTATAATCAAGGTATAAAATAAAATAAGGATTTATTGCCTTTGAAGTGAATTATAAAGTTTTAATTAAACCATAAAAGAGAAAAGTACAATTACGTTAGTGAAGGAATTTATGTGATAGTTAATTTAAACTAAAGTGGTTAAGATGTCATAAAGGGAACTACGATGCAAGTCTTAAATCTATTCTAATAAATGAAGATTCATTTTGCTATATGACAATCTTTCATAAGTTTTGACACTTGTCATTTTATAATATTCTTAAAATAAATAATATTCACATGTTAATTTGTATGTTTTTTTAATTTTTAAAATTAAAAAGCCACATAATAAATAAATATGATCATAAATTGCAATAAATATATCTTTTCCTTTTTATTTTAACATTTAATTTTAAAAAATACTTAATATTTATATTTTGATATTTAATTTTTTTATTTAACTCATATAATACACGGATCTCACACCTAGATAATTAAAATAAAACACATGAAATTATAGGAGTTGAGGGGGAGGGAGATAATGGAACTAAGGTATAACACATATAAAAAGAAATGTTGTTGGAGTGATAACGGAGCAATGAGTATAACACAGAGACCAAAGTTGTAACTTTGTGTTAATAAACGTCGACGGGACCAAAGTTTGGTTTGTCTTCCGTTTCATGTATATTTACGTAATGGATACGATCCTGTAACCATTGTATATAGTTATCATTAGGGTTAGGAAGGAATAGTATCCTTGTGTGACAATGTGAGTGCGGCTATGTAACCGGGAGTGAAATTAGAGAACAACGAGAGATAGACTAGATGAAGATTTCGTGAATCGACACCAATGAAACCACATCGATTGGAAAAGATGTTAGCATGATTCACGCCTTGCTGGTTTTCTAGCACAAGGGTTGCACAATAGCAAGATATCACACAAGTCGGTGGTTCAAACCCTTGCCTCTCCATTAGCTACAACCGTTGAGTGAGCCATTAAGTGCCCGTCCAATTCGCCCCTTGGAGGCTGGGGTTAGGTGGGCCCAGTTAGTGTTGTCGGTATAAACCTTTTTTCAAGATGAAAAAATTCACTTTTGTAGATTATGTAATTTCGATAAGATACTTTTATAAAATACTGTATTATCTTATACTAGTAATGAATATATAAAATATGATCATTATATATATATATATATATATATATATATATATATATATATATATATATATATATATATATATATCGATTTTTTTATGGTTTTGTGGATATCCTTTTTTCCCTCTTCCCTTTTTTCAAACATTATGAAATCAAAACGCTTTTCCAGTTTGCTGATTGTATGTCTCCTGCCGTCTATTTTATTTTTTTTATAGATTTTTTGTTGTTCCGTTGTTGACATGACACCAAAGAAAAATCAAAGGAAATGATCAACAATTGTCATTACGAGGAAAGGATCCACAAGAGACTTGTTTGGATTATTTGTAGACCTTTAAGCAATGATTTATTATTTAATAAATCCTAGTTTCCTCATTGTTGCCTACCATTCCACCAGTTACATATGGCTCTAATCCTACTGCGTCTTGTCTTTCTAACTATTTTCCTAGGTTTCATAGCTGCACAGCAGAAAACGGGTTCTGTATCTGTTGGTGCATCACTCACCGCCACAGCCGATGTCAAACCATGGCTTTCATTTTCCGGTGAATTTGCCTTTGGGTTCCAACAAGTTCAAGGGACCGATAATTTCTTGTTATCCATATGGTATGACAAGATACCTGACAAGACGATCATTTGGTATCCAGAAGAAGGTCAAATGGTGCCTAGAGGATCGAAAGTTGAGCTACTTCGTGAAAGTGGACTAGTACTCACTGATCCTCAGGGTACACACAGGGCCGGCCCTAGAGGGTGGGCAAGCTGGGCGACCGCCCTGGGCCTCACCAAATCTCGGGGCCCCAAATAGTGATTAATATTATATATATAGTTTTAAAATGATAAATACTATACGTATCCCAAAAATAACCAAATGTGCTTGTAGTTCATTTGGTTTGATGTGCAGGAATTGTTGTGGTTGTTCATCCGTGTTCGTAACTCATTGCTCCCAAAAGAGGTCCTTTATATATATATATATATATATATATATATATATATATATATATATATATATATATATATATATATATATATATATATATATATATATATATATATTAAGGCCCCTCTAAAAAACGTGGAGCCACCTGGAAGAAATCATCCGCATCAAAAATTGTTATTGTTGAAATTCTATGTGTGTAAACATATCCTTTTTTTTTTCCTCAAAAGTGTACTCTACAAATATATCATATCAAAACTTTCAATTCAACAACAAAATTTCCTTTTATGTTATACAAATTCAAATGGAAAGATCATAAAAAATAATGAAGGGAATATTATTAGTTCATGTCGTCAGCTTTCGAAAGGAGATTAAATTCTGATTCAACAACAAAACATTTTTTTTGTAAACCTTTGCGCGTGGTTGATTTAATCAATTAGATTATGCTAGGTTTATGTTTTCTTCTATGAGGTGATTTTTACAAGATTTTTTTATTTTATTTTGTTTTATCGTATTAACTTTATCTTTTATACGATTAGTATTTAATACAACACGCGATGCAGCGAATAACTCATTTGCAAAGTAGACTACAATTTATAAAAATAAAGTTTCAGTTCAAACAATTATGTATGATGGAGTAAATAATAATTAAGAAATTATATTAATAAAAATGAAAACTATAAAAACAAAGTTTGTAAGGGATCAAAGACAATTTTAAAATATTGTATTAAGTTTTTAAATTTAACAAAATTTTCCGAGGTGCGGCAGTGAAGGGCCTCAAGTTTTATTTTGCCCCGGGCCTCAAATCGTCTTGCACCGGCACTGGGTACACAGGTATGGAGATCTGGGTCCATTTCCGCTGTTGCATCAGGTTTTATGAATGATACAGGTAAGTTCGTAATTTTTGGTAGCAATTCTCGCAAGATATGGGATAGTTTTGATTATCCGGCAGACACACTGTTGCCTAGTCAGGTTATAGAGAGAGGTGGAGGGATGAATTCAACAATCAGTGCAACAAACTTTTCTGGTGGACGATTCCAGTTACGTCTGCTTCAAGATGGAAATCTTCTTCTTAATACTCGAAATATACTTTCAGGTAATCCTTTAGTTGATTACTATCGTAGTGGTACTAGTGATGACTCCAACTCATCAACTTCTGGCGAACGAGTGATCTTTGATGCAACGGGATACATGTATATTTTGAGAAGAAATGGCGAAAGGTTGTATCTTACTCAAAGAGGCTCAGTTCCTTCTGGAGATTATTATCACAGAGCTACTCTCGATTCTGATGGGGTCTTTAGACAATACTACTACCCTAAGAATTCCACTGGCAATGCAAGCTGGGAAGTTGTATTGTATATACCAGATAACATATGTGAGGACATCCGTGGGAATATAGATAGCGGAGCTTGTGGGTTTAACAATGTTTGCAACCTCCAAGATGGGCGGCCAAACTGTAAATGTCCACGGGGGTTCTCAATTGTTAATCCAGATGATCCAAATGGTGATTGCAAGCCAGATTTTACTCCAAGCTGTTATCATGAAGGTAGGTTTGATAATGGAGGAGACATGCTTGGTTTCATCGAGCTGAATAATACTGATTGGGTATTTTCAGACTATGGAAACTTGGATCCAAGTAGTGAACAGACCTGCAAAAGTATCTGCTTGGAAGATTGTTTTTGTGCTGTTGCAATATACAGGGACGCCAAATGCTGGAAGAAGAGACTTCCACTCTCTAACGGGATTATGGGTGCTACAGATAACGTGAAGGCGTTCGTGAAATACCGGATAGCTGAAGGTCCTTTTCAAAACCCTCATCGGCTTCCCAGAGAAAGAAAAGATCAAACAAGTTTGGTACTTGTGGTATCGGTCCTTTTAGGTACGTCTGTGTTTGTAATCTTTGTATTGATTGGTGTTATTTGTGTGGGTTTTTTTGTAATCTACAAGAAGAAGCCCAGAAACACATATCCAATTAGTAAAGCAGTTGAAACCAATCTGCCTCCTTTTACATATCAAGAACTAGTTGAAGCTACAGACGGATTCAAAGATGAATTGGGAAAGGGGGGTTTTGGGATAGTCTATAAAGGTGTGATAGGAAAAAAGATCGTAGCTGTGAAGAAGTTTAATACTGTAGTTCATGATAGTGATAAGGAATTCAAAACCGAGGTTGACAGCATTGTGAAAACTCATCATAAAAATTTAGTGCAGCTTCTTGGGTATTACAATGATGGTGATCAGCGCCTATTGGTTTATGAGTACATGAGCAATGGCACTTTGGCGATGTTCCTTTTCGGGGACACAAGACCTACATGGAGACAGAGGAGTTATATTGCTGTTGGGATTGCTAAGGGACTCGTATACCTTCATGAAGAGTGTAGCACCCAAATCATTCACTGTGACATAAAGCCTCAGAATATACTTCTTGATGACTACTTCAATGCTAAGATTTCTGACTTTGGATTGGCAAAACTTTTGATGATGAATCAAAGTCATACCAACACTGGAATAAGAGGAACAAAAGGATATGTTGCTCCTGAATGGTTTAGGAACACACCTATCACAGTAAAGGTTGATGTCTATAGCTTTGGTGTGTTGCTGCTAGAGATCGTTTCATGCCGAAAGAGCTTGGCTTTTGAGACTGATGATGAAGGGGTGGCGGTTTTAACTGATCTTGCATGGGATTGCTATCAAGAAGGTCGACTGGATGCATTTGTTGAGAATGATTTGGAGGCCTTAAATGACCACAAAAAACTTGCAACATTTGTGACGGTTGGTCTTTGGTGTGTACAAGAGAACTCGTCATTGAGGCCTACCATGAGGAAGGTCATCCAGATGCTTGAAGGAGTAATTGACGTGGCCGAACCTCCATGTCCATGCTCTCTTTCTATTACCAGTTACTGAACTCTAGTTACTCTGCTATATATGATCCAGGTAAATCCTATATGTACGTTGATGTTGAGAAATATATGTTTATTTCTAAATACGATTCAATCATAAACTTGGAATTATATAAAGTAGACTACCTAATTTGGTATGTTTGGTTGTAGGTTGAAGTAATCAAAAAATGTTGATGTTGGAGTCATATCAAGTAAAGTTGAAGGATAGCGGTGAAGATTAAATAAAATTCAAGGGCATAAATGAATAGGCTGAATGGTTTTTCTATTTTATTGATTTCACATAGTATTTAAATGCAATAATAAATGCATATTAATTTTTTAATGAACTTTCTTTTTAATTTCAAAATTACTATATTACAGCTTCATTAATTTTTTTTATTTATTTATCTAAATTATTTGTTTAAATTTAAAAAAAAACACTTTATTTTTTATAATTCAATATTTTTCTCATTTTTCTTATAAATTCAAACTTCTCAAATGTTTAGAATTTTATATTTAGTTTTTTCTTTTAAATAAACTAATGTAATATGTGGGTCTTATACCTAGTGTGTTGTAGATATTAGTTTGTGTCGTTGAGTCCCGCATCGGGTACTTAATAGAATTGGTGAAATAAGTATTATCTATAGAAGTTGGTCCTATTTACTTAATAAGATTGGTGAAATAAGTATGTACTCTATATAAGTTGGATATAAGTTGGTCCTATGAGAGTAAAAAGCAGATGAAATAATTTTCTTGTTTCTTTTTATATATTTTTTTTCCTTCTTAGTAGATTAGGTTCTTTTTGCATGTGTTGAGTGTTGACGGATGTTTAGGAAAATATAGTGAGATTTCTATATGTTAGTATTAGTTGTGTTTAATAAATATCTAGTTTTGTTTTTAATAGTTGATTATGTCAAATATATGAATGTGTTATTTATCAAAAGAAGCGGTAAATCTAGGATTCAAATTTACTGGGGTCCAATTAGTCCAATTTGTTGGAATGATAAATAAAATAGTCGAAAAAATTTGATTATATATCACGTATGGTTATCAATAATATCATATAAAATAATTATAATTTTAACTTTTAATACCAACTATCAAACATAAGTTAAAAAAAAAATACAATTTAAGACAAATAAAATTTTAATAGCAAAAATAAAACATAATATCAATTAAAATAAATATAATTTAAATGTGATGGTCCATATAATTTGGCAATTTGCCTATCACTATTTTGTTTAATATTTTTTTCCATTAGCCGTGACTCAAATTCTGGTATCCATATATGAATTACTTAGTTAAGATGATTGGAATTAGATATATTAAATTGTTTTATGGAAAATCAGGATGAATTTACTTTGGGAAATCAAACTCATCATTAATTAAAATGGGGGACAATTTATTCATAAGGCTGGTCGGTCACAGATAAAAACAAAGAAACGATGATAGACGAAGGTGGAGAAGGCAACCGGAAGCAACGGCAGTTGTATAACGCCCAAAAACGGATGAAGGGTGTGGTGTTTGTGCGTTGCCTATACCCAACACACTAAAGAAATTAATAAGTGGTAACAGGTGTCGACTCTACGTGTTTAGTTAGATGAGTTTTTTCCATGTGTAGATTAACGTTTCAATCAATGTAGATTCACACTTGTTATCACATATTGTCTTTCTCCTTGAAGTCGAGGATTCAAGTCCTTACTCGGACATAAATTGATTGAGGAGCAATTAAGGCATAAAGTAGATTTACCGTTTAAAAAAATATAAATGGGTTATGTTTTCTTCTCGATTTTAGGATTTTCAACTAATAAGTTTTGATGTATTATTTCCATGACATTAAATTAAACGCTTCATTTTCCACAAATTTAATTGAAAACTTAGATCCCTCACATCATAGACATCATAGTTCCACAAAATATTTGAGGACGTTAAAGTTTTTTCAAAGACATAAAAAACAATATCAGGACATTCCAGTATTTCATAGAGATTAAAGTATTCAAATTAAATTCCTCACATTATAGTTCCACACTCAAAAAATATATGAGGAAGTTAAAAGTATTTCGAAGTCATAAAATACTATTTGACGAAATTAAAGTATTTCATTGACGTTAAATTATTTCAACATCCATAAGTTTTGTTGAATATGGGGAGATGAGAGCTTCTTTACTTCTCTATGGATTCTGTTTCGTCCTTGTCAACCCCAAATTAGGTTGGAGGCAATGGTGCCACAAAAGTTGCACTCCCTTCATTGTCACGCAGGTGACACGTCAGCGACTACCACAAAAGTATTGTTTTATGTCACACCCAAGGAGTGGTGTCACACACCTTTTTTAAATAAATAAAATTTGTAGTTTTAATTAAAAACAAAAGATTTCATTAATTAAAAATAAAACCATTACATTATTTTAAAAAAACATGACATTAAAAAAAATCCTAGGGACAATAGGGAAGCATATCCCCGTAGTGTAAAAAGGAGACGAATAAACCGGTTGATCAAGTGAAGGTCTTGAAGTTGTGGTTTTTCTAGTGGGTGTTCTTTTGTAGGTGGGATTTTTGGATGATGACATTTTTGTGGGTTTTAAAATAAAGAAGATTATAAAAGAATAAAGTGTTTGTGAGTGATTTTGGTTAATATGATTAGGTATTTAAAGTGGTAGTAAAAAAAATTATTTTTTTGAATTTTGACCGTTTGGAAACGGTAACAACAAGTGACCAATCAAAACAAAGGAAGAAACGCTCCCTCTTAAGGTCGTAATGTGGCCTCAGCTGCATCTAGACCGCACCTAGGGAGCGGTGTTTGTGCTTAACACAGAAGCTTTGATTGTTTAAGTTGGAATGAAATTGAGTGAAACCACGTTCTCACAGGTTGAGAAGTAATTCTCACGGCGTGAGAATCCTCGCGAGGTGAGAGTATATTCTCACGATGTGAGAATTGTGCACCCTAAAGCCCAAAAAATATTTAGGGTTTTCAAGGTATTTAAAGGTACGGATTCAGGTTTTAGGGTACCTCTTTAGCCTCCATCATATCTAGAACCTCTTGGGAGAAACCATATCCTCCATTTTCAAGATTTGAGCCTCCCCCTCCTCTCTCATCCATTTTTGGAGTTTCTAGTGGTTTGGAGCAACTGTTTCATGCAAGATTGATCCTTGAAGCTTGGCAATTGAAGATCTCAACTTTCATCTACTTTCTAGACCTTTGTAAGTTATAAAGTTCCAAGCTTTATTGCATTTCATCTTTGGATCTAAGTGTATTTGGTCTTTGTTACTCTCCAAGGTCCCAAGAACATTGTATGTTTTAGATCTGGACTCCAACACCTTTTGATCAGTTTAGAATGTTTTCTTGGACCTCTTGGACTAGGAAAGTTATGATCTTTTGCCTTCCCTTGTATCTATGCAAGTTATCTTGGTCCTTTAGGTGATTTTGGTGTATTAAAGTTTATATCTTGAATGTTTGTGGAATCATTATGGATAAAGTTGGAAACTTTATCCATCTAGACATCATGTTGATTCAGATCTGAAGGTTGGAGACTTGGGCTTAATGTATTTAGCTGAGAAAGATGCATTCTTGGTTCCTTTGGGACTTTTAGACGAGATCTTGGTTGTTCGGTTCATCCTAATGGATAAAGTTGGAAACTTTATCCATTATAAAGCTATTTAGGAACTATGTCTGAGGCTATCGGCCTTGGTTTGAAGAAATTAAGCAGTTAATGAAGATTTTTGTAACGCTTGGTTTAGGTATTGGTCAGTTTTCAACATTTTTAGAGTTTTGGGCTAGGACTCAACGAGTTTGGGAGCTCCAACTCGTCGAGTAGAAATCATATTGGACGCGAGATGAAGGACCTACTCGACGAGTTGTAAGACACCAACTCGACGAGTAGGAGCTGAAAAGGGAAACCCTAATTTTCAGGGTTTGTACCCTATTTAAAGGCCTTAAGCTTCACTTGTAGCATCCTTTATCACCTCCTTTATCCAGAGAAACCCTAAATCATGTCTCATCTCCCATTTGGTGTGTATGTGAGCTTGGAAAGTGATTCTTGGTGCTCTTTTGGAAGGAACGTGAAGCTTGAAGAGGTTGGATTAGGTGGAAGGTAGTAGATCCGGGATTTCCTCCAGTGTGGCAACCATTTTAAGGTATAAAGTCGAAACCTTGACCTTCCATTGCTTAGATCCCTTTCTATCAAAGTTTATGGCCATTATTAGCCTAGTTTGGTACCATTCTTGGTTTGGAACATGATAGGAAGATATGGCTTTAGATCTGAGCATCTTAGGGCCTTTGGGGACTTAAAGTTGCCAACTTTATCAAGTCTTGACCCTTCTTCATGCTCTAAGTCCCTTGTCAAGCCTTGATTAAGTGTTTTTATCCTTTAATGCCTTTCATGGATGTAAAGTTAGCAACCTTACATGGTATCTCAACCCTAGGGGGTTTGGATCGGAAGTTTGGGACCTTGGATCCCACTAGAAAGGACTGAACACAAAAAGGACTGAAGGAATTCATCGAGTCCCTTAGTCGACTCGACGAGTTGGGTAGGGTTTACCCATTTTTCAGATAATGGATAAGTGCAACGAAGGATTAGAGTTTTAGCCTGCATGATTTTGCGATCTTCTGGACATTAAGGAACTCAACGAGTAACAAAGGTAACTCGGCGAGTTAACTAGTTAGTCAGTTGACTCGAAGAGTTGCTGGATGCACTCGACGAGTTGAGGTCGACATTGACTGTTGACCTTGATTGGTGACTTTGACTTCGACCAGAAGTTGACTAGGGTTGACCATTCAGTATTCAAGGCTTTTTTGGTATTGGGCCTTCTTGGGTTAGGCCCATTGACGAATTATGGATATTATAATGTTGGGCTTTGTTTTGGGGCTTGGGCGTCATTTTTGGATCATGATGGTTCAGGGGTAGAATGGTCATTCTACCCTATGAAATGGATTAAGGATTATAGTATGGAACCCAATTTCTAATTGGAAATATCGATTAGTGTTGATGGCTCAGGAAGTCGGCAGGGTAGCAGCTAAGGATGTCATTCGGGAAGCTTCTACATTCGAGGTGAGTCTTCTCACCATACCAATGAGTCTAAGGCACCAAGGCTGGCCCATTTATCTAGTTGTGATGATTATTGCGAATGTGCTATTGATATATTATATATTTATGTGAAGACCATGCGGGGGTTCCCATAGCAAAGTAGTTATATATGTGGTATGCTATTTGATTGCGTAGTATTTGGTATGCTAGTTGTCTTTGTGATACTTGCATTGAAGACCCCGCGGGGTTCCCGAGGCAGTTAGATATAAGACCATATGGGGGTTCCCATGATTTCCAGGCTAAGACCATGTGGGGGTTCCCATGGCAGTGGACTAAGACCACATGGGGGTTCCAGTGGCACCCGGTGTAAGTCCTTGTAGGGTTGTGAGGGCATCCTAATGTGTTTGCATGTTTAGCTCATATGTTTTTATGTATGGTTTTTATGGTAGTTAGTGAAGACCATGTGGGGGTTCCCATTGCAGTGGGCTAAGACCATGAGGGGGTTCCTATGGCACTCGGAGTAAGACCTTGGAGGGTTTCCACGACATCCTTATAATGCTTATGTGATTGATATGGTTTATGTAGTTCTTATAGCTGATATGGATTATGTGGTTATGTGGATTGTCTAGGGTATGCTCTGGGGAACTCACTAAGCTTCGTGCTTACAGTTTTGTTTATGGTTTCAGGTATCATTATGTGATTTTGGGATGAACTCTGATAAATGTTTTTAATTAGCAATGTTTTTGGAATACTTGGATTAAAATATATCTATGTTTTGACTATAATAAAAATGAAATTTTTACCCTTGACTTTTGGGTCACTATAATTTTGTCCTTTTGACCAGAAGTCACGATGTGCATAGGATGTGTCACGATGTGACGGTGTCCAAAATCACGATTGTTTTGTCATTGCATTCTCACAACGTGACCAAGGAATGGTCACGACGTGACTTTGACCATTGACTTTTTGCCTGATTGACTTTTGGTCAAACTTGGGTAGATTGAGTATTTGACTAAGGGATAGTCTCATTTTCGTTTTAGGAAGCTTAGGTTGACTGTTCTGATGTTAAGATAGTTGATGGGCTTCTGTCAAGTTGTTCATGTGAGTTTTCCTCACTATACTCGTGGGTCGAAGGCACCAATGTTGGCCCACTAGGTTATGTGTCATAGTATATTGGATGTTTCTATGTTGTGCTGATCCATTAGATATGCATGATTAAATGTTTACTGGTTATATGTTTAGTTGTTGCATATGTCGACATAGTGCGACTTGGGTTGGGGCTTTACTACTCTGTGTATAAGCCAACAGACCAGGGCATTCCAGTTCGATGACTGATTGGCTCGAGGAGTTCCTGTCTAATGACTGATTGTGTAACGTCCCATTTTCACAACAAAAAATTTCATTCTATTTAAGTAAATCTTCCCAATTATAAATCCATTATGGAGAAAACCGTTTATTCCAAATACATTTATATAAGTCAGAGTAATATTAAAGTGCGGAATCTTCATTGTTGCTGATGAATGTGTACAGTCATGCTTTCGCCTTCCCATGATGACCGATGATACCTGAAACAATAAACGATTGGGTAAGCAAAAAGGTTAGTGATTTCCCACAAAATACCCCATACGATAAACATAAAAGAATGCATAATGGCCGCTCTTCATGCCCTCGACCTGATTGGACCGCCTTACCGGCCTTCAATCTATCCGGGCCAGAATACCAGGGTTTGTTGGCCTACCGCCTCAACGCAACCGCTACTCCCGAGCCTCAGTGCCTTCGGCTTACAGTCGGCCCACACCGGGTATCTTGGCCTAGAGCACAAAGCATGACCGCCTCAACCCACCACTACCATAAGTCGACATATAAACAATATATGATCAAGTAGGCAAATAATCAAGGTAAACATCAATCATACAACTCACTACCGCCTGCTAGTCCTCTCACAACATATAGTCCCGCTACAAATTAACCTCCATGAAATGCATAACCATAAGTAACCAGAGGTGAGATAGCTATCCGAATAGATGATCTTACTCTAGAGCCACAACCAAACAAGGAATAGGATAGAAAGCCTAGATAAAGAGTTTTCAAACTATCCTACATGACCACAGACAGTCCCTAGGGCACTCCACTAGATGATAACCAGCAAGTACAGACAAGATACAATTCTATAGGTCCCTACAGCAAAGCAACATACTCGATACCATGATATAAATCTAACAGATCACCACAACATAACAGCATACTCGATATCAACAATCCATGGAATGCATGACTGTATATACTCAGAGGTAAGATAGACACCGGGACAGGAACCAAACAAGGAATAGGAAAAAAGGACTAGATCAAGAGTTCTCAATCTATCCTACATGACTATATACAGTCCCTAAGGCACCCCTCTGCAAACAGAGAACCAAAACTAATGGGTTGGCATTGGTACCTTCGACCCACAGGTATAGTGAGGCGAAACTCATCTTAGATGAAGAAAACCGAGAACACTGTGATATGCTCCCTGCTATATTGCTTGCTCTCGTGGATCCACTAACATCAGAACCATATAAAATCTTAATCACCAATCAAAACCCTCAAGTTTGACCTAAAGTCAAACTTTGTAAAAAAGTCAACGATCAACGGAGTCAACAAAAGTCAAAGTCCAAGGCGGGTTGAGTACGCCATGCATACTCAACTTACTCCCCGTGTACATAGGATGGCTTAGTATGCCCAAAGTACGGAAATTATGCCCAGCGTACTCTAGCTAGTTCCATCCTTTCCATTAAGCAATTAATCCCTTACGAACTTTTCACCCTAACTCAGATCTAGCCTCAAAACATTGTGTTAAGTCATAATGTTCCACCTTTATGAGTTTCCATGGCTACCTGGGACCCTGCAGATCCACTCTTTTTCCTATTCAAAGCTCAGCCCTTTGTCTTTGTGTTTTCATGACCGATCAATAGAAATACTCCAACACTCCACTTTTATCATATATTCCATACATCTTCTCCGAGCTCACATTATAGAAGAAGGAGAAGAAGGAACCGAGAAGAAGGTATCAGCAACAACTGGCGAAGATCCAAAAGCTAAATAACTAACTTATTAACCCATTAAGACATCACAACTCTTGCTAAATTCCTAACTTATCAACCCAATATCACATTTTCATGGCTTAATTTGGATTTGGATAATTACTATAAATTGTTTTGTTGATAAAAAATTCGATTTTTATGTTATGAAAATAATTATCCTCATCTTAATAAAAAGATAATTGTCAAAATTTTAAGATAATTGATAGTTTATATGAAAAACTAATTATTTGTAAAATTTGAAATTATCTTACTACACAAGTATTAGGTCAAATTGGTAATAATAAATTATATGATAATTGCATTAGTTAAAATTTGATCTAAATGTTTCTTAAAGAGTTTCATAATTTGTCCTCAAGTTATGGAACTTGAAAAGTCTCATTCATGAATCAAATTAACTCTTTAACTTATGGAATTCAAGAGTCTTGAAAGGTTACAAAACTTGTCCACGTTTTGGAATCCAATAGGTTCTGAAGAGTTACAAAACTTGCCCTCAAGTTTTGGAATTTAAAATTTGATTAAAAAAGTTTTAATTGTGAAATATTAAATATTAAACCTTTTGACTTCATAACTTACGTTTAGAATTAAAAGTTTTTTAATTATAGTTTTGTTGATAGTTAATTAAAACATTAATTAACAGAGTATTAAATTAAAAGTCTAGTTTAATTAATAGATTAAATCACCTAGTATTTTAAATGTTTAAAATACACACTTATACTATATAAAATTAAAATTTTAATATATTATATATGAATAAGTAAAAAAGTCAGTGTTACCGTTAGTAGGCCTCATTCACAAAGTTGGTCTATAAAGGGTGTTTAAGGAAGTAGCATGTCAATGACCGCCATTAGGTATCTACTCTTACCCACCGCACCCTTAACCAATGGAGGGTCGTTAGTTGAACGAGTGTGATAGGACACTTAAATCCTCATTAAAAGTATAATGAAATACAAAATAACTAAACACTTTATAAATTCCCAATCTTAGTTACTTTAGGAAAAATGTGAATTTGATGCTAACCCATGAAATTGCACATTGCACCTTATTCATCAGTTAGTGGAGCGTGTATGGTTAACCGGCACACTAATATGGACTAATGAAGGATGACAATGGGTTTCTCGTAAATTATAATTGATTAGTGGAGCGTGTGTGATTAATTGGCACATTGATTAGGTGATTAATGACATCGAGAGTACCAAGCTAATTTGCATGGTTATTCACACCTTGTTTGTGATCCTCGGTATCCCAGTCACAAACTTGAAGGGCATAATCGAGATTAAACATTCCATTGAAAAGTTCAATGAATCTCAAAAGAATCTAAGAAGTTCAATTTATTTAAAACCTAATATTCATTTTCGTTTTTCATGGTGGAAATTGGTAAGTCGTCATTTACCTACCTTCAAATATTTTGCAATTGGATTACGACATCCCTCTTTCGAATTGTAGAATATTGTGTCGGGTCCTAGCCTTAATATTTCATTTGGGTGTTATATTAAGGAATCAAATCAACCAAACTTGAATTTCTCCCTTGTAGATGTCTAGTTCTAACAACTATGGTATTCTCGAATCTTATGGAAAAAGCTCTCCTCATGAAGATGATGTCCTACGATTAGATCGTGGAAATGGAAATCATACTTCACTTCCTCCACCTCCTCTAATAGTTCTCCCTGACCCACATGTTTGAAGACTTGAAAAGTTCAAGGTCACTTATACCCTATTGGTAAGAAAACACCAAAATGGAAGGTCTGTGTGTGTTCACATGTCTTGGAGATGAAGTCATACATTAACACGCTGGAAAATGTTAGGAGTCATTGTGTCGAGGAAGTTGGCTGTTGACTTGGTTCTTCAATCACTTCCTAAGTCATATAGTGAGTTCATTAAAGATTACTATATGACAGACCACGACGTGACCCTCATCGATCTTACCTATTTGCTAATTGTTGTTGAATCAAAAATGATTTGACGCACTGGTAAAGCAAATTTGATTGAAAGATCTACTTCCCAAACTTCCATGGACATTGACAATGGAAACATTGGAAGTCCAGAAAAGTCTTATATTCCCAATGGAAAGGGATCGGCCAAGGTCAAACAGTTTGACCAAATGGTAAAGAGAAAGCCTAAGTCTCAAATTGTCCCATGTGCCATTCGGAAAGAGTCTGTTCATTTCTACTGCCTAGAGAATGGGCATTGGATGTGAAGTTGTCGTATCTAACTGAAGGACCACAAGGATGGCAACTTCAAAATGTATGGCTCTTCTTCTGGGAAGTCCACTATCTAACTCTATTAAGTTCCTAATTGAAGATTCTTAATACATGATGTAATGAGATCACATTTTGATGTTTTGTAGGATCGAAGAAGAGAAATGAAGCTTAAAGAAAGAGAACGCTGAGTCTGATTGCGAAGAGATGGATTTCGATCGCATGATTCGATGATCTGAGTTTTGAGCTGCTGCTTAGGAGTTATGATAGATTGCTTAGGAATGTTTAGAAACATAGTTTTCATATGTACTTGCATTGTAAGGACAAGATTTTCCGCATTTTTATAAATAAAGAAATTTTTTTGATTTTATCTTATTTTATATTTCCTTGCAATAGCATTTGTGAAAATTGAAGTTTGTACATTTTAATTTTTAGCAATATGGATTTGATTCTTTCGTTTGTGGTAGTGTCTAAATTTACCAAATAAGAAAAGATTCTCATCACCAAGTTTCAATTGGAAAGAAACTTGGAATCATGCAACTTGTATTGTATGATGAATGGGAACCTTCATCTTTGGGAAATGAAGACTAATTCCTTGTTCACATATAGATGTAAGTCAGGTGAAGGACTTGGGGATCTAGCAAATTGTTGTGCACTGATCAGGTCAACCACAAAGAACGATAAGACTATTCGTCATGATTCACTTAAAGTTTAGTAAATATGGTTATGCTTACAAGTTTAAGTGTAATTCTAAAACATTTAAAACGTTTTAAGGTATAGCAGAACGAATAAGAAGAATCAAATTAGGCCAAAAGATAAAAGTTTCTCCAATCTAAAAGGAAAGGAGAGTACTTTAGTATCGTGTTTTATGATCATTTTAATGATTATGAAAACCATATCACAATTGATCCTCTAAGGACACCTTAGTGCACTTGTATGGATAAGAAGAGGAATCGGAAATTGTTGAAATGGTTAAATCAATTAAGGAGAATCATACTTCGTTCCAAAATCAATTCTTAGATTCATACTCCAAGATTGTTCCTTGAATGGCATATCTTAAGTAGGTTTATAACACACTTCAAATTGATAGTTGTGATATTTTGGTTAAGACAAAGACCAAATAAGACCAATTATATGAAGTGTCATTCTTGATAAGAATCTGCACTAACTGTTGGATATTTTTCTGTCAAGGAATGTTTTTTGACAAGAGAATCTTATACTTCAAGAAGTCAGTGGGAGTCTTAAAGACCTTGAAAAGTTTCAAGAAATAATCAAGAATAAACCTATCGTTTATCACTAGCAGACGACTTGAGGTTTGTAACCTATCGTGTTGACATATTCTTGTTTCTGTGCCTATTCCAGTTAAAAGTTGACTATGCATGTGAGTTCTATGAGTTTCCAATTGTTTGCATATGGCAAGACACCTTGATCAGCAGAAGTTCATTGATTAGTAAGGGTGATGTACTCAATAACTTGGAAGACATGGTAGGCACTTGTGCTGTCAAGTGGCAGGAAATTAAAATTAAATAGGTTCAATTCACACGAGTTTAAATTTGTCATAGACCTTGTCTTATGATAATGACAAATTCACATGGATTGGAACACATACACAAAAAAATCCAAGTGACAAAGGTTTCCCTCTAATTCATAAAAATGATTGCGAGAAAACGCTTTCACTAAGTATATTTTAAGGAGATAGCAGTTGTGTTAATTGCATCTAAAATTCGATTATGATTACGACATCCCTCTTCATAGTTCGAATTGTGAGAAATGGAAAATAGTTTGAACATTCGGAACTTATTACTGTAAGTTCTGAAATTGTTTAGATACACATATGGGCTTTTTAATGAAAGGTGTATGACGTTAGATAAAGGCTTATCAAAGAATCTCGTATCAGAAATCTGAACTTTGGTAAGAAAGTCAATAAAGTATTGATTTCTAGAAGTCCAACTAATTTTGAATACATGTCAAAGCTAGTGGGAGCATAAATGTTATGCTAATAACAAAATAATTGTTATGCTAGTGGGAGCATAATTATTATGGTAAGTGTTGCGAGTGAGCAATACTATTAATAGGAAAACAAAGTTCTAATTTGCACAGTTGCAAAGGTTGAAAAGTTGTTTCACTATAGTAAGCGAAAGGATACTTATACTTTATTTCAAATCTAAAAGTTTAGATTGAAGTATTAATCAAACTTAGTCATGGATATATATATATATATATATATATATATATATATATATATATATATATATATATATATATATATGAATACCATGTTGAAATATTTCAACATTGGGAATTCTATATATGGAAATATTATAGCAAAAGACTGGTCAAGTATCATGTCTTTATGTATGACATTATGAATCGTGTTCCATATGTTTCGAATATAGGATCGATTGCTTATGCTATAATATTCATGTGTTCTAAATTTCCAAATGCCTAGGGCATTAAGAGGGAAAAGGACTAAAACCGAATATGAATAAAGTGGTAAACAACTGTCAAGGATAATCTACGGTTCACTAAGAATTGGTTGCTTAAGGAAAGTTGGAAGTATAGTAATGGATGGACCATATTGACATTATTATGAATAGACATAATTCTATTAATAATGCATTGTCATATGGGAAATATGGAAATGTTTTCATAATGGCAGTTGGATATTAAAAATCTATGTGTAGGTTAGAAACTTTATGCAAGAAAGATGTTCAAAGGAATGTACTTTGAATTTGAGACTTCGCTTCCTTGGAATTGTTTGTTATCAATCTCTAGTGGAAAATTTTGTAATATTGTTGGTAAAGTCTTTGTGACTTTGGTACCTCGACATTACAAAAGGATCATTGCTTGATAGTTTAGAATCTAACACACTCTTATAATGGAAAGAATTAAGTATTCTTACACTAATGATTTGGAATTGTGAAATGAGCATCATTGAAATGTTTTCAATTGATCTATTTCACAAAGTAAGGACCATAGGTAAACATAGTGTGCATGCTTCGAGCATGGGATAACTATTTTTTGAATTCAAGTATTAAGTTGATTAATCAAAACATTATACAATGAATAATGTGTAATCAATATGGTGATTAAATAAAAGGTGTTTTATTTATATTTAAAAGTTTTGAGACCATATTAAATTCAATTATTCTTGTGTTTCATTTTGCATGTTTTAAGTTCCCGAATAATAAGATTATTCAAACTATCCACAGTCGATCATACTTTGGAAGTAGGTATTAAGGTAAGACTGTCATGAATCTGTCTATAGATTGTTTAAAGTGTTTAGACATATCAAAGTTTGATGCAGTGTTCATGAGTAATCCTATAATAAGATTTGAGTATTAGATTAAACCCACGCTCATCTGAATCACTTCATGGATCGTATCACCAGTGATTAGTGAGACGATAATATCTTATATTCTTGAAACGGAGACATATAGTTGTAGTTTACGAGTCGGTTGCACATTGATAATATGTAAACGCACCAGTAACTTGGTGTTATAAAACATATTATTATGTATGACTTGATGAGTAAATAGAGCAAGCATATGAGTCGAATTTTATCCGTTCCTGTTACCCTAAGAGGGATAAAAGCAATATTTGTGGGCCCCTCGATGATTTAGTGATGACAACCCTAAGCGCTTGGCCAAGCGTGTACTGATTGGATTTGTTCAATTAGTCAGTCATCATAAATTGGAAATTGGGAAACAACACATGGAAAGAGAGAATGATTATAATCCATGTCTCATATCCATACAATATCTAGAATGGAGGAATATATGATCCTTATCTAATGGACGCATTATTGATCAGAGTTGACAACAGCTTTTGAGAGCTACGATTGCTAATTGGGTTTTGGAGTCGTACTTGAAATAATAGTTATTAGACTTATCCAAGTGGGGACTGTTGGATTAGGTGTCTAAGCTCATAACTATAATTGGTATGTACGTGACCAGATAGTAGCATGGTCCATTCCGGGTTGCATTCACCAAAACAATTTGATAGGATGGATATTTGAAAAAGAAGTTATTTGTGATTTATTAATATATTACAAGTATAATATATTAATTGAGAAATCATATTATTTAATTAATATTGCTCGATAATTAATTTGGAATTAATTTAGTGATCAAAAGAGACTAATTAAATTAATGGGGACTGATTATGTAAATCAGTGATACATATAGTTTGGGCCAATGATCCATGATTGATTAGTGATGGACTAAGTTTATGTGAGAGTCCATGAAGTGTTAGTCCATAAGGTTAATCAGCTATTGGATTAAAGGCCCAAGTGAATTAGGGTTTACAAGTTGAAACCCTAGGAATTCCAAACTATATATTGAACCCCTAAGCTTGGCAACTCGGCCCTAAGCCTCCTAAGGTTTAAGCCTAGCTGATTTGAGCTTCATAACTTTTCTCTCATATTCATCCTTTGTTCATGGTGTCTTATGAACCGTTTGAGGCATCACACTTGACGTGCTAAGCTCTTGAAAGGCCAAGAACTACAAGCTACAAATAAGAGGTATTCTTCTAACTAGTTTTTTTTTTTTATGAATCATATATCAACCTTGCATGCTAGTTAGACTTCTTGCTTTGGAAAATGAATATTACATGCATAATTAGAGAAAACTTAGATCCAAAGCATTAGGGTTGTATGTGCACCATAGGGATGTTAGAGTACATAAAACCAAACAATTTTCTTTTTGCTCCTCGAGTATATATATATATATATATATATATATATATATATATATATATATATATATATACACATGCTTGGGAGCTAAGGGGAAATGCTGCCGAATTTTTCATAAGCATACAATCATGTAATACACGTTCACATATGAGATAAAGTATTCAAAAAGTGGGTTTAGAACCCTACCTTTGTGAATACTCTATCCATTTCTGATTATTTGTTCATGTGCTCCCGTGTTAGGATACTTTTTGAATCATCAACTTTATGAATACTCTACTTGAGTTTTTTTCCCATAGAGTAAACCTTTAACACTAAATTATGTTTCAGTTGCATCATGTATATTGATAAAAGCTGGACTACCAATCCACATCGTTAATCTCCCGAGCTCCAGCGAGGACTCGACTCTTTTTTCCAAAGATCCATGTTACACATAGATTGTACAGGCGAAACCAGATGTCCGTGTGAGCAATGTGATAATCGTTACTTCATCGATCCGAAATCAATGAGACGTCATGTTCGTATATATGGTTTCAGTCGGTCATACGGATCGTGGATATATCACGGTTATTGACGATCTTATGTGAGAGTCAAGAGAAAATGATAGCAACATCGATGAAGGAACCTCGAATACATTTGGGTAGCGGTGTCGATAATGATTTTGTACAGTTGTTAGAGGTAGTCGAAACCAAGTTATATCTTGGTTGTAAGTTTTCTTTCCTTGATTTTTTAGCAAAGCTGATGCATATCAAGGTCAACAACAAATGGACTAATAGTTCATTTGATCCACTCCTTGATTTGTTGCATTCAACATTTCCAAAAGACAACAAGGTTCCCCGTTCATATTATCTAGCCAAAAAGAACTGAAGAATATAAGTTTGGGGTACGAGTCTATATATGTGTGCAAAAAAAATTATTTTCTCTTCTAGAAGGAACACAAGTCATTGCAAATTTTTCCCATTTGTAAAAAGAGTCGGTGTATTGATAAAAACACAAAGGGTAAGAAGGTGGCTCATAAGGTGTTAAGGTATTTTCCAGTGACCCCTAGACTACGACATTTGTATTGTTCAAGGTACACTTCCAAAAATATGATATGGCATAGTACTGGGAGATCAGAAGATGGTGTGATGCGTCATCCCGTTGGTGGAGAGTCTTGGAAAAAGTTTGATGTAGATTACCCTGACTTTTCGAGTGAACCCCGCAATGTACGCCTAGGTCTGGTAGTTGATGGCTTTAATCCATTTGGTAACATGTGTAATCTGACTAGTACGTGGCCTATCATACTCACCACACACAATCTGCCAACATGGATTTGTATGAAAGAGTCATCATTCATGTTGGCCTTGTTGACTCTCGACCCTAAAGCACCTAGAAAGGACATAGGTGTTTTCCTTAGGCCGTTAGATGAAGAGCTTAAGTTTTTATGGCACTCAGGCGTACATATTAAAGATGCACCAAAAAACACATTTTTCATGATGAAAGCTATGTTGTTATGGACAATAAATGACTTTCCAGTTCGTAGTAGTTTATCGGGTTGGAGCGGACAAGGGTATAGAGCATACCCGACTTGCAATGAAGAGACTCCCTCATACCGTGCAGTAAATAAAGTCGTTTATATTGGTCATCGTCGGTTCTTAGATGTTGATGATCCATTAAGGATGACTTTGAAATTTAACAAGCAACCATAGATAAGACCTGCTCTGAGACACTTTACTGATGAAGATATACAAGAGCAACTAGGTCGTCTACTACTTCGAAAATCAGGTAAACATCCTAAGACTCTCAAGGAAAACATGGATAGGCAAGTATTCGAGTTGAACTTGTAACAACCCGAAATTCATATCCCTAAATGTAACCCTTCTCGCGACCCGTTCCGATCATCCAATCGTTGTTTCCGATTTCGTTTCCGTTTCCGACCTTTTATTAAGTCGTTAATGTGAATTTTATTTTATGACTTAATAAGTGTATTAATACCCTTAGAACTCATTCTAACGTCTCATATTAATGATCAGAACATTTCTAGAATCAGCCATATCGGGTTACGGCAAATTGGCCGGGTGCGACCAAAAGCCCCGTCTAACGCCGGTATCGGGTAGAATTCTACCGTGTCCCGAACTTGGACACTATTTAAAGAGATCCTAGTCTCCATTTTGAAGCTTTTGCTCCATTTTACAACTATCACTCCAACCTCTCTCCTCAAACTAGATTTAAGGGTCAAAATCTCAAGTTTAAGGCTTCAAATCACCAAGGTACCTTCCCTAATTTGTTATACAACCTCTTTAGCCTTCAAATTCGAGTTCAAACCATGGAATAGGACCATTACCATGAGTTTACGGCCCTAGAACAATCCTAGGCCGTAAACTCATATAAAAGGGGTTTTTGGAGCAATAAAACCCTTCCAAACCTCAATTGGACTATGAATATGGCTAGAGGACTTTATGAAATGGAATTAGAATGCCTCAAACCAAGAATTAAAGCTTTGTATATGAGTTTACGGCCCTGGAAGGTGCCTAGGCCATAACACATATTTAAGGGGGTTTTAAGCCAATTAACCCTTCCATGACACAAACATGACTTAGATATGATTTTTGGAATATTGGAAATGGACCTAGATCACTTTAAACATAAATTTTGAAGGGTTTGTGTGAGTTTACGACCAAGGCTTGTGCTTGGGCCGTAAACTCCTTAAACAAGGGTGTAAACTCACTTCTAAGGTGTTAGAAAGCCATCCAACACCACCAAAAGCCTTGGAATAAATCATAGAACCAACCAAAAATAGTTTAACGGCTTTAAACACATCAAAACCCCACATTTGAGAGTTTACGGCCATAGAACATGCCCCATGGCCGTAATCTCCTAAAAGGATGTCAAATGGTGCCCAAAATTCATTTCTAGGCTTGTAGGATTTTTTAGAATCACATGTGATTAATATTGGGACCTTAAAAACACTTATTCAAGAGGATTTGAGCGTTTACGGCCATAGACCCCATGCTTAGGCCGTAAACTCCCTTAAGTGTTGCAATTGGTGATTTTAATCCATTCCAAGCCTTAGGTAAAATTATTCCAAGCATTTCCAAGTGTTAATATCCATTTGTGACCCCTTAAACACCATAAACCACCCCACCATGAGTTTACGGTCGTAAACTCATGGGGAATGGGTGTTTAGGCCATAAACATCATTAGGGAGTTTACTCTTGGGGAGTAAACTCAAATCCCAAGTCCCTCGCTTCAATTCCCGTCCGTAGATGTCACCCGGGTCACTCCAAACACCCGTTTTGAGGTGTTTTCGTTCGTTGGAGTGTATCTTCATATCTAATTAGAGATTGTAAATCTAATTAGATATATTTGTATGCCATTTCATTTTACATAGGAACCTCGCGTGTTATCAGGCCTCGATTCGACGTTTAGCATCCGAAATCGACACGTATCCGCGTCCGGTGAGTTCATACCCCTACCCTTTTTCAATGGTTTTTCAAAGTTTTCAGGAGGGGAATACAAGCAAAAGTACAAGAATATCTTGTACTCAATCACATGATTTCAGTTAAATGGTTTCAAAATTGTACATTTTAAGAATTGAAAACCTTTTTAACAAACTGTTTTAACTTGCAGAGTTGTTTGTTTTAACCCGATTTTCAATTCTTATTATACACAGTTATATTGTGTACTTTGCATTTGATGGTTCACACTTAAACTGATAGAATACATAAACCATTGTAATGTCTGTAATAAAACACTAAGGTTCGAGTGTAAAAGACAGACTCCATTAAAAAACATAAAACATCTGTACGTCCTTAACAATACACCTAGGCTCGAGTGTGATAGATAAATACCATCATAACACCCAAATCACTATAATGTCCTTAATAATACACCTAGGATCGAGTGTAAAGGACCGTAATCATTAAATAACACCTAGGTTCAAGTGTAATGTCCTTAATAATACACCTAGGATCGAGTGTAAAAGGACAGTCATCATTAAATAACACCTAGGCTCGAGGGTAATGTCCTTAATAAAACACCTAGGCTCGAGTATAAAGGATAGGTACGTAGAACATAGTCAGTCGTAAATACTACTTTCCTAGTCGACAAGTAAAGAGTAATCTTAATGATTGGAGACATGTCCTTGTAACACTTCCATGGCACGAGATAGGGGAGGACTAACCCTGTAACCAGAATCTCCGTTCGTAGTAGAGTGTGGCTTGAGTGTATAGATCTATACGGGACTGACAATCCCACACCTGGCTGCTAGCTACAGCCGAACCGAATGGTTCAAGGGTGACAAAAGTCATAAAAAGGATATTGGCCATGGTCCGAGTCATATCCAGTCTGAGTATGGTTAAGGACTCGCAATCTAGATTATTAACGTTTTAGACTCAATTGCTAGCTTTATGTGCGTAGTAAAGCTAATGTATGTTCAAGAATGACAGGCACACACACACAGTCAGGGAAACATGGGGTTTTCGTGGGGAGAACATTGAACATAATCAAAATTGGTAATAATTCACACACACACAGTTAGGAGAACATGGGGTTCTTCCTGAGTAACAGTAGTAAGTAACTAGAAAAGTGTAACAAGTTAAACAACTGAACTACATTTCACAAGAACAATCATGTTTTCATTGTACATCGTTTACTTTACTTTCGGATTTGGAAACTAACTTTACATAAGAAAATATGGGATATTCTTGGATATTCACTTTTTCAGGAAACCAAAGGAACTCGTACATTTTCAGAAAAACTAACCGCTTATGAACTCACCAGCTTTATGCTGATTTTCAAACCGCTTGTATTCTCAGGTTCGTGTTAGACAGGTACCCGAAGATCCTTTTGTGCGAAGACGGAGTTCTCAGAAGACTCGTTTCGTGTTGTTCATATATACTATGTATCTCTTGTATAACTTATACTTTTGAATCAACTGTAAAACTTTCATATATGTAATGTAATGTTTGTTTTACTTTACTTTCTATGAACATTGGATTTGATACTCAACGTGGAGTCATCCCCGGAAATGTTTCCGCCTTCGGTTTTCGGGGTGTGACAGATTGGTATCAGAGCCCTTGTTTATAGTGAATGAAGTATACCAAACCTTACATGGTATAAAACTATAAAAATGAAGGGGCCTAAGTGCTCTAAACTAAAAGTATCCTTCAAAGTATAAGTATTTTCGAAAGTATATAAGTATACCGACTCGTCGAGATCCGTAACTACAAGTAGAACAGAACATAAGTAAATGGGTGTTGTATGCTGCGGTTAAACCTGGGCAGTTATGTAGTCGTGTCTAGGATCAATATAGCCTGGCCAACTATATTCATTCAAGACACTGCCAACATGTGCTTGGGAGTGACTGTGGTATGCGGCATGCCTAAAATTTACCCTAATACCACAAACATCGAGCTAGTATCGTAGCGAATCATGAAATACTATGGGAGTATTTCTCGAGCCAATCCTTGGTAGAAATCCTCGTTCATACATTGTTCTTTGATCATTCTCTTAGCGATAATCTTCTTGTCTTGATAACTCTATCCTGCTTTATCGCTTATTCAACATATGTCTGTCATATCTCTTGATTCAATTCAGAGGACTTATCATCCTCTCTTTCTTGATCTTATTAGATCAAGATGCCTCCAAGAAAGAGACCCAGCTCCAAGACCAACAACCCTCCGCCACCACCTCCTCCCCAAATTGATCCTGTAGTATTTCAGGCAGCTTTTACAGCCGCAGTGACAGCTGCCATGTCTCAACGGAACTCTGGCGGTTGGTGGTACCCAAACCCAAAACCATGAAAGTAGTCAGGGACGCCAGAAAGAGGGTTCCTATACGGATTTCATGAATGCAAAACCCCCATCCTTTGATGGCACTGGAGGTGTCATTTCCCTCATTCGATGGTTCGAGAAGATCGAATCCATCTTTGAAATTTGCGCCTGTTCAGATTCAGACAAGGTGAAGTTTGCCGCCTGCACCTTTATCGACAAAGCCTTGACTTGGTGGAACGGCCGAGTCAAATCCCTAACCTTATCAGTAGCCAACGCCATGGTTTGGGAACCCATGAAGGAACTTCTGCTGGCTGAGTACTACCACCGAGGCGAAATGCAGAAGTTAGAACACGAACTTTGGAACCTAAAGATGAAAGGTTCCGACATCATTGCTTATACTTCCAGATTCGACGACTTTGCATTACGTACTCTGCCCGGGAATGGTTACCCCGGAGAGTAAGAAGATAGAAAGATTCATCTAGGGGCTGACCCAGCCAACGAAAGGAAATGGCATAGCCGCGAGGCCGGATACATATGACAGCGCCAAACGCTTAGCGCAGATCCTAATTGATCATAATGAAGACCTTGAAGAGGCAACTACCACTCCTGAGCCGAAAATGAGGAGTGGGGAGAAAAGAAAATTTGGGAAGAAAGAGAAAAGTCAGACATCGCACGAGTCTTCAAAGAGACAGCAAATGATGGCAGTTCACGCTGTCACTTCCCCTGCGACTGTTTCTGTTGTTGGATCCTCAACTCGGAAACCTACCAGTAGGTATACTGGAACTCTTCCTAGTTGTGGCAAGTGCAACTATCATCATCTTCCTTCCAGTCCATGTATCGAGATAATTTGCAACAAATGTGGCATAAAGGGTCACATGGCGAAAAACTGTAAGACACCAACTCAATCAACAAGTCAAACTTCCGGAGCGGGCATTGGTCGGGCCTGCTATGGTTGTGGAGAAGTGGGACATCTCAAGCGAAACTGTCCTAAGACTGTAACACCTAGTAACACTGGAAGAGTTCTAGCGATAGGACAAGAGGAGACAACCACCGATCCCACCATTGCCACAGGTATATTTCCCCTCGTTAAATTTATATGCCTGTGATTCTTTTCGATTCTAGCACCGAAAGAAATTCGTTAACCATCCATTTGAACATTTTTCTAACCCCCGTCGTTTGCGAGTAACCGAAAATGTATGTCTTCGAGATGGTTATCACATGAAAATGAGAATGCTTGTATCATATTCGTATATTGTTTTCTCAATCCGAGCGATTATTCCTTTCCATTCGATCTATTAGCAAACTTTTTATGAAATGCTTTGATGTCACCCTTAGCATGTAATGACCGAGCCTCATTCATGCTGTCTTTCCTAGATTCGAGAAAGCCATTTGTTCTAATCTTCCTCCGACTCGACTCTCATGATCTTCGTACATCAAAGCTTAAAAAGTCTTCCCATGTATCTCTCGTCCGAGTGATCATCGAGAAACGAGAAGTCTACGATCCTTTCCCGATGCTGTTTATAAAGAATTCTTGAGAATTCTTTCCGAACGCGTAGTCCAGTCTCGCATCGACCTAATCCCGGGAATTTCCTCGTGACCAAACCTCAGTAAGCACGATGTGTGCAAGTTAGCAATCAGGGCATGATACGATCATGACGAGGTAGTAGTGGTGCCCTTCGGTCGAACCATTTTCTTGGTCATGTAGATAAGCAAAGCAGTCATACTCGTAGATCCTTCCAAAAGCTAAGGCAATAAAGAATTAGTCGACACCGGGAACACCCATGGAACCTATCGATTTTTGGGTCCCGTCGGCTACGATCGTAGACTCACGTAGAAGTTTCCCTTAGAACCATTGGACCCTTAGTTACTCTACCATGTGAAAGCGTACCCACTTGTTGGAGGTTTTACCCTGGAAAGACATAGTACGTCTTGGGAAGTGCGGAAAACTTAACTTGTGGAACCTTAGACCCTTCAAGATCTTCGTTAGGAATCGATTCCATAGCCCACTCCGAGCTATCTTAAGGACTCGGTAGCAACCATATGGTATTCCGCATCTTTATTCGTAAGGCTTGCCGACCTGACGAAACCCTAGTAAATTCTTTTGAGGAGATGAAAACCAATAAAAATCCGAACCTTCATGTATGAATCAGTTGAGATCGTAGATTGAGAGGTTAACCATGCGTAACAAAGCCACATCCTGACAGTGAGGGTTCGCTAGAATGTCAAGCGAAGACCCGATTTCACTTAGGGGGTTGAAGACCCGAAGCAGTAGATTCATCCTTATATCTCTTTTCACTTCGTGATCTGTTTTTGAATCTTTGAATTTTGGGACGAAATTCCCTCTAACGGGGGGATAATGTAACAACCCGAAATTCATATCCCTAAATGTAACCCTTCTCGCGACCCGTTCCGATCATCCAATCGTTGTTTCCGATTTCGTTTCCGTTTCCGACCTTTTATTAAGTCGTTAATGTGAATTTTATTTTATGACTTAATAAGTGTATTAATACCCTTAGAACTCATTCTAACGTCTCATATTAATGATCAGAACATTTCTAGAATCAGCCATATCGGGTTACGGCAAATTGGCCGGGTGCGACCAAAAGCCCCGTCTAACGCCGGTATCGGGTAGAATTCTACCGTGTCCCGAACTTGGACACTATTTAAAGAGATCCTAGTCTCCATTTTGAAGCTTTTGCTCCATTTTACAACTATCACTCCAACCTCTCTCCTCAAACTAGATTTAAGGGTCAAAATCTCAAGTTTAAGGCTTCAAATCACCAAGGTACCTTCCCTAATTTGTTATACAACCTCTTTAGCCTTCAAATTCGAGTTCAAACCATGGAATAGGACCATTACCATGAGTTTACGGCCCTAGAACAATCCTAGGCCGTAAACTCATATAAAAGGGGTTTTTGGAGCAATAAAACCCTTCCAAACCTCAATTGGACTATGAATATGGCTAGAGGACTTTATGAAATGGAATTAGAATGCCTCAAACCAAGAATTAAAGCTTTGTATATGAGTTTACGGCCCTGGAAGGTGCCTAGGGCGTAAACACATATTTAAGGGGGTTTTAAGCCAATTAACCCTTCCATGACACAAACAAGACTTAGATATGATTTTTGGAATATTGGAAATGGAACTAGATCACTTTAAACATAAATTTTGAAGGGTTTGTGTGAGTTTATGGCCAAGGCCTGTGCTTGGGCCGTAAACTCCTTAAACAAGGGTGTAAACTCAATTCTAAGGTGTTAGAAAGCCATCCAACACCACCAAAAGCCTTGGAATAAATCATAGAACCAACCAAAAATAGTTTAAGGGATTTAAACACATCAAAACCCCACATTTGAGAGTTTACGGCCATAGAACATGCCCCATGGCCGTAAACTCCTAAAAGGATGTCAAATGGTGCCCAAAATTCATTTCTAGGCTTCTAGGATTTTTTAGAATCACATGTGATTAATTTTGGGACCTTAAAAACACTTATTCAAGAGGATTTGAGAGTTTACGGCCATAGACCCCATGCTTAGGCCGTAAACTCCCTTAAGTGTTGCAATTGGTGATTTTAATCCATTCCAAGCCTTAGGTAAAATTATTCCAAGCATTTCCAAGTGTTAATATCCATTTGTGACCCCTTAAACACCATAAACCACCCCACCATGAGTTTACGGTCGTAAACTCATGGGGAATGGGTGTTTAGGCCATAAACATCATTAGGGAGTTTACTCTTGGGGAGTAAACTCAAATCCCAAGTCCCTCGCTTCAATTCCCGTCCGTAGATGTCACCCGGGTCACTCCAAACACCCGTTTTGAGGTGTTTTCGTTCGTTGGAGTGTATCTTCATATCTAATTAGAGATTGTAAATCTAATTAGATATATTTGTATGCCATTTCATTTTACATAGGAACCTCGCGTGTTATCAGGCCTCGATTCGACGTTTAGCATCCGAAATCGACACGTATCCGCGTCCGGTGAGTTCATACCCCTACCCTTTTTCAATGGTTTTTCAAAGTTTTCAGGAGGGGAATACAAGCAAAAGTACAAGAATATCTTGTACTCAATCACATGATTTCAGTTAAATGGTTTCAAAATTGTACATTTTAAGAATTGAAAACCTTTTTAACAAACTGTTTTAACTTGCAGAGTTGTTTGTTTTAACCCGATTTTCAATTCTTATTATACACTGTTATATTGTGTACTTTGCATTTGATGGTTCACACTTAAACTGATAGAATACATAAACCATTGTAATGTCTGTAATAAAACACTAAGGTTCGAGTGTAAAAGACAAACTCCATTAAAAAACATAAAACATTTGTACGTCCTTAACAATACACCTAGGCTCGAGTGTGATAGATAAATACCATCATAACACCCAAATCACTATAATGTCCTTAATAATACACCTAGGATCGAGTGTAAAGGACCGTAATCATTAAATAACACCTAGGTTTGAGTGTAATGTCCTTAATAATACACCTAGGATCGAGTGTAAAAGGACAGTCATCATTAAATAACACCTACGCTCGAGTGTAATGTCCTTAATAAAACACCTAGGCTCGAGTGTAAAGGACAGGTACGTAGAACATAGTCAGTCGTAAATACTACTTTCCTAGTTGACAAGTAAAGAGTAATCTTAATGATTGGAGACACGTCCTTGTAACACTTCCATGGCACGAGATAGTGGGGGACTAACCCTGTATCTAGAATCTCCGTTCGTAGGAGAGCGTGGCTTGAGTGTATAGATCTATACGGGACTGACAATCCCACACCTGGCTGCTAGCTACAGCCAAACCGAATGGTTCAAGGGTGACAAAAGTCATAAAAAGGATACTGGCCATGGTCCGAGTCATATCCAGTCTAAGTATGGTTAAGGACTCGCAATCTAGATTATTAACGTTTTAGACTCAATTGCTAGCTTTATGTGCGTAGTAAAGCTAATGTATGTTCAAGAATGACAGGCACACACACAGTCAGGGAAACGTGGGGTTTTCCTAAGGAGAACATTGAACATAATCAGAATTAGTAATAATTCACACACACACAGTTAGGAGAACATGGGGTTCTTCCTGAGTAACAGTAGTAAGTAACTAGAAAAGTGTAACAAGTTAAACAACTGAACTACATTTCACAAGAACAATCATGTTTTCATTGTACATCGTTTACTTTACTTTCGGATTTGGAAACTAACTTTACATAAGAAAATATGGGATTTTCTTGGATAATCACTTTTTCAGGAAACCAAAGGAACTCGTACATTTTCAGAAAAACTAACCGCTTATGAACTCACCAGCTTTATGCTGATTTTCAAACCGCTTGTATTCTCAGGTCCGTGTTAGACAGGTACCCAAAGATCCTTTTGTGCGAAGACGGAGTTCTCAAAAGACTCGTTTCGTGTTGTTCATATATACTATGTATCTCTTGTATAACTTATGTTTTTGAAACAAATGTAAAACTTTCATATATGTAATGTAATGTTTGTTTTACTTTACTTGCTATGTACATTGGATTTGATACTCAACGTGGAGTCAACCCCGGAAATGTTTTTGCGTTCGGTTTTCGGGGTGTGACAGAACTGGTCGAAACGTAGCATATTTTTCGAGCTCGAGTATTGGTCTTCTCTGCAGCTTAAGCACAACTTTGATGTGATGCATGTTGAGAAAAATGTGGGTGAGAGTCTTTTGGGTACTTCTATGATGAATGATAAGAGTAAAGACACATCAAATGCACGTGAGGACTTGATAAATCTGAATATCCGGCATAATCAATTGTTGCAAAAAATGGGTAACAAGTTCACTAGACCACATGCAAGCTACTCCTTCAAGAAACCTGACCACAATATCTTTTGTCAATTTATAAGAGATGTTAAATTTCCAGATGGGTTTGGATCTAACATTAGTAAGAAAGTGGTGGATAATGATACTAACATTATTGGGATGAAATCTCATGACTATCACATTCTTATGCAACGTTTGATATCGACTGGAGTTAGAGTGTTATTGGACAAAGAAACTTCTACCAATTGTATATCTTTGTACGTTTTTCAAGCAAATTTGCTCCATAACACTAAAGGTGGAAGATATGAGGAAAGAAAAAGAAGACATTATTAGAATCTTGTGCAAGTTAGAGTTGATTTATCCTCCAACATTTTTCGACATTATGATTCATTTAGTTTTGCATTTACCTAATGAAGCGATTGTCGGAGGCCCAATATGTATGAGATAGATGTATCCATTTGAAAGGTATATGAAAAAACTAAAAAACTATGTCAGAAATAAGGCGAGTCTGGAAGGTTGTTTAGTTGAAGGTTATGTTGCTGAAGAAGCTTTGCCATTTTGTTTGATATACCTTCGAGATGTGCAGACTCAATTCAATCGCCCTGAAAGAAACGAGGATGTTGTCATTGAAAAAACAAAGTTTTGGATGTTTGAGTCCAAGTGTCGACCAGCTAGCGCAATGTAAATCAAACATCTTGATGTAAGGGAAAAAGGTAATATCGAATGGTTTATATTGAATAGTTGTCAAGAAGTGAGACAATACATCGAGTAAGTGTTCTTATTCTTAATTATCTATAATTATTTATTCTTACTTTTTTTCATTCATTAATTATATATATATATATATATATATATATATATATATATATATATATATATATATATATATTTGTCATCAATATAGAAAATTCAAATTTTAACATCCTAAAAGTGACGAAAAGACCGAATTTCCCATTTGGTTTCTTGAAAAGGTAATAATAATTAACAAACAAATATATTTGATCAATATAACGCATCAATAATACATAACACATCAACATATGTTTAATAGTTTTTTCAGATGGAAAAAGAAAACTCTCCAGAATTCAACAAAGAGTTGTCGGTCCTTTTAATGGGTTCACAAGTGGATTTTTATACTTACAACACGTGCATAGTCAACGGTGTTAGGTTTATGGTACTTAGTCGTGATGCACAATGCAAAACGCAAAACGCAAAACTCTGGGTTTCTAGCAGTGGGAGACAATGGAGAGAAATGTTATGGCTAGTTAGAAGAGATTATGGAGGTGCAATATCCATATCATTATTCGACTGTAATATTTCGGTACAAGTGGTTCGATACAGGAGATATTCCTGATGATAATTTCATAAGTATCATCACATAACAAGAAGCGTACCAAGTTGATCAACTCATATATGCTTCACAAGCCAAACAAGTGTTCTACATCCGCGAGCCTATTCATCATCGAAGAAACCAAAAAACCAACCGTCGTTGTTTCGTTGAGCATGTTAATCATCAATGTATTTGAGATCTACCATCCAAGAATGCTCGTGTCCAAAATGCTTACATTGACTCTGTCCAAAATGTCGACAATGTGGAGGCCGAAAATGTTGTCGTAGTTCAAAACAACTCTTCATCTGGAGCTAGAATTTTTATCGACTTCACACAATACTTTCAAAAAAATGTTGATGTAGCGCAAACCAATGTTGATTATGATCATGAGGACGATACTAAAGTACCTCCGCCAACTGGTAGAGTCAATAATGTTTTCGATGAAGAGACTGATTATGATGATGACGATTCTGATTATGATACTGATGAAGAAGACATTTAAGTAAATGATGGAGATTCTGATTTAAAAAAAATCCAAATGTTTTATTTGTAATAGAAACTTTATTTGATATCTAACTTTTATTCATATTGTATGTTTAACTTTTATTTATGTTGTTTGTCTATATTACATATCTTATAATTTTGTAGGGTAACTAACTTTTATTAATATTGTATATCTTTTATAGGCTAAAAATGAGGTTTCCGTGGTCAATACTCTTTGTCATGATAGCCGATGTTATGGGCCTTGGACACGGAGGTGATGGAGCTGGGGATCCACCACCTCCAGGAGGCTTTGGTCGCAGGCAACATGAATAGGATGGGAAGTTTTATTATGATATATTTATTAGTTATTTTTATTAATTTATTATAAGCTATCATGCCTAATCTTTTTTTTTGTATTTTTCAGCCGAGATTCCAAAGAAAAGAAAGGGCTTGTCAAAGAACATCGAGCTAGGAAAATGGATACAGGCAAACAAGGGAAAGCCCGTGGATTTGGCTTTCAACAGGGAGATCACATATTCCCCTGTCGGGAAGGCTGGTAATTGGTTGACACATGAAATTGGTAGGTATTTGTGGAACAACATCCCTTTGAACATATCTGGTTGGGACAATGTTTCCCCCACGTTAAGAAATGCAACAAATGTTGCGGAGCAGTGATTCAAGTCTTGCAAAAGTTTACAGAGGCCGAAAAAGTAAACCCAATTCTTATTTTAAGGAAATCGGGGGGTTGCAGATATCCCAATGGCACTAAACAACCCCACCCCCCCAAAGGTATGTCATCTGAAAATTGGGTGAAGGTAGCTGAACATTTTCAATCGCTCGGATATTTAAGGCGTTCAACGTCAAACACAGAAGTCCATGCAAAACAACTAGTTGTAAACAGAGGGGGTCAAGCTCGTACAACAATGCATGTTTCAAAGAAGTAAGTTATTATATATTTAAATGTTTATTTAAAATATAATTAATCTAGCTTTTAATGTTAAATAGCATATCACTCGAATCGAGGCATTCATAAGGCTAAATCCAATCGCCAAGGGGTATTTTATAGTCCTACAGTCGAGCAACAATATGTACGTGGTTAATTTGTATTTTCATATAAGTGTTTATATCGTCAAGGGTATTTAGTAATCTAATTTTTATGATGTTTATCAAAATTTGAAAATACAGAATGCTTTACTCGAGGAGATCAATCAACAAAACCCAAACTTCTTCTGTAGCAAGCGGTCTAACACCAAGTGATAAGAAAATGTTTTGAAAGAATATTGTGTGTTCGATGCGGACATATCAGAAGCATTAGACGTAAACCTCCTACCGTTGTGTTTATGTACGATCAGGAACAACCGATAATACAAGAATCACCACAATCACAGATAATTGTTCGTTTAAGTTGAAAAGTACAATGCTATAATGGTAAAACGAAAAAAAGTAGGATGCTATAATGATATGTTGGTTATGGTTTGATATGTTGATATTTTGTAGTTTGGTAATTTTTGGAAAGTAGAATACTATAATGATATGTTGGTTATATGTTGATATTTTGTAGTTTGGTAATTTTTGGAAAGTAGAATGCTATAGTGATATGTTAGTTATGGTTTGATATGTTAATATTTTGTAGTTTGATAATTTTTGGAAAGTAGAATGCTACAATGATATGTTGGTTATGGTTTGATATGTTGATATTTTGTAGTTTGGTAATTTTTGGAATGTAGAATGCTATAATGATATGTTGGTTATGGTTTGATATATTGATATTTTGTAGCTTGGTAATTTTTGGAAAGTAGAATGCTATAATGATATGTTGGTTATGGTTTGATATGTTGATATTTTGTAGTTTGGTAATTTTTGGAAAGCAGAATGCTATAATGATATGTTAGTTATGTTTTGATATGTTGATATTTTTTTTGAACAGCGGGGTTTTTATTAAAACTAGCTAGAAGCTAGAAAAATAGAGAGATTACAACATCTTACAAGCACTAACAGGGTTATGAAGCCAATTAGTCCATCCTAACTTAGCTCTATTAAATCTATTAGAAATCCAAAAAAAACACATCTGAACCACTTGATCAAAAAGTAAAGATTTCCTTGGCATCAATGATCCAAAAATACTAGCATTCCGAAAATTCCATAAGCACCAAAAAGTAGTAATAATCACCGCTTCGAAAGCTTTTCTTTGACCACCTCTCAAACCCGTGAACTGTGACCAAGACATAATGGAATCAACGGAAAACTGGATTTGAATCTGGACATCCCACCATACAACAACACGAAACCAAATATCTCTTATTTGGTTACAATCTGCAAATAAATGATCGATCGACTCTACTGAATTAGAACAAATGGGGCACATGATTGAGTTAATCAAAATTACCCGATGAGATAAATTCTCTCTGGTGGGGATACTCCGCAACCGTAACCTCCAAATAAAAATATTTAACTTGATAGGAACCCAATTTTTCCAACCAGTCTCACCGCCACCCGTAATCAACAAAGCATTATCAATATGGTGTCTAGCAGACGCAACTGAAAAAGAATCTGAAACATCCATAGACCATCCGAGCCGATCAGGATAAGAATGAAGTTGAAGATCTTGCACCAAAGCACTAAACACATCCCACTGGGTCTGCTCAATACCACCTCTAGGAAGTCGTCTGAGAGAGGCAACACTCCAACCAACCAGAAACCTTTCCTTAATCGAGACATTCCGATGCATATCCAATGCATAAATCCTAGGAATAGACGATGCTAGAGGTTGATCACCTTTCCAAATGTCATGCCAAAAAGACGTGATACTTCCATCTCCAACCCTAATCGGACACAAAGATACTAAATCCACACCCCGATCTCTAAGCTGTGCTAACATCCGAATAACTCCACCCCAAGGTCCTGTCCACCCTCTACGCACAGACTGAGAAAAACGACCCCCATCAGGACCATATAAAACTTTCACCACCCTGACCCAAATCAAATCAAGGTTATGAAAGAATCTCCACCACCAACGAAAAAGAAGAGACTGGTAAAAAGAGAACAAGCTTCCAATTCCTAGGTCACCCTCTTTTTTATCTGCTAAAGCTCTATCCCAACGAACCCAATGCATACATGTTTCTTCTAAGTCTGCCCCCCAAAAAAATCTAGAACGTAGAGCCTCCAGCGATTTGAGAACAGTAATTGGGGTCATAAATATAGACATCAAATAACTACCAACGCTTCCAAGGACAGACTTTAACAAAGTAAGACGGCCCCCAATAGATAAAGTCTTCGCTTTCCAACTGGACAATCTAGCACGGAACCGATCCTTAATAACAGACCAACCGGAGACTCTTGCCATATTCTGACCTACAGGAACACCCAAATGAATGAAAGGAACCGAATCTGGAAGACACCCCAATGTTAAAGCCACTGACTCCACTTGATTAGAAGAAACCCCAACACCAATTATCTTGCTTTTTTGTAGATTAATTTTAAGACCCGAAGCCATATAAAAACACCTCAAAATACGTAAAATGCATTTGGCATTTTCTGGATCCCAATTAGAGAGCAAAACAACATCATCAGCGTAAAACAAATGGGATATGTGAATACCACCAATAGAGATTCCCCGAAAAATGTGTGCTTGTTGAGCTTTAAGCAAAGCAACATGAAATCCTTCCATAGCCAAGATAAAAAGAAAAGGAGACAAAGGGTCTCCTTGCCTTAACCCTCTATAAATCTGAAACCCATCAGTAGGAGAGCCATTCAATAAAACTGAAGCCCTAGCCGTACTCAAAAGCTCCCGTATCCAATCACACCAAACCGAACCAAAACCCATAATATGCATAATCTCCAAAAGATACTCCCAAGATAGAGAATCGTAAGCCTTATCAAAGTCCACTTTAAAAATCATAAGAGGGTTTTTCGAAGCCTTACTCCAAGCTACCACCTCATTTAAAAGAAAAGGGCCATCCAAAATTTTTCTCCCTTTAACAAAAGCAGACTGCTCCAAACTAACAACAAAACCAACAACCTCCGCCAACCTATTAGCTAAGAGCTTACCAATAATGTTGTATTGATAGCCAATAAGACTAATAGGCCTAAAATCTCTAATGACCTTCGGGTCCCGGACCTTAGGAATGACAGAGAAGAAAGAAGCATTACATCCCTTAGGTATAAGAGAGTGTGTATAAAAATGTTGCACAAACGCCACCACACCCGGAGAAATAATATACCAATAACGCTTAATAATGCCAAAAGAAAAACCGTCTTGACCAGGAGCCTTGTCTGAACCACAATCCCAAACCGCCCTTTTAATCACCTCAATAGAAAAAGGAGCCTGTAGAAACTGAACCTGCTCCTCTGAAAGAGTATGAAACAGAGAAGGGTCTGTAGAGGGACGTGTCACTCTGTTCTTAGAAAAAAGGGATTTATAAAAATTATGAAATTCCTTTTTTACCCTCCCCGGATCATCAACCCAAACACCATCCACCATAACACCTTTAATTGCTAGTTGACACATTTTCCTGTTCATTGCACCATGCAAAAAAAAAACTGAATTTTCATCCCCCTCAATACTCCACTGAACTTTTGCCTTCTGTGCTATATCCATTCTATCTAGGTGATCTAAATCTGCCAGCTCCTTTAAAACTATAACTCGCTGTTCCCTAAGGCTAATTGTACCGTCTCCCGCCATAAGAATGGTATCAATCGATTCAATATTGTCTTGTAATTTTTTTCTTTTATTATCCATACCCTCCCGAATAACATGATACCAATCCCTAAGATTTTTCTTAAGAAGCTGGAGTTTCTTCTTAAAAATAACCCAGGGATTAAGTATATCCTCACTCTCGATAACTGAAGACCAGGAATTATGAACCACCTCATCAAGACCAACATGATTGAACCAAGAATGAAAAAACCGAAAAGGCTTAGGACCATAATCAACAGAGTGCTCCATCAACAGGATAGGTCTATGATCCGGTTTTCTCTTCTCCAACACCATTCTTGAGAGATGAGGAAATACTAGCAAAAGCCTCTCTGACACCAAAAACCGATCCAACATGCTAAACTTAGAACCCCACTTATTGCTCCAAGTGAAACGAGGACCACCCAAAGCAATATCAAAAAGATTCGCATCCTCAATAAACTGATTGAAGACCCTAGCTGAAGCGGGATAAAACTGAGACCCCATACAGTTCGATTCATCACGAACTTCATTAAAATCTCCCATAATAACAAACTCCCCCGAACAAGAACTCATCAGTTGACCCATCTCTCCCCACAGTTGTGCTTTTCTATCAGTCCCTTGCGGAGCATAAACAGAAACAAAAACAATCTCTGTCCCAGAAGAAACCCAAACACCCTCCACTGCTACAAACCAATCCGATGAGATGACCCTTTTTTCATTAAACCTATTTTGGTCCCAAATTACGAGAATACCCCCCGCATTGCCACAAGAAGGAGAATACGCATAACAACATGAAGCATTTCCCCAAAAAGAACGAACCACCAAAAAATCAATAAGCTCCATCTTCGTTTCTTGAACAGCTAAAACATTAATTTTAAATTTATGACATAACGATTTCACCCATCCCCTCTTATCTAAACAACTCGCTCCTTGGATATTCAATGACAAACAATTCATTAATTACTGATTTATAAATCCCTCCCGATTCACCACTCGCGTAACTTGTTCCAAACATCCATCCATCTTAAAACCGACTTTTTGACCCGTTGCCATCGTCTTTTTTATTTCCTCAGTCACCAAATTTTCACTAACACAACAATCTGAACCCAAACTATAATCACCATTAATCCTTTCAGAAAAACCTGGAGGATGTGACAACGAATCCTCCGAGACTTCAACCCCCGACATCCGAGCATACCCCCCCAACAAACCAATAGGAGCAATATGTGAACCATTATTCATAGGAGTATTATTATGAGGAATAACCGGGTCCTGTACCAAGTTCTGCGCATTAGAAGCTTGAATCGACACATCAGTAAAAGGAATAGTCGGCTCTGTTTCAGAAGATCGAGAAGGCTGCTGGACAATCTCAATAGGTATTGTTGCTATCTGATTTGGAGAGTCGCATGGATGTGGACCTGCCTGCAGTTCTGAACAAGACTGAACTGGAGACAATACCTACGTTTTTTCAGTTACCGAGGCTGCAGAGTGTGTATAATGCACATTTTCAACAGATTTATTCCCATTTTTCCCTTCCAGTTCTTGAGCGTCATTCATATGTTTTTTAGATTTACCCCACCCATGATAACCTTTTGATATTTTATTTCTTCTCTCCTCCACCTTCATTCTTTCCATTGTTTCATATATACCAAATGGATCCAACGATTCTTCAGCATTACCAGTCGAAGAATTAGTCCCAGTATCATTATCATTCCCGTCTAAAACATTCCTCTCTTCACAACCTTCAGAATCAGGTTTCGGAGTATCTGAAACAAAAGAAGGAGTCCACCCCGGGGCTTCTTTAATTCTGATATTAAACAATTTACCATCCACCCTAACCTTCACCATATCAGATATTATTTGTTGAGCAGTAGACAATATACAAACACGATTCTTGTAGACATCTTCCCCTACATAATCATCCATTTGAGCAATAGATCCCACTTAGACAGAATTTTTCTAAATGAGTCCTTACTCTAAGCAGCCAACGGAAGTCCTTCTATATCAACCCACACTATACGTTCCAATGGCACGAAATTTCGATTCCATTCACGCTTCTCTAGTAACCAATGGTCCATCACATCCGAACTCATAAAATTTTCACATGCATGCGTCGAATTAAATTCAATCAATACCCATAAACCTCCAACATATTTCATATTAAATTCTTCAAAACCTTCGTCTAAACAGAGCATACGAAGATTAAGGAGAGACAAAAAATCTCTCGCTTTTACCAAACAAGCCCTTTCATATCTGTCAACAATGAAGTCTCCAAGAGATAATTCAATAACCTCTTGTATGTGTTCATTATTACCATTCACCACACATGTTCCTTTAACAATGCTTGCATAAGAATTTAAAGAAGACGAGACCTGTGAGTTATAAACAATCTTGCCACTAGACTTCAGATCAATTTTCTTCTGCAGTGGCTTAATGTCCTCTTTTTTGAATCGAGGAGATGAAGCAAACAACTTATACGTCCCAAACCAGACCTCACATAGACATTTGATCATTCGATCTTCACTACAAATGTTAGAAAATCTAACAAAACCAAATCGCTTCCCCCTTTTGGACAATTTAGTGGATATAAAAGCATCCATCATATTACCCAGACGACCACATACCCGCCACAAATCAACTACTTGCACTGAATCGGGAAAGTTCGTGATAAAGAAAGACGAAATCTCAGAATTAAGGACCATACCTTTTGCATGATGTCTTCCTTCCTGAACCCTAGAATCCCCATGCACGTTCCTCCTTCTACCCCACTGATTATTACCCATCTTCGAATATCCTTTGAATGCGATAAACTGATTCTGAAATTGCCGGTCCTTCAAAACTTCAAGTTTATTTATTACTACATCGATATGTTGATATTTTGTAGTTTGGTAAATTTTGGAAAGTAGAATGCTATAATGTTATGTTGTTTATAGTTAGATATGTTGGAATTTCTTTATTTTGGTAATTGTTGGAAAGTATAATATTATTATGATATGTTGGAAATATATATGTATGTATATATATATATATATATATATATATATATATATATATATATATACACACTAAACTGCAAATTTGGTCCCTGTGGTATGCAAAAAAATATGGATGGAGTCCAAAATGTTTTCAACTTGCACCACTGGTCCAAAATCGATTCTTTTTTGTGGTTTTGGTCCCTGAAAAAGTTGAAAAGACTGTTTTACCCTTTTAGATTCTTTTTCTATTTTTCTTAATATTTGAATAATAAAAAAAATAAAGAAAAGACCCCGCCCACCTTATCCCCACTGCCCCCTTCTCGCTCCCTCTCTCTTTGACCCTCTTTTTCTCTCTTTGACTCCCTCTCTCTTACTTTGACTCCCTCTCCAATGTTCTTCTTCATCACCTTTCACCTGAAAATCAAACATCTCATACAGACATACATATGCGGTGAAGCTCCGATGGTTTCAAATCCACCAAAGTGAAACACGATCCAAAGTAGTTACAAGTAAAATCGAAGAGTCTGATGCGCCTCCCCTCCTTCCCACTCTATATGATCACCTTTTTCATCCTATATTCTTCCTACAACTCAAACCACAGACACTTCACACTACTTACATACTGGAAATTAGAAAAGGCACATAATTACCAGTTGATACCTACAACTCAAACACATATACACACATGCCTCACACATACTCTCTAAAAAATAAAAAACAAAACAAATAGAGAAAATTTACAACAGATAAATTAATTTGAGGATTTATCTTAGAACTTGTTATGATTCTCCAAAGCCCAATCCTAATTGATGTCATCGGAACCATATGCTTTGTTAACATCGAGATACTTAATCCAAGAATGAAATTTACATGTTTGCTACCAAATAACAGAGTAAATTTTAACCAACGACTGCCCCACTCGAAATTAAAATCATACCTAACTTGAACCACAAAAGTAGAAGACAATGGAAGATTTCGTCACTGTTGTTGCAGATAAAGAGTGAACCATAGTAGGAATAAAGAAACTCCAATTGCATCAACACATAAAGTAATCTTAGCCTCAAAATAAACCCTAGAATTTTGCAGTGTTCTCGTTAGTCATATGTGCTTACAGTAAAGATTAGATGAACAAGTTAACAATCGATTACTTCCTCTTTCAATAAAGGATAACGGAGGGGGTTGAAGGAGGACGACAAGAGAATTCCACCGGGTTGAATCTAGTATCAAAGAAAAACATCGCAATTATAGTGAAATTGTTGCTCGTTGTAATTCCATAACATTGGGGGATCGTGACACAGACTTCGGGCAAGCAGCGGTGGTGGGATCGCTAAAACGAGGAGTTAGGAGAGAGAGATGCAAAGTTGAGAGAAAAAGATGGTGTATTTGTTTCTTGATACGTATTTTGAGAGAGAGATAGAGAGAGAGAGAGAGAGAGAGAGAGAGAAGGGAAGGGATAGGGTTGGTTGAGTCTTTTCTTTATTATTTAACTATTTAAGTACTAAGAAAAATATAAAGAAAAATAGAAAAACAAGCTAAAAGGGTAAAACAGTCTTTTCAACTTTTTCAGGGACCAAAACCACAAAAAAGAATCGATTTTGGACCAATGGTGCAAGTTGAAAACATTTTGGACTCCATCCACATTTTTTTACATACCACAGGGACCAAATTTGCAGTTTAGTCTCTCTCTCTCTCTCTCTCTCTATATATATATATATATATATATATATATATATATATATATATATATATATATATATATATATATATATATATATATATATATATATATATATATATATATATATATTGTACTTCAAAATGCTACAAATGATACTAAAGGATCCGACATGTTCTGCGACATTGGAAGAGTGGTTTCGCTCATTGTAACCACCAAACAATAATGAAGGAAATGATGAGAGTGATGATGACGAGTACGAATTTTAGGGTTTATGAAATGTTTTGTTTAGAAGAATACTTTAGGTTGTATGGATTAATATTTTATAAATGTTATTGTTTTTTATTCTATATGGGTTAATATTTCTAGAAAATCCTACCAGATTTTATAAATAATATAATTTTTTATAATTTTAATAGTAAATAAAAAAAACAAAAAATAGTTTTTGCTCTGACATCTTTAGCGGCTTCAGAAAAGTATTAGCGGCATCGATGTTTTAACAGCGACGAGTAAGTATGAGCGGCGACAAACCAATAGAGGCGACGTCTTCGCATTAGCGACGACAAACATACCATTAGCGACGACGGTTTTGCAGTGACATGTCGCCGCTAGTACCTTTAGCAACGACGATCCCTATCTTTCGCGGCGACAGATTTCACCGGTAATGCCCCCGACTTTCTTGTAGTGACCCCAATCGGTAGTGGTGGTTAGATCGGCGCTGGTGGCGGATTTAGTAACTTCCGATGGTGGGGGCGACATTCATAAATTTCGGCAATGATAATGTGTCCTTATATTCGGTCTGGATGAAAACCAAATATGAGAGAGAGAGAGAGAGAGAGAGAGAGAGAGAGAGAGAGAGAGAGAGAGAGAGAGAGAGAGAGAGAGAGAGAGAGAGAGAGAGAGAGAGAGAGAGAGAGAGAGGATGGGGTTATGTGGTATTTTATTTTTTTAGTTTTTGTATTAAAAAAATGAAAAAACAAAACTAAAAAGGTGAATCGGTCATTTTAAGATTTATCAAAATGTTTTGAACAAGAAACGCAACAAAATAAATAAGTGGTGCTAGTCAAAAACTTTTTGCACCAAAGTGACAATTTTGGTCTAAACACTTTTGATAAAATTTTCAATTTTATCTTACTTTTTTTTTAAACATTAAAAATGCTTCAGGATCCTCTTCTGAAATTACAAAAAGTTTGTACCATTCTGAAATGTAACATCACATACCACATATTTTACGTCTTCCATATTGCTTTCCATTAGGCTATTTTTGCATTCATTGCTACCTCATCGATCATACACATTGGATTCCCATTGAATGATGACCACAAAAAAAAAATGGTCCAACAATTGTTAGTAAGGAATCGTCATAATTAGTATGGAATCTTCTACCCCATAAAACACTTATTCCATTATTTGTGGACTCCAAAAGTCTTTCTTTCTGTTGACCTTGAATCAATGATCTTATTATTTAGTAAACCCTAATTTCCTCACTGTTGTCTATCATTCACCCATTTCATACACTACTAGAAAACTAGGGCAACAGCTACGGCAAAATCCGTAGCTATTCAGTAGGTATAAGGCGATACCAACGGATTTGCTACGGAAAATGCCCTGTAGCATAAATGCCCGTGGGAAATTTATACCTACGGAATTGCTACGGAATAGCTACGGCTTTTTCCGTAGGTATAATACCTACGGAATAGCTACGGAAAACAATAGCTACGGAATACCTACGGATTACGCACGAAAGTCATGTTTGAATATTTTCCTACGGAATAGCTACGGATTTCCTACGGACTAACGACGGAGCCTACTTTGACTACCATTGACTTTTTTACCTACAGATTTCCTACGGCTTACATTACCTACGGATTTTCCATAGGTAATCCATAGGTAATTACTTTTAATTTTTTTTTAAAAAAAAAAACAGCAAAAAATTAATAACAAAACTCCAGTGTTTTATGTCCAAATTATTGAAAAAACTCATTACATTAAACTTATAACAACCACAAAACAAATAACAGTATAATAAAACTAATAAACCTAAAAAAGTATCAAATACAAATACATATTACTAATGAACATTGTCTAATAATACATTAAATGTGTCTAATAATACACATTAAAATTGTTAACTACAAATGTTTAACTAAGTGCTTACAAACATAAAATTGAGAATTATTTCGTAGATTACTTGGCAAATTATTGAGTAAGTTGAATCGATAAAGGCCGACAAGTGTTCTTCAATTAGAGTTTTGAATCAAAGGCCTCCAATTGTTCATGTTTCACTACACCATAATCAATGATAAAAAAAAATACAAATATAGCAATGTACTTTTATTTATTTGTTTATTAAAGCCATAATTGGGAACATTTTTGATAGTACAATGCTATAAGTAAGTTGTTATAATAAGCATGTATATCTTGCATTTAAGAGGCAAAATATACTGAATTTAAAGTAGTTCATGGTAATTGCAGAAATCAAAAATTAATAGCATGACCAAAGGCTATTGAGCAATATATTAGTGAAAACCTAACTCATAGATGCATAGTAGTTACATAAAAGTTTACTTGATCTTACCCAAATGCAAATAGAGTCCTTGGATTATGCTTTTCTTTCCAACCACTTAAGCAAATTTAGTTGCAAGTTACCCAATCGGTTATATGTGAAACAATATATATTGTACCTATACATGCAACCCAAACTATTCCATAAGCATAAACTTGTAGGAAAAACATCAACTTCATTAATACTAAACAATAAACATAAGTTGGATTTAAAAGCAATCATTTTCTAGAATTTATGCAACCCACAATTGACATGGTGGTGTGTTGTTAAGCATTTTATGCAACCTACACTTGAACAACCCTAAGAACATCAAATTCCTCTCTTTTCACATCTAAGATTCGAATTTGGTGTTTCTAAACATAAACTCATAGCTCAATAACTCAATTTTTTATCCCCTCTATAAAGAAAGTAAAAAGGATGTTACCAGAATCTTTTAAATCAACATCAACAAGTCTCAAGCCACTATTGTAGCATATTTTCCATTTTCAACCTGTAACAGAAAAAACAGATATAAACAATATATCCACTCTCAACAAAAGAAACAGATATAGACAACATATCCACAATTAACTTAATAAATATTTCAATAAATCATGTCAAAGAAACAGAAATACCAAGGAGTAATTTGATTCCTAGATTGATACCAAAAAGATTAGGGCTTACATTCATCAAAGAAAGCAGGAAAATCAGAATACAGGGAGGCGACAGTTGGAGCAGATATGGTGGAGAATGGTAGTGGGAGCAGATATAGCGGACAGGTCGACCGTGCTTGGTGCTAAACCGATGATAATCGACTTCTTCAGTAGGTGGTGGCGTCGACAACAAACTGAACAGACGACGGCTTCCAACAATGACGAAATCGAGCAAAAAGGGGTTATACCGGAGGCTCT